>NC_141688.1:86406775-87006775 GCF_964263255.1 Lissotriton vulgaris
TTGTGTCTGTGCATTACCAGTCCAAAAACGAGAGTCTGAATTTACTAACCTTTCATGCAACGAGTGCAGCAAGGGAAGTTGCAGTGCTGCATGGAAGGGAGGGAGCAGACATGCTCCATATTTACAAAGATAGGGTGCGGTTCTGGCCTCTCCTAGCACTGCTGCACTTTGGCTGCCTAGACCAACACAGGCACTCTTATGTCATGTCGAAACGTGTCTGCATTGTGGTCAGGATAGATTTTGCACAGGAAGAGATGTCTTCCTGCACAAACACTATCCTTTTTGCATATGTGCTGCAGAAAGAGGAAAAGACGAGGAGAAATAAAAATATTTTTCCTCTTGCGGGAGCCTCTGGAAAGTGCGCTGTTTTGGTGCAAGTCCATGTTTGCTGACTTTAGTGAATTTGGGTTTGCATCAAAATACATGGGTGGATGCATAGGAACTCATATGCTCCACACATTTAATGCCACGCTGATGTGAGGTAACGCAAGGTAGCACTAGCTGAATTACACACAAAGCTGGCTTTGTAAATCGCTAAATAGATTTTGCGTTGGGGCTGCTCCAAAACAATGACATACCACCAGTGCAAACTCTTAGTAAATCAGGGACTAAGAATTTTGGGGTGTGGTTTGACAAAGTACTGTGGTTTGCTCATCAACGTCCCAACTTTTTGTATTTAAATGGATCATTCTTCTCCACCAACTAAAACATTTAAATAAACTCATCAAGGCATTGCCATTGCACAGAGTACATTACTGTAACACCGTCTACTCCTTAGCGCCCAAAAAGACATTCAGAAACGCCAAAGATTGTAAAACTGGGGTGGCTCTTCCATTGAAGCAGAGGAGCGACGCCCCACTTATATTACCCCCAAAGATGAAAAAAAAATGTCAATTCATTACCATTTTATTTTTCATTCTCCCGTCCTGAACTGAGAATCAGGATCGGGAGGGGGCCACTGCTGAAGGACAGCAGCAGGGAAGAGGGTGGGCTGCTGGTGCACTTTTCAAAGTTTGCATGTCCCTTTGGCTAGTCTTCTTACGATGGTCAGCCAGACATGCGCAGTTTGAAACCTCTAACCCAGCTGTTTTCAGACAGCTAGATTAGAGTAAGTGCAGGCCTCCAAGGAGCTGGGGAGTGCCGAGTCAGGCCGCTCCCTCCAATCAGGAATCTGCTCTCACAGCAGTGCCAGGATTGATGCCCACACTGCAACATCCAGTTCCTTTGAAGAGTCGGGAGGGGAGGACCTCGGTTCAGGTAAGCTTTTATTATTAATATTTGCAGGCTCCTGCTCCCCCTCCCCGTAGGTGCCAGCCGCCACTGTTGAAAAGTGAAGCAGCTGAATCTCAAACAAGCCTTGCACATCAACTCACTGATGATCGATCTTTGCTGGTTGCTGGAATCACGAAGAAGGCTTAAAATTCTGTGCCTTGGCTTCATAATTCATGAGGGCATCGGCCCAGCCTATAATTAGATGCGGACAGTATATTACATATCGAACCAAAACCTGAGATCAAGCAGAGCAAACTTGATCACACAACTAAGAATCATCGAGAAACAAACATAAGCAAAACAATTCAAGTGCTGCAGCACAGATGGTAAAATGCCCAAATCTGAAAACCTAAAAAGATGTAGACTAACCTCCTCTTCACAGAGGTCTTTAGGTCTCTCTGTCACACAATGGTCACCACCGTCGTATCCTCGAGGGTTGCCTCCCTCCCTAAAATGCAATCCTACTGTCTTTGCAAGTTCAGCTCTAGTAGAAATGGATGACTTCACTAACACCCTTCAACAGCGAAAACATGCAGGGGAAGAGATCTACAAGGTAGACTAACTTCAAACCTTCTACTGCGGTCAGGCTAGCATCTGGCCGCCATAGTGCTCCTTGTGCTAGAGAGTAAACAAAGGGAGTGCAAGAAAAATAAGACAAACATGTTAATGGTATTCACAAAACAACTATCTGGGACAAACCAAGAAACAAAACCATGGTCTTAGCTAAATCCCTTTGAATTTTTCAAAAATGTATAAATATATAACATATTTACTTCTAAGGGCTTTCAGCTTGCCCTCTGTGTCCTTTGGTCTGTTATTGTGTCTTTCACATTTTTATTCAATCCACTACAGCATCCAGCATGGGCAGTGGTTCAGACCACTTCAGCAATTGGTTTATGTCACTATGAGTGATGTGACCTTTGTCAAGGACTACAGCCACACATAAAAGAGGTCCCTTCACCACCATTACTCCAACTGACTATTGTTTTCTATTGTTTCGACCATTGACATTATAAAGTCAACGTCTATTTCTTAGACCTGCATTTGCAGAGACTGCACAGATTACTAACTGCAGTCCTAGTTATCAGGACACGAGACATGTCGCAGGTGACGTAATGTCAACAATTGTGGTAATGGTCAGTTAGCGTAGTGGTCCTTGAAACTAATGGCAGTCGAAACAATGGAGGAGCACCTTTCTAATTTCATGAAATGTGTTTTCATGGTATCACAGTCTCTATTAATGTTCCCTCTCATAGTGCGAGAGATGTCACCCCACACTGTGTTGAGACCACTCCTGCAAGAGATTTGTTGACATCCTCGTTCGTCAGTTGTCCATAGTCACTGTACCACACCTAAACATAAACAATGGGAGGAGGCGAGGTGTCGGTGACACATTTTCAACTTTGTGTATGGCTTTTTGGCTATCCTTCGGTATTGTGTTGACGTTGATGATACAATTTCTATGTGGTGTAAATTACAAATGTTACAGTCACCCAATGCAATGCTACTCGATTTACCAACATTGCAAAGTTGGAATTCTGAGTTGCCCTTGCTGGGATTCAAGCTAGTGATCGGCAAATCAAAGCACACGTCAGCAGCGAGCATTAACTCTCTGACCCGGGTTGTGGGCACCGCCACATTACCCGGCTGGATCTCCACGTGAGGTACCTACGCAGAATGTCTCGGTCTTTACAATGAACATGGTGCTGTCTGGTTGGAGGCTCCCCTCAACGAGGCCTCAGCTAACTAATGTTCTGCAGTTTGATTTTGAGAAGGCCACGTCCTCCTCGAGGCACTATGATCTGATCAGCGATGAGGTAACAACAGCAGGAGGCTCTGGTGTGATTTGTGTTGTCTAATACAGTGGTAGCATGAGATACAGCCGAGGTCCATAGATCAAGGGTTGGCAGGCAATGAGCCGCCATGACAGTATTTGACATTGTAATATGCTGTAAGTATTCTTTTAGTATTGTACCTTTAATCTTTAGAGTCTTAAGATTAGAATATTGTAGAACCTTTCTGTGTTCAGATCTCTCCTGAGCAGCTATCCTGTTACTGCTCTTCATGTGGGCTCCTTTATCTCTGTTTACCTCAATAAATACTGAGAGCTTTTACTGCAATCAAGAGTGCTTGATTCGTCTTTATAACCCCATACCACAGAAATGTTTACTTTCCGCCCAGTGGGACCTACCTCACTTCTTCCAGCATCTGCAGGAGATCGGACCTTCCATTCAGAGCGGCTTCCACAGCGGCGCCTGCAGCCTGGCCCTGGGGGCGAAAGAAAGAAGCGCTTAGAAGTCGGTCCTTCTGTAAACGGCTCTGTGTGATTCCGAATTACTTAGAATTGTTTCACTATGGAACTGATCACTGCCTCAAAGGAGCACAGGGCCCTGATGCGGAGGCGGGAGCTGGTCTGACACCTGGGGCGAGCAACCAGCCGACACCCGCTCCCAGGGCAGCGAGATTCAGATCTCTACATTTTTTCCTCTTTCTATTCTAAAACGGCCTCTCCCTCCCCACTGCCCACCTCCCCTCCCCTTCTGTTTTAATCTCACCATGGGGCCCAGATTCCCGACCATCCTTTACCTTTTAATCGCTTTATTTTCTCTTGTCCTTTCTACTCAGCACTTTGCAATTATATCCCAATCCAATCTAATCTCTTCCCTCTCATCCTGCCTCATCTCTGCTTCCCCGTTTAATATTCCTCTCCTAATGCCAGAATGATGTCACTCTTTTCAATATGTGATCTGATGTACCATGCGATCTGATGTAACATGTGATCTGAGGTACCATGTGACCTGATGTAACATTTGACCTGCTGTAACATGTGATCTGGTGTGACATGTGATGTGTGACCTATTGTATTAGGCAATGTGTAAGCTTACATGCAATGTAACATTTTATCCGATGTATGATATAATATGATCTAATGTATGTGATCTGACCTATGATCAAATCTAACGATTCATGCAACTTGATCAAACGTATAATGTAACATGTGATCCAATGTAGGATATGCTTGGTGCCATGTTTGATGTAATATGTGACCTAACAAATGATGTAACATGAACTAATGAATGAAGTAATGTGTTATTTAACATGAGGTCTTATTCTGATGGAACGTTATCTACTGCATGACATTTGTGGTCCAATTAGGTAACGACGCAGACAGTAGGTGTGATCAATAAATGATGAAATACATTATCTAACGTGTGATGTAACCTATGATCTATGTATAATCTATTGCGCACTCCATTATTTTGTAATATGTGATGTAATGCATGAGGTACAGTTAATAATGTATGATGTAATCAGTATGACAACGACAGTTGAATGCATTTGCCATGTTATCTTCAGATTGATTGCCATTTAGTACCTTCTGATTATAAATAATGTTTTAGTCGATTTTTTTGTGTGTTAATGTGTTAACTTTTCAGAGATACAGGCGCAACAAGATATATATGTGAACATTAGAGCATAATGTTCTTTCATTCCATTTTCATACAAATAAAAAGAGGAAGGTTTAATCTCATTTTCCAGACGTGTTCTTTTCTGTATTCATCACACAGCGCAACAGGGTACTTGGGCAATCTGTGCTTGAGGAGAAAAGGTTTTAACTTGGATTTCTCAAACTCGGTGATTAAATCAAATCGCATCAATTCCATTTGGATCTTGTTCTCTAGATTATTTGTACAAGTAAGCTTTTGTGTCAGTATGCTTCTCTTCCGCTCCTCTTGTGAAACATATTCTAAAGTAACTTTACGTTTTAAACCCCCGATCATCTGGCTTCAAAAGCATCCACGCATGGTTCAAGACTGACTGTTTCTAAACAATCAGGATTCATTTATTCAAAAGAGATGGAGCCCCTGAGAGAGGCTTGTACCCCAACCAGAACTCTTCTGGCTGTGCAGGGATTCAGTAACCAACCAGCGTGCGCAAAGGACCCAGGGCTTGTTGACTCAGACTGCATGTCCACTGGGCTAACACGTTCATAAAATGCAAATCTGTTGAACAGTTGTGTCCGAACCCCAACATCCTCAAGGGTGACCTCTCCTGAACCTAGGACGGCTGACCCTGAATAGCCATTGCCAATGGGGCTGGAGTGGGATACCACAGCGGGGCTGGAGTGGCACAACCACAGCGGGGCTGGAGGGGCACAACAATGACGGGATGGAGTGGGAAAACCACAGCGGGCTGGAGTGGGAAAACCACAGCGGGGCTAGAGTGGCACAACCACAGCGGGGCTAGAGTGGCACAACCACAACGCGGCTAGAGTGGCACAACCACAACGCGGCTAGAGTGGCACAACAACAACGGGGTTGGAGTGGCACAACCACAACGGGGTTGGAGTGGGACAACCACAGTGGGGCTGGAGTGGAATAACCACAACGGGGCTGGAGTGGGAGAACCACAGCGGGCTAGAGTGGGACAACCCCAGCGGGCTGGAGTGGGACAACCAGTCGAAAATGGGGCTGGAGTAGGACAACCACAGCGGGCTGGAGTGGGACAACCAGTCCACAACGGGGCTGGAGTAGGACAACCCCAACGGGGCTGGAGTGGGATAACCACAACGGGGTTGCAGTGGGATAACCACAACGAGGCTGGAGCGGGACAACCACAGTGGGGTTGGAGTGGGACAACCACAGCGGGCTGGAGTGGGACAACCACAACGGGGCTGGAGTGGGACAACTAAAGTGGGGTTGGAGTGGGACAACCACAGCGGGCTGGAGTGGGACAACCAGTCCACAACGGAGCTGGAGTGGGACAACCACAGCGGGGCTGGAGCTGCACAACCACAACGAGGCTGGAGTGGCACAACTACAGCGAGGCTGGAGTGGCACAACCACAACAGGGCTGGAGTGGGGCAACCACAACAGGGCTGGAGTGGCACAACCACAACGGGACTGGAGTGGCACAACCACAACGGGGATGGAGTGAGACAGCCACAGTGGGATAACCACAGCTGGGCTGGAGTGGGACAACTAACTAGTCCACAGCGGGGCTGGTGTGGGACAACCACAGCGGGCTGGAGTGGGACAACCACAGCAGGGCTGAAGTGGGATAACTACAGCGGGGCTGGAGCTGCACAACCACAACGGGGCTAAAGTGGCACAACCACAATGGGGATGGAGTGGGACAACCACAACGGAGCTGGAGTGGGACAACCACAATGGGGCTGGAGTGGGACAACCACAACGGGGCTGGAGTGGGACAACTACAACGGGGCTGGAGTGGCACAACCACAACGGGGATGGAGTGCGACAACCACAACGGGGCTGGAGTGGAACAACCACAAATGTGCTGGAGTGGGACAGCCACAGAGGGACTGGAGTGGGACAACCACAGCGGGGCTGGCGTGGGACAACCACAACGGGGCTGGAGTGGGATAACAACAACAGGGATGTAGTGGGACAACCACAGTGGGGCTGGAGTGGGACAACCACCCTGGGGCTAGAGTGGGACAACCACAGTGGTCTGGTGTGGGACAACCAGTCCACAACGAGGCTGGAGTGGGACAACCACAACGAGGCTGGAGTGGGACAACCACAATGGGGCTGGAATGGGACAACCACAACGGGGCTGGAGTGGGACAACTACAGCGAGGCTGGAGTGGGACAACCACACCAGGGCTGGAGTGGGATAACCACAACGAGGCTGTAGTGGGACAACCACAGTGGGGCTGGAGTGGGACAAACACAGTGGGGCTGGAGTGAGACAAGCACAGCGAGCTGGTGTTGGACAACCAGTCCACAACGGCCTGGAATGGGACAACCACAGCGGGCTGGAGTGGGACAACCGGTCCACAACGGGGCTGGAGTGGGACGACCACAGCGGGGCTGGAGCTGCAAAACGACATCAAGGCTGGAGTGGCACAACCACAACAGGGCTGGAGAGGGGCAACCACAACAGGGCTGGAGTGGCACAACCAAAACGGGGCTGGAGTGGCACAACCACAACGGGGATGGAGTGGCACAACCACAGTGGGACAACCACAGCTGGGCTGGAGTGGGACAACTAGTCCACAGCTAGGCTGGAGTGGGACAACCACAGCGGGCTGGAGTGGGACAACCAGTCCACAACGGGGTTGGAGTGGGACAACCACAATGGGGCTGGAGTGGCACAACCACAACGGGGATGGAGTGGGACAACCACAACGGGGCTGGAGTGGCACAACCACAACGGGGATGGAGTGGGACAACCACAATGGGGCTGAAGTGGCACAACCACAACGAGGCTGGAGTGGGACAACCACAACGAGGCTGGAGTGGGACAACCACAATGGGGCTGGAGTGGGACAACCACAATGGGGCTGGAGTGGGACAACCACAATGGGGCTGGAGTGGGACAACCACAACGGGGAAGGAGTGCGACAACCACAACGGGGCTAGAGTGGAACAACCACAAATGTGCTGGAGTGGGACAGCCACAGCGGGGCTGGAGTGGGACAACCACAGCGGGGCTGGCGTGGGACAACCACAACGGGGCTGGAGTGGGATAACCACAACGGGGATGTAGTGGGACAACCACAGTGGGGCTGGAGTGGGACAACCACCCTGGGGCTAGAGTGGGACAACCACAGTAGGCTGGTGTGGGACAACCAGTCCACAATGATCTGCATTTGTCCCTCACTGGACCAGGAACGCAGGAACAGGCTAAAAGCGAAGTTTGTACAACATGGTATTCGCACTTGTCGTTCCGCGATCATACAAGTCCTGTGTTCCAGGGACCCACAGTTGATCTGCAGAGCAGTTAAATTCATCACCATCTTTGAGGAAAAGAGAGGAACTTTGGTAAAGATCCAATCCATACCCTGAACATATAATACTTATGTAACCATTCCCTCTGTAACTGTCTCCTGAACTTCAAACGTCATCTTTTTTACTTGATTTTAACTTCTAATTCTGTATGTACCTACTCCTTGTTCTTAATATTACGGCATTTTATTTTTTGTAATGGTTTTTACTAACTATACAAATAAAGAAATTCTCTCTCTCTCTCTCTCATTCCATCCGCAGTCCACAACGGGGCTGGAGTGGGACAACCACAACGGGGCTGGAGTGGGACAACCACAATGGGGCTGGAATGGGACAACCACAACGGGGCTGGAGTGGGACAACTACAGCGAGGCTGGAGTGGGACAACCACAACAGGGCTGGAGTGGGATAACCACAACGAGGCTGTAGAGGGACAACCACAGTGGGGCTGGAGTGGGACAACCACAGTGGGGCTGGAGTGGGACAAGCACAGCGGGCAGGTGTTGGACAACCAGTCAACAACGGCCTGGAATGGGACAACCACAGCGGGCTGGAGTGGGACAACCGGTCCACAACGGGGCTGGAGTGGGTCAACCACAGCGGGGCTGGAGCTGCAAAACGACATCAAGGCTGGAGTGGCACAACCACAACAGGGCTGGAGTGGGGCAACCACAACAGGGCTGGAGTGGCACAACCACAACGGGGCTGGAGTGGCACAACCGCAACGGGGATGGAGTGGCACAACCACAGTGGGACAACCACAGCTGGGCTGGAGTGGGACAACTAGTCCACAGCTGGGCTGGAGTGGGACAACCACAGCGGGCTGGAGTCGGACAACCAGTCCACAACGGGGCTGGAGTGGGACAACCACAATGGGGCTGGAGTGGCACAACCACAACGGGGATGGAGAGGCACAACCACAGTGGGACAACCACAGCTGGGCTGGAGTGGGACAACTAGTCCACAGCGGGGCTGGAGTGGGACAACCGCAGTGGGGCTGGAGTGGGACAACCACAGCGGGGCTGGAGCTGCACAACCACAACGGGGCTGGAGTGGGACAACCTCAACGGGGCTGGAGTGGGACAACCACAACGGGGCTGGAGTGGGACAACCACAACGGGGCTGGAGTGGGACAACCACAACAGGGCTGGAGTGGGACAACCACAACTGGGATGGAGTGGGACAACCACAACGGGGCTTGAGTAGGACAACCACAACGGGGCTGGAGTGGGACAACCACAACGGGGCTGGAGTGGGACAACCACAGCGGGACTGGAGTGGGACAACCACAACGGGACTTAAGTGGGACTACCACAGTGGGGCTGGAGTGGGACAACCATGACGGGGCTGGAGTGGGACTACCACAACGGGGCTGGAGTGGGACTACCACAACGGGGCTGGAGTAAGACTACCACAGCGGGCTGGAGTGGGATAACCACAACGGGGCTGGAGTGGGACAACTACAACGGGGCTGGAGTGGCACAACCACAACGGGGATGGAGTGCGACAACCACAACGGGGCTGGAGTGGAACAACCACACATGTGCTGGAGGGGGACAGCCACAGAGGGACTGGAGTGGGACAACCAAAGCGGGGCTGGCGTGGGACAACCACAACGGGGCTGGAGTGGGATAACAACAACAGGGATGTAGTGGGACAACCACAGTGGGGCTGGAGTGGGACAACCACCCTGGGGCTAGAGTGGGACAACCACAGTGGTCTGGTGTGGAACAACCAGTCCACAACGAGGCTGGAGTGGGACAACCACAACGAGGCTGGAGTGGGACAACCACAATGGGGCTGGAATGGGACAACCACAACGGGGCAGGAGTGGGACAACTACAGCGAGGCTGGAGTGGGACAACCACACCAGGGCTGGAGTGGGATAACCACAACGAGGCTGTAGTGGGACAACCACAGTGGGGCTGGAGTGGGACAAACACAGTGGGGCTGGAGTGAGACAAGCACAGCGAGCTGGTGTTGGACAACCAGTCCACAATGGCCTGGAATGGGACAACCACAGCGGGCTGGAGTGGGACAACCGGTCCACAACGGGGCTGGAGTGGGACAACCACAGCGGGGCTGGAGCTGCAAAACGACATCAAGGCTGGAGTGGCACAACCACAACAGGGCTGGAGTGGGGCAACCACAACAGGGCTGGAGTGGCACAACCACAACGGGGCTGGAGTGGCACAACCACAACGGGGATGGAGTGGCACAACCACAGTGGGACAACCACAGCTGGGCTGGAGTGGGACAATTAGTCCACAGCTAGGCTGGAGTGGGACAACCACAGCGGGCTGGAGTGGGACAACCAGTCCACAACGGGGTTGGAGTGGGACAACCACAACGGGGCTGGGGTGGCACAACCACAACAGGGATGGAGAGGCACAACCACAGTGGGACAACCACAGCTGGGCTGGAGTGGGACAACTAGTCCACAGCGGGGCTGGAGTGGGACAACCGCAGTGGGGCTGGAGTGGGACAACCACAGCGGGGCTGGAGCTGCACAACCACAACGGGGCTGGAGTGGGACAACCTCAACGGGGCTGGAGTGGGACAACCACAACGGGGCTGGAGTGGGACAACCACAACGGGGCTGGAGTGGGACAACCACAACAGGGCTGGAGTGGGACAACCACAACTGGGATGGAGTGGGACAACCACAACGGGGCTTGAGTAGGACAACCACAACGGGGCTGGAGTGGGACAACCACAACGGGGCTGGAGTGGGACAACCACAGCGGGACTGGAGTGGGACAACCACAACGGGACTTAAGTGGGACTACCACAGTGGGGCTGGAGTGGGACAACCATGACGGGGCTGGAGTGGGACTACCACAACGGGGCTGGAGTGGGACTACCACAACGGGGCTGGAGTAAGACTACCACAGCGGGCTGGAGTGGGATAACCACAATGGGGCTGGAGTGGGACAACTACAACGGGGCTGGAGTGGCACAACCACAACGGGGATGGAGTGCAACAACCACAACGGGGCTGGAGTGGAACAACCACACATGTGCTGGAGGGGGACAGCCACAGAGGGACTGGAGTGGGACAACCAAAGCGGGGCTGGCGTGGGACAACCACAACGGGGCTGGAGTGGGATAACAACAACAGGGATGTAGTGGGACAACCACAGTGGGGCTGGAGTGGGACAACCACCCTGGGGCTAGAGTGGGACAACCACAGTGGTCTGGTGTGGGACAACCAGTCCACAACGAGGCTGGAGTGGGACAACCACAACGAGGCTGGAGTGGGACAACCACAATGGGGCTGGAATGGGACAAGCACAACGGGGCAGGAGTGGGACAACTACAGCGAGGCTGGAGTGGGACAACCACACCAGGGCTGGAGTGGGATAACCACAACGAGGCTGTAGTGGGACAACCACAGTGGGGCTGGAGTGGGACAAACACAGTGGGGCTGGAGTGAGACAAGCACAGCGAGCTGGTGTTGGACAACCAGTCCACAACGGCCTGGAATGGGACAACCACAGCGGGCTGGAGTGGGACAACCGGTCCACAACGGGGCTGGAGTGGGACAACCACAGCGGGGCTGGAGCTGCAAAACGACATCAAGGCTGGAGTGGCACAACCACAACAGGGCTGGAGTGGGGCAACCACAACAGGGCTGGAGTGGCACAACCACAACGGGGATGGAGTGGCACAACCACAGTGGGACAACCACAGCTGGGCTGGAGTGGGACAATTAGTCCACAGCTAGGCTGGAGTGGGACAACCACAGCGGGCTGGAGTGGGACAACCAGTCCACAACGGGGTTGGAGTGGGACAACCACAACGGGGCTGGAGTGGCACAACCACAACGGGGATGGAGTGGGACAACCACAACGGGGCTGGAGTGGCACAACCACAACGGGGATGGAGTGGGACAACCACAATGGGGCTGAAGTGGCACAACCACAACGAGGCTGGAGTGGGACAACCACAATGGGGCTGGAGTGGGACAACCACAATGGGGCTGGAGTGGGACAACCACAACGAGGAAGGAGTGCGACAACCACAACGGGGCTAGAGTGGAACAACCACAAATGTGCTGGAGTGGGACAGCCACAGCGGGGCTGGAGTGGGACAACCACAGCGGGGCTGGCGTGGGACAACCACAACGGGGCTGGAGTGGGATAACCACAACGGGGATGTAGTGGGACAACCACAGTGGGGCTGGAGTGGGACAACCACCCTGGGGCTAGAGTGGGACAACCACAGTAGGCTGGTGTGGGACAACCAGTCCACAATGATCTGCATTTGTCCCGCACTGGACCAGGAACGCAGGAACAGTCTAAAAGCGAAGTTTGTACAACATGGTATTCGCACTTGTCGTTCCGCGATCATACAAGTCCTGTGTTCCAGGGACCCACAGTTGATCTGCAGAGCAGTTAAATTCATCACCATCTTTGAGGAAAAGAGAGGAACTTTGGTAAAGATCCAATCCATACCCTGAACATATAATACTTGTGTAACCATTCCCTCTGTAACTGTCTCCTGAACTTCAAACGTCATCTTTTTTTACTTGATTTTAACTTCTAATTCTGTATGTACCTCCAGTTTAGTCTTATTACTCCTTGTTCTTAATATTACGGCATTTTATTTTTTGTAATGGTTTTTACTAACTATACAAATAAAGAAATTCTCTCTCTCTCTCTCTCATTCCATCCGCAGTCCACAACGGGGCTGGAGTGGGACAACCACAACGGGGCTGGAGTGGGACAACCACAATGGGGCTGGAATGGGACAACCACAACGGGGCTGGAGTGGGACAACTACAGCGAGGCTGGAGGGGGACAACCACAACAGGGCTGGAGTGGGATAACCACAACGAGGCTGTAGAGGGACAACCACAGTGGAGCTGGAGTGGGACAACCACAGTGGGGCTGGAGTGGGACAAGCACAGCGGGCTGGGGTTGGACAACCAGTCCACAACGGCCTGGAATGGGACAACCACAGCGGGCTGGAGTGGGACAACCGGTCCACAACGGGGCAGGAGTGGGTCAACCACAGCGGGGCTGGAGCTGCAAAACGACATCAAGGCTGGAGTGGCACAACCACAACAGGGCTGGAGTGGGGCAACCACAACAGGGCTGGAGTGGCACAATCACAACGGGGCTGGAGTGGCACAACCACAACGGAGATGGAGTGGCACAACCACAGTGGGGCAACCACAGCTGGGCTGGAGTGGGACAACTAGTCCACAGCTGGGCTGGAGTGGGACAACAACAGCGGGCTGGAGTGGGACAACCAGTCCACAACGGGGCTGGAGTGGGACAACCACAACGGGGCTGGAGTGGGACAACCACAACGGGGCTGGAGTGGCACAACCACAACGGGGATGGAGAGGCACAACCACAGTGGGACAACCACAGCTGGGCTGGAGTGGGATAACTAGTCCACAGCGGGGCTGGAGTGGGACAACCGCAGTGGGGCTGGAGTGGGACAACCACAGCAGGGCTGGAGCTGCACAACCACAACGGGGCTGGAGTGGGACAACCTCAACGGGGCTGGAGTGGGACAACCACAACGGGGCTGGAGTGGGACAACCACAACGGGGCTGGAGTGGGACAACCACAACAGGGCTGGAGTGGGACAACCACAACTGGGATGGAGTAGGACAACCACAACGGGGCTTGAGTAGGACAACCACAACGGGGCTGGAGTGGGACAACCACAACGGGGCTGGAGTGGGACAACCACAGCGGGACTGGAGTGGGACAACCACAACGGGACTTAAGTGGGACTACCACAGTCGGGCTGGAGTGGGACAACCATGACGGGGCTGGAGTGGGACTACCACAACGGGGCTGGAGTGGGACTACCACAACGGGGCTGGAGTAGGACTACCACAGCGGGCTGGAGTGGGATAACCACAACGAGCTGGAGTGGGACAACCACAACGGGGCTTGAGTGGCACAACCACAATGGGGCTGGAGGGGGACAATCACAGTGGGGCTGGAGTGGGACAACCACAACGGGGCTGGAGTGGGACAACCACAACGGGGCTGGAGTGGCACAACCACAACGGGGATGGAGTGGCACAACCACAATGGGGCTGGAGTGGGACAACCACAACGGGGCTGGAGTGGGACAACCACAATGAGGCTGGAGTGGTACAACCACAACGGGGTTGGAGTGGCACAACCACAACGGGGATGGAGTGGGACAAACACAACGGGGATGGAGTGGGACAACCACAACGGGGATGCAGTGGGACAACCACAGCGGGGTTGGAGTGGGACAACCACAACGGGGCTTAAGTGGGACTACCACAGTGGGGCTGGAGTGGGACAACCACGACGGGGCTGGAGTGGGTCTACCACAACGGGGCTGGAGTGGGACTACCACAACAGGGCTGGAATAGGACTACCACAGCGGGCTGGAGTGGGATAACCACAGCTGGCTGGAGTGGGACAACCACAACGGGGCTTGAGTGGCACAACCACAATGGGGCTGGAGGGGGACAATCACAGTGGGGCTGGAGTGGGACAACCACAGCGGGCTGGAGAGGGACAACCAGTCCACAACTGGGCTGGAGTAGGACAACCACAACTGGGTTGGAGTGGGATAACCACAACGGGGCTGCAGTGGGATAACCACAACGGGGCTGCAGTGGGATAACCACAACGGGGCTGGAGTGGGACAACCACAACGGGGCTGGAGTGGGACAACCACAACGGGGCTGGAGTGGCACAACCACAACGGAGATGGAGTGGGACAACCACAGTGGGACAACCACAACGGAGCTGGAGTGGGACAACCACAACGCGGATGGAGTGGGACAACCACAACGGGGCTGGAGTCGGACAACCACAACGGGGCTGGAGTGGGACAACCACAACGGGGCTGGAGTGGGACAACCACAACGGGGCTGGAGTGGGACAACCACAACGCGGATGGAGTGGGACAACCACAACGGGGCTGGAGTGGGACAACCACAACGGGGCTGTAGTGGTACAACCACAACGGGGCTGGAGTGGCACAACCACAACATGGATGGAGTGGGACAACCACAACGGGGCTGGAGTGGGACAACCACAACGGGGCGGGAGAGGGACAACCAGAACGGGGCTGGAGTGGGACAATCACAGCGGGGCTGGAGTGGGACAACCACAGCCGGGCTGGAGTGGGACAACCACAACGCGGCTTAAGTGGGACTACCACAGTGGGGCTGGAGTGGGACAAGCACGATGGGGCTGGAGTGGGAGTACCACAACGGGGATGGTGTAGGACTACCACAACGGGGCTGGAGTAGGACTACCACAGCGGGCTGGAGTGGGATAACCACAGCGGGCTGGAGTGGGACAACCACATCGGGGCTTGAGTGGGATAACCACAGCAGGGTTGTAGTGGGATAACCACAACGGGGCTGGAGTGGGACTACCACAACAGGGCTGGAATAGGACTACCACAGCGGGCTGGAGTGGGATAACCACAGCTGGCTGGAGTGGGACAACCACAACGGGGCTTGAGTGGCACAACCACAATGGGGCTGGAGGGGGACAATCGCAGTGGGGCTGGAGTGGGACAACCACAGCGGGCTGGAGAGGGACAACCAGTCCACAACTGGGCTGGAGTAGGACAACCACAACTGGGTTGGAGTGGGATAACCACAACGGGGCTGATGTGGGATAACCACAACGGGGCTGCAGTGGGATAACCACAACGGGGCTGGAGTGGGACAACCACAACGGGGCTGGAGTGGGACAACCACAACGGGGCTGGAGTGGCACAACCACATCGGGGCTTTCACTTTAACTATTTTCTTTATTTCAAAAGTTTGAATTGAAGTTTAAATACAAAACAAACGCTGCTGTGACAGGCCTCGTCCTGTTTCTTTGTGTGGGGGACGCTGGCACGCACAGGTGTGGGCCAGGCAGCACCAGTGTTGTGTTGTGGTCACTGACGTTTAGTGAAAGCATTCACACTGTCAATCCTCGTCTTCATTCACTCAACTGCTTCTTGGCATCCTCTCACACTGCCTCTCCTCGCTTAACTCCTGGATGTCTCGTTACTTGCTACATTTTAGCGCCAACAAATCCCAGCTTTTAATTCCTGCCTGTCTCCACTTTCCCTTCTTTGTATCACATTCTCATCTCCTCCCCTGCAGGTCATTCCGGGGCCTTCTTTCATCTTTTTGTGTAATGTTCTTCTGACTTTGCCTTTGTTCTCCAGGCCTGTAGATGCCGGCGGTTCGACATCTACAAAATGTCTTCTTCAATCACTTTGCGAGCTCCTAACAGCCGACGGTAACCCGTGGCTTCTCTCCCGTTGATTGGGCAGCCCCATTCTTCCTGCTCTGCACCCGTCAATCTATTCTCAGCTCGGAGATCCGCCTGTTCTTCAGACTGCCTTTCCCGCTCACCTCTCACCCGCTCTCAGTTCTCTTTGTTAGCCCACTCTCTAATCCTGCCTCGAGTCCCACATTCTATATATTCTTAACAGGTGTCTTTTGTGACTCACCCTTTCGTATTGATCTTCCATGTTCTCCACGACTTAAAATAATGTTTCAACTTCACAGCGATACCTCAATGCGTAATAGTGTTAATTACGCAGAATTACCTCAGATTTCGCTTTTTTCCGGATTGTATGGTATTGGCATTTCTACATTCTTGCTCGGCTCAAAGAGCACTGTTAACAATTCTCTCGTTTGGTTAGGTGTGGTTGCAAAGGGTGCGATGTTGTGATGGAAGTAAGGATTGGAAATGACGCATTATGCTCCTTTTGTACTTTCTGAAGAAATCATTTTTTTGCATTTGTTAACTTCGCTACTTATTGCCTTTCTTTCAATCAATTGGAAAACGTTATTTAAAATAACTGTAGGACACGGATTTGTAGGTCAAAGCCGACATCTTGGGGACTTTCGGAAAGCTTCCTTGAGAATGCATTCCACCCCTATTGCTTACCATTGGATTTGTGGTTTGTAGCTCAATGTGTTTTCTTTTTCATTTGCTGGCTCTATTTGTTTTAGGATGTCCAACTTATATTCGTCCAAACCCTATTCCCTGTATTCTTCTACCAGCTCTTTAAATGTTGTTCTTATTTTGTCACATTTACTGTGCATTCAAAGATAGAAGTCAAATGTCGAGCTCTGTCTTCCAGGGAGCTTCATGTTTAATTTTCTTTCTCTGAATTCAGAGTGAGAAGATTTATGTGACAATCATACTGGCTACTCGGGGTGTACTTGAGGAAGACTGTGGGATGTTATTTTTTTCTAGCACACAGCATCATATGAATGTCTGTAAATGAACTGTGCAGATATTTCTAAATATATCAGAATTAGCAAAGCACAAATGAAGCACATTTTACAGTAATTCCGAAGTGTAGTGGAAACAAATATTTTAATGCATTCAAAACAAATCAATTACTAGAAGATGAAATTTCCATAAATTATAATGTGTGCGCTGTATACCTTTATCTGTAAAACTGTATGTCTTTGCAAATGTAATGGCCATTTCAATGAAAGATATGTTGTCTGTAATAGCAGTGCACAACCACAACATGCATACTTCACTTTACCCCACTCTACTCTACCCTACTCTGCAACACAGCAGTCTGTTCTGCACGATGCCACTCCACTCCACGTCACTCCATGCCACTTCAGTCTACTCCTCTCTAGTCTATACCAATCCACTATACCCCACACTACTTTGCTATGCCACAACACTACATGCCAATGTACTCTACTCTGAACCATTCCACCTTACACCAGTGCACTCTATGCCTGTCCACTCTAGACCACTATACTCTACACCACTGTACTCTACTGTGCACCACTCAACTGTACTCTGAAGCAATATACGCTATGCCACTGCATTCAGGGCCACTGCATTTGGCTCCACTGCACTCCAAGTAGCACAACTACATTCTACACCACTTTACTCAAAACCAATGCACTCTACCCCAATCTACTCTGCATCACTGCAATCTACAACTCCTCTTGATGCCACTGCACTCTATGCCATTCTACTCTATGTCACTGCACTCTACGCCAATCTATTCTACATTGCACCATTGTACCCACTGCCACTGCTCAGTAAGCCACTCTACTCTGCACCATTCTACACCACTGCACTTGATGCCAAAGCACTCTGCGCCACTCTATTATACACCACTAAATTCTATGACAGTCTACTCTGCAACACTGCACTCTATGTCAATGCACCCTATGCTGCCACACTGTGCACCACTCCACTCTACTCCACTCTACTCAACCCTGCACCACGTCACTCTACTCTGCACCACTGCACTCTATGCCACTTCATTCTACTCTGAAACAATACAATCTACTCCACTGCACTCTATGCCACTATATTCTGCAACACTTTACTCTCCACCACTCAGCTTCACACCACTCTTCTATATACCACTGCACTCTACTCTCCACAACACTTCTACACTCTGTGCCAACGCACTGTATGCCACTACACTCTACTCTTCTTTGCTACACTCTATGCCACTGCACTCTACGTCAATCCACTCTAATCTACTCTACACCACAGCACTCTATTCTGAAACAATCTAGTCAAGTCAAGTCAAGTCAAAAAATTTGTATAGCGCACTACATACCCAGAGGGTTTCAAGGCGCTTAGGAAGGGGAGGAGGATTATTTGTCAAATATCCACGTTTTAAGCTGCTTTCTGAACGCTAGGTGGTTCTGGGTGAGGCGAAGGTAAGCGGGGAGTGAGTTCCATGTTTTAGCAGCCAGGTATGAAAAGGATCTGCCTCCCATGGTGGTCTTGTTGATGCGAGGTACAGTGGCGAGGGCTTGGCTGGAAGAACGTAGTTGGCGGGAGGGGGTGTAGAAGGACAGTCGAGAGTTGAGGCAATCTGGTCCGATGTCGTAGAGTGATTTGTGTGCGTGGGTAAGCAATCGGAAAGTGATTCTCTTATTGACGGGTAGCCAGTGGAGGTCTTTAAGGTGACCAGAGATGTGTTCGTTGCGTGGGATGTCTAATATGAGCCTGGCTGAGGCGTTTTGGATTCGTTGGAGTTTCTTTTGGAGTTTAGCGGTGGTACCTGCGTAGAGGGTGTTTCCGTAGTCCAGTCGGCTCGTGACCAGAGCGTGGGTGACTGTTTTCCTTGTTTCGGTGGGGATCCAGCGAAATGTTTTTCTGAGCATGCGAAGAATGTTGAAGCAGGAAGAGGATACGGCGCTGACTTGTCTGTTCATTGAGAGTGAAGAATCCAGGATGACGCCAAGGTTCCGTGCGTGGTCTGTCGGGATGGGTGCTTTTCCGAGGGCTTCCGGCCACCAGGAGTCGTCCCAAGCAGAGGGGGATGTACCTAAGATGAGGACTTCTGTTTTGTCTGAGTTCAGTTTCAGACGGCTTTGTTTCATCCATTCGGCAACTTCTTTCATTCCTTCGTGTAGGTTAGTTTTGGCGGTGCTGGGGTCATTCTACCCTGCCCTACTCCACTCCACTCTATTCAACACCACTGCACTCTATGCCAATGCACTCTACACCACTTTACTCAAAACCAATACACTCTGTGTTACTGCATTCTACAACAATCTAGTCTACTCTGCACCATGGCACTCTACACCATTCCACTTGATGTCACTATGCTCTGCACCACTCTAAGCCCCTGCACTCTACACCACTTCACTCAACACTCTACTCTGCAACACTGCATTCTCCTCCACTAAACTCTCTGCAACTCTAAAATACACCACTCTACTCTGTGCGACCTCTACTCTATATCACTGCACTCTACGCTGCACCACTGTACGCCAATGCACTCTATGCCACTATACACTACAACTCTACACTCTGCAATACTTTAATCTACTGTGCACCACTGCACTCTATGCCTGTCTACTCTACTCTGCACCACTCTACTCTGTGCCAGTAAACTCTACCACGTACCACTCCAGTCTAGGCAAATCCACACTATTTCCCTCCACATCACAACGCTGCACTCTGCAACACAGCACTCCACACCACTACTCTATGCCACAGCACTCTACCCTGCCACTTCACTCTACTCTGAAATGATCTACTTTATGCCACTGCACTCTACCCTCTTTACTCCACTCTGCCCCAATCCACTCTACGCTTCTCCACTCTATGACACCATGCTCTACACCATTCTACTCTAAACCACTGCACTCTACGCCAATGCACTCAACACCACTTTACTAAAAACCAATGCACTCTATGCCAACTACCCTGCACCACTGCACTCTACACATTATACTCTATGCTACAACACTCAACGCCAGTCTACACCATTGTACTCTACGTCACTGCACTCTATGCCACTCAATTCTACCCTGCACCACTGCACTCTACACATTATACTCTATGCTGCAACACTCAACGCCAGTCTACACCATTGTACTCTATGTCACTGCACTCTACACCACTCAATTCTACTCTGCACCACTGTACTCTATGCCACTGCTCTCTACAACACTCTACTCTATGCCATTGCACTCTACTCTGCAAGATTGCACTCTGCATGCTATGCTATTCTTCACCATTGCACTCTACAACACTGTACTCTATGCCACTCTGTTCTTCTCTGCACAACTATTCTCTGATTCACTGTACTCTACACCACTGCTCTCTGTACCACTCTATTCTGCACCTCTCAACTGGACTCTATGCCACTACACTCTGCATCATTCCAGGCCACTCTAATCTATCCTGCACCACTGCATTCTGCACCACTGCAGCGAACGCCACCGCATTCTAGACCACTGCACGCTACACTCTACTCTACACTCTACCCTACACCAATCCACTCTATGCCACTTTATTCTACTCTGAAACGTTCTACTCTATGTCACTGCAATCCACTGTTCACAACTTTACTCTATGCCACTCTTCTCTACGCCAATGCACTCTACACCATGAATACAATCTACTCCACTGCCCTCTATGCCAATCTACTCTGCACCACAGTACTTTACACCACTTCACTACAGGCCACTCTACAACACTACAATCTATCACTTTCTACTTCATTAAACTCTACTCCACTCTATGCCACTCTACAACACTACTTCATTCTACAACTCTCTATGCTACTCCCTCCATGCTACTCCATGCCATTTACTCTACTATGACACACTACTTCACTCTATGCCCCTCCACTCCACAACACTATGCCCCTCCACTCCACAACACTCTAATCCACTCTATGCCATTCCACTCTCCTACACTACACAACTCTATGAAAATCGACTCCACTCTAAGCCACTCTACACATTCTACTCTACGCAACACCCTCTAACCACTCCATTCAGCTCTACACCACTTCACAATGCTTTTTGCCACTCCACTCTAATACACCCTGACACTGTACTCATCTCTGCTCCACTCTACACCCATCCAGTCTTCACTCTCCACAACACTTGACTCCATCCAACTCTACTCTATTCTATTCTATACCAAAGACAGACTGAGATGCCTTGTGTCCAGAGGCAGACTAAGATGACTTGTGTCCAGTGACCAGAGACATACTGAGATCCCTTGTGTCCAGTGACCAGAAACAGACTGAGATCCATTGTGTCCAGTGTCTAGAGACAGACTGAGATGCCTTGTGTCCAGTGGCCAGAAACAGACTGAGATGCCTTGTGTCCAGTGACCAGAAAGAGACTGAGATGACTTGTGTCCAGAGAAAGACTGGGATGCCTCGTTTCCAGTGACCAGAGACAGACTGAGATGCCTTGTGTCCAGTGACAGACTGAGATGCCTTGTGTCCAGTGACCAGAAACAGACTGAGATGCCAGTGTCCAGTGACCAGAAATAGACTGAGATGACTTGTGTCCAGTGACTAGAGACAGACTGAGATGCCTTGTGTCCAGTGACTGGAGACAGACTGAGATGCCTTGTATCCGGAGACAGACTTAGATGACTTGTGTCGAGTGACCAGAGACAGACTGAGATGACTTGTGTACAGTGACCAGAAACAGACTGAGATGCCTTTCTGTCCAGAGACAGACTGAGATGACTTGAGTCCAGTGACCAGAGACAGACTGAGATCCCTTGTGTACAGTGGCCAGAGACAGACTGAGATCTCTTGTGTCCAGTGACCAGAGACAGACTGAGATCCCTTGTGTCCAGTGACCAGAGACAGACTGAGATCCCTTGTGTCCAGTGAGCAGATACAGACTGAGATCCCTTGTGTACAGTGGCCAGAGACAGACTGAGATCCCTTGTGTCCAGTGACCAGAGACAGACTGCGATACCTTGTGTCCAGTGACCAGAGACAGACTAAGATGCCTAATGTCCAGTGACCAGAGACAGACTGATATCCCGTGTGTACAGTGACCAGAGACAGCCTAAGATGCCTTGTGTCCAGTGTCTAGAGACAGACTGCGATCCCTTGTGTCCAGTGACCAGAGACAGACTGAGATCCCGTGTGTACAGTGACCAGAGACAGCCTAAGATGCCTTGTGTCCAGTGTCTAGAGACAGACTGCGATCCCTTGTGTCCAGTGACCAGAGACAGACTGAGATCCCTGGTGTACAGTGGCCAGAGACAGACTGAGATGCCTTGTGTCCAGTGCCAGGGTAGAAACCCCGTAGGGCAGACCTACATGACTCATGCAGATGTGCCTGAGAGGGGCCAGCATCTGTAACATGGTCACTGGGGAGATGGGAAGCAGCACAGAGAGTGTCCTGCAGAATACAGATCTGGGAAGATGTTTACCTTCTGGTGCTCATAGAGAATGGAATGACTTGCAAGAAAGTAGCCTTTAACCTCATCGCTGCTAAGGATATTTTCCTCTTGTGCTGCATTTTCAGAATTGGGTGTGGTCATGACGGAACGGTTCCGTCATCAGCACAGCTCACCCGTAGCTGATGACGGAACCGTTCTGTCATCAGCATGGAAGGGGTTAAACAGCACTGGGAGGCTGCACTGATGTGAATGGAAGCTTGTGCTGCACTTGGGGACAGGTGTGCCCCTGTTCCCTGAAAGAGGGATGCTTGCTCTGTAGCTAACCAAGATGCATTTGTCTGCAAGAGGAAGGTGCTTCTGGTTCCAGTTGGTGATTGGTGAGTAAACTCCATGCCAGGGTAGCCCAAGCGCTGCTCTACTCCCAGACTCAGCATCTCTCTTCCACACACAGAACCTTTGTGTATGTCACCTCAGACTCTCCTCTGGTCCTCACCTGCACTCTATGGTGCCAGGCTTCTCTTTGATCCTGCTCTACTCCTGCCCCTTGGACCTCTCCCCACCCTTGGACCCTGCACTGTCCCTCACCCTTGTGCCTTCAACTGCTCTTCTCCCTGGACCCTTCACCACCCTGCAGGATGCTCAGCTGGTTTCAACCACACCGTATTTCCTTTGACCCCACCTCACTCCCTCTGGACCAAGCTCAGCACCACCCATGAAACCATGCCCTGCGCTCACCCTCCACCCCCGGGTTATATACTGACCCGTTCATGCTCCCTGCATGGCTCCCCTCAGACACTATGCTGCCATCCCCTGGACCCTTCTCTGCTTCCATCCCCAACCCCTGGAACCTGCGCAGCTCAATCAATCAATCAATCAATACATTTATAAAGCGTGCTACTCACCCGTGAGGGTCTCAAGGCGCTGAAGGGGGGGCAAGGGGGGTGTCGCTTACTGCTCGAATAGCCAGGTCTTAAGGTGTCTCCTGAAGGTGAGATGGTCCTGGGTCAGTCGTAGGTGTGCCGGGAGGGAGCTCCATGTTTTGGCTTGCAGGTAGGTCTTTCCCCCATGGTGGTTCTGCGGATTCGTGGGATGGTGGCAAGGGTGAGGTTGACGGAGTGAAGCTAGTGGGTGGGGGTGTAGAACGAGAGGCGTCTGTTGAGGTATTCGGGCCTTTGTCGTGGAGCGCTTTGTGTGTGTGGGTGAGGAGCCTGAACGTGATCCTCTTGTTGACGGGGAGCCAGTGCAGGTTTCTCAGGTGGGCGGATATGTGGCTGTGGCGGGGGATGTCGAGGATGAGTCGTTCGGAGGCGTTCTGTATGCGCTGTAGTCATTTCTGAAGTTTGGCTGTGGTTCCTGCGTATAGGGCGTTTCCATAGTCCAGTCGGCTGGTGACGAGGGCTTGGGTGACGGTCACTGCTCCCCTCAGACACTATGCTTCCATCCCCTGGACCCTTCTCTGCTCCTGCACTGCTCCCCTCAGACACTATGCTGCCAGCCCCTGGACCCTGCACTGCTCCCCATCAGACACTATGCTGCCATCCCTTGGACCCTTCTCTGCTTCCATCCCAAGCCCCTTGAACCTGCACTGCTCCCCCCAGACACTATGCAGCCATCCTCTGGACCCTGCACTGCTCCTCTCAGACACTATGCTTCAATCCCTGGACCCTTCTCTGCTTCCATCCCCAGCCCCTAGACCCTGCACTGCTTCCTTCAGACACTATGCTGCCATCCCTGGACCATTCTCTGCTTCCATCCACAGCCCCTAGACCCTGCACTGCTCCCATCAGACATTATGCAGCCATCCCCTGGACCCTGCACTGCTCCCTTCAGACATTATGCAGCCATCCCCTGGACCCTGCACTGCTCCCATCAGACACTATGCTACCAGCCCTTGGACCCTGCACTGCTTCCTTCAGACACTATGCTGCCATCCCTGGACCATTCTCTGCTTCCATCCACAGCCCCTAGACCCTGCACTGCTCCCATCAGACATTATGCAGCCATCCCCTGGACCCTGCACTGCTCCCTTCAGACATTATGCAGCCATCCCCTGGACCCTGCACTGCTCCCATCAGACATTCTGCAGCCATCCCCTGGACCCTGCACTGCTCCCATAAGACATTATGCAGCCATCCCCTGGACCCTGCACTGCTCCTTTCAGACACTATGCAGCCATCCCCTGGACCCTGCACTCCTCCCATCAGACACTATGCTACCAGCCCTTGGACCCTGCACTGCTTCCTCCAGACACTATGCTGCCATCCCTGGACCATTCTCTGCTTCCATCCACAGCCCCTAGACCCTGCACTGCTCCCATCAGACATTATGCAGCCATCCCCTGGACCCTGCACTGCTCCCTTCAGACATTATGCAGCCATCCCCTGGACCCTGCACTGCTCCCATCAGACACTATGCTGTCAGCCCCTGGACTCTGAACGGCTCCCTTCAGACACTATGCAGCCATCCCCTGGACCCTGCACTGCTTCCCTTAGACACTATGCTGCCATCCCTGGACCCTTCTCTGCTTCCATCCACAGCCCCTAGACCCTGCACTGCTCCCATCAGACACTATGCTGTCAGCCCCTGGACTCTGAACTGCTCCCTTCAGACACTATGCAGCCATTCCCTGGACCCTGCACTGCTTCCCTTAGACACTATGCTGCCATCCCTGGACCCTTCTCTGCTTCCATCCACAGCCCCTAGACCCTGCACTGCTCCCATCAGACACTATGCTGTCAGCCCCTGGACCCTGCACTGCTCCCTTCAGACAGTATGCAGCCATCCCCTGCCCCTGCACTGCTCCCCTCAGACACTATGCTACCAGCCCTTGGACCCTGCACTGCTTCCTTCAGACACTATGCTGCCATCCCTGGACCATTCTCTGCTTCCATCCACAGCCCCTAGACCCTGCACTGCTCCCATCAGACATTATGCAGCCATCCCCTGGACCCTGCACTGCTCCTCTCAGACACTATGCTTCAATCCCTGGACCCTTCTCTGCTTCCATCCCCAGCCCCTAGACCCTGCACTGCTTCCTTCAGACACTATGCTGCCATCCCTGGACCATTCTCTGCTTCCATCCACAGCCCCTAGACCCTGCACTGCTCCCATCAGACATTATGCAGCCATCCCCTGGACCCTGCACTGCTCCCTTCAGACATTATGCAGCCATCCCCTGGACCCTGCACTGCTCCCATCAGACACTATGCTACCAGCCCTTGGACCCTGCACTGCTTCCTTCAGACACTATGCTGCCATCCCTGGACCATTCTCTGCTTCCATCCACAGCCCCTAGACCCTGCACTGCTCCCATCAGACATTATGCAGCCATCCCCTGGACCCTGCACTGCTCCCTTCAGACATTATGCAGCCATCCCCTGGACCCTGCACTGCTCCCATCAGACATTCTGCAGCCATCCCCTGGACCCTGCACTGCTCCCATAAGACATTATGCAGCCATCCCCTGGACCCTGCACTGCTCCTTTCAGACACTATGCAGCCATCCCCTGGACCCTGCACTCCTCCCATCAGACACTATGCTACCAGCCCTTGGACCCTGCACTGCTTCCTCCAGACACTATGCTGCCATCCCTGGACCATTCTCTGCTTCCATCCCCAGCCCCTAGACCCTGCACTGCTTCCTTCAGACACTATGCTGCCATCCCTGGACCATTCTCTGCTTCCATCCACAGCCCCTAGACCCTGCACTGCTCCCATCAGACATTATGCAGCCATCCCCTGGACCCTGCACTGCTCCCTTCAGACATTATGCAGCCATCCCCTGGACCCTGCACTGCTCCCATCAGACACTATGCTACCAGCCCTTGGACCCTGCACTGCTTCCTTCAGACACTATGCTGCCATCCCTGGACCATTCTCTGCTTCCATCCACAGCCCCTAGACCCTGCACTGCTCCCATCAGACATTATGCAGCCATCCCCTGGACCCTGCACTGCTCCCTTCAGACATTATGCAGCCATCCCCTGGACCCTGCACTGCTCCCATCAGACATTCTGCAGCCATCCCCTGGACCCTGCACTGCTCCCATAAGACATTATGCAGCCATCCCCTGGACCCTGCACTGCTCCTTTCAGACACTATGCAGCCATCCCCTGGACCCTGCACTCCTCCCATCAGACACTATGCTACCAGCCCTTGGACCCTGCACTGCTTCCTCCAGACACTATGCTGCCATCCCTGGACCATTCTCTGCTTCCATCCACAGCCCCTAGACCCTGCACTGCTCCCATCAGACATTATGCAGCCATCCCCTGGACCCTGCACTGCTCCCTTCAGACATTATGCAGCCATCCCCTGGACCCTGCACTGCTCCCATCAGACACTATGCTGTCAGCCCCTGGACTCTGAACGGCTCCCTTCAGACACTATGCAGCCATCCCCTGGACCCTGCACTGCTTCCCTTAGACACTATGCTGCCATCCCTGGACCCTTCTCTGCTTCCATCCACAGCCCCTAGACCCTGCACTGCTCCCATCAGACACTATGCTGTCAGCCCCTGGACTCTGAACTGCTCCCTTCAGACACTATGCAGCCATTCCCTGGACCCTGCACTGCTTCCCTTAGACACTATGCTGCCATCCCTGGACCCTTCTCTGCTTCCATCCACAGCCCCTAGACCCTGCACTGCTCCCATCAGACACTATGCTGTCAGCCCCTGGACCCTGCACTGCTCCCTTCAGACAGTATGCAGCCATCCCCTGCCCCTGCACTGCTCCCCTCAGACACTATGCTACCAGCCCTTGGACCCTGCACTGCTTCCTTCAGACACTATGCTGCCATCCCTGGACCATTCTCTGCTTCCATCCACAGCCCCTAGACCCTGCACTGCTCCCATCAGACATTATGCAGCCATCCCCTGGACCCTGCACTGCTCCTCTCAGACACTATGCTTCAATCCCTGGACCCTTCTCTGCTTCCATCCCCAGCCCCTAGACCCTGCACTGCTTCCTTCAGACACTATGCTGCCATCCCTGGACCATTCTCTGCTTCCATCCACAGCCCCTAGACCCTGCACTGCTCCCATCAGACATTATGCAGCCATCCCCTGGACCCTGCACTGCTCCCTTCAGACATTATGCAGCCATCCCCTGGACCCTGCACTGCTCCCATCAGACACTATGCTACCAGCCCTTGGACCCTGCACTGCTTCCTTCAGACACTATGCTGCCATCCCTGGACCATTCTCTGCTTCCATCCACAGCCCCTAGACCCTGCACTGCTCCCATCAGACATTATGCAGCCATCCCCTGGACCCTGCACTGCTCCCTTCAGACATTATGCAGCCATCCCCTGGACCCTGCACTGCTCCCATCAGACATTCTGCAGCCATCCCCTGGACCCTGCACTGCTCCCATAAGACATTATGCAGCCATCCCCTGGACCCTGCACTGCTCCTTTCAGACACTATGCAGCCATCCCCTGGACCCTGCACTCCTCCCATCAGACACTATGCTACCAGCCCTTGGACCCTGCACTGCTTCCTCCAGACACTATGCTGCCATCCCTGGACCATTCTCTGCTTCCATCCACAGCCCCTAGACCCTGCACTGCTCCCATCAGACATTATGCAGCCATCCCCTGGACCCTGCACTGCTCCCTTCAGACATTATGCAGCCATCCCCTGGACCCTGCACTGCTCCCATCAGACACTATGCTGTCAGCCCCTGGACTCTGAACGGCTCCCTTCAGACACTATGCAGCCATCCCCTGGACCCTGCACTGCTTCCCTTAGACACTATGCTGCCATCCCTGGACCCTTCTCTGCTTCCATCCACAGCCCCTAGACCCTGCACTGCTCCCATCAGACACTATGCTGTCAGCCCCTGGACTCTGAACTGCTCCCTTCAGACACTATGCAGCCATTCCCTGGACCCTGCACTGCTTCCCTTAGACACTATGCTGCCATCCCTGGACCCTTCTCTGCTTCCATCCACAGCCCCTAGACCCTGCACTGCTCCCATCAGACACTATGCTGTCAGCCCCTGGACCCTGCACTGCTCCCTTCAGACAGTATGCAGCCATCCCCTGCCCCTGCACTGCTCCCATCAGACACTATGCTACCAGCCCTTGGACCCTGCACTGCTTCCTTCAGACACTATGCTGCCATCCCTGGACCATTCTCTGCTTCCATCCACAGCCCCTAGACCCTGCACTGCTCCCATCAGACATTATGCAGCCATCCCCTGGACCCTGCACTGCTCCCTTCAGACATTATGCAGCCATCCCCTGGACCCTGCACTGCTCCCATCAGACATTATGCAGCCATCCCCTGGACCCTGCACTGCTCCCATCAGACATTATGCAGCCATCCCCTGGACCCTGCACTGCTCCTTTCAGACACTATGCAGCCATCCCCTGGACCCTGCACTGCTCCCATCAGACACTATGCTACCAGCCCTTGGACCCTGCACTGCTTCCTCCAGACACTATGCTGCCATCCCTGGACCATTCTCTGCTTCCATCCACAGCCCCTAGACCCTGCACTGCTCCCATCAGACATTATGCAGCCATCCCCTGGACCCTGCACTGCTCCCTTCAGACATTATGCAGCCATCCCCTGGACCCTGCACTGCTCCCATCAGACACTATGCTGTCAGCCCCTGGACTCTGAACTGCTCCCTTCAGACACTATGCAGCCATCCCCTGGACCCTGCACTGCTTCCCTTAGACACTATGCTGCCATCCCTGGACCCTTCTCTGCTTCCATCCACAGCCCCTAGACCCTGCACTGCTCCCATCAGACACTATGCTGTCAGCCCCTGGACCCTGCACTGCTCCCTTCAGACAGTATGCAGCCATCCCCTGCCCCTGCATTGCTCCCATCAGACACTATGCTACCAGCCCTTGGACCCTGCACTGCTCCCATCAGACACTATGCTGTCAGCCCCTGGACCCTGCACTGCTCCCTTCAGACATTATGCAGCCATCCCCTGCCCCTGCACTGCTCTCTTCAGACACTATGCAGCCATCTCTGGACCCTGCACTGCTCCATCAGACACTGTGTAGCCATCTCCTGGACCCTGCACTGCTCCCATCAGACACTATGCTGCCAGCCCTTGGACCCTGCACTGCTCCCTTCAGACACTATGCTGCCATCCCTGGACCCTTCTCTGCTTCCATCCCCAGCCCCTAGACCCTGCACTGCTCACCTCAGACACTATGCTGCCAGCCCCCTGGACCCTGCACTGCTCCTTCAGACACTATGCAGTCATCCCCTGGACCCTGCACTGCTCCCATTAGACACCATGCTGCCAGCCCCTGGACCCTGCACTGCTCCCATCAGACACTATGCAGCCATCCCCTGGACCCTGACTGCTCCTTCAGACACTATGCTGCCAGCCCCAGGACCAGCGTCGGATTGGTAACGTGGGCACTCGAGCAATGCCCGAGGGGCCGGTGTCCAGTTCCAGCTGTGGGCTGCTTTTTTGGGCAGCCTGGGGTGGGGGGGGGATGTGGGCAGTGTCGCCACTGTTCGGAGGCCACCAGAGGCCCAGTGTGTGCCTGAGCGGCATTTCTGGAGGTAGATGGGTGTCCATTACCTCCCTCTTATCAACAGCAGAGGTGTCACTCCCTTTCTCTCCCTGGGCTGGCCCATTCATATATGCATACTAAGCGGGGGGCAAGAGGCCTGAGCAAAAGTGGCCTCACTTGTATTCAGGTGTGTTTCACCAGTGTAAGCTAATCAGTTTTTTTACCCCCCCCCCCTTTTTTATACCACTTAGTTGAAACAGTGTTTTGCAAAGGCAATATGCAAATGTGGGCCACTTTTTTTTGCGTGCCCGGGCCGATTTTTAATCCAAATCCAACCCTGCCCTGGACCCTGCACTGCTCCCTTCAGACACTATGCTGCCAGCCCCTGGACCCTGCACGGCTCCCTTCAGACACTATGCTGCCAGCCCCTGGACCCTGCACTGCTCCCTTCAGACACTATATTGCCATCCCTGGACCCTTCTCTGCTTCCATCCACAGCCCCTGGACCCTGCACTGCTCACCTCAGACTATATGCAGCCAGCCCTTGGACCCTGCACTGCTTCCCTTGGACAATATGCTGCTTGCCCCTGGACCCTGCACTGCTCCCATCAGACACTATGCTGCCAGCCCCTGGACCCTGCACGGCTCCCTTCAGACACTATGCTGCCAGCCCCTGGACCCTGCACGGCTCCCTTCAGACACTATGGTGCCATCCCTGGACCCTTCTCTGCTTCCATCCACAGCCCCTGGACCCTGCACTGCTCACCTCTGACTATATGCAGCCAGCCCTTGGACCCTGCACTGCTTCCCTTGGACAATATGCTGCTTGCCCCTGGACCCTGCACTGCTCCCATCAGACACTATGCTGCCAGCCCCTGGACCCTGCACGGCTCCCTTCAGACACTATGTTGCCATCCCTGGACCCTTCTCTGCTTCCATCCACAGCCCCTGGACCCTGCACTGCTCACCTCAGACTATATGCAGCCAGCCCTTGGGCCCTGCACTGCTTCCCTTGGACAATATGCTGCTTGCCCCTGGACCCTGCACTGCTCCCATCAGACACTATGCTGCCAGCCCCTGGACCCTGCACGGCTCCCTTCAGACACTATGCTGCCAGCCCCTGGACCCTGCACTGCTCCCTTCAGACACTATGCTGCCATCCCTGGACCCTTCTCCGCTTCCATCCCCAGCCCCTGGACCCTGCACTGCTCCCATCAGACACTATGCTGTCAGCCCCTGGACCCTGCACTGCTCCCTTCAGACAGTATGCAGCCATCCCCTGCCCCTGCATTGCTCCCATCAGACACTATGCTACCAGCCCTTGGACCCTGCACTGCTCCCATCAGACACTATGCTGTCAGCCCCTGGACCCTGCACTGCTCCCTTCAGACATTATGCAGCCATCCCCTGCCCCTGCACTGCTCTCTTCAGACACTATGTAGCCATCTCTGGACCCTGCACTGCTCCATCAGACACTGTGTAGCCATCTCCTGGACCCTGCACTGCTCCCATCAGACACTATGCTGCCAGCCCTTGGACCCTGCACTGCTCCCTTCAGACACTATGCTGCCATCCCTGGACCCTTCTCTGCTTCCATCCCCAGCCCCTAGACCCTGCACTGCTCACCTCAGACACTATGCTGCCAGCCCCCTGGACCCTGCACTGCTCCTTCAGACACTATGCAGTCATCCCCTGGACCCTGCACTGCTCCCATTAGACACCATGCTGCCAGCCCCTGGACCCTGCACTGCTCCCATCAGACACTATGCAGCCATCCCCTGGACCCTGACTGCTCCTTCAGACACTATGCTGCCAGCCCCAGGACCAGCGTCGGATTGGTAACGTGGGCACTCGAGCAATGCCCGAGGGGCCGGTGTCCAGTTCCAGCTGTGGGCTGCTTTTTTGGGCAGCCTGGGGGGGGGGATGTGGGCAGTGTTGCCACTGTTCGGAGGCCACCAGAGGCCCAGTGTGTGCCTGAGCGGCATTTCTGGAGGTAGATGGTGTCCATTACCTCCCTCTTATCAACAGCAGAGGTGTCACTCCCTTTCTCTCCCTGGGCTGGCCCATTCATATATGCATACTAAGCGGGGGGCAAGAGGCCTGAGCAAAAGTGGCCTCACTTGTATTCAGGTGTGTTTCACCAGTGTAAGCTAATCAGTTTTTTTACCCCCCCCCCCCCCCTTTTTTATACCACTTAGTTGAAACAGTGTTTTGCAAAGGCAATATGCAAATGTGGGCCACTTTTTTTTGCGTGCCCGGGCCGATTTTTAATCCAAATCCAACCCTGCCCTGGACCCTGCACTGCTCCCTTCAGACACTATGCTGCCAGCCCCTGGACCCTGCACGGCTCCCTTCAGACACTATGCTGCCAGCCCCTGGACCCTGCACTGCTCCCTTCAGACACTATATTGCCATCCCTGGACCCTGCACGGCTCCCTTCAGACACTATGCTGCCAGCCCCTGGACCCTGCACTGCTCCCTTCAGACACTATATTGCCATCCCTGGACCCTTCTCTGCTTCCATCCACAGCCCCTAGACCCTGCACTGCTCACCTCAGACTATATGCAGCCAGCCCTTGGACCCTGCACTGCTTCCCTTGGACAATATGCTGCTTGCCCCTGGACCCTGCACTGCTCCCATCAGACACTATGCTGCCAGCCCCTGGACCCTGCACGGCTCCCTTCAGACACTATGCTGCCAGCCCCTGGACCCTGCACGGCTCCCTTCAGACACTATGTTGCCATCCCTGGACCCTTCTCTGCTTCCATCCACAGCCCCTGGACCCTGCACTGCTCACCTCAGACTATATGCAGCCAGCCCTTGGACCCTGCACTGCTTCCCTTGGACAATATGCTGCTTGCCCCTGGACCCTGCACTGCTCCCATCAGACACTATGCTGCCAGCCCCTGGACCCTGCACGGCTCCCTTCAGACACTATGTTGCCATCCCTGGACCCTTCTCTGCTTCCATCCACAGCCCCTGGACCCTGCACTGCTCACCTCAGACTATATGCAGCCAGCCCTTGGACCCTGCACTGCTTCCCTTGGACAATATGCTGCTTGCCCCTGGACCCTGCACTGCTCCCATCAGACACTATGCTGCCAGCCCCTGGACCCTGCACGGCTCCCTTCAGACACTATGCTGCCAGCCCCTGGACCCTGCACTGCTCCCTTCAGACACTATGCTGCCATCCCTGGACCCTTCTCTGCTTCCATCCACAGCCCCTGGACCGTGCACTGCTCACCTCAGACTATATGCAGCCAGCCCTTGGACCCTGCACTGCTTCCCTTGGACAATATGCTGCTTGCCCCTGGACCCTGCACTGCTCCCATCAGACACTATGCTGCCAGCCCCTTCAGACACTATGTTGCCATCCCTGGACCCTTCTCTGCTTGGGAGCAGTGCAGGGTCCAGGGGCAAGCAGCATATTGTCCAAGGGAAGCAGTGCAGGGTCCAAGGGCTGGCTGCATATAGTCTGAGGTGAGCAGTGCAGGGTCCAGGGGCTGTGGATGGAAGCAGAGAAGGGTCCAGGGATGGCATATGCTGCTTGCCCCTGGACCCTGCACTGCTCCCATCAGACACTATGCTGCCAGCCCCTGGACCCTGCACGGCTCCCTTCAGACACTATGCTGCCAGCCCCTGGACCCTGCACGGCTCCCTTCAGACACTATGGTGCCAGCCCTTGGACCCTGCACTGCTCCCATCAGACACTATGCTGCCAGCCCCTGGACCCTGCACTGCTCCCATCAGACACTATGCTGCCAGCCCCTGGACCCTGCACTGCTCCCTTCAGACACTATGTTGCCATCCCTGGACCCTTCTCTGCTTCCATCCACAGCCCCTGGACCCTGCACTGCTCACCTCAGACTATATGCAGCCAGCCCTTGGACCCTGCACTGCTTCCCTTGGACAATATGCTGCTTGCCCCTGGACCCTGCACTGCTCCCATCAGACACTATGCTGCCAGCCCCTGGACCCTGCACTGCTCCCTTCAGACACTATATTGCCATCCCTGGACCCTTCTCTGCTTCCATCCACAGCCCCTGGACCCTGCACTGCTCACCTCAGACTATATGCAGCCAGCCCTTGGACCCTGCACTGCTTCCCTTGGACAATATGCTGCTTGCCCCTGGACCCTGCACTGCTCCCATCAGACACTATGCTGCCAGCCCCTGGACCCTGCACGGCTCCCTTCAGACACTATGTTGCCATCCCTGGACCCTTCTCTGCTTCCATCCACAGCCTCTGGACCCTGCACTGCTCACCTCAGACTATATGCAGCCAGCCCTTGGACCCTGCACTGCTTCCCTTGGACAATATGCTGCCAGCCCCTGGACCCTGCACTCCTCCCATCAGACACTATGCTGTTAGCTCCTGGACCCTCACTGCTTCCCTCGGACTCTATGCTGCCAGCCCATGGACACTGTGCTGCCCCCTCCCTCCTGCACCCCGTACCCCGCCCCCCTGGACACTGTGCTGTTCGTTACATTTAATCCATGCTGATCTGGGACCCCCTTCGGGACTGCGTGGATCTCTCCCTCACTAGGCGCTACCCCAACCCCCAATCTCTGGCTCTTGTATGCACACTTGACCCTGCGCTGCTCCCCTCCCCCATATCCTGGATACCACCCCCTGGACACAGAGCAGTGATGTTACGCTCTCCCCTCCCCCTCCCTTTATTTGCAGTTTTATATCGAGCAAACTCGACCCCAAGGTACTGGAGCGCTTTACATGAGCACCAGTTACATTACACAGGGACACATTCGTTTTTGGCAGGCAGGAGATAAAGACATTTGCCCAGAATCACAGGATGTTGAGCCGACGCCGAGACTCGTACCCGGTTCCCCTGTTCCAAAGTTGGCAGCTCTGACCCTTATGCTTCTCCGCTGACTAGGCGCTGCCCGCCCCCTCCATCCCCGGATATTTGATCCTTCTTAAGCCTTCACCAACCTTTCACGCTGATGGTACAAATCGTTTTAGCCTAGGCATAGCGAAGAGATGATCGCGAAGCTTCACAAACATGGCACACCGGAGAAGCGTGGCGCAGCAGTGCATTTCTAAGTGCATGCTGGGAAATATGCATCCGGTATTGCTACCTGTCTTACCTCTGCCGTGTATTGCTCAAGCTTGAAAACAGCTTTTGGGTAAACGCTAACTAAAACGACTGGCATTGCCAGTGCTTGTTTAGGGTGGGCTGGGGCGTGCTTTATGATGGCTGGTGATGACAAGCTGCCCCCGAGTCCTTCACTCATGTGCACACACTGTTCCGTGACATCTGGCATTCAGCATTAATGTCCTGCTGAAGCCCGGGCACTTTATTGGATTAAAACTCTGTAAACAGCTAAAAAAAGAATGCACCGAGAGCAGATTGAGCTGGGAGGGGCGCTGGAAAAGGGGGATATGAAGAGACAGGCAGGAGGAGAGGGCGTGGTGCGGGAGGAAATCACACACAGGGAAAAACAAACAGGCGGAAAGCAACGAAAGGGGACTGCTGGGAACGGAGGACAGGGTAACGAGAAGAAACAGAAGACAGAGCTAGAGAAGGAAATGTGTAGAGTGGAGAAAAGATGGGAGACAAGACATAAGCAACATAATAATCAAAAAGAGAAGGACAAAGTACACAGTGCATTAAAAACGGGTTAGGATCAATAAAGTGCCAGGTAGAAAAATAATGAAAGAGCGGTGATAGGAAAAGAATGTGGTCGCAATAAAGACGGAAAAAAGGAAAGAGAGCAGCTGAGACAAAAGAAGCAAGAATAAAAGGTAGAAAAAAATGCAATTAATACATTAAAGAAACGAGAGAGGTGGAAAACAAGGATAGCACAGGCTAAAATGGAGTGAAAGAAAGGTAAACGCATGAAGAAGAAAAATATTTTCGAGATGAATAAACAGGAAAAGAAAACAGGACAAATGAAATAAACAAGAAATTAAATGGAAGAAATAAAAGAGTAAAGATGTAAATGTGAGAGCAAAGAAATGGAAGTAGGACGAAATTGAAGAGGAAAGAGAGAAGGATTGAAGAAGAGTGAAGAAATGAATGAGTAAATGAAGAAAGGAAAGCAAAGAGGAAGATATAAAATCTGGTAAAATCCCTCCTTTCACCCCCAAACCCGCACACCCTGAGAGTGGTCAGCAGATGTGCTTTCTAAGATCGACTAACGCAATGAAATGAGGCTGCCCGCGGCCCACACAGGGTGCCCCATAGGAGGGCGGCAACCTTAGTGCCACATTAGGCACACAGTCAATAGTCTAGTGTTTGAACCCTTTGGGGTCCTGCCCATTCAGCGTCATTCCCGGTGCTCCAGAGGGCGGGGAGCCAGGTATATCTACCTCTCCTGCCCAGCTGGCCACCCCTTTTACGCAGACACTTCACGCCGCAGGGGGGGCTCGGGTTGAGTCAGGGCCACACCCAGAGTTATGGCGGAGTTACAGGGTGATCCTGAGGCTGAATGGTACATAGGGGTACCCTCTTCAGGAGCACAACAAAGGTGCAAATGCCAAACAATCCCAAGGATCCTGGAGAAACGACGGCGCCCGTTAGTCCTGCGAGTGGTTGGAAACCTTAGCAACTGGGGGCTTGCCTGGATACGCTCCGCCCCCTCCAGGGGTGTGAGTAAGTGGGTGGACTGGTGGTCCACGTGATGTCAGGGGTAATCCCCCAAAAGGGTGAGCACCGATTGGAAAGTGCCACGGTGCAATTTGGCTCTGCAGGTGGGCAGGGCAGCTTAGGGGTGTCACTGCTGTCTGTCCTTGGATCGCCCGTAAGTTGACCCACCATGTTGGCATATTTCTTATGCAAATAAACCTGCAGCAATGTTTTCTCCAACAAACAATTTCTCTTGTGTGCTTTTTATTGGGAGATTACGGTGTTGCAAGTGGGGTGTGTTACTGATATTGGCACTGGGTATTTTACCCTTCCAAAAACCACGCTAGTGAATCTGCAGCAGCTCGTCAGGCAGCGGACCTAAGAACATGTGGTCACATGACCATGGAAGGGAAAAGCTGAAATGGCTTTTGGTAAAGAATCCCCCTGTTTAAAGCAGCATGCTGCATATAGAAAGCCTATAATGACACAGAACACTCATGCTTTTAAGACAGGTTTTAAAGCACTGTTCGAGGAGAGCCTGAGATCATGTCAGTCACTGTGGCTATATGTCCTCCATATTAAGCTATCTCAGGCTGAGTAGTTGGGTTCCTGGCCCTAAATTGATTTCCCATCCAACTAAGATCCCAAATGTGTTTTCTGTTCTGAAAGCTATGGATGAGCTCCTTTTCCTGTCACTCATCACATGCCGAAACACCCTCAAAGAACAGTTTGTGGCCCACACCGTGCAGGGCACTGTCTCCCTGCTGCATGGACCCCCCGCAGACAGATCTCCCAGACCCTATTGTAGATGAGCTAATGCCTCTAATGCAAAAGGTGATGGAAAGAGTGCTTGCATATAGTTTAAATTATTGCCAATATCTCTGGGTAGTATCCCAATCTGTCCCCCCCTCCACTGTGGCACTGTAGACGGGAACACACGCAATCACCTGACCAGGACTGTTGCCATTAAGAGCAGGGTCAGTACTGATTTGCAGAATTCAGGCTGTCTATAGTGCCACAGTGGGTGAAAATCGAAGGATGGGAATGCTTCCCAGAGTGATTACCAGTTTGTTTCGATAATTTGCAAGCATTACTCCCATACATGTTGCGAGTTTGATGTACCACCCTTGGCGCCCAACGGATATACCCAGATATAGGTATCTTGTGCTCTGTGCCATAGAATCCAAACTATACCACAGTGACTTGGTCTAAATATTCTAAAACCTTTCTGAGGTTGCTTCTGTTCCCTTCTGGAGATGGCTCACCTGGCAGTTCATGATGGACTGTTCCTATGATTGGGGTTGGTATATCGATTTGCATAAGAATTGCCTCAGTCTACAGCATGAAAGTGGGTGAAAAACAGGTTAGAATGCTACCCAGAATGATTGCCGGAGGTTTAGACTTTTTGCAAGCATTCCTCCTATCGCCTGGTGTATTTTATATAAGCTACTGCCTCCAAGGCCCCACTTACTCAAAAAAAGGTATCTGGGTGCTTGAAGAATTGGTGTGTTTCAGGAAATGTGCTCCTATCTTGGATGTAGTGTCAATTATCATAGAAAAAAGGGGAGATTCTATCCCGCTAAGAGATTCCAAAGGCTTGCTACATACCTAAATAATTGGTGGAAGCAAGGAGGTTTCCAATGAGGAAGCACACACTAGAAGTGATAGAAAAACAACTTTTAAAAGCGATATCTAGGGTGGAGCAAAGCATTTTCTCCTCTCACCCCCCTATAACTGCCACCTGTTTTGTCCCCACCAACGCTTCGGGAACCAGTAGAAGGCATCCCACCAAGACCCTCCTGTAGACATGGTCTCATGGTCTCTTGCAGGTACTCCAAAACCTCCCAGACCTCCTTGCAGACATGCATTGAGGGTCCTGCTATAGATAAACTAATTAATCCCAGTCCAGTTGTCCAGTTGCCAATGCCTCCCACGCTGTGGGAAGACATCCTCACTCCATGTCATCATGGACATTGCTTCCCGTCCTTTGACGTTCACTTAAAAATCATTGCTACCAGTTGTGTTGGTTTGGTTAATTCAATGGTAGCAAACCAAGACTACAACACCCGGAGGGCTTGAGGTTGTTACATGAAACAGCAGCTCTGAAAACAGTGTCCCAGGCCCCCCGAGAGTGATAGCTCTTCTTGCCCTACTGCAGCCATGGTTTCAGAGTCCTCAACTCCCCTCAGACACTAATGCCTCACTCCCAGACTGTCCTGCAGCATTGCCTTCAGAGTCCTCAACTCCCCTCAGACACTAATGCCTCACTCCCAGACTGTCCTGCAGACATGGCTTCAGAGTATTCAACTCCCCTCAGACACTAATGCCTCACTCCCAGACTGTCCTGCAGCCATGGCTTCAACGTCCTCAACTCCCCTCAGACACTAATGCCTCACTCCCAGACTGTCCTGCAGCCATGCCTTCAGAGTCCTCAACTCCCCTCAGACACTAATGCCTCACTCCCAGACTGTCCTGCAGCCATGCCTTCAGATTCCTCAACGCCCCTACAGACACCAATGCCTCACTCCCAGACTGTCCTGCAGCCATGGCTTCAGAGTCCTCAACTCCCCTACAGACACCAATGCCTCACTCCCAGACTGTCCTGCAGCCATGGCTTCAGAGTCCTCAACTCCCCTCAGACACCAATGCCTCACTCCCAGACTGTCCTGCAGCCATGGCTTCAGAGTCCTCAACTCCCCTCAGACACTAATGCCTCACTCCCAGACTGTCCTGAAGCCATGCCTCCAGACGCCTCAACTCCCCTACAGGCACCACTGCCTCACTCCCAGAATGCCCTGCAGCCATGCCTTCAAAGTCCTCAACTCCCCTCAGACACTAATGCCTCACTCCCAGACTGTCCTGCAGACATGGCTTCAAAGTCCTCAACTCCCCTCAGACACTAATCTCTCACTCCCAGTCTGTCCTGCAGCCATGCTTTCAGAGTCCTCAACTCCCCCCAGACACCAATGCCTCACTCCCAGACTGTCCTGCAGCCATGCCTTCAGAGTCCTCAACTCCCCTCAGACAGTAATGCCTCACTCCCAGACTGTCCTGCAGCCATGCCTCCAGAGTCCTCAACTCCCCTACAGACACCAACACCTCACTCCCAGACTGTCCTGCAGCCATACCTCCAGAGTCCTCAACTCCCCTACAGACACCAATGCCTCACTCCCAGACTGTCCTGCAGCCATGCCTCCAGAGTCCTCAACTGCCCTACATGCACCACTGCCTCACTCCCAGACTGTCCTGCAGCCATGCCTTCAGAGTCCTCAACTCCCCTCAGACACTAATGCCTCACTCCCAGGCTGTCCTGCAGCCATGCCTCCAGAGTCCTCAACTCCCCTACAGACACCAATACCTCACTCCCAGACTGTCCTGCAGCCATGGCTTCAGAGTCCTCAACTCCCCTCAGACACTAATGCCTCACTCCCAGACGGTCCTGCAACCATGCTTTCAGAGTCCTCAACTCCCCTCAGACACTAATGCCTCACTCCCAGACTGTCCTGCAGACATGGCTTCAAAGTCCTCAACTGCCCTACATGCACCACTGCCTCACTCCCAGACTGTCCTGCAGCCACGCCTTCAGAGTCCTCAACTCCCCTCATACACCAATACTTCACTCCCAGACTGTCCTGCAGACATGGCTTCAAAGTCCTCAACTCCCCTCAGGCACCAATGCCTCACTCCCAGACTGTCCTGCAGCCATGCCTTCAAAGTCCTCAACTCCCCTCAGGCACCAATGCCTCACTCCCAGACTGTCCTGCAGACATGGCTTCAGATTCCTCAACTCCCCTCAGACACTAATGCCTCACTCGCAGACTGTCCTGCAGCCATGCCTTCAGAGTCCTCAACTTCCCTCATACACCAATGCGTCACTCCCAGACTGTCCTGCAGACGTGGCTTCAAAGTCCTCAACTCCCCTCAGACACTAATCCCTCACTCGCAGACTGTCCTGCAGCCATGCCTTCAAAGTCCTCAACTCCCCTCAGGCACCAATGCCTCACTCCCAGACTGTCCTGCAGCCATGCCTTCAGAGTCCTCAACTCCCCTCAGACAGTAATGCCTCACTCCCAGACTGTCCTGCAGACATGGCTTCAAAGTCCACAACTCCCCTCAGACACTAATGCCTCACTCCCAGACTGTCCTGCAGCCATGCCTTCAGAGTCCTCAACTCCCCTCAGGCAGTAATGCCTCACTCCCAGACTGTCCTGCAGCCATGCCTTCAGAGTCCTCAACCCTACAGGCACCAGTGCCTCACTCCCAGACTGTCCTGCAGACATGGCTTCAAAGTCAATGCCTCACTCCCAGACTGTCCTGCAGACATGGCTTCAAAGTCCTCAACTCCCCTCAGACACTAATGCCTCACTCGGAGACTGTCCTGCAGCCATGCCTTCAGAGTCCTCAACTCCCCCCTGACACTAATGCCTCAATCCCAGACTGTCCTGCAGCCATGCCTTCAGGGTCCTCAACTCCCCTCAGGCACCAATGCCTCACTCCCAGACTGTCCTGCAGACATGGCTTCAGATTATTCAACTCCCCTCAGGTACCAATGCCTCACTCCCAGACTGTCCTGCAGACATGGCTTCAAAGTCCTCAACTCCCCTCAGACACCAATGCCTCACTCCCAGACTGTCCTGCAGACATGGCTTCAGAGTATTCAACTCCCCTCAGACACTAATGCCTCAATCCCAGACTGTCCTGCAGACATGGCTTCAGAGTATTCAACTCCCCTCAGACACTAATGCCTCAATCCCAGACTATCCTGCAGCCATGCCTTCAGGGTCCTCAATTCCCCTCAGACACTAATGCCTCATTCCCAGACTATCCTGCAGACATGGCTTCAGATTATTCAACTCCACTCAGGTACCAATGCCTCACTCCCAGACTGTCCTGCAGACATGGCTTCAAAGTCCTCAACTCCCCTCAGACACTAATGCCTCACTCCCAGACTGTCCTGAAGACATGGCTTCAGATTATTCAACTCCCCACAGGTACCAATGCGTCACTCCCAGACTGTCCTGCAGCCATGCCTTCAGGGTCCTCAACTCCCCTCAGGCACCAATGCCTCACCCCCAGACTGTCCTGAAGCCATGCCTCCAGAGTCCTCAACTCCCCTACAGGCACCACTGCCTCACTCCCAGAATGCCCTGCAGCCATGCCTTCAAAGTCCTCAACTCCCCTCAGACACTAATGCCTAACTCCCAGACTGTCCTACAGCCATGCCTCCAGAGTCCTCAACTCCCCTACAGACACCAATAACCTCACTCCCAGACTGTCCTGCAGCCATACCTCCAGAGTCCTCAACTCCCCTACAGACACCAATTCCTCACTCCCAGACTGTCCTGCAGCCATGCCTCCAGAGTCCTCAACTGCCCTACATGCACCACTGCCTCACTCCCAGACTGTCCTGCAGCCATGCCTTCAGAGTCCTCAACTCCCCTCAGACAATAATGCCTCACTCCCAGACTGTCCTGCAGCCATGCCTCCAGAGTCCTCAACTCCCCTACAGACACCAATACCTCATTCCCAGACTGTCCTGCAGCCATGCCTTCAGAGTCCTCAACTCCCCTCAGACACTAATGCCTCACTCCCAGACTGTCCTGCAGCCATGCCTTCAAAGTCCTCAACTCCCCTTTGGCACCAATGCCTCACTCCCAGACTGTCCTGCAGACATGGCTTCAGAGTCCTCAACTCCCATCAGAAACTAATGCCTCACTCGCAGACTGTCCTGCAGCCATGCCTTCAGAGTCCTCAACTTCCCTCATACACCAATGCCTCACTCCCAGACTGTCCTGCAGACATGGCTTCAAAGTCCTCAACTCCCCTCAGACACTAATGCCTCACTCCCAGACTGACCTGCAGCCATGCCTTCAGAGTTCTCAACTCCCCTACAGGCACCACTGCCTCACTCCCAGAATATCCTGCAGCCATGCCTTCAGAGTCCTCAACCCTACAGGCACCAGTGTCTCACTCCCAGACTGTCCTGCAGCATGGCTTTAAAGTCCTCAACTCCCCTAAGACACTAATGCCTCACTCCCAGACTGTCCTGCAGCCATGCCTTCAGGGTCCTCAACGCCACTCAGACACTAATGCCTCACTCCCGGACTTTCCAGCAGCCATGCCTTCAGAGTCCTCAACCCTACAGGCACCAGTGCCTCACTCCCAGACTGTCCTGCAGACATGGCTTCAAAGTCCTCAACTCCCCTCAGACACTAATCCCTCACTCGCAGACTGTCCTGCAGCCATGGCTTCAGGGTCCCCAACTGCCCTACATGCACCACTGCCTCACTCCCAGACTGTCCTGCAGCCATGCCTTCAGAGTCCTCAACTCCCCTCATACACCAATGCCTCACTCCCAGACTGTCCTGCAGACATGGCTTCAAAGTCCTCAACTCCCCTCAGACACTAATCCCTCACTCCCAGACTGTCCTGTAGCCATGGCTTCAGAGTCCTCAACTCCCCTCAGGCACCAATGCCTCACTCCCAGACTGTCCTGCAGCCATGCCTTCAAAGTCCTCAACTCCCCTCAGGCACCAATGCCTCACTCCCAGACTGTCCTGCAGACATGGCTTCAGAGTCCTCAACTCCCCTCAGACACTAATGCCGCACTCGCAGACTGTCCTGCAGCCATGCCTTCAAAGTCCTCAACTCCCCTCAGGCACCAATGCCTCACTCCCAGACTGTCCTGCAGACATGGCTTCAGAGTCCTCAACTCCCCTCAGGCACCAATGCCTCACTCCCAGACTGTCCTGCAGCCATGCCTTCAGAGTCCTCAACCCTACAGGCACCAGTGCCTCACTCCCAGACTGTCCTGCAGACATGGCTTCGAAGTCAATGCCTCACTCCCAGACTGTCCTGCAGACATGGCTTCAAAGTCCTCAACTCCCCTCAGACACTAATGCCTCACTCGGAGACTGTCCTGCAGCCATGCCTTCAGAGTCCTCAACTCCCCCCTGACACTAATGCCTCAATCCCAGACTGTCCTGCAGCCATGCCTTCAGGGTCCTCAACTCCCCTCAGGCACCAATGCCTCACTCCCAGACTGTCCTGCAGACATGGCTTCAGATTATTCAACTCCCCTCAGGTACCAATGCCTCACTCCCAGACTGTCCTGCAGACATGGCTTCAAAGTCCTCAACTCCCCTCAGACACCAATGCCTCACTCCCAGACTGTCCTGCAGACATGGCTTCAGAGTATTCAACTCCCCTCAGACACTAATGCCTCAATCCCAGACTGTCCTGCAGACATGGCTTCAGAGTATTCAACTCCCCTCAGAAACTAATGCCTCAATCCCAGACTATCCTGCAGCCATGCCTTCAGGGTCCTCAATTCCCCTCAGACACTAATGCCTCATTCCCAGACTATCCTGAAGACATGGCTTCAGATTATTCAACTCCACTCAGGTACCAATACCTCACTCCCAGACTGTCCTGCAGACATGGCTTCAAAGTCCTCAACTCCCCTCAGACACTAATGCCTCACTCCCAGACTGTCCTGAAGACATGGCTTCAGATTATTCAACTCCCCACAGGTACCAATGCGTCACTCCCAGACTGTCCTGCAGCCATGCCTTCAGGGTCCTCAACTCCCCTCAGGCACCAATGCCTCACCCCCAGACTGTCCTGAAGCCATGCCTCCAGAGTCCTCAACTCCCCTACAGGCACCACTGCCTCACTCCCAGAATGCCCTGCAGCCATGCCTTCAAAGTCCTCAACTCCCCTCAGACACTAATGCCTAACTCCCAGACTGTCCTACAGCCATGCCTCCAGAGTCCTCAACTCCCCTACAGACACCAATAACCTCACTCCCAGACTGTCCTGCAGCCATACCTCCAGAGTCCTCAACTCCCCTACAGACACCAATTCCTCACTCCCAGACTGTCCTGCAGCCATGCCTCCAGAGTCCTCAACTGCCCTACATGCACCACTGCCTCACTCCCAGACTGTCCTGCAGCCATGCCTTCAGAGTCCTCAACTCCCCTCAGACAATAATGCCTCACTCCCAGACTGTCCTGCAGCCATGCCTCCAGAGTCCTCAACTCCCCTACAGACACCAATACCTCATTCCCAGACTGTCCTGCAGCCATGCCTTCAGAGTCCTCAACTCCCCTCAGACACTAATGCCTCACTCCCAGACTGTCCTGCAGCCATGCCTTCAAAGTCCTCAACTCCCCTTAGGCACCAATGCCTCACTCCCAGACTGTCCTGCAGACATGGCTTCAGAGTCCTCAACTCCCATCAGAAACTAATGCCTCACTCGCAGACTGTCCTGCAGCCATGCCTTCAGAGTCCTCAACTTCCCTCATACACCAATGCCTCACTCCCAGACTGTCCTGCAGACATGGCTTCAAAGTCCTCAACTCCCCTCAGACACTAATGCCTCACTCCCAGACTGTCCTGCAGCCATGCCTTCAGAGTTCTCAACTCCCCTACAGGCACCACTGCCTCACTCCCAGAATATCCTGCAGCCATGCCTTCAGAGTCCTCAACCCTACAGGCACCAGTGTCTCACTCCCAGACTGTCCTGCAGCATGGCTTTAAAGTCCTCAACTCCCCTAAGACACTAATGCCTCACTCCCAGACTGTCCTGCAGCCATGCCTTCAGGGTCCTCAACGCCACTCAGACACTAATGCCTCACTCCCGGACTTTCCAGCAGCCATGCCTTCAGAGTCCTCAACCCTACAGGCACCAGTGCCTCACTCCCAGACTGTCCTGCAGACATGGCTTCAAAGTCCTCAACTCCCCTCAGACACTAATCCCTCACTCGCAGACTGTCCTGCAGCCATGGCTTCAGGGTCCCCAACTGCCCTACATGCACCACTGCCTCACTCCCAGACTGTCCTGCAGCCATGCCTTCAGAGTCCTCAACTCCCCTCAGGCACCAATGCCTCACTCCCAGACTGTCCTGCAGCCATGCCTTCAAAGTCCTCAACTCCCCTCAGGCACCAATGCCTCACTCCCAGACTGTCCTGCAGACATGGCTTCAGAGTCCTCAACTCCCCTCAGACACTAATGCCGCACTCGCAGACTGTCCTGCAGCCATGCCTTCAAAGTCCTCAACTCCCCTCAGGCACCAATGCCTCACTCCCAGACTGTCCTGCAGACATGGCTTCAGAGTCCTCAACTCCCCTCAGGCACCAATGCCTCACTCCCAGACTGTCCTGCAGCCATGCCTTCAGAGTCCTCAACCCTACAGGCACCAGTGCCTCACTCCCAGACTGTCCTGCAGACATGGCTTCGAAGTCAATGCCTCACTCCCAGACTGTCCTGCAGACATGGCTTCAAAGTCCTCAACTCCCCTCAGACACTAATGCCTCACTCGGAGACTGTCCTGCAGCCATGCCTTCAGAGTCCTCAACTCCCCCCTGACACTAATGCCTCAATCCCAGACTGTCCTGCAGCCATGCCTTCAGGGTCCTCAACTCCCCTCAGGCACCAATGCCTCACTCCCAGACTGTCCTGCAGACATGGCTTCAGATTATTCAACTCCCCTCAGGTACCAATGCCTCACTCCCAGACTGTCCTGCAGACATGGCTTCAAAGTCCTCAACTCCCCTCAGACACCAATGCCTCACTCCCAGACTGTCCTGCAGACATGGCTTCAGAGTATTCAACTCCCCTCAGACACTAATGCCTCAATCCCAGACTGTCCTGCAGACATGGCTTCAGAGTATTCAACTCCCCTCAGAAACTAATGCCTCAATCCCAGACTATCCTGCAGCCATGCCTTCAGGGTCCTCAATTCCCCTCAGACACTAATGCCTCATTCCCAGACTATCCTGAAGACATGGCTTCAGATTATTCAACTCCACTCAGGTACCAATACCTCACTCCCAGACTGTCCTGCAGACATGGCTTCAAAGTCCTCAACTCCCCTCAGACACTAATGCCTCACTCCCAGACTGTCCTGAAGACATGGCTTCAGATTATTCAACTCCCCACAGGTACCAATGCGTCACTCCCAGACTGTCCTGCAGCCATGCCTTCAGGGTCCTCAACTCCCCTCAGGCACCAATGCCTCACCCCCAGACTGTCCTGAAGCCATGCCTCCAGAGTCCTCAACTCCCCTACAGGCACCACTGCCTCACTCCCAGAATGCCCTGCAGCCATGCCTTCAAAGTCCTCAACTCCCCTCAGACACTAATGCCTAACTCCCAGACTGTCCTACAGCCATGCCTCCAGAGTCCTCAACTCCCCTACAGACACCAATAACCTCACTCCCAGACTGTCCTGCAGCCATACCTCCAGAGTCCTCAACTCCCCTACAGACACCAATTCCTCACTCCCAGACTGTCCTGCAGCCATGCCTCCAGAGTCCTCAACTGCCCTACATGCACCACTGCCTCACTCCCAGACTGTCCTGCAGCCATGCCTTCAGAGTCCTCAACTCCCCTCAGACAATAATGCCTCACTCCCAGACTGTCCTGCAGCCATGCCTCCAGAGTCCTCAACTCCCCTACAGACACCAATACCTCATTCCCAGACTGTCCTGCAGCCATGCCTTCAGAGTCCTCAACTCCCCTCAGACACTAATGCCTCACTCCCAGACTGTCCTGCAGCCATGCCTTCAAAGTCCTCAACTCCCCTTAGGCACCAATGCCTCACTCCCAGACTGTCCTGCAGACATGGCTTCAGAGTCCTCAACTCCCATCAGAAACTAATGCCTCACTCGCAGACTGTCCTGCAGCCATGCCTTCAGAGTCCTCAACTTCCCTCATACACCAATGCCTCACTCCCAGACTGTCCTGCAGACATGGCTTCAAAGTCCTCAACTCCCCTCAGACACTAATGCCTCACTCCCAGACTGTCCTGCAGCCATGCCTTCAGAGTTCTCAACTCCCCTACAGGCACCACTGCCTCACTCCCAGAATATCCTGCAGCCATGCCTTCAGAGTCCTCAACCCTACAGGCACCAGTGTCTCACTCCCAGACTGTCCTGCAGCATGGCTTTAAAGTCCTCAACTCCCCTAAGACACTAATGCCTCACTCCCAGACTGTCCTGCAGCCATGCCTTCAGGGTCCTCAACGCCACTCAGACACTAATGCCTCACTCCCGGACTTTCCAGCAGCCATGCCTTCAGAGTCCTCAACCCTACAGGCACCAGTGCCTCACTCCCAGACTGTCCTGCAGACATGGCTTCAAAGTCCTCAACTCCCCTCAGACACTAATCCCTCACTCGCAGACTGTCCTGCAGCCATGGCTTCAGGGTCCCCAACTGCCCTACATGCACCACTGCCTCACTCCCAGACTGTCCTGCAGCCATGCCTTCAGAGTCCTCAACTCCCCTCATACACCAATGCCTCACTCCCAGACTGTCCTGCAGACATGGCTTCAAAGTCCTCAACTCCCCTCAGACACTAATCCCTCACTCCCAGACTGTCCTGTAGCCATGGCTTCAGAGTCCTCAACTCCCCTCAGGCACCAATGCCTCACTCCCAGACTGTCCTGCAGCCATGCCTTCAAAGTCCTCAACTCCCCTCAGGCACCAATGCCTCACTCCCAGACTGTCCTGCAGACATGGCTTCAGAGTCCTCAACTCCCCTCAGACACTAATGCCTCACTCGCAGACTGTTCTGCAGCCATGCCTTCAAAGTCCTCAACTCCCCTCAGGCACCAATGCCTCACTCCCAGACTGTCCTGCAGACATGGCTTCAGAGTCCTCAACTCCCCTCAGGCACCAATGTCTCACTCCCAGACTGTCCTGCAGCCATGCCTTCAGAGTCCTCAACCCTACAGGCACCAGTGCCTCACTCCCAGACTGTCCTGCAGACATGGCTTCGAAGTCAATGCCTCACTCCCAGACTGTCCTGCAGAAATGGCTTCAAAGTCCTCAACTCCCCTCAGACACTAATGCCTCACTCGGAGACTATCCTGCAGCCATGCCTTCAGAGTCCTCAACTCCCCTCAGACACTAATGCCTCAATCCCAGACTGTCCTGCAGCCATGCCTTCAGGGTCCTCAACTCCCCTCAGGCACCAATGCCTCACTCCCAGACTGTCCTGCAGACATGGTTTCAGATTATTCAACTCCCCTCAGGTACCAATGCCTCACTCCCAGACTGTCCTGCAGACATGGCTTCAAAGTCCTCAGCTCCCCTCAGACACCAATGCCTCCCTCCCAGACTGTCCTGCAGACATGGCTTCAGAATATTCAACTCCCCTCAGGTACCAATGCCTCACTCCCAGACTGTCCTGCAGACATGGCTTCAGAGTATTCAACTCCCCTCAGACACTAATGCCTCAATCCCAGACTGTCCTGCAGACATGGCTTCAGAGTATTCAACTCCCCTCAGACACTAATGCCTCAATCCCAGACTGTCCTGCAGCCATGCCTTCAGGGTCCTCAACTCCCCTCAGACACTAATGCCTCACTCCCAGACTATCCTGCAGACATGGCTTCAGATTATTCAACTCCACTCAGGTACCAATGCCTCACTCCCAGACTGTCCTGCAGACATGGCTTCAAAGTCCTCAACTCCCCTCAGACACTAATGGCTCACTCCCAGACTGTCCTGAAGACATGGCTTCAGATTATTCAACTCCCCTCAGGTACCAACGCCTCACTCCCAGACTGTCCTGCAGCTATGCCTTCAGGGTCCTCAACTCCCCTCAGGCACCAATGCCTCACTCCCAGACTGTCCTGAAGCCATGCCTCCAGAGTCCTCAACTCCCCTACAGGCACCAATAACCTCACTCCCAGAATGCCCTGCAGCCATGCCTTCAAAGTCCTCAACTCCCCTCAGACACTAATGCCTAACTCCCAGACTGTCCTACAGCCATGCCTCCAGAGTCCTCAACTCCCCTACAGACACCAATACCTCACTCCCAGACTGTCCTGCAGCCATACCTCCAGAGTCTTCAACTCCCCTACAGACACCAATGCCTCACTCCCAGACTGTCCTGCAGCCATGCCTCCAGAGTCCTCAACTGCCCTACATGCACCACTGCCTCACTCCCAGACTGTCCTGCAGCCATGCCTTCAGAGTCCTCAACTCCCCTCAGACACTAATGCCTCACTCGCAGACTGTCCTGCAGACATGGCTTCAAAGTCCTCAACTCCCCTCAGACACTAATCCCTCACTCACAGACTGTCCTGCAGCCATGGCTTCAGGGTCCTCAACTGCCCTACATGCACCACTGCCTCACTCCCAGACTGTCCTGCAGCCATGCCTTCAGAGTCCTCAACTCCCCTCATACACCAATGCCTCACTCCCAGACTGTCCTGCAGACATGGCTTCAAAGTCCTCAACTCCCCTCAGACACTAATCCCTCACTCCCAGACTGTCCTGCAGCCATGGCTCCAGAGTCCTCAGCTCCCCTCAGGCACCAGTGCCTCACTCCCAGACTGTCCTGCAGCCATGCCTTCAAAGTCCTCAACTCCCCTCAGGCACCAATGCCTCACTCCCAGACTGTCCTGCAGACATGGCTTCAGAGTCCTCAACTCCCCTCAGACACTAATGCCTCACTCGCAGACTGTCCTGCAGCCATGCCTTCAGAGTCCTCAACTTCCCTCATACACCAATGCCTCACTCCCAGACTGTCCTGCAGACATTGCTTCAAAGTCCTCAACTCCCCTCAGACACTAATCCCTCACTCGCAGACTGTCCTGCAGCCATGCCTTCAAAGTCCTCAACTCCCCTCAGACACTAATGCCTCACTCCCAGACTGTCCTGCAGACATGGCTTCAAAGTCCACAACTCCCCTCAGACACTAATGCCTCACTCCCAGACTGTCCTGCAGCCATGCCTTCAGAGTCCTCAACTCCCCTCAGGCAGTAATGCCTCACTCCCAGACTGTCCTGCAGCCATGCCTTCAGAGTCCTCAACCTTACAGGCACCAGTGCCTCACTACCCAGACTGTCCTGCAGACATGGCTTCAAAGTCAATGCCTCACTCCCAGACTGTCCTGCAGACATGGCTTCAAAGTCCTCAACTCCCCTCAGACACTAATGCCTCACTCGGAGACTGTCCTGCAGCCATGCCTTCAGAGTCCTCAACTCCTCTCAGACACTAATGCCTCAATCCCAGACTGTCCTGCAGCCATGCCTTCAGGGTCCTCAACATCCCTCAGGCACCAATGCCTCACTCCCAGACTGTCCTGCAGACATGGCTTCAGATTATTCAACTCCCCTCAGGTACCAATGCCTCACTCCCAGACTGTCCTGCAGACATGGCTTCAAAGTCCTCAACTCCCCTCAGACACCAATGCCTCACTCCCAGACTGTCCTGCAGACATGGCTTCAGATTATTCAACTCCCCTCAGGTACCAATGCCTCCCTCCCAGACTGTCCTGCAGACATGGCTTCAGAGTATTCAACTCCCCTCAGACACTAATGCCTCAATCCCAGACTGTCCTGCAGACATGGCTTCAGAGTATTCAACTCCCCTCAGATACTAATGCCTCAATCCCAGACTGTCCTGCAGCCATGCCTTCAGGGTCCTCAACTCCCCTCAGACACTAATGCCTCACTCCCAGACTGTCCTGCAGACATGGCTTCAGATTATTCAACTCCCCTCAGGTACCAATGCCTCACTCCCAGACTGTCCTGCAGACATGGCTTCAAAGTCCTCAACTCCCCTCAGACACTAATGCCTCACTCCCAGACTGTCCTGAAGACATGGCTTCAGATTATTTAACTCCCCTCAGGTACCAATGCCTCACTCCCAGACTGTCCTGCAGCCATGCCTTCTAGGTCCTCAACTCTCCTCAGGCACCAATGCCTCACTCCCAGACTCTCCTGAAGCCATGCCTCCAGAGTCCTCAACTCCCCTACAGGCACCACTGCCTCACTCCCAGAATGCCCTGCAGCCATGCCTTCAAAGTCCTCAACTCCCCTCAGACACTAATGCCTAACTCCCAGACTGTCCTACAGCCATGCCTCCAGAGTCCCCAACTCCCCTACAGACACCAATACCTCACTCCCAGACTGTCCTGCAGCCATACCTCCAGAGTCCTCAACTCCCCTACAGACACCAATGCCTCACTCCCAGACTGTCCTGCAGCCATGCCTCCAGAGTCCTCAACTGCCCTACATGCACCACTGCCTCACTCCCAGACTGTCCTGCAGCCATGCCTTCAGAGTCCTCAACTCCCCTCAGACAATATTGCCTCACTCCCAGACTGTCCTGAAGCCATGCCTCCAGAGTCCTCAACTCCCCTACAGACACCAATACCTCATTCCCAGACTGTCCTGCAGACATGGCTTCAAAGTCCTCAACTCCCCTCAGGCACCAATGCCTCACTCCCAGACTGTCCTGCAGCCATGCCTTCAGAGTCCTCAACTCCCCTCAGACACTAATGCCTCACTCCCAGACTGTCCTGCAGCCATGCCTTCAAAGTCCTCAACTCCCCTTAGGCACCAATGCCTCACTCCCAGACTGTCCTGCAGACATGGCTTCAGAGTCCTCAACTCCCCTCAGAAACTAATGCCTCACTCGCAGACTGTCCTGCAGCCATGCCTTCAGAGTCCTCAACTTCCCTCATACACCAATGCCTCACTCCCAGACTGTCCTCCAGACATGGCTTCAGAGTCCTCAACTCCCCTACAGGCACCACTGCCTCACTCCCAGAATGTCCTGCAGCCATGCCTTCGGAGTCCTCAACCCTACAGGCACCAGTGCCTCACTCCCAGACTGTCCTGCAGCATGGCTTCAAATTCCTCAACTCCCCTCAGACACTAATGCCTCACTCCCAGACTGTCCTGCAGCCATGCCTTCAGAGTCCTCAACTCCCCTACAGGCACCACTGCCTCACTCCCAGAATGTCCTGCAGCCATGCCTTCAGAGTCCTCAACCCTACAGGCACCAGTGCCTCACTCCCAGACTGTCCTGCAGACATGGCTTCAAAGTCCTCAACTCCCCTCAGACACTAATGCCTCACTCGCAGACTGTCCTGCAGTCATGGCTTCAGAGTCCTCAACTTCCCTCGGACACCAATGCCTCACTCCCAGACTGTCCTGCAGCCATGGCTTCAGAGTATTCAACTCCCCTCAGGTACCAATGCCTCACTCCCAGACTGTCCTACAGACATGGCTTCAAAGTCCTCAACTCCCCTCAGACACTAATGCCTCACTCGCAGACTGTCCTGCAGCCATGCCTTCAGAGTCCTAAACTCCCCTCAGACACTAATGCCTCACTCCCAGACTGTCCTGCAGCCATGCCTTCAGAGTCCTCAACTCCCCTTAGACACTAATGCCTCACTCCCAGACTGCCCTGCAGCCATGGCTTCAGAGTATTCAACTCCCCTCGGAGTCTAATGCCTCAATCCCAGACTGTCCTGCAGCCATGCCTTCAAAGTCCTCAACTCCCCTTAGGCACCAATGCCTCACTCCCAGACTGTCCTGCAGCCATACCTTCAAAGTCCTCAACTCCACTCAGGCACCAATGCCTCACTCCCAGACTGTCCTGCAGCCATTCTAGATGAAGCCAAAATCCATCCAGGACATAGACTGATCGATCCGGATAACGAACCACGTGAAATTCTGTGCACGTGCAGGGAATGGAAACTCTACTACAGCGCTAGCTATGTATAATTCCGCCCCACTACACTCTGTATTGACATGCCAAGAGGGTTGACCTGGAAGATTACGCACTTCAGGGTATCAAAACGGAGCTGGCCTTAATCCAAACAATTGCAGAGGGGTCTGTGTCAACAGCAATATCAACAAATTGTTTCCTGTCTCGTGGACGAATGGATATTAGAATGCCTGATTACACCAGCCACAATCCCTTTCCATCTAAGGTCCCAGTCTTCCTTTAAAGCTAACAGGGCAGCCATTTTGAACCGCCTGCCATACAGGCTGCTAGAAATATGCTAAACAAGCCCAACACCAAAGTGGCACATGCATTGGTCTGGAGGCTCAGCCTGCACCCCGTGGTTACTGCAAACGAGGGCATCAAGGCATTAACAAGCTGCCCTATAGTGGACTGAGGACATAGCTCAATTTTTTTGCCACTGTGTCAGTGGCCAATGAAGAGCCAGTACACACGGTTTGTGGACTCAGGCTGCCACCAGGCTGGTATTGCCCTACTTTTTTTGTACAAGCCAGTCAAAAGAAATGATAAGAAGCAGTGAAATGCGGTAGTGTTTTTTTCTCTTATGCAATATACCCCTAAAACAGCAAACATAAGAAAAACATTGGACGTCTTAAAGAACTGCCTCAATTGTTTCTAATTGAGTATTAAAGCAAAAAAGGTAATGGGAGGACATGAGAAGAGCTGGTCCACAATAAAGGCTGGGGAAGAATGCTTGATTTGCTCTGCATTCCGTCCATCATCAGTGTGTCTTTTGCTTTCTTGCCCTACGTGCACCGGGTATGCCCAGACATGGCCCCAGACGTTGCCACTGGATTCATGTTTGCCTGGCTGATGAGGGGTGATGCCCCGAAACCGGTCCTAGGATGCTTTTTTCCAGTCTAGGGAGGACCTGGCTTGGCAGTTAGGTCTGGACTGTTCCTATGAGGCACAGGGTCAAGACTGATTGCATATGGCTGAGTCTAAACTGGGGTGGCAAGGTGAGTAAAAGAACGATGGATTTAACCCAGATCTATTGACTGGGGGAGAATGTTTGATTTGCTCTGCATTCCGGCCATCGTCTGTGTGTCTTTTGCTTTCTCACCCACAATAAGGGAAGCTTCTAGACTGAGCTATGGCAATGGGAAGAAAACACATAACAGCCACCATCTTCATGGTCCTGGTCCTGCTCAGGCATCATCAGGACCCAAGCAAAGGAGCCCCCACAACAAGCAGTAGGTACTGCGTAAAGGATCAGCGAATAAGAAGAGACTTCTTGGCCAAAGCTCTAGTGTTCTGTGGAAGATCACAAGGACTCCAAGCCCTGGATCAAAGTACAAGTGCAGCAGGGGTGAGCAGGATTGAGCAATAAACACAAACAACAGACCACACCCGTATTTACAAACCAGACTCTTTGAGCGAATTATGGAAAAGATCGAATGTGTGGCCTTCCAGGAATTGCATTTTGAATGAACAAAATATTAAGAATTCGTATAGAAATAACATATATTAAACTAGACAAGGAGCTCTACTGTAAGCAGAGACTGGATTTATTTTGTCGATAAAACTTCGGTAAGTAAATCTCCACGCATACTTCATGTGAGCATCCTCAAATCCTCAAACTAGTAACGAAATATGTATCACCAATAAAACTAATGCCAAAATATTGGTGCTTCATTATTTTACTATGCTAACTGACGGTATATAAAGAAAAGAAAAAAATCTGGTTTCCTGTAATGTCATTTTGTTGTGAAAATTATTTTCTATCTCGTTAACAATCCTCCTTTTGGCCCCTTCAGAGCACTTTTGGATTTTGTGGTGCATACAACTTCCACCAGTGCATTAAGGTGCTACATTTGAAATGTTAAAATCAGCTTTTGGGTGGTACCCTGGTCTGTGCCAATGTCTAGGGTGAGGGCGATTAGTAGTGATGGAGGGTGGAGGACCCTTTGGGTGGAGGGGGGAGAGACCCTTCGGGTGAGTGACAGTTAGTTTGTTGATACCCCCATGCACTTTGAGTGCTTCTCTAAGACATACATTGTTGATTGCTTTTCGAGGTCTGTCATTTGATTGCTTGAAAAGGTCTGTTTTTAAAGATTACGCTACACAAATTCTACAAATAAGTTATAAAGCATCATTTAATAAATGCAAACCTCACCACAATGTCCAATTCTCAAGACATTCCTCTCTTTCAACTTTCTCCTAGCCTTAGACGATGAAAAGGGTTGGCCAGTCTCTCCCGTAATTTTTTTTTAAATAGCGTATGAGAGCCTAGGTGGGTCAACTAGACCGAGAACTTGGAAGTAATAGTGGTGACTAGTGAGATGCTTGAGAAGTAGACAAAACAGAGAGTGGGACAAAAAACAGGTGCCTGGGTTGGGAAAAGTGATAGTGAGACACAGATGTGAGTGTAGGAGTGATAATAGTGGCTTAATAAGCACAAGGATGAGAGAGGGAATAACCCAAACTAAGAGGGTAGATAGAGATGAAGAGAGGAATAAAGTCGAGGGATGCTAAAATCTGAGACATAGCAGTCAGAACTGAGTGCGACTAGACCAAAGGAGATTTACATTTGAGACAATGTGACTCATTCTAGGGGCGGGCCCGTGCAGTAAAGGTGAAGAAAAAATTGCACAATGCGTGGGAGGGAACTATCCCCCAGATTCAGGGCCGGACTGGCTACCGGGCAATTTGGAATGCTGCTGAGCTGGGGGCTGATTTCGTTTATGGAGACCTGCGTGTGCTAAACGAAATTCGTTTTGCTTTAATTACTTCGAAGCACACGCAGGTCTCCATGAACGAAATCAGCCCGCACCACAGTGAAATCTACCCCCAGCTCGGCGGCATTCCAAACTTCCCGGTGGTCAGTCCGGCCCTGCCCAGATTCATCAAGAACACATTTTGCTATTCCTTAATAGCGAAAAATACTGATTCGCTATTAAGGAATAGCAAAATGCTATTCATCAAGAAATCACTTAAAAAATAGCGATTTCTAATAATTCCTTAATTGCGACTCGCAAATTGCGAATCGCAATTAAGGAATATCTCCCCATTCATTCCTATGGGCCTAGAGGCCCATAGGAATGAATGGGAAGACCATCTCAATTTGCTAATCGCAATTAGCGATTCGCAAATTGAGATTGCGATTTCAAGGGTGCAGGGGTGTCCAAAGGACACCCTGTTGCACCCCTGAAATTGATGTGTGCGCAACATGAAACTTTGAAAAATGCACTTTAGTGCATTTTTCAAAGTTTTTGCTATTTTCCACGTAGTCAGACTTCGCGGTAAATAGCGGCCCCAGATTGCGAATTCGCAATTTTAAAATGGTTCATGAATTGCATTTAAGGAATATAAAATTGAAATTCCTTAAATGCAATTAATCGCAATTTAGCGATTTCTAGAATTGTGATTTTTATTTATTTATTTATTTATTTTTGAGATTTTTATTGCGCAAACAAATACCCTAGGGTGTCTCGGCGCATGTGTGAGCTAGCAGGACCATAATAATAGAGTTCACTGGTCAAACAGCCATGTCTTTACGAGCCTCCGGAAGCTCCTCAGGTTGGGGGCATTTTTTATATTTAATGGAAGAAGGTTCCAGAGTTTTGGTGTGGCCACTAAAAAGCGACGGTCTCCCCAAGTTGCCGTTCTAGTGCGAGGTACAGGAAGAAGGCAAGTGTTGGCAGATCTCAACAGTCTTTTGGGGGTGTACAGCTGGAGTGGATGATGAATCACAAATGCAAAAATAGCGCTCACAAAGGGCCAGATTCTCAGAATCTGGCCCTTTGCGAGCTGATTTTAGTTTGATGAATCTGGCTCATAGAAAGTTCAGCAAGAGAATTGAGTCGACAAACATCAGGTGAGCGATGAGGTAGAACCTTGAGTCATGTGAAACGAGAAAGACACGATGTGAAAGATCGGCGAGCCAGTTGAGATATATTGGCTTAGACCAATTGGAAAAAGAAGAAAGTGTTGAGAACTGGACAATGAGCCAATTATAGCATTTATTAAATGATATTTTATAACTCATTTGGGAATTTGTGCAGCACAATCCCAGAAGATATCTATGCATATGTGATGATGTACCAAGGTTATTGTTACTGGGTCACGCAGGACCAGAATGTGCCTCAGCAGACATCTCATTAGGCCAAGACCCCTTTTACTGAAGCCGAGGTCTGTAAGACGAGACACTGATTGCGGTTGATTACAGTATTTGCCAATGTCACAGGAAGCGAGCTCACTGAGCGCAGACGTCCTACGGCTGACGTAGAGGACACAGCCAGGAAAACACTCATTGGGATAATAAACCACCATATGAAGCCACAATATGGGGATCTAATAGGATGTTTCACTCACTGGTGAAAGCATGTCACTAACTGATGCAGTTCACTGATGAATTTTCATTCACTAGCCGATTTGTTTCAGTCAATAGCTACACTATTTCACTCACTGGCTAATTCATTTCATTGACTAGTTAAACACGCCATTATGTTTTGTGTAGCTTGCTTCTGCCACGGCTAAGCCACTGCAGGGCTGAGGACTTCTGGAGGATTTATTTGTACACGGATGTGCATTTCTATGTAGACCGCCATACTTTCAGCAAGATGGAGTCTCGCCTCAACAACCAATCTCTGTTGTACTCAGTCACAGCGGTCTAGTCCCGGTGTCTCCTAATGTCCGTGTCTGTCTATGCACCGCAGTGACTGCACATCTCAGTGTTCCAGCATCTCCGGGGGTGGGAGCCTCTACTTGTCCCAGTGTTGACCAGTACAAGTACAATCACTACCTAAAGCTATCATTTCCTTTGTCATCTCTAAAGCATTCCCCCTCCTTGCTAAATATTTTGTCCAATAAGCAGAGCCCTGTCTTCACTAATTAAACTAGTGCACACAATAAAAAGATTGATAAACAGACTTTAAAAAAAAAAGAGTGACACTACAACCAATGAAATATATAATTAATAAAAATTCTGCAACAGAAAAAATGTGATCTCATTTGAATTTAATGTTTTATTAACCAACTTTATTGATTTTCCAGTGTGGTGCGGTAAAGTACATTCAATAGAAATCGCACCCTTACGTTCCCATCATCCCACACATAATTTATCTTCTCGTGACAATGTATACCACCCAATAGATGGGAGGGGGAGGGGGGACGAGGCCCCACGACAGTATTGCAGTCAGAAAGGTACTTGTGGGGTTCTAGTGGGAGGGCGTCGTATCAGGGGCACTGTCAGCAAGTTTCACATTATAGTGACAGGATATCAATAAAGTTAAAAACTTCGTTATGTCCTAAAATCTAAAAAATCACGAAATATTAGTTTTGAACGGTTTGGGAATTAAAAGAGAATCGTTGTAACATAAAAGCCTCCATTGCATGATGCTCGGTCCGTGGTGCTATGTGGATTGTGCTAGATTGGAAAAGAGGGGTTCGCATCTCCCTAAAAGAAGCGGGAGAAGTTATATGAAGAGCACAATTTGGACAGATGCACCCCTCTTGTGCCATGCATTGATTGAAAGTCGAAAGCATGTCTGTTGGTCAGTGACTGGAGGCGATAGTCACAGTGAGGGCGAGGGGACAGGTTGCTGGTCTGTCCGTCCTGTTCACATCTCACCTCCTCTAGCTTCTTGGTGAAGCGAGCCATGAGTCTGACCATTTTGGGAAGTGACAGAATAACCCCCATTCTCAGCTTTAAAACCTGCAGCTTAGTTCGTTCGTTGAAAGTATTCATTCGTAGCACTGGGGTTTCAGTTGTATATAAGTGCGTAGGGGCATCCAACCAGGATTCCGTGCAGTGAGGATGGCCCTATCTTCTAATGAGGAAAGTCGTAGCTTACTGATTTTTGCCAACTTCTTAAATTCATGTTGGCTGATGTGTAGGTCCCAAAGGGAGTCAGGCAGAGAGAACCTAGGGCTCAGGACAGGTAATGGTAACCCGCCGACCTGCAATTTATATTCAAATGGATCCATAAGCTGTGGCCCAGAGTGCCTTCCTTGGAGGTCCTAAGCTTGCGGCAGCTTATTAGGAAGGCCACCATATGGGCCAGAGCCTGTCTACAGATTCCAAATTTGAGTCTAATTTGTGCTGGAGATGTACAGAAAGGAAGCTGGAAGATCGTTCTGTAAATTTTTGCAACTACTTTGTCTAATTCCTCCCTGTCCCACCCTTTCAGAGCCTCACACCCATATGTTAGGGTTGGGATAACCTTTGCCTAAAAGGGGGTAGGGTATAAACACCATGACCCCCTAAGCCTGCTTAGGTGGTCCTAGAAGGACCCCCAGGGCAAAAAAAAGAATTAAAAAAAAAATGCGGGATGCGCTGAGGGTCCGCGGATCCGGGCAAAATTTTTCAAAAACGAAGCACAGGCTCCTGGGCTTCGTTCAATTAAAGCCCCCGGGGAGGCCAGGTCCCGGGGGCATGCGATAAAGTCTGGGCGGGGGCTCAATTCCCCCCCACACTGCCCCGGGGACCGCCACCCCCCGGGGCAAAGCATGAATATTTGCGGGGGCATGGGGCCCCCTGCAGCCCCGGGGCCCGCCACCCCTGGGGCTTGTTAGTTTAAAGTTGGGGGGCCACTAAGGCCCCCCCAAGCCCTGGGGACCACCACCCCCAGGGCTTTAAAAATAATACATTTAACCTGTGTGGTGGGGGGCTTGAGCCCCCCACACGCCCCAGGGACCGCCACCTGCCTGGTGCACTAAATATTACATTACGGACCCCCGAGCCAAGGGAACCACCACCTCCAAGGGCTTTGCATTAAGTGGGAGGGGTGCCACACGGCCCCCTTCCTGGAGCCAATGATGGCCCTGGGGACCGCCACCCCATGGGGCCGGCTCCTGCAGTGTCCCGGGGCGCCCAACCCCGGGACACTGCTATTTGCAATGACAGGGCGGGAGCCTTGCGGCTCCCACCCTGTCATTGCAAACTCTGCTTTGCTTCATTTAAGCGAGAGCAGGGAAACCTGCTCTTGCTTCAATGAAGCAAAGCAGAATTGCTTTTCATGAGGTGAGCTACAAGTCAGCAGCTCACCTTGTGGAAAAGCAATGCCGGCTCCTGCAGGACACGGGGAGCTGGCGGGACCGTGGGGGGATTGCCCCGACAGATAAGGCCGGCCCCAGGAGATGGGTTTCCCGGGGTCAGAAGTGGCCCGGGAGGGGGCCATGCAGCCCCCCTCCCCTTATAATTAAAAAATAAATAAAGGCAGGCCGGCCCCGGGGGATGGGATCCCCGGGGCCAATAGAGGCCTTAGGAGGAGAGCCACGCAGCCCCCCTACATAATAAAAAAAATGTGGCCAGGGCTGGAATTGCCCTGTGGCGCATTTTAAGTTGGGGAATTAAGTCCCCTTTAATCCTGAGAGTCCCTGGGTCCAACTAGTCCACCATGTTCCTTCAGTAAGCACCACAGAGCTGCGTTGTAGAGAGGTGGTCCGAGGCCATGCCCCATTTTACACCTTTCTGCAATGCAACTCTGTGGCACTTACAGGACATACATGGTGGGTTAGTTGGCCCCCAGGGACCCTCAGGATTCAAGGGGACTTTATCCCTCAACCTAAAATACCCACGGGGCGTTTTTGCACACGTCATCTCAGGCCACCCCCCCTCCCTTCACCAGTGTGTAAACGCAACCGTGGTGCATTTTAAGAGGTAGTTTTAATCCCCCTGCCCGATTATATACTAGGGGCTTACAGGGGCTTACAGAGGAGGTCATGCTAATCACAGGGGTACCCCAACGCATAGTGTTCCCTAGTATATGTAGGTGTTTTCACTGTATTCTTAGTGTCTTTTAGCATACCACTGGCTCTAGGTGTGGTTAGTCAGAGTCAGTTACCACCAGTAGCCGTCTGAAAAAGTTGTGGGCACAGGATTATTTTGTAACAAGGCCTCTTTCTACTCCTCTGTTGGTTCTTTCTGCACATTTCCTGCTTCTTCCTGCACTTTTCTGCGTCTTTGAGGACTTCTGTTGCTTCTTTCTGCATTTCTTTTGCTTCTTTCTGTGCGTTTATTTGTTCTTTCTTCACATATCCTACCTCTGTAGGCATAGTTAGAAACTAGCATTTAAAAAACCTTTGAAATTCACTTAAAAAACCATAGGTTTCAGGCACGTTATAGTTAGGAATTAGCATTTAAAAAATCTTAGAAATTCACTGAAAAAACCATAGGTTTCAGGCACGTTATAGTTAGAAATTAGCATTTAAAAAACCTTAGAACTTCACTGAAATAAACATAGGTTTCAGGGGCGTTATAGTTAGTTCGACATTTCACTCCTACGAAACCATAGAAATTCTGACGTTATAGTTAGTTCAGCTAACTATAACTCGCGGCCCGCAATGCACTGCTCATGACGTCACATATTACATCACTCATGACATGGTCAGTGACATCACTCATGACATCACTGATGACATCTCAAATGACATCACTGATGACATCACTCATGACATCATCCTTGTGATAGAGTGGCAGACCTCCTCTCACCCTAATATAACCTTTGATACACTCACTTAAAAACAGAAACTAACATTTTAAAAACAATGGATATACGAATACCACTTACAACACACCTATTCAGTAATTTCAAGATCTACACACACATCCACTCATTCACTAACAGTCCTATACAGCCACTCATCCATGTACTCACTCATCATATGTACTCATACACCTATACATCGTTACACACCAACACTTATCCATATAGTTACTCACACACATAGTCACACATGCCAACAAAGTATCAAACACCCATTTACTTGCATATACAGGTATACACACACCACCACACTTACTTCTACAGAAACTTACACATACTTACTCTCTTAAACAATCACTTATAGAAACACATACTTATTTATACAGGAACTCTTTCAATCTCTCACTCTCGCATACACCAATACTCACATATATACTAGTTTAAAACATATGTAGTTATTCATAAAGACACTATTGAGACAGTCATTCACTCACTAACACAGCCATAAACACACTCATCCACCCATACAGTCCTGCACACATGCTGTCTTCAACACAGACAAACAGTGAGTCACACATTCATGCATCTATGCTCTAAGTAATACCCCCCACCGAACCATACAGACTCTCAGATACTCATACTGATACTCAAAAAAACAACTAATAACCCATATACACACTCATGTAGCTACTCGCCAACCCATGCAGCCACTTATACACACAGTGAGAGACTGATACCGATATTTACATATTTAAACATTACTCACTAACCCATGTATTCACTAAGATATACTTAACCAGTCAGTTATACAATCAATTTTACAAAACAAATCATCCATTTACACACATATATAACCATTTATTCTTCCATTGACCTTAAGATGTACATATATAAAACATATTTAATTTTCAGAAAAACACACATTCACTGGATGATGTCATCAGTGATGTCATTTGATATGTCATGAGTGATGTCATGAGTGATGTCACTGACCATGTCACGAGTGATGTAATATGTGACATCTTCATCAGTGTTTTGCGGGCGCTCAAGTTATAGTTAGCTGAACTAACTGTAACGGTGGAATTTCTATGGTTTTGTAGGAGTGAAATGTGCAACTAACTATAACGCCCCTGAAACCTATAGTTTTTTCAGTGAATATATATATAAGGCAGCTCCAGTGAGTGGCAGCATTAGACATGTCGGTGAGAGTGCCCGGTTGTATGAGTTATATCCTGGTAACAAGACTTATGAGACATGTCTTAGATAAGGTATTGCATGAGGCACCTCGCTCTCTCCTGAGACAAAGAGTGATCCAGGTTCCCTCCCACGCGAGATTGAAATCTGTTATCTAGGTCACTATTCCCCCAGTGGAAACGTCTTGGTTTTCTGCCTCCGCCCCTCATTGTCTTAATAAGTTGCGCCCTCAAGTCACCTTCCTGCGAGGCTCCACAACAAAATACTCGTACAATGTGTACCCCCTCCTCGTGAATAACCATGTGCCTGGGCTTTGGATTTGAATGTGTGTTTGGCGCGCACAAGTGCGGTAGGAATGTGCGAGATGTGGAAATGTATGTACTGGATTAGTCTGTGCGACCTGTGTGTGCATGAGAAATAAGGGTGGTGAGAGAGGTGTGCATTTGTGCGTATAAAGGTGTATGAGGTGTGAATGAGCACACCCGTGAGAGTTTATTTTATTGCAATACATAGCTTTCCTACTCTTTCCGAAAAAAATTTGGAGGCCCAGAGACTCCTCCGTTTGTTCTGCACGGTTGTCTGAATATGTGTTTTTTTTAAACAGTTTGTATGGGGAAAATGTAATCTCTTTTGTGGGGTTCCCAGATTGCTCAAATAGTGCCATAGTAAACATACATACATGTGTTTGTGCTGAAGCATGCTAAATAGCGAATGCATGTGGGTGATATAGAAGTGCTATTGGGTATACTTACCAGGACTGGTGGCTAAGTGGGCTAATGCGCCCACTGCAGGGGCCCATGTTTGAACTCATGGTCACAGGTTCAAATCCTGGTGGGTACACTCAGCCTTGCATCCTTTTGAGGACGGTAAAATGAATCCCGTTGGGTAACAATACGCACCTGTTATTCAGCGCCAAAATACCCATCTGGGCGAACTTGTACTTTAAAAATACACGTTATATTATAATTATCATCCAGATGCGGGCAAGGTAGAACGAAAGGTGCCACAGTAGTGGATTGATGAAGCCTAGAAGTGGCGGGCATGACACTGGGATTATAAGTGACACCTCAGTAGTCTATGGGGTCTTGTTAAAAGCCGTGAATGCATGGCCCTAGGGAATTCATAGGCACCTCAGTACATGCACCCTGCTTACACACTAGTGCAGGGCCTCTATGGTACACCCTAAGTGCATGCAGTGAAGGTGCAACTCCAGGAATTCACAGAAACTTCACAAGAGAGCCTGTCACGGGTTAACCAACGCCGTGCAGGTGCAACCAAAGATTCCCACAGAAACATCATTTGAGGATCTGTGTAGTACCACACTGAAGTGGTGTGGGTGCATCGCAAGGAGTATTGTATTGTATTGTAATTGCATTTATATAGCGCTTACTACCCCTGACGAGGCGTCGAAGCGCTTTTTAGGCGGGTAGCACGCTACTCCGGGACCCACAGAGGATTAGTTTTGAATTAGTATAGTGAAACATGCAAGTACATTTTAAGTGGTGGATATGTTAGTCAGTTATTTGGATTTGGAATGATAGCAGAAGGATAGAGTAGGACAAAGGTTAGTATTTATTTATCGCTCGCTTGTTGACGCATGCTATTCAGGGAGCCTATAAAGGATTAGTGGTGAATTAATATGGTGAAATATGAGGTAAATTCAGTGGTGGATATTAGTGTGTTACTTGGCGTGAGAAGGATAGAGGATGGATAAAAGGGAAGAAAGATTTGCATTCATATAGCACATGTTACCCCTGATGGGTGTTGAAGCGCTTTTTTGGTGAGTAGCACGCCACTCCGGAACCCATAAAGGATTAGTGTTGAAAATTAGTATAGTATGAATATGAATTAATTTGAGTAGTAGATATGTTATTCAGTTATTTGGGCAGTATATTAGTATAGTTGAATATGGAACATGGAATTTGAGAAGTGAACATGTTAGTCTGTTAATTTTGATAGAAAAAGGATAGTGGAGGGATAAAAGAGTGAAGGATTTTTTTTTTTTAAGAGAAAAAGGGCAGCATTTCAGGCCCTAGTCCCGACCAGTCTCGAACAGGCCCAAACAGGCAACTACCCTTGTCCTCTCCACCCTTAGCCTTGACGCCCGGGCTGAGACGCCCTAAGCCTGGCCCTTTTTGTAGCCCTAATAATCATGTGACCCCTTCAGCCAATGGGAACCCTAGCCCTAACACTATCCAATCACAACACTAGCCCTAACAGCCAATGGTACAAGTAGCCCTAGTCCCTACTTCCAATAGAAAGCCTAACCCTACTCTTAGTCCCACAACTGGTCCAAAAACCAATCACACCAGAAGCACTAAATCGCTACTTCCCATTAAAGGTCTAACCGTAGCCCTAGTCCCACCCTACTCCCAACAACCAATAACTTTGGAAGCCCTAGTCCCTACTTCCTATAGAAATCCGAACCCTAGCCCTAGTCCCAACCCTGCAATGATTGAATCACAGACCGAGAAACCAATCAGAACCCTCAAATACCCAGCCAATGAGGACATTAACCCTAACCCAATAGAAACACCAGATACCACTCCCCTTGTATGTCGCTGCCTTCTAGCCTCATTCAGTCTCCCTACCACCCCCCCCACGCTCCTGCCTTCCTGGACCATCCTTCCTCCTGTTGCGGGGCCAGGCCATGCGTGGTTGGAGCAGCACAAGCTTTGTGACTGAGGCGCTTCTATAACCGTAGCTAGTTATTTGGTGTTCTTGTGCCTGGCTTTGCGTTGTCATCCTCTCCGTCGGGGTCCGGTTATTTACCAGTTCTCATGTTACGTTCAGGGCCGGACTTACTACCGGGCATTTAGGAAAGCTGCCGAGCTGGGGGCTGATGTCACTGCGGTGGGGGCTGGTTTTGTTGATGGAGACCTGTCCCCATCAACGAAATCAGCCCCCAGCTCAGCAGCATTCCAAAACGCCCGGTAGCCAGTCCGGCCCTGGTTACGTTGCATGATCGGTACATGCTGTGTTCCTGTTGAATCATCAGTCCACATTCACCTTCCGCCCCTCCTTAGTTTGTATTCCTGGGTGGAGGGTATTTAAATTAAGTGTCCACATGCAGTTTTCGGCTCTGCCATTGGCCCAGTGTTTTGCAATTTTGCGTGTGTTTAAAATGGAAACTACGCGACTCTCAAGGTAGACATTCTTTCAAGGGAATGTCAACTTATGCTGCGTGTAAAGTTACCAAAAAACTCAAATTCTGGATGGACGCAATGCTTCAAGTATTCCGCCTTTGCTTTACAAATAATTTTTCAGATGTTACTTTAGCATTACAACTTCCAGAATACATTTGGGTGGTAGCAGGATTTCTGTGCTACGCCACAGCGTACACAGACCACCCTCCTTATGGGGCACTACTGGATGACCAAGGTCCAACCACAGCCTTTTCCATCTCAGTACTTCTCAGGCTAGCGCCCCACATCATGGGTGTATCCACCATACAACAGGGCGGTGCATACAATCAGCTGCGCCGTAGCACAATACGATGCAACATTGAGCAAACATTTGCAAAGCAATAAGTCTCACATTTGAGAGAATGAGAGTTATTGGCGTTGTAAATGACAATGTTTTTTATTTATGTATATTGAAAACCTGCAAGCGGTGCGTAAACACGCACTTTGTACTTATAGTCCTTGCTTACGAGAAGCAAGAATGGCAGTAAAACAGGCGCAGTTTCTGCTAGCCTTGCTTCTCGTGAGTAACCACTATGAGTACAAAGTGCATGTTTACACATTGCTTTCAGGTTTTCAGAACACATAAATAAAAAAGCAATGTGATTTACAATACTAATAGCTCAAACTCCGGCAAATGCGAGACCTATCACATTGCAAATGGGAAACATCATTAACAACGAAGGCAGTACTACGCGTAACGTTTACAACAAGGCACTTACCACGTAAACGTCTTTCCAACGCGTATGCCTTCAACAATCGTATTTACCACGAAAAAAAAAACCGAAGGATTAAAAAGGGGGGTTGGGGGGGGTCTCCCCCCCCATAAAAAAACGATCCCGCCGTGCCGAAAAAAACAGTGTCATAAGAGAGGAAGCGGAAAAAACTTCCGCTTCCTCTTTATGACGTAAGAACGACGTGGCAAAGAAGATGAGGGGAAACGAATTCCGTGGTAACGCATGCGTGGAAAAGGCATGCGTTGCAACGGAATTCGTGGTAACAACATATAACCATTGCAAATACTTGTTTGTAGATGGATCTAAGTGCAAACGACAGCACATTAACTTTCTCTGTTAGTTCTGTCAGCTGGCTCGCATACCTGCCGTTGTGAAAGAAGACGCCTAAATACTTGTGGCGTCTGGTAGCTTCTATTCTTTCCTGATGTAGAGACCATATCGACTTTTTGGTCCTAGTTGTACGGAAACAAGGATTTTGGTTTTCTTTTTATGAATCTGTAAGCCATTCCTATCGAATTATGTGGTGGTCGCGTCCAGGAGACGTTGTAAGCCGATCTTTGTATTGCTGAATAGAACCAGGTCAGCAGCATAGAGTAAGTTGGATAGACTGAGGCCACCCAATTTGGGTGGATGCGAATTAACTGAGTCAAACACTGAAGAAAGGTCAGACAGGAATAGGTTAAAAAGCATTGGAACAAGGACACAACCTTGCTTCGAGGTCTTGCGTTGTTGTTATGGGTCTTTCCAGGCGCGATACGTCCCCGATCTTGATGCGGACCCGTGTATCAGGATTCAAAATCTGCACGGACCTGAGCAAGCAGTTTGAAATGTTGAGCAGGAAGAGTTTCTGCCACAGCTTTCTTCTGTTGACCGTGTTAAAGGAAGATTTGTAGTTTATAAAGCCCATATATATGGGACTAACCTTAAATTCGGACTGGTCGATCAAGAAAGAAAGTTTGATGAGATTCACTGATGCCCCAGTGTTGCTTGTGAATCCTGTCTGGTTTGCTGGTATGATTGAATTTGACTCGGTCCATGATCGTAGGGAGTCCATCAGTACCCCTACGAAATACTTCGCTTCATTATCGATTAGGGCAATAAAGTGGTAATTCCCTGGAGATTTTTTGTCGCTGCCTTTGAAAATCGGAGCAAGAATCGATCCACGCCATGAGACCGGGATGTAGCTCTTTTCTAAGATAGATAAATAGAGGAGGCTAGTTGAGTCACCCAAAAGGTTGGATCCTCCTTATATAGGCCTGGTGGTATTCCATCCGGGCGGGGAGCTCCATCCTTGCGTCCCTTTGCAATAATCCTGACAGAGTCGTCCATTTGGGGGCAGTCTGTCAATATGGAATCCCATGCCAGTGTGATGTTTGATTGTAGAAGACGTCAACGTGCCTCTCCCCTCAAGACTGCGCCCTCACATTCCAACCATACGATAAGGTTAGCTCACCACTGCGGGGTCTGGTTGCTCGTGGGGTCTTCCAGTAGATTTCAATGTGGTGAGAGGCCAGAAGGCCAGAACCAATGGTAAAGCTGTTTAACTAGACATGATCACTTTCATGTGGGGTTGTGGGTAGAGTCCCAATCGGCGGAAAGCTGGTGGGGTCGGGATATTATGCTTGGTGGCCAGCTGTATATTCCTAGTGATGATGTCCCAGGAGTGCGAGAGAGGGGTACAGCTCCATACTATGTGGTAGCAAACAGCCCCATCCGTGTCACAACGCGGGCATGCTGTGTGCGCTGCTAGGAACATAGCGGTAATTTGTTTGGGCGGTGATGTACACCCGATGTAAGCAATAATATTCTGTGAACTTTAATCTAGTAATATCTTTCAAAACACGTGTGACCTTGAGCGTTTTATCGGTTCAGCATACGTGCTCCTATGGAATCCAATGTATAATAGGAGTATACAGTTCCTTCCAAGAGAGAGATAAAGGTGCCTGACAGATCCTAGGTGAATGGCCAGCGGTTCCCTCCCTTAAGAAAAGGAGCCCTCACATACCCAGATGGGTGTCATGCTTCACCATACGGGTTTACTCCTTGTTGGGCCGGCTCTGCAATGCCTGATGTGCTCTCAATGGGGGTTCTTTGTCGGAGATCTTTTTACCCAATACCGTATGTCGAGTGTGAGTGCAGGGCCCTTTTGTTTAGAATGGTGTATGAAAGTGTATATCTATAAGGAAGTGTGTGCTTAAAATTAACGAAGTAGTCCTCAAAACAGAATGTTTTAATGGATGGGTCATCTTGTCTGGTTAAAAACATGTTGGCTATCACCAGATGCAATGATCTAAATTAGCTTATGAAAGGTCAACATGTGCCTTGCCATTGGATAGTCATTTATGATCAGTTGTCAATTCGTCAGGACAAAAATTATCCTCATCTACACAATGGGTTGGAAGCTGATTATGTCAATTGGTATCCAATCCTCAATAAACTAAGTATGGTCAGTGCTTGATTTGGAAAATGATAAGTGCCAGGGCCCTGACCAGGAGGCCACTGCAGCTTGCACCACTTATTAACCTGACATCGCTGTCAATAGCGTTTTTTTGTTTATTTTAAACACTTTATTTTTATTGTGATGAAGTGATAGACATTGGAATAAACCAGAGCAGAAGTTATCCTTGATCCAAGGGCCTGAACGTCAGCCAAAAGAACACAGCCAGTCAGCCCACATCCCGGGGGCCGGGCGGCATTATGAGGTAAAAGGATGGGCTCCGTAGTCTGTATAAAATGACAGATGCGCCTTGGAGACCGACAGGTAAAAGTACATCATCACTTTTTTTTCCCCTAGGAATTGAACACTTCAACATAATGCAACCCCCCTACCATAATACCACCCCCCCCACAACCACCATCAAAAAGAACACAGGCACACTCTATTCGTTCAGGTCATCAGGGCCCATCTGGGCAGCAGTATCAAAGTTCCACACAAAGCTGTTGGGAAATCGAAGCAGGTAACCATACGTACAGGGATTAGACGTGCAGGACTAGGGAGACACTACTCCAAGTCGGCTCCCCCACCTCTGCTCCCCCCTTCATCTCTCTCTCCCTCCGAGTCCGACCCAGCCGGGGTAAACAGTTCCGCACTAGTGGCATCTGAGTCACTGTCCGCATTTCCCACTGCACACATCACTCGCCACGCAAGCAAGTCCTCCTGAAGCTTCAAATCTCTACGGGTAAGTTGCATGTGTACCTCCTCCGCTAAGGACCATTCCCTGAAGTCTTTAAGCCACCGAGATAGCTCCGGGGCCCTACTACCCATCCAAGTGATAGCCACCCTGCGTCTCGCCAACACCAACAGCAGCTGTAACAATTTAAAGGACAAGTTTCTCTTTTTAGGTTTGGGGGTCAGGGCCAACAAGCAATGCAGAGGGGTTAAATCCATCCGCAGCCCCGTGACACTCCGAATACGCTCCACCACCTGTCTCCAAAATGCAGCCACCGGCGGGCACTCCCAGGCCAGATGGAGAAACCCCGCTGCCCCCAATCCACATCTAGGGCAGTCATCTCGCCTGTCAGTGGAGATTCGACGCAGGGAGACCGGGGTCATATACGTGCGATGCACAAAGTTGAAGTGGATGAGCTTGAACCTTGCATTGCACGACACCTTACGGGTTAATGCCCCTATTCGTTTGCGCTGACCAGGCTCGAGGGCCACTCCGAGATCCGCCTCCCTCGCGGCCCAAGCCGGAGAAACCGGAGGCTCCGAGTCTCGCCGCATGGCTGAATACAGTAACGCGATCAGTCTTCGACCTCTGCCACAAGAAAGAAGGATGTTTAGGGTGTGGGACATAGGGGGCGCCTCTGGGAACTGCGGCCAGGTCACCCGCGCCAAGTCCTGAAGTCCCCTGTAGTGGAGGTAATGTCCCTCCGTTAGACCGAAGGGCTCCGTAGCCCTCTCAAAGGACACAAAGGAGTCATCCGGGTACAAATCCGCCAGTGTCTCGCATCCGCCCTCCCTCCAAGTCTGGAAGGACATGGGATCTTCCATCAACACCACTGGGGCTAGAATCCACACCGGGAACTCCCTATGAAAGGGGGCCCGCTGCAAAAACCTCTCCACGAACCTCTGCCAGATTCCTGCGGCCTGTCTCACCACATAAGGCAGAGACGCATCCGCTCCCCGACCTTGCATCAGTGCCACCTGGAGAGTCCCCTCATCCGCTCTACCCGCTAGGAGGCCCATCTCCCAATTATCTGTGCCTGCGAACCAGCGCGCGGCTGGTTGAAGCAGCGCTGCGTAGTATTACAGATCAAATCTCGGAGCCTCCAGGCCCCCCTCCTCCCAAGTCCGAACAACCGTGCGCAGGGCAACCCTACTCCGCTTACCCGCCCAAAGTAGTGATGTAAGCAGCGAGTTAAGCGCGCGAAACAGTCTTGGCGGAATCGGGCACAATGAGTTTTGTAGGACGTACAGGAGACGCGGGATCATAACCATTTTTGCCATGGCCAATCGACCCATGAGGGAAAGCGGCAGTGTGTTCCAGAACAATACAGACTGCTTAAGGGAGTGCACCACACGCCCAACATTAACGGCCAGTAACTGGTCGTCCGATGCTGCCACCTGAAAGCCCAAATATCTAAAGGCCTCCAGTTCCCACCGCAATCCCAGCTGTGGGAGGGATAACCACTGGTCCACACAGTAACCCGCCAAGGGGAAGTTAAGGGACTTCCCAGGATTAATCCGCAGTCCCGAGGCCTCACCGAATTGATCTAATAACCGCAGCAAGATCAGCAGCGACTCACTCGGAGACATGAGATAAAACAAGGCATCATCCGCATACAGGGAGACCACATGTATGGTATTGCCCACTGTGATCCCCCACTGTGCCATTTCCATCCGCACTAGAACCGCCAAAGGCTCAATCGCCAAGGCAAAGAGTAGCCGCGAGAGGGGACACCCCTGCCGCGTACCTCTGCCCAACGGCCAGTCCTCCGACCTCGCCGCTCCGAGTCTAACTCTAGCGCGAGGCTTCCCATGGGGACCCGGACCCAATCACAGAAGATGGGCCCCAGACCCACCTGCTGAAGCACCTCCAGCAGATACCCCCAGCTCACTGTATCGAAGGCCTTGGCCAAGTCTATGGACACCAGGACCTGTGGGTCCCGCCTATCCCATACTTCGTGCAGAACATGGTTCAGGTGTCTGATGTTCATCGCGGTGTTGCGGCCTGGAATGAATCCGCACTGTTCATGATGCACCAACTGCCCAATATTAGGCGCCAGGCGATTGGCCAGCACTTTAGTAAGGATTTTAGCATTCGTGTTGATGAGGGTAATGGGCCGATACGCCGCGGGGTCGCAGCTGTCTCCCCCAGGCTTGAGAATCATGCACACCTCTCCTTGATTCATAGTAGGCGGAAGGGCACCATCTTTCAGGGCCGCACTGTAGACCTGTAGGAGCCGTGGGGCCAGGAGCTCTCCAAATGCCTGATAGAATTCCGGCGGAAACCCGTCACCGCCAGGGGCCTTGGCCCGCGGCAGACTAGCCACCGCCACTCTGATCTCCGGGAGCGACAAGGCCGACTCCAATTCCTTCGCGGCCTCCTCCGATAAGGTCTGAAGAGGCAAATCTCGAAGGTAGGACCGCGAGGCGGACTCCGTGACTGTAGGGTCCGCAGCATAAACCGCCTGTAGGTGGGTCTGGAGGACTCCGAGTATATCCACTTCGGAGTGTACTAAGTCCCCTGCAGGACTGCTCAAGGCCGCTATCCGCTCCGGGGCGAACTCCCTTCTGAGAATCCAGGCCAACAACCTGCCGGTCTTATCACCCTCACGATGAAGACGCTGACGGTACTGACCTAAGGTATACTTATCCAGCCTGGTCAAGATGTCCTGAACCGCCTCCAGGGCTGACCTCTCCGATTCCAGATCTGAGTTATCGGGGTCCGGAACTGTCTGGCAACTCCTCAAGCAATCCTCCGCCTCGCGCAAGTCGCAGAGTAACTGCTTCCGCACTCCGTAAGTCAGTCCCATACACGCGCCGCGCACCACCGCTTTCATGGCATCCCACTTGACTGAGTAAGGCAAGTCAGCCTCTCCCCAGTTCAGATCGAGATAGTCAATAAGGGCGTTTTCCACATGGGCTTTCCCCACTTGGTCCTGTAATAAATCTACCGGCATCCTCCAGGTCCGAGGGCGGGAGGGCTGGGCAAGCCACTGTGCCTCGCACGTCAGTGGGGAGTGGTCCGACAGGAAGCGGGCCTGGTGGGTGACAGTGAGAGAAAGGGATGCATCGACATTCGGGGAGAGGACCCTATCTAATCTGCTATGTGTGTTATGAGTTGGAGTGTAACAGGTGTACAGTTTCTGTAGGGTGTGTCTCTGTCTCCAAACATCGATAACCCCCAAATTGGCCATCACTTCACGGAGTCTCACCGTCATACGAGGTTTCTGCCCGCCCGGGGGGGGGTGCCTGTCCAAATCCGAATCCAAGATGCAATTAAAGTCGCCAAACCAGAGGAGGGGAGCGTCGAGGTCCGAGACCAGAACGTCCTGGAGCCGGGAGAAGAAATCAGGGTCATCCATATTGGGCGCGTAGGAGTTCAAGATCGAGAAATCCCTCCCATCAAGCTTTACCCGCAGTAGCAGGTACCTACCCTCAATGCGTCAGCAACATTCGGAAATTCTTTTCGTAGCCTCGCGCCGACGTGGACTTGGACACTGCATCGCTCGAGACTCCGCTGATGTCACCGACGCCTACAATAGGCCCACGCCGGCGTGATGACATCAGTTCCGCCCTTTTTTCCGTGCCATCGAGGTACACGGACGGACCAATGACAGTAGAAATATACATAGTATACACAATACACAATAGTCAAGGAGAAACACACATAGTGTGAAGCAAGTGCAAGAAAGCAATGGAAACAACTCCTTAACATTATAATAATAAACAATACATTATAGAAACTCTGGTAAAGAAGAGTGGACAACGGGGAGGCGGGTGGGTCAGTGAGGAATCCACAGGGAGCTATAGTATCTACCAGAAAAAGCGTTACCGAAGGTAAGTAACTTGTTCTTCTGATAGATACATCTGCCGTGTGGATTCCTCACCTTGTGAATAGAGTCCCACAGCAGTCCCCACTCCCGGAGGAGGGTGTCCACTCTTCTAAACCAGGAAATCCTGAAGGACAGAGCGCGCAAAGTGGCCGTCCCTCCTCACTTCGGTATCTAAGCAGTAATGCCTCGCGAAAGTGTGGATGGAAGACCAAGTTGCCGCCCTACAAATGTCCTCAACAGGAACACCTCTAGCCAATGCTGAGGTTGACGACTTAGCTCTAGTAGAATGAGCCCTAATACCCTCTGGAGGTTCCTTACCAGCCAAAGAGTAGCAGATCTTTATACACAGAACGATCCATCTTGACAAGGTTCTCTTATGGACCGCTCTTCCTCTTTTGCAGCCAGCAAACCCAACGAAGAGCTGGTCATCCAAACAACAGTCTTTAGTTCTGTCCAGATAAAAAGACACCGCCCTCTTGGGGTCCAGACAGTGTAACCTCTCCTCCTCCTTAGAAGGATGTGGGGGAGGATAAAAGGTAGGGAGGGTAATGGATTGACCAAGGTGGAAAGGAGTCACCACCTTAGGAAGAAAAGCAGCCCTGGTCCTTAGAACCATTCGATCAGCATGAATGGTCAAGAAAGGGGGCTTGGAACTAAGAGCTTGAAGCTCACTCACCCTCCTTGCCGAGTTTATTGCAACGAGGAAGACTGCCTTAAGGGTGAAAAGCCTCATAGGACATTTATGAAGAGGCTCAAAGGGAGCACTCATCAGAAAGGTCAAGACAAGATTTAAGTCCCACTGAGGCACAATAAAAGGAGTAGGAGGGAACTTATTTGTGAGGCCCTTCAAAAACCTTAAAACTACAGGAGACTTAAAAAGAGATGGCTGGTCAGGCAAACAAAGAAAAGCCGACAGCGCCGAAAGATAGCCCTTAACCGTGGCAACAGAAAGCCCTTGCTGCGCCAGAGAAAGAGCAAACTGGAGAACATCAGACAAACGGGCTCTCAAAGGGTCAATAGAATTCTCACGACACCAAGTAACAAATTTTGTCCATCTATATGAATAGACAGTTTTAGTGGAGTCACGCCTGGCTGACAAGATGACATCCACCACGTCAGGCGTGAGAGAAAAGGAAATCAGGTTGCGCCGCCAATCTCCAGGCATGAAGGTGCAATGTCTGGAGGTAGGGGTGTAGAACCTGCCCCTCCATCTGAGAGAGGAGGTCTGCCCTGAGAGGGAGACGGAGCGGCGGGTGAGAGGAGAGCTGGAGTAGATCTGTATACCACACCCTTCTTGGCCAGTCCGGGGTGACCAATATAACTTGGGCCCGGTCTTGGCGAATCTTCAGAACCCGAGGAATCAAGGGTATGGGAGGAAAGGCTTAAAGGAGTTGATTTCCCCATCTCAACTGAAACACGTCCCCCAAGCCTCCTTGCATCTGATACTGGAGACTGCAGAATGACGGGCAGTGAGCATTTTCGCGAGTGGCAAACAGGTCCACCTGAGGAGTCCCCCACGTCCGAAAGACGCGACGAACCACCTCCGGGTGAAGCCTCCACTCTTGCTCGGCAGAGAACTGCCGACTGAGACTGTCTGCACGCACGTTCAGAACTCCGGCCAGATGATTTGCCATCAGACAAATCTGGTGGTCCTGAGCCCAGGACCAGAGACGCAGAGCCTCTCTGCAGAGGCACTACGACCCCACTCCTCCCTGCTTGTTGATGTACCACATCGCGGTCGTGTTGTCCGTCAGGACTTGGATCGACCGACCGCGAAGGGAGGGGAGGATGGCCTTGAGCGCCAGACGTATAGCCCGCAACTCTAGAAGGTTGATGTGAAGCAACCTTTCCTCTGGAGACCAAAGACCCTTGACCTCCAGATCCCCCAGATGAGCACCCCACCCTAGAGTGGATGCATCCGTTATCACTGTGGCCACCGATGGAGGTAGTTGAAAAGGATTTCCTTGTGACAGATTGCCTTCCACGCTCCACCAAGACAGATCCGCTGCAGTTTCTCTGGAGATCCCTTTTTTCCGCGTCGTCAACGCTAACGGTTATCTGGAATCTCTGTAGCCAACTGGTACTTTGTTGCCTTTTTGTTGCCATTTTCTGCTTCTTTGTATCCTGTCTCTTCGACGATGTCATCTAAGAAGACCGGCTTCAAGCCCTGCAGGGAGTGCCGTAAAATGATGTCTATTACCGACCCGCATGATGACTGCATCTGGTGTTTGAGTTCCGACCATGATGTGGAAGATTGTTCTTCATGTCGGAAGATGAACCCGAAAGCCCTGAGGCCAAACTCCTGGTTGCGAAGATGAAGGCTGGGAAAGTTCCTGATGCCAGAAGGAAGGATTTTGAGGAAGTGATCTCTGATACTCAGGCGGCGGCTCGCCAGGTTATACAAAGTGGTCTGGACACTGCTGACTCTGTGGCACGTATTATGGGCACTGCTGTCGCCACTAGGAGGTCAGCTTGGCTGAAATCCTCAGACTTTTCGGCTGATGTTCAGGCGACCTTGCTGGATCTTCCTTTTGGATGGTTCTGGTCTCTTTGGGAAGAAAGCTGATGTGGCCCTTGAAAGATTTAAGGATAGCAGAGCGACAGCTAAGTCTTTAGGTCTCCAGATCAGAGGCTCTTTGACCAACAGGCGGTTCAGGGGCTTTGGTCGCTCTTCCTTTCAGAATTACCGACAAGGTCAACGCAGCAGCAGCAAAATTCTATGTACAGATCGTACAGGGGAAAGCAAAGAGCTCGTCCTCGTGCACGTCAGGCCTCTTCCTCCTCCTCTTCTTCCAACCCCCCTGCCTCAGAAAAGCAGCCCTAGATCCGCTATTCAGGAACATGTGGGTCCGGTGGGGGTCCGGCTTACCCATTTTCTACAGGATTGGGAATCGGTTACATCAGATCTTTGGGTTCTCAATCTCGTAGAAAATGGGTATGCCCTTCCCTTCCCTTTTGGGAATTCCCTCTGAATTACCCTCCTTGTCAAGGCTTTTGCACCGAGGAACATCTGTCTCTTCTGCAGGAGGAGGTGATAACTCTGTTACGAAAGGGTGCGATAGAGGTGGTCCCAGAGCAGGAAAGGGGTCAGGGATGCTAATCCCGGTATTTCCTGATTCCCAAGAAGGATGGCAGACTGCGTCCAATCCTGGATCTCAGGATCTTGAATCTCTATCTGAAACAGGAGAAATTCAAGATGCTCACCCTTGTTCAGGTTCTTCAAGCGCTGCTGGAAGGAGACTGGATGGTGTCGCTCGACTTGCAGGATGCGTATTTCCACATCCCAATCCTGAAGTCGCACAGGAAGTATCTCCATTTTACGGTGGGATCGCAACACTACCAGTTTGCGGTCCTTCCGTTTGGTCTTACTACTGCGCCTTCAGTCTTCACCAAGGTGATGGCGGTGGTGGTAGCTCATCTCAGGAGGTCGGGGATACCAGTGTTCCCTTATTTGGACAACTGGCTGATCAAAGCGGAGTCGTCAGAGAAGGTGCTCCATCATCTGCAAGAGACAACTCAGTTGTTGTTCAGGTTGGGTTTTTCGATAAATGTACCCAAGTCTCACCTGGTGCCCTCCCAGCGCAACCTGTTCATAGGTGCTGTACTGGACACTACTGTTTGTCGTGCATTCCCTCCTCCTCAAAGGATTCGCGACATTCAGGAAATGATTCCTTTATTTTTCAATGGAGCGGTCGTTCCAGTCCTGAAGGTCCTTCGCCTGCTCGGTCTGATGGCTTCTTGCATTCTGTTGGTCAACCATGCACGCTGGCACATGAGGGCACTCCAGTGGTGTCTCCGCAGGCAGTGGTATCAGCACAACGGAGATCTCGGGGAGTCAGTCAGGATCTCCAGAGAAACTGCAGCGGATCTGTCTTGGTGGAGCGTGGAAGGCAATCTGTCACAAGGAAAGCCTTTACAACTACCTCCATCGGTGGCCACAGTGATAACGGATGCATCCACTCTAGGGTGGGGTGCTCATCTGGGGGATCTGGAGGTCAAGGGTATTTGGTCTCCAGAGGAAAGGTTGCTTCACATCAACCTTCTAGAGTTGCGGGCTATACGTCTGGCGATCAAGGCCTTCCTCCCCTCCCTTCGCAGTCGGTCGATCCAAGTCCTGACGGACAACACGACCGCGATGTGGTACATCAACAAGCAGGGAGGAGTGGGGTCGTAGTGCCTCTGCAGAGAGGCTCTGCATCTCTGGTCCTGGGCTCAGGACCACCAGATTTGTCTGATGGCAAATCATCTGGCCGGAGTTCTGAACGTGCGTGCAGACAGTCTCAGTCGACAGTTCTCTCCCGACCAAGAGTGGAGGCTTCACCCGGCGGTGGTTCATCACGTCTTTCGGACGTGGGGGACTCCTCAGGTGGACCTGTTTGCCACTCGAGAGAATGCTCACTGCCCGTCATTCTGCAGTCTCCAGTATCCTATGCAAGGAGCCTTGGGGGACGCGTTTCAGTTGAGTTGGGGAAATCAACTCCTTTACGCGTTTCCTCCCATACCCTTGATTCCTCGGGTTCTGAGGAAGATTCGCCAAGACCAGGCCGAAGTTATATTGGTCGCCCCGGACTGGCCAAGAAGGGTGTGGTATACAGATCTACTCCACCTCTCCTCTCACCCGCCGCTCCGTCTCCCTCTCAGGGCAGACCTCCTCTCTCAGATGGAGGGGCAGGTTCTACACCCCTACCTCCAGACATTGCAACTTCATGCCTGGAGATTGAGCGGGGCAACCTGATTTCCTTTTCTCTCACGCCTGACGTGGTGGATGTCATCTTGTCAGCCAGGCGTGACTCCACTAAAACTGTCTATTCATATAGATGGTCAAAATTTGTCACTTGGTGTGGTGAGAATTCTATTGACCCTTTGAGAGCCCGTTTGTCTGATGTTCTCCAGTTTGCTCTTTCTCTGGCGCAGCAAGGGCTTGCTGTTGCCACGGTTAAGGGCTATCTTTCGGTGCTGTCGGCTTTTCTTTGTTTGCCTGACCAGCCGTCTCCTTTTAAGTCTCCTGTAGTTTTAAGGTTTTTGAAGGGCCTCACAAATAAGTTCCCTCCTACTCCTTTTATTGTGCCTCAGTGGGACTTAAATCTTGTCTTGACCTTTCTGATGGGTGCTCCCTGTGAGCCTCTTCATAAATGTCCTATGAGGCTTTTAACCCTTAAGGCAATCTTCCTCGTTGCAATAACCTCGGCAAGGAGGGTGAGTGAGCTTCAAGCTCTTAGTTCCAAGCCCCCTTTCTTGACCATTCATGCTGATCGAATGGTTCTAAGGACCGGGGCTGCTTTTCTTCCTAAGGTGGTGACTCCTTTCCACCTTGGTCAATCCATTACCCTCCCTACCTTTTATCCTCCCCCACATCCTTCCAAGGAGAAGGAGAGGTTACACCGTCTGGACCCCAAGAGGGCGGTGTCTTTTTATCTGGACAGAACTAAAGACTGTCGTTTGGATGACCAGCTCTTCGTTGGCTTTGCTGGCTGCAAAAGAGGAAGAGCGGTCCATAAGAGAACCTTGTCAAGATGGATCGTTCTGTGTATAAAGATCTGCTACTCTTTGGTCGGTAAGGAACCTCCAGAGGGTATTAGGGCTCATTCTACTAAAACTAAGTCGTCAACCTCAGCATTGGCTAGAGGTGTTCCTGTTGAGGACATTTGTAGGGCGGCAACTTGGTCTTCCCTCCACACTTTCGCGAAGCATTACTGCTTGGATACCGAAGTGAGGAGGGACGGCCACTTTGTGCGCTCTGTCCTTCAGGATTTCCTGGTTTAGAAGAGTGGACACCCTCCTCCGGGAGTGGGGACTGCTGTGGGACTCTATTCACAAGGTGAGGAATCCACACGGCAGATGTATCTATCAGAAGAACAAGTTACTTACCTTCGGTAACGCTTTTTCTGGTAGATACTATATCTGCCTGTGGATTCCTCACTGACCAACTCGCCTCCTCGTTCTCCACTCTTCTTTACCAGAGTTTCTATAATGTATTGTTTATTTATTGTAATGTTAAGGAGTTGTTTCCATTGCTTTCTTGCACTTGCTTCACACTAGGTGTGTTTCTCCTTGACTATTGTGTATTGTGTATACTATGTATATTTCTACTGTCATTGGTCCGTCCGTGTGCCTCGATGGCACGGAAAAAAGGGCGGAACTGATGTCATCACGCCGGCATGGGCCTATTGTAGGCGTCGGTGACATCAGCGGAGTCGCGAGCGATGCCGTGTCTCTATGACGTCCAAGTCCACGTCGGCGCGAGGCTACGAAAAGAATTTCCGAATGTTGCTGACGCAAGGGGGATATTCACAAGGTGAGGAATCCACACGGCAGATGTATCTATCAGAAGTACAGTTTCTGTAGGGGGTGTCTCTGTCTCCAAACATCGATAACCCCCAAATTGGCCATCACTTCACGGAGTCTCACCGTCATACGAGGTTTCGTGGCCGCCCGGGGGGGTGCCTGTCCAAATCCGAATCCAAGATGCAATTAAAGTCGCCAAATCAGAGGAGGGGAGCGTCGAGGTCCGAGACCAGAACGTCCTGGAACCGGGAGAAGAAATCAGGGTCATCCATATTGGGCGCGTAGGAGTTCAAGATCGAGAAATCCCTCCCATCAAGCTTTACCCGCAGTAGCAGGTACCTACCCTCAATGTCAGCCTCAACGTACTGGACGGCAAAGGGTACCCCAGGAGCCACCCATATCAGTACCCCCCTAGCATATGTAGAGAAGGAGGAATGGAACACCTGACCTCTCCACTTTTTGGACAATATTTGGGCGCCCTCGTCAGTCAAATGCGTTTCCTGCAGACATGCTATGGAGACCCCGTGTCGGCGGAGAAAGGACAGGACCCTGTGCCTCTTGGTGCAAGTGCCCAGCCACCGCACGTTCCATGTCATCAGTTTGTATCCCATAACCTCTGTGGGCGCCCTTCTGGGCTGGACATTACAGTGCTGTAGGAGCCCCTACCCGTGACTCTGAACAGTGTCTTGGTGCCAACTTCAAACCCCCCACCCAAACCCCCCCACCCCCCAAAACACCTCAAAACTCCCAGAACATCCCCGCAGACAGGCAGCGAAAACCAAACATGCTATCCTGCCCTCCCCCTGCCGGTGCCAGGACGTGCACAGCCACCCCATCCAATCCACACAACACTCACACACACCCGTCAACCAGTACCTCCCACCCTCCCCCTTCCCAGCTCCCCGCTAGACCCAACTTGATATAATAAGCATTGAGTAAAGGACAATTAGGAGACACACAGTCCCCCCGCCCCGGATTCCACCCTCTACAGGTCACAAGTCTGCCGCTCCATCCAAATACCCCTTCATAGACCGCAAAAGCCACAGGGCCCAGGAGCAACCAGGGACACATCCAAGGCCCCCCACACCGGGGACCACATATCAGAGACCAAACAGTACCTCAGGTCGGAGCCTACTCCGTCAGTGGCTCGGATAGTCCAGTCTCCGGGATCACCGGAGCCTCAGTGTCCGTACCAGGTAGAGTATCCTGCAGGGTGTCCGGGACCAAAATGTCCCCAGGAGCAGAGCGACCCAGAGACTCCGGGTCCGCCCCCCCTCGGGGGGCCTCAGCAACAGGGCACCATCCTCACCCACCATGATGCCAGGTCCCCCAGGGTCCCCAAAGCCGGAGCGCCGTCTTCGTCTCCCGCGGCGGCGCCTCCGAGGGAGGGTCCCCCACGTTTCACGGGGCCCCCCTAGTTCTCCTGGAGGTAAGTCATCGCCCCTGATCTCCAGCCATTCCCAGACCTCTGCCGGGGTCTCAAAGAAGTGTGCGCGTCCTTGTGATATCACCTTGAGCTTGGCCGGGTATAATAACATATACTGCAATTCCATGTCCCGGAGCTTTTGCTTCACGGCAAGATAGGACTTCCGCTGCTCCTGCACCTGTTGGGTGTAATCGGGATATATGGAGACAAGACTATTTTCACTAGTAAGGTTCGCCGCCTCCCGTGCTGCCCGCAATATACAGTCCCGGTCCTTGTAATTTAGGATCTTAGCAATGAGCGCTCTCGGGGGCTCACCCGGGTGCGTAGGCGGAACCAAGGCCCGGTGTGCCCTTTCGATAACAAAGACACTTGACAGGCCCTGGGGACACAGGTGGGCGCGAATCCAGGTCTCCAGGAAGCGGTCGGCATTACCCGCCTACAATCGTTCCGGAACACCCAGGACCCTGATGTTACTGCGACGCGCCCTACCGTCCGCATCCTCAGCTCTGCGCTCCAGGACATGCGTCGCGGCCGTGAGGTACGTTACTGTCTTTTTCAGGGAGGCCACCTCACCTTGTAATTGAGTAATATTACCCTCGGCGTCCGAGACCTTATCTGACACCTTTCGAAGATCCGTTCTCAAAAGATTAACATCGATGGACACCGTCTCTATCTGTCTCTGGAGCGCAGTGTGGGACCCCTGGATAGCCTTTAGTAGCTCTGCTCTAGACGGCTCCACTGGCTCATCCGCACCCTCCTCCTGCCCGGTCTGCCAAGTAATGCGCTGCGACAGGAGCCGCGGCGTTGTGTATTGCGTAATGGTGTTGGGTTGAGTAGATTTCGACATCCTGCCCTTGGCATCGCCAGTTGCAGAATAACCTCAACAGTCTCTCCAGGTACGATGCAGAATCCTTCCACAGCCACCGAGCTCCTACCCTGGCCTGGAAACTGCTCCTCCGGCCGTACGCCTGATGGCCTCGATGACACCACCAGATCCCCGCTCGGGCTCGGGCCGCCAATAAGCCGGAGCCTCAATCCAGGACCACCTGCACCCCTGCTGCGAGAACGTAGAACCGGTCTCCCAAGATCCACAAAGTTCGACTTCGCCACCAGGGCAGGGTCCTCAGGGGGGGGCAGCCCAGGGCTTCACTTCACACCCCCCGGCGTCATCCGACAACCGACCGGGGCTGGTGTCCAACAACCAGACGGAGTTCTCCGATCCCAGGATCTGCTACCCGGGCCGCTTCCCCTCTTCCTCCTAACAAGGCAATCCATTCGGGACCAGGGGCCAGGAATGGGACGGCCAGACATTCCCCTGTGCGCCCAACGCCACAGTCTCCCCGCAGCACAGGGCGGTCACCACCAGACCAGCGCCCCCTCTGGGCAGCTCAGGGTCCCAATCCGACCCCCCAGGGGTCCGCTCGACAACACAGGGAGCCTCCCGAGAAGATCAGGAGCATGTACTAGCAGGCATCCCCCCCTCCACTTATCTTCAGGGGTCCATAGCAGGATGTCGGGCTCCGGAGGCAGGTTCACTCTGGGAGGCGGGCGGCCCGACCCACGGCCATCCGCAGCGACGTCGACAGAGGCGGTCCCTCAAGACCCTGGGCCCCTCAGCAGGAGGCCAGCAAAACGTCCCAGGTATGTCCAGCAGCCTGGCGGGGGCACCGCAAGACAACCCCTCGAGGCAGCGTGCCCCCGCAGGTCACAGGGCCAGGTTTCAGTGTCCGCCCGCAGCGCTCCCCGGGCAAGATGGCGGGGCGGCTCGGCTCGGGTAGGAAGCAGCGCCAGACCTCAGCGCCTCACCAGAGCTCGCAAGCCCCCCCTGCCGCCGTCCACGCACCGGCCACCAGGTCCGTGCAGGCAAGGGCCACCACTCCCAGGAAGGCTGATCCGGTCCAGAGGGGGCCGCGTCTATCACCAAAGGGGCCCCCGGGGGGAAGGGCGACCCGCTCCTAGGTCCCCAAGCAGGCGACCAGCAGAACGACAGGCCGGACGAGCCCTCCAGTCACTCTCAGCTAGTTGCGAGGCAGGGCCCCCAATGGAATCAGGCCCGCCGTTGTCCAGGTAACCGCTCCGCTTTCAAGTCGCCCCAGAAGGCAGGGCCACCACGTCTGCACCTTCCGTTCTAGGCCCAATCCCCGGCCTCTTGTAGGCGGCCAGCCAGCCCCTGAGCACCAGTCCGCCTCCTTCGGCTCCTCCACAAGCCAGCACCGCAAATCGCCTTCCAGGGGGTCCCCGAAGCAGGGGGTTCACTCGGCTCTCACTTTCGGGATAACTAATGCTCAAATAGGATCATGAAGCAGGATTTTCGGGTCTGCAGGATCGGAGCTGGAGGAGCTCACGTCCTGTCGGCCATCCTGCTTGGCCACGCCCCCCGCTGTCAATAGGGTTAACAAAACAACTACTAACCAGCTCTCTCACCTGCAAGTGCAAACGTCAAGATTATTCCAGGTCCCCAAAGCTAAAGGAATGGCTGGGGAGGAAGCTATTAGTCGTTGTGTATGTATATTGTAATCATAAACAACAGTTGTTGTGATCTTCTCTAAATTAGATGAGCAGCGCCACCATGTGGCAGGCTGTTGAAAGTGTGGTGTTGACAATTAAGTGCGGGTGCCGAGCACCAGAAACCATTTAAGTGCTGATGCTGAGTACCAGTAACAACCGGCTCAAATTAAGAGCTGAGTATGACATAGTTACCTTAACATTGTTTCATTTGAAAGGACAGACCGACCTATAATGAAGATATAAAATTTACAATTCATGACTGAAAACACCTATGTATCATTAGTGGGGTGGTTATATTATCGCTTTTGTGAATGCATGATTCAAAGTCATACATCATGCTGCTATTGCTGTATGGTGCATAAAAAAAGTCACATAAAAAGACAAAACAAGTGGCACACTCTAGAACATTAATAGGCCATCAGATTTCACACACTGTGTTAAGAATGGGTATAGACAACTCAATTATGGCAGTAATTTTGTCTCCTCGAGTAGGAGCAGCGAGTATGATAAATGTAGGGTGCTAAAATTAAAGAGGAAAAAAAATGAGCTGCAAAGTAATAGCAAGGGTCCAATACAGTTACCTGCATACGCACACTTAGTAGGTAGTACTTACAAAGCGGCTGTGTGGACTTCACCCGACGACATACCCCAACTCTGCTGCCTGGGTAGAGGAGGAGCAGAGATGTGGTCATCTTAAGTACCTTTGAATTAACGATTAGCAGGTGATTTTAACAGTGCAGACCGTAAAAACACTGCAGCATTCGAGTGTCCAGTAAGGGCGCCATTTTGGGTGACTGCAAAGGCAATAAGGATGAAGGAATGCGGCAGGTGATAAACCTCATCAACTCAACTTGTAGGTGCTGCCGTGGTGCTGGAGTGAGGAAAAACCGGGATACTTAAAGAAAGCTGGTCTCACAAGAAGTTGAGCACGACCAGCGAGAAACAATATCTCATAGAGGACTCGATTCTTGATAGGAACTGACCTGAATTTCAGTAGTCAGTCGCGCATGGGCAAAGGCGGGGTGGCTGGGGGTTGCATCAGTGCCATATTGAAGAGGAGCTAATAGGCCTAAAGAAGAGTGGTTGGCAAGCAGTCGCAGTAGTATTGGCTCGCGAGTGGTGGGTTGGCATAGTGGGGGGCCTGATGGGTCCGCGGGGGGTCACGGGCCAGGGGGTCACGCGGGGGTTAATTTAATAATCAGATATAAATAATTAAAGATACTTTCCCGCTGCCCGGGTCCCGCGTCTTCTATGCTCCTGCTCACAAGAACAGGAAGCAGAAGGAGGCAGCCAGGCTCACTCCCCTATCAGTGTTGTGATTGGTCAGGACGCCGACCAGCCAGTGGCTTATGGGGAGGCCATGTTCTCCATGAAGGCTGCAATGCAGCCTGCATGGAGAATGGCACAGAGCGCATGACTGGTTTAGGCGGCCCCAGGAGGGCGACCAACCAGTGTTTGCACCCTCTGGAGTGAGCAGGCACACCACTCCTCCCCTGCCATGTTCGCAGAGCAGATCCCCCCACCCGCTCGCCCGCAACCAAACATAAAATGGTACCACTTTATGGTTCTGCATCACTCCACTGCTATAAAGCAGTGGGGCGATGCTCCTCCGCCCTAGTGGAGGAGCCACCTCTGCTGGCAGGCCCAATTATTTGCATGAGTGCAAAATTCCAAAATGTTGTTTAACCCCTCCCATGCTCATGACGGAGCCGCTCCGTCATGAGCATCGGCTGAGCTGTGCTCATGACGGAGCGGTTCCGTCATGGCCCTGCCGCCGCGTCTGCGCGGCGCTGATTTCGCGCCTGCGTGGCGCGTTCTATTGAGCGGGCGGGCCATGACGGAACCGCTCCATCACAATCACAGCTCAGCCGCGGCTCGTGCCAGAGCGGCTCCGTCACGAGCATGCGAGCGCTGCTCGGCCCCCCCGCCCCCCTAGCGCTGCGGCGGAATTGCCGCCGCAGCGAAGGGGTTAATAGAACACGAGTTTAATTAACAATGGCCGTTTTCTGAGGAAAATATTCCAATATATTTTAATGGAACACAAAATGTAATTAAAGGTTTGTGATGAAAAATTGCCATATTGTGAGAGTAAAAAAAAGTGTAGGAAAAGGTGACCATTAATTTCGATAGTAGTGGACTCGGGGGCCTTCCCATGTCTTATATTAAAATCCAGGTGTCACATGTTTTCAAATCCCAGAGTAAGGCGCCCTTTGATCAGTATTTTCAGAGAGTGACGGACGGCTACCTAGGTGGCTCCAAATGCTGGAAATGTTACCAGTGTTATTTAAACACAGGATATCTTAAGAGGGGTTGGTCAATTGGTCAATTCGGTCCATGGGATATCATCATTCAACCCACTCACGAGTTGACAAACGAAAAATATAATTTTGCTCCCTTCTGAATAGGTTGTCTTGGGTCACGTGTGTATGCGCTTCCAGGACTGTTCATCTTACATGGTCAGGGGAGTGTCCCTCAGCCACAAAATGTCTATGCGCTTCCAGGACTGTTCATCTTACATGGTCAGGTGAGTGTCCCTCAGCCACAAAATGTCTACACATCTTACTGCTTATATTCTTACACCGGATGTTACTACAGTGTTCCATAATTTGTGTTTTGCCTAATATAGTGGTCATCCCTCTGCATTTCTTGTTGCAGGGACATGTCACCATGTATATGCAATTATTTGTGTTGCAGTTGGTATGTGTTTTCTGCCGCCAGGTGAATGTATCCGTGAGTTTGACCTCTTTTGTTGCATTTGTGAAAGTACAAACTACACAAGAGCCGCAAGGAAAGTGTGCCACCACTGGGGGTAGGTTCCATATAGTTCTTTATTCCAGTATTGTAGATTTGCGTGGCCTAGTGTTTATGAGCATGTCTTTTAGACTGGAGGTACCTTTGAAGGCAAAACGTGGTGGTGGTAATGATGCGTTGCCTGTTTGTAAGATGCCCTAGTGTATTCTATTGGAGTCAGGTGGTAACACATGTCAATATGTCCTCTTGTGGTCTTGTGCTTGTCTCCAGTAAGGCAACTATGTTATTATTACTGCCAATTTTTTTGCTGTTGTGACACAGTGAGGTGGGTAGTCCCTTGCCCCAAGATTGTTAGATAGCAATTTTGCCGATGTGAGAAAGTCTTGCATTGTACTGCAGTTACGGTGTAGTCATAAAAACTGTCCGTAGGGAAGGTTGTCCCTTAGTGATTTGAGGTGATGTTTGCTGTACAGAGGAAGACTGTTGCAATGAGTAGTTTTTTTGTATGTGGTGGTCTGTAGCCTATCCCCTCTTTTGCAAATGATAAGGTCAAGGAAGGGGAGCTTTTCACCCAACATGTTGCTGGAAAGCATAGGTAGGGTTTCAAAGTAGTGATCTAATTACAGATATTACCACATGTTATCCTATCTCCATTCCAGGCGATTAGAATGCATCAATATATCTGTGCCAGAGTGATATGTTGGCGCTGAAGGCGTTGGAGTCATGGAAGAACTTGCCTTTTTCAAATCCAGCCATATAGATGCATTCTATACTGGGGACGTATGTACTCCCTTTATTCCATTTCCATTTTATTGCATTTGTATCGCGCATAAATCACCCGAGGGTCTCAGAGCGCTGGCAGGCAAAGGAACCTCATGTCAAAACGGATCCAGGGAGTATAGTGGGCTCATCTAGCTAGAAGAGCCAAGTTTTTAGCTGTCTTCGGAACTTCACATGATCAGGCTCTAACCTCATCTGAATGGGGAGAGAGTTCAAGGCTTCTGGGGCGGTTTTACTGAAAGCTCGGTCACCATTTCTGACTGTTCAAACTCTGGGGACAGAGAGAAGGGCCTTGCTGGAAGAGCGTAGCATTCTGACTGGGACGGGGACCTTGAGCTTGTGTTCGAGATAGACAGGTCCATGACCATTTACAGATTTATGGACTAGGCAGCATAATTTAAACTTTATGCGCTTTTGTATGGGTAGCCAGTGCAAAGTCCGAGGGGGTAGATCTAGTACTAGCCTGGCGGCAGTGTTTTGGAGGACTTGCAGTCGATTCAGTAGTGTTGAATTGATGGCTGAAAAAAAGGTATTTCCATAATCTATCCTGTAAAACAATGAGTCCTTGGACTAGGGGCATAGGTGCTGAAAGTGGGATCCATTTGAAGATCTTCCTTAGACTGCGCATCTGGCCGTAGCTGTTACCCACTGTTTTCCTGATGTGTTCAGACATGGTTAGCTTATCATCTATGATTACTTCAAGATTCCTGACAAAGGGCTTGGGGACTGGGCAAGGACCGAGGGAAGCTGGCCACCAGTCAGGGGGCCAGATTTTGTCGGCTTTGCCGAACAGCATGACTTCAGTCTTTCCAGCGTTCATCATAAGGTAATTCCTGGTCATCCATTCTTGTATGCTGACCATACAGTTTTTTAACCTTATTTTTGTATCATCAGGGTTTTGATTGATGGTGATGAGGATTTTAGTATCGTCAGCATAGGATACGGTTCCAAAACCATGTGCTCTGATGATCTTCGCAAAGGGGGAGACATATAGGTTAAAAAGGGTCGGGCTCAATATGGATCCCTGAGGGACACCCTTGTCATTTTCATAGAAAATAGAAGAGTGGGAGCCTATCTGGACCCTGGACCGTCTGTTGCCGAGATAGCTTGTCAGCCATTGAAGTGCGGCGCCTTCGACACCAACCTCTGCAAGGCGCTCTAACAGAACGCGATGCGAGATGGTGTCGAAGGCCGCAGAGAGGTCCAGCAGGATCAATATAGCCAATTGTTTAGAGTCCAGAGACAGTCTTATATTGTCCACAACCTCAAGCAGGGCCGTTTCAGTGCTGTGGAATGCCCTAAAACCGGATTGGGATGGGTCAAGGAGTTTGTTGGACTCCAAGTGGGTGATAAGCTGTTTATTTATTAGAGCCCCCATAATTTTTCCAAACAGTGGTAGAAGGGAGATTGGTTGGTAATTGACAAGTTATCCGGGTCAGCTGTGGGCTTTTTTAAAATAGGCCCGATTACTTCCTCCTTCCAGTGCTTAGGGACAGGACAGTGGAGTAGGGATTGATTGAAAATGTTGGTTAGGATGGGGATCAGTACTGGGGAGATTTTAGATACAACTTGAGGAGAGGCAGGATCTCCCGGGGCTCCAGACTTCATTTTCAACAAGGTTTGGTTCACCTCGTTTTCTAAAAAGGGTGAGAACTGTCTTAGCGTGACAGCATGATCGTTGGGGTCGTTTTGCCCATTGGCATTTGGGGTAGTCGTTTGGTCTGTAGTCGTTGACTGGGAAAAGCATTTGTGAATGTCATTGACTTTCTCATGAAAGTAAGAGGCTACAGATTTCACCCAGTCCTTGGTATCGGGGGGCGGGGGGGGGGGGGGGGGGGGGTGCCTGCTGCATTCCGGATGGATTAGTGAATTCCTTAACAATGTTAAAGAGTTCTCTTTGTGAGTTAGCTGCTGATGTGATCCTGTTGCCTAGGTAGACTTTGTTTGCCTTTAGAAGTCCCCTGTATTTGGCGATAAAGGAAAATGTTCGCAGTCAAGGCTAGGATAGTGAACTCCGTGATAAAACGCACGAGGTAGGTGACGCCTACTTTATAGACCATAAGGCACTCTCCACCCTGTCAAGAGTTGCTGTTTGGGGGAAGTTGGTGTAGAATGCATCTATGTCAAGCCTGACTAGTAGGTCAATATGAAAAGTATCATTAGTGTCCCTAATTAGATTAAGGACATTTCTGATGTCCTAAAGGAAAGACAGTGTCTCTTTTAGTAATGGTCTTGCTGGGGGAGGCCTTAGTCCTTTGTGGATCTTAAGAAGAATGTGAAAGTATGGTATTTTTGGTTGATTGTTAACCAGGAAATCGGCTCCATTTTTGCCGATCCATCATTGTGCCTCAGCAGAGGTCACAATGGAGGTGACTTGGGAGTTCAAGTGCCTAGTCGGGTGTTGGTTAATGGGCGCGTAGTAGTTACTATTGGCTAACTGGTGAGTGTATTCTGCATCATAGTCTTTTGTGGACATAATCACAATCACACCCCCTTTGTCTGCCTGTTTGATAGTGATTAGGGGGTCATTAGCGAAAGATTTAACTGCTTCTGATTAACAGTTGAACATGTTATAGAAACTAGGTATTTGTGAGCATTTCCCCATGTTCTTGAGGACAGCCTGTTCAAAAGTTAGGAGTACATTCAGTATCATGTGTGTGGGAGGGGGGGGAAGGGGGGGGGAGGGAGGGTGTGGATTTTGAAGGATTCCTTAGGCGTGAGTCAGTTTGTTCAGGGCTTGGTTTTTCTTGAATCTAGCATTTCAATGTGTCTGAGGGTAAGGGTTCTCGTACAGTGCCTCGGTTCTTGGCCGAGAGTGGGTGAACCAGGTCTCCTGTCCTGAAAGCTGACCTAGTTCTGCTGGAGTAACGCAGTGTAAAGCAAGATAATGGCACATACTTTCCCAAGACCTAAGATGTGGCACTTGCTTTGCCATGCCAGCCCTCAGCACACTCGCAACAAAGCCCTAACAGCTCCTTAGAGCAAGAAATGATGTCGGAAAAGATCAAACTCATCCACCAACTCCGGGAAAGTACTATAAGAGTTGCGATCGAAGAGCCCTCCTTGGGAGGTCAATCCCTCGGAGTTGCCCCAATCGAGTCATGACTGCAAAACAGTCAAGGCTGTGATCGGGAGCGCCCGGGCATAGGGTACTGACCCAAGGGTGCGCTCCAGGACCCTGTTTAAAGCATGGAATGTGGTAAGTAAAATGTTTCCCTCACTGTTGCATATTTCCCGCGAGAGATGACGGATCAATTGAAGCTACAGAGATCATGAAGGGGTCTCCCCATCTGGTGGTGAGATTCCCACCGTTTCTCTCTCCATTGCACAGTCCAGAGTAGCTACATGGCCAGATAGTCGAGCTCAAAGTCGGGGCAACCATCCCGCCCTCTGAGGCGGGAAGACAACTTATGGCAAGTGCAATACTGTGCTGCTCCGTTCCTTATACTGTTAGGAGAAAGCTGTCTATTGCTCAGAAAATAGCCAGAGGAAAAATATATGGGTAAGGGGGACAAAAAAGTATAGTAGGCACAGTAACATTATCATTTTGGCCAGGGCTATATGGCCTATGAAAGATAAAGGCTAGGTATTCCAGAAGGAGATAGATTTTCTCAGCAACACAAGAGATGCCCATATGTTCCCCTCAATTAACTGGGATTCGGAACAGTGTATTAGTACTCCCAGGTAACAAAACCTGTGAGGTTCCCACCAAATCTCATTTTCTAATTCTAGGAGTCCTTCATCTGTGGTTGAGGCATTCAGTGGGTATGCATCGGACTTGCCCCCGTTCACCTGAAGACCTGACACCTTGGCGTAGTGGGCCAAGGTCTTACAGGCCCCTTCCACATTGGGACATTTTCCATGCAGGAAAAATAACATATCATCTGCATATAGATATGTGGAGATGGCTCTTTGCAAGATCTAGGCACTGGTAACAGTTGCCCTGCCTAAGGGTCAGCGCCAGAGGCTCCACCGCTATTGTTAAGAGAACTAGGGATAATGGGCATCCCTGTGTGGGACCACTGCTGATTGTTGAGGGAATGGAAATAAATCCACTTTTCTTGACCCTCGCCAATGGGGCAGAATAAAGTAGCTAGGTTCAAGATAGAAAGCCGCTCCCTATCCCCATACTGACCGCTGTGGTATATAAGAAGTCCCAGTGGAGGGAATCAAAGGCTTTCTCAATATCGATTGCCAGAGCACTAGCCTTTGGGTTGGTCCCCGGCAGAAGAAATCAGGACGTGTACAAGTCATCTAATGTTGGGGACTGTACTGCAAGTTGGAATAAATATAGATTGGTCGAGCTGTATCAACTCTTAAAGACGTGTCATTAATCGGTCGTCCAGGAATTTGCTGAGAAGTTTGTAGTCTACATTCAAGATTGCTAGAAGCCAGTATGAGGAGATGAGTACCTCCACATTTCCGCTCTTTAAGAGTGGGATATTTCGAGCCTTGCGCATAGTGGGGTGGTGCCATGATCCTTGGGGACATCATAAACTTTGCCGAAGAAGGGGGAAGTACTTCAACTTATGTCATGTAAAATTAGACAGGGAGTCCGTCCGAGCCAGGAACTTTGCCCCTAGTCAACGCCATTATGGTTCCTCTGGCTGGGCCCCCTAGAGGGGTAGCAGCTCCCCATCCCAGTTAATGCATCCCGGGGGGGATCACGGAGCTATGTATAGTCTGTGCGCCTGGGCCCTGAGTGACAGCATAGTGGGATGTGTAGTGGTCCCGAAACGTGGTAATGATCTTGGCTTATGGATAGATCATGCAGTCCCTGGGGGTGAAGACAGAGAGGCCCTGTGATATGCACCTGGTGAGATTGGTCAGACAAACTAGCGTCCAGACCCGTCTCACTCACAGTGCACTTAATGAGATATTGTTGATAATCATAACCTTCAAGTCTCTCAATCAACTTTAGGAATTTCTCTTGATAAGAGCTTGTCACCGGGCAGCAGGATTATGTGGGCTGTCTCTAGCGAGGGACGCAAACAATTCCTCCTGCTCTGCAATCTCGCAATGCAACTGGGTTTGCACCACTCTCGACGTGGCTATACAATGTCGTGAGTGCCTCCCACTTAATCAACACTGAGGCTGCCATGCTTGTGCTCCCATTGATATAGTTATGAATAATGGTGGCTAATGAGTCCTGTTAGACAGAGTCTTACAAGGCAGTGACATTCAGCTCACGGGGATACCAGAGGCATGCTGCCTGACCACGTTAGAGCATTTTTACAATAGACTCCTCCAAGAGGGGTGTAGTCACGCTTCAGACAACAAGCGCAAGACTCACTTTTTTATCCACACGCAAGCGGGGATTAATATAGTCTGCCTGCCCCTCTGTGGCCGAGCCAGCCTGTCCGATTTTTGCACCCCAACACCTGACTGCTTCTGCTCTTGTTTATCAGGGACACCCCCCATTTTTATAACCAGGCTGGATATAAAAGGCTCCAGCCATGCCTTCGAACTTCTGCATTGAGGTAGGATACTACAACTACTGGTGTTTCCTTGCGACTCTGTTTGTCCATACAGACAGGGCAGGCTTTAGGGCAGTGTGACTGGTGCGGCCGCACTGGGTGCTGAACTCTGGAGGGGCACCATCCTCAGGAGGGGCGCTGTATTTAGCAATATCTCATGATTAGAGAGATGAGGGACACTTTGCCCGGTGGTAATGAGAGAATCCGAGGAGGCGGTCAAAGGGTTTGGGGGCGCCAAACATGATTGTCGCACCAGGTGCCACCAGCGCTAGAGCCGGCCCTGCATACAGGGGACTCATATATGAATCTCTATACCGGGTTATAGTATCTCATTGCCTACCTGTTATACCATCACAATAATGGATAGTTAAGCATAGCGTGTTCTCATCTTGTGTAAGGGCCACATAGCTTTTATTGTGCTGGACACATATGGGAGCATTTGATCTTTATGCTGACCGCCACCGGGTGGTTCACAGACTGGCAATGTCATAGTTATGCCACTATAGGTGCCTAAACAAAGAACCAGCCAGGCCCTATTGTTTAACTTGATTCCCTTTTCAGTGGAATCAAGTTAAACTTTTAACTTGGTTCCCTTTTCCCCTTTCCTGGATGTACCTAGTGGCTTGAGGGTGGATACGACTGACTACTTGAGGAGGTAAGGTATCTAGCACACAATATAGCAAATGCCTGCATGGTTAAATCAGTGCTTTTTAAATAGATGTATATTGGACTATACAAATTTTAGTTTTGGCAAAATTGAACTGATGAAAATTCAACAATATAAAATCACTATATATATAATTGTGCACCCGGTTTTGAATAAACACACACTATGTAAAAATGAAGTTGTTTATTGTTATTTTCTCTCTACCCCTTTTTTCTCAATTTCCTTAGAACAACGGTGGACCCTTCCACATTTCGGGCCACCGACCTGGCTCTCTCGATCATTGACGGGCAGTATAAAGTTAAAAAAATGTGTTTGAGTGGCAATCATTTAAGGTCCTGATGAATGCCCTGGAACCCCTCACAGGGTCTGCTGTTGGGCAGCAACATGTGGACCACGACCACCAAGAGGTTTATATTTGTTAGAAAACCCCAGTCCTCTTTTTAAATCTACTCCGCTGGGCCTACTGAATAAAGATATTTTGGCCCTTTTAACCCACACAACACATTATAATTTTTTAAAGCCCTCACGGGCTAATTCCATCGCTCATCTAAAACACCTCTGCTCTTACCACTTTGGGAGTTGTAACCCACACCACAGACCTCGCAGTCCAGTTGTGAGGAGGGGACCCAATGATGAAGCACGTCACCTTTGGGTGAGTGAGGGTTCTTGTCCTTAAAAATGACTCCTCCCAGAGAAACAGCTTTACTACTTCACACTCTAACTCACAAGTTCTGAAAGTGAATAACTTTAGGCAGGAAGTTAGCCATTAGCCCTATGTACATTATTATTCCAGATGTACTTTAGTGTGAATTCAATCCATTGTCAAACATCCTCTGGGGTAGTGAAGAAAGAGGAACTATCATCCACCTGAATGCTCAATTTTGCCTGGAATAACACTGCATAAGTCACTCCCAGTTCCCACAGCTTTCCTTTGGCACTCAGAAAGGTGGCTCTCTGCCATTGCACCACAGAAGCGGCCGCTCCTCACACAGCTCCCTGCCCTGCCCGAGACTGGTATTGTTGCTCTTTACTGAAAAACTGCTCCTCACCTTTTAAGAATAACTGCGCTTCCAATTTCACTGCTCCTGCAACTATCTATGTGCCTGAATGCAAGTAGATCGTAGCGCTTTTCCTGAATGCAACTGTAGCGTAGCGCTTTACCATTGAGCTGCGCTTTCATCGTTTTAATCGATTGTACTTTGCTGCCTTACCTGCGTGTGTAATTTGTGTCTGTGTTGATTAATTTCTGCCTTTGCAAAGCGTTTTTGGGGTCACGGTATAGCCGTGTTTGGCTGTTGACTAGCTGCCATTTTATTGTTGTTGATTGTGCCCCCCAGCCCGGCCCTCCACCTAGATCCCGCCTCCCAGCTGCCCCTCCCTCCCACAGATCGTCTTAGGCTACACTCTACAGAGATAGCGCTGTGACCGCCCTATGCTCCACAGAAGCGGCCGCTACTCACACAGCTCCCTGCCCTGCCCGAGACTGGTATCTTTGCGCTTTACTGAAAAACTGCTCCTCACCTTTTAAGAATTACTGCGCTTCCGATTTCACTGCTCCTGCAACTATCTATGTGCCTGAATGCAAGTGGATTGTAGCGCTTTTCCTGAATGCAATTGTAGCGTAGCGCTTTACCATTGAGCTGCGCTTTCATCGTTTTAATCGATTGTACTTTGCTGCCTTACCTGCGTGTGTAATTTGTGTCTGTGTTGATTAATTTCTGCCTTTGCAAAGCGTTTTTGGGGTCACGGTATAGCCGTGTTTCGCTGTTGACTCGCTGCCATTTTGTTGTTGTTGATTGTGCCCCCCAGCCCGGCCCTCCATCTAGATCCCGCCTCCCAGCTGCCCCTCCCTCGCCCCACCCCCCTCCACTATCCACATATGACAGCTGCCTTTGCGCGCAGCGTTTACGCGCAGCGTTCACGCGCAGTGGCGCGCCCCATTCGCGCCAAAGGTAAGCACGTCTACGCCCGTCCGCGCCTGGACCGCGCCCAGTGCCAGACCCCCTGGCCCCCGCAATAGCCATTCCACACGCATAACATATGCCGCCGCTTCCCTCCTTGCCCTCAACCCCGGTCGCAAGCCACAATGCTGCGTAGCTACCCCAGGATACACCCACGGTCCTGTCTCCTGCCACTCCTGCAAGGTCGCCTGCACCAGGACCCATTCCAAATCCTCCCCCCCCAAACACAGCTCTGATTCTAACCACCTGAAATGCATCCTGCTTAACACCCGCTCGGTCCACAAACACGACACTGAACTCTGGGACCTACTCGACACTACATCACCGGACGTCGCCTTCCTTACAGAAACCTGGATGAACGCCTCATCAGCAGCCGACATCGCCATAGCCATCCCGGACGCCTTCAAGATCATCCGAAAGGACCGCATCAACCAAACAGGAGGAGGTATCGCCATCATTCATAAGAACACCATACGAATCACGACCAGCTCTGACGATAACCTTGCGACCGCCGAACACCTTCACTTCCAGATCCACACTGACCCCAGAACCACACTTAGAGGCACCCTCATCTACAGACCACCAGTATCCCGCACTCAATTCAACGAAGACATCACCGACTTCATCAGCCCACATGCCCTCACCTCCGAGAATTACATTCTACTGGGAGACCTCAACTTCCACCTGGAAATCAAAAATGAACAAAAATACCACCACCCTTCTGGACAACCTCGTCAATCTCGGACTCAATCAACTTGTTGACACCCCCACCCACTTAGCATGACACACCCTTGATGCTATTTTCACCTCCAGCAAACCCATCTCCTTCGATCGCACCACAGCTCTACACTGGACGGATCACAGCTGCGTCCATTTCAACTTTAAAAAGACGACGACACACATCCCGCCACAACCTATCCCTCGAAGAAACTGGAACAAAATCACCACCGACCAACTCTTCACATCGCTTAACCAAAACCCCCCCGCCATACCATTGGACCCAAACCAAGCTGCAACTAATCTCACACAATGGATCACCCGCAGCGCAGACAAATTAGCACCCTTTAAACACCATCAGATCAAACAAGGAAACAAAAAGGCCCCTTGGTTCAACAATGACCTTAAGAAATCCAAGAAGTTATGCCGTACCCTCGAGAAAACATGGAGAAAAAACCCAACCACTGACAACCTGATCGCCTTCAAGGACGCGATCCGCAAACACCACCAATTGATCCGATCCACCAAGAAATCAGCTTTCAAGGATCGACTCGACAACAACGCCCACAACAGCAAGGAACTATTCAACATCGTCAAAGAATTTACCAACCCCACCGCCGGCACCAACGACATCACTCCCTCCCAGGACCTCTGCGACTCCCTATCATCTTTCTTTCACAACTAAATAGCCGACATTCATAACAGCTTTGCAAACCTGTCAAAAGAACAACCCACCTCACCCAACTGCGAACCAAAACAGCGCTCTCACAACCTTTGCGCCTGGAACCCAATCACGACTGAAGACACTACCCGCCTGATGAACTCCATCCACTCGGGATTGCCAACTGACCCCTGTCCCCACCACATTTTCAACAAAGCAGACTCCATCATCGCACCCCATCTCCATGATGTCATCAACTGTTCCTTCAGCTCCGCTACCTTCCCGGAAAGCTGGAAACATGCCGAAATCAGTGCCCTTCTGAAGAAACCCACAGCGGACCCTTCTGAACTTAAGAACTACCGGCCCATCTCACTCCTCCCCTTCCCGGCCAAAGTCATCGAGAAAGCCGTCAATAGTCAACTTGCTGCCTTCCTTGATCTCAACAATTCCCTCGACCCTTCACAGTCCGGATTCAGAGCCAAACACAGCACCGAAACCGCCCTCATCGCAACTACAGACGACATCCGAACACTACTGGACAACGGAGAAACAGTTGCCCTCATCTTACTCGACCTCTCCGCCGCCTTCTTCACAGTATGTCATAGCACACTCATACAACGCCTTAACAACATCAGAATACAAGGAAAAGCTTTGGATTGGATCATCTCATTCCTCGCTGGAAGAACTCAAAGAGTCCGCCTACCCCCATTCAAATCAGAGGCCACCGAAGTCATCTGTGGTGTACCACAAGGATCCTCACTCAGCCCCACCCTCTTCAACATATACATGAGTCCTATCGCACCCATCGCGCGCCAACACAACCTCAACATCATCTCTTACGCTGACGACAGCCAGCTGATCCTTTCCCTCACCAAAGACCCAAAACCAATCTACACGAAGGAATGAAAGAAGTTGCCGAATGGATGAAAAACAGCCGTTTAAAACTCAATTCGGACAAAACGGAAGTTCTCATCTTAGGATCATCCCCCTCTGCCTGGGACGACTCATGGTGGCCACCTGCCTTAGGTACAGCACCCATACCTACTGATCACGCACGTAACCTCATCCTAGACTCCTCCCTCTCTATGACCAGACAAGTCAACGCCGTCTCATCTTCATGCTTCAACATCCTGCGCATGCTCAAAAAAATATTCCGCTGGATCCCGACCGAAACAAGAAAGACAGTCACCCACGCACTGGTCAACAGCCGACTGGACTATGGAAATACCCTGTACGCCGGGACCACAGCCAAACTTCTGAAAAAACTCCAACGCATCCAAAACACCTCAGCCAGACTCATACTAGACATTCCCCGTCATGCTAACATTTCCGCCCACCTGAAGGATCTCCACTGGCTCCCCGTCAACAAGAGAATAACGTTCCGCCTCCTCACCCACTCACACAAGGCCATCTACGACCTAGGACCCGAATGCCTCAACACAAGACTGTCCTTCTACACACCCACCCGCCAACTACGATCATCCAATCAAGCCCTCGCCGCAATTCCGCGCATCCACAGATCCACCATGGGTGGAAGATCCTTCTCCTACTTAGCGGCCAAAACCTGGAATTCTCTCCCCACTCACCTCCGACTTACACAGAACCACCTCTCCTTCAGAAAGCAACTCAAAACCTGCCTATTCGATAAGTAACGCACCCACCCTCCCAGAAGCGCCTTGAGACCCTCTGGGTGAGTAGTGCGCTATACAAATTCCGGAACTTGAACTTGAACTTGAACTTGCTGTGAAGCCCCGGTTGCACTGGTGTTTCTTCTGCTGCACTGCTCGGTTGTTTGACTGTTTTTGCTTCCTCTTGTAACTTGCCTTTCTGTTTTCCCCTCGTGCCCTGCTTGACTGTTTTTTGTTTCCTCTTGTAACTTGCCTTTTTTTAAATTTCCTTGTGCCCTGCCTGATTGTTCTGCCCATCACCCGTTCTTTCCCCGCTCTTCCCGCCGCTGCATCCCTGCGGCCCCACCCTCCTGTTCACTCATTCACCACCCCGCTCCCACCTCCCAGCTGCTCCTCCCTCCCAACTTCCCTTATATGCAGGCCGTGCAGCAGAGAAAGGAGCGACATCTGACCCTGCTCACAGGCAGGTTACTCCCCACGCCGCTGCCCCTCAGTTGCACTGGTGTTTCTTCTGCTGTACTGCTCGGATGCTTGACTGTTTTTTGTTTCCTCTTGTATCTTGCCTTCCTTGTAGCCTGCCTGATTGTTCTGTCCGTCACCCGTTCTTTCCCCGCTCTTCCCGCCGCAGCGTCCCTGTGGCCCTGCCCCCCTGTTCACTCATTCGCCACCCCGCTCTCGCCTCCCAGCTACTCCTCCCTCTCAACTACCCCTATATGCAGGCCACGCAGCGGGCGCGCTGCTGGTGAGCCGAAGGCGCGCCAAAGGCAAGCCCATCTCCGCCCGTCCACCCCTGGACCCTGCCCAGTGCCAGAACCCCTGGACCCCGCTACTGCCATGACGCCCGTCTCTGCTATTATGCCAGCACCCGCCGCACACTCAACCCCGGAAGACCACACACCTGCTTCCTGGCCGCCCCGAAGCACGCCCATGGACCTTTCACCTGCCGGAACTGCGGCTTCACCAGCATCCGCCCGCCAAGCTGCCGACATGGAAGGAACCCAACTACCTCAGATGCATCCTCCTCAACACCCGCTCCGCCTGCAAACACGCAGTTGAACTCTGAGACCTACTCGACTCAACCCCCCCAGACGACGCTTTCCTGACGGAGATCTGGCTGAACCCCGCCTTAGCACCCAACATCGACATAGCCGTCCTGGAAGGCTACAAGATCACACTCATGGACCCCACCAACGGAGCAGGAGGAGGAATCACCATCATCCACAGGAACACTCTCAGTCTCAAACAACACCGACGACACCATCAGCACCGTCGAACACCTACACTTCCAGATCCACACTGACCCCAACACCACCCTCAGAGGAACCCACGTCTACAGACCTCCCCGGACCCCAACCACAGTTCAGCGTCTCCATCGCCGACTTGGTCAGCACACACGCCCTCGGCTCCACAGAATACATCCTCCTCGGTGGCCTGAACTTCCACCTCGAGAACAACAACGACACCAACTCCACCACCCTGATTGACAACCTAGCCAACCTCGGACTCAGACAACTCGCCACAGCACCCACCCACTCCGCCGGAAACACGCTAGACCCCATCTTCTCCGCAAGCCCCCACGTCTCCTTCAACCACACCACCTAACTCCACTGGACCGACCATCGCTGCATCCACTTCACCTTCAAGAAATCCACCAACACACCCAACAGATGCCCCGCCGCCGGAGAAGCAAAACAACCGAAGACCAGCTAACCACCTCCCTCGCCCAGAGCCCACCTGCCGATGCCACCGACCCAGACACCACCGCCCGCAGCCTCAGACAGTGGATCGACGACTGCACCAACTCCCTCGCCCAGCTCAAGAGACCCCTCAACAGTCGAACCAGCAAGAAAGCCACCTGGTTCACTGAAGACCTCCAGGCCTCCAAGCAAACTTGCCGAAAACTGGAAAAGAACTGGCTCCGTGAACAAACACCGGATAGCCACGCAGCCCACAAAAACACCACCCACAGACACCATCAACTCATCAGATCCTCCAAAGGGGCCTCCTTCAAAGACCGCCTAGACAATAACACACACAACAGCAAAGAGTTCTTTAACATCGTGAAGGAATACTCCAACCCCCAGCTCCAACACCAATGACGTCCCACCTTCGCAAGACCTGTGCGACTCGCTGACCACCTTCTTCCACTGCAAGATCGCATCCACATTCACAACAGCTTCAACGCCACGACCGCCCGACAACCACCGAGACCACCGCCCCCATGACTACCATCCGCACCAGCCGCCTGCTCTCCTGGACCAACATCACAGACGACGAACCCATCAAGTTCATGAACACCATTCACTCCGTATCTCCATCAGACCCACGCCCACACCACATCTTCAACAAAGCCAACACAGCCATCACACCCCATCTCCGGAAAGTCATCAACAGCTCCTCCGAGACAGCAACCTTCCCGGAGAGCTGGAAGCACGCTGAGATCAACGCCTTGCACAAGAAACCACGGCGGACCCCAAGGACATCAAGAACTTCCGGCCCATCTCCCTGCTCCCGTTCCCGGTGAAGGTCATCGAGAAGGCCGTCAACAAACAACTGACCCACTACCTTGAGGATAACTGCATCCTGGACCCCTACCAGTCTGGGTTCCGCAGCAACCGCAGCATCGAAACTGCCCTCATTGCCGCCACCGATGACATCAGCACCCTGCTAGACAACGGAGAAACCGCGTCTCTCATCCTTCTAGACCTGTCAGCCGCCTTCGACACGGTCTGCCACCACACACTATGTACACGCCTCCACGACGCCGGGATCCAAGAGAAGACCCTGGACTGAACCACCTCCTTCCTCTCCGGCAGAACACACAGCGTCCGCCTTCCCCCAGTCGACTCCGAAGCCACAGAGATCACCTGCGGCGTACCCCAGGGCTCATCCCTCAGCCCAATGCTGTTCAACATCTACATGGCACCACTCGCCCACGTCGCCCGACTGCACAACCTCAACATCATCTCCTATGCAGACGACACCCAGCTGATCCTCTCCCTCACCAAAGACCCCCACACCGCCAAAACAAACCTCCACGAAGGAATGAAGGCCGTAACTGAATGGATGAAGAACAGACGACTGTAGCTGAACTCGGACACGACAGAGGTCCTCATCCTCGGATCTACCCCCTCAGCCTGGGAAGACTCCTGTTGGCCTACCACATTGGGAACAGCCCCAACACCCACCAACCATGCACGCAACCTAGTGGTCATCCTCGACTCCACCCTCTCCATGACTAAACAGGTCAACGCCGTCTCATCCTCATGCTTCAACACCCTCCGCATGCTTCGCAGGATCTACAAGTGGATCCCCACCGAAACGAGAAGAACCGTCACCAAGGCCCTCGTCAGCAGCAGACTGGACTACGAAAACACCCTGTACAAAGGAGCCTCATCCAAACTTCTGAGACGGCTGCAACGCATCCAGAACACCTCTGCACATCTGATCCTCGACGTCCCTCACCGCAGCCACATCACACCCCACCTGAGAGACCTGCACTGGCTCCCCGTCAACAAAAGGATTCTCACACATAAAGCACTCCACAACACCGGACCAGCGTACCTCAACAGACGACTCAGCTTCTACACCCCCACCCGCCAGCTCCGCCAACCTCGCCCTCGCCACAGTCCCCCACATCTGAAGAGCAGCCTCCGGCGGCAGATCATTCTCCCACCTCGCTGCCAAGACCTGGAACGCCTTCCCCGTACACCTACGGCAGACCCAAGACCTGCTGATCTTCTGATGACTCCTCAAGACCTGGCTCTTCGAGCAGTAGCGGCATCCCCTTAGCCCCTGCGCCTTGAGACCCTCACGGGTGTGTAGTGCGCTCTACAAATGTCATGACTGATTGATTGATTAATTGGGCACATAGAGGCTTGTCTAATATTTTTATGTATTTAAAAGAGGATCTGTGACTTTGAGGTCAGAAGGACAAGGATCCCTGAAATGCTCAAGAAAAAGAACACTGTAGGAAACTGAACTATAAGATGGCCAACAGAGAATAAGGTTAAAAAGGCTCTTGAACTTAAATCATACACCTGATTCTGCAGAAAAAGAAAGGATATTCTTGGTAATGGAGGGGTTCTGGTTGTCGACGAGAGGTAGAGGCGCAGTATCATAGGACAGAGTTTGGAAGGCTTCTTTGCTCAGGGCTTTGGCCACTGTGGATGCAGAATCCTGGAGAAATCCCAGCTAAAAGCATTTTGCTTTCCCATTTCTCTCCTGAACACAGAGGCTGGGATGTACTTTTCAGAAAAACTCAAGCACAAGATATTACAACCATCTACCCAAGGTGAGAGGTTTTCGCATTGTTTCAATGTCGACCCGCGGGGTGCTTCCTTATTAGGGCACATCGATAGCTGGAGGAGATTCTGGTTCTAATTGAAGGTGGGCAGTATTAGGCGGCAATTATTGTTTGTGCTGAGAGTGTTTCTAGCTAGTGGGCAGTAGAATAGGACAAGTGCCGAGAAAGAACACAAAGTTTAGGAAGGAAAAAGAGTGAAGAGTGAAGGAAGAATAAAGCACAAGTAGTTCTGCATAGTAGCCTCTGTACTCTTAGTTGATCAGCTACTCTGTCTTCATACACCTGGGGGGTTCTTCCGCAAACTTTCCCGGAGAACCCTCCCATAGAGAAGTGTATGAAGTAACAGGAAATGAGGACATGTCTTGAGGAAGAGAGCAAGAAGGACATATTACTTCAGGATTTAGATTCAGTGAATTTGTAGACATCAACATCTTTTAGTTCTCTGGTAGACAGACAGGAGTGTGCGCTTATTAAACCTCTACCCACCTCCAGTGTCACCTGTCACTTTCAAGAAATTCAAGACTTATTCCAAACCTCCAAGCCTCCAGTATCCTCCATGTAAAGGCTCACCCTAGATCTCCGGCTCCTGCTACGGAGACTCGCCCCTCTTTAGCTTACCATAGGGTAGGGTCTCACTCAAGCTGAGTGCTCTCACCACTCATGGCAGCTCAACACTTCTTCCTTACTCTGTCTTGCACATTTGCTACAGACAAATAAACCCAGAATACCAATTCTAATCTAGGGTTCACCACAGCATATCAGTTCCCAGAGTTGGAAAATGCCGCCGGTTTGCTGCCCTCCCATCAAAGTTTCCTTCAAAGGTTCAATTGATCCTACTCATCCCCCACCATGTTTGGGACTTGCCAAATTTAACACTCACTGAAGATCACCGGCCATACCCTGAAGATTCACCCCAGGCTCCCTGACCCACCCATTACCAACAGGAGCTGGCGTCAATCCACAGGCTTACCGGCCCTCCTTTTACAGTAGTGGTGGTCTCATTAGCCATGTTCCGCCGCAGAAAATCCCATCGTCTCTTCTGTTCCTCAGATACCATCGTCAGGCGCTCAGATAGGTGGCCCAACTCCTGCAGGACACGGTTCTGCCCATCCAGGACCATTATCAGCTCCCGCTGGCTGTCAGACTCAAACAGGTCCTCCACTGTAAATGGGGGTCAGGGGAAAACAAGAACAGACAACTATCACTGACTGCTGGTGGTACCTACGTGAGAGAGGTGGCAGGTAACAATTGCCAGTGAAATCCAGCACACCATTCACAAAAGCCTAAGTGCATTATCACGAGGAAGATGATGTGGAATTCTGCGCCACATCTCCTGTCTATGAGATCTTAAAATCTACCAATGCTTTGTCAGCAGTGCCATATAAATAGACATGTGTCATCAGCATATTGGTCACACCTTGTGCTCCACACAATGGATTAGTCAGAAATGCAAAGTACGAATCACAATATGTGGAGAGAAAAAAATCCCATCCTTGCCATTTAGCCTCTTAAAGCTCAATCATAAATTAATGTCTGTGCCCAGCACAAAAAAGCAGCCACCAATATAATATCCCAAAAATATTTTAGTGCAGTTGTATAAGACACCCAAATTCATACAATTAAAAAGCAAGAATTAGTATAACTTGCATGTAAACATGTATTACTGAAGTATTTTCCATAGGCTAAAACGAAATGTGGGGGGGCTAAAAGGTTTTTCTCAACTATAGTGGAGTACCTTTAGGCAAATACAAATATATTTTAGTTTTCTTGTTGTATTTCATTCTTATGTGACTAAACATTAACACAGAAGGAAATATGTATCTTTACTTTGAATTCTGTCTTTAGATCAGATAGAACCAACAGTAGAGCATCCCCTTAGGGTCAAAAGTAGTTTGCCCTCATAGTAACAGCAATGTTTCCCCTTTTGGAAACAATAGGATTTGCCATCATGGAAACATCAGAGCTGTTCCTTCTTGGCACCGCCAGGGCTCCTGCTCCCTTGTATTGCTTCTTGTGCCTACTGATCTGTGTGGGTGGAAGGAAGCACAAAACACAATCCTGCGCATCCCCCAATCCTTAGTTTGTACTACTTGTGTTTTGCTGATTTAGGAGAATACAATGCACCAATAACATGAGATGAGTGAAAGCTGTTCTGTGAAATAACAATGCTCATCCTGGGACATTGAAATGTGTAGCAGAGAGGTTCTAACATTCAAAACCTTCATAAAAAAACATTAAAAAAAGATTTTCGCTGCTGGTATTTGGCACTCTGCTGCCGGGTGTCTCAAATAATGAAATGGCCTTTTTAAAATGGACACTGAAACCTCCAGTGCCCAACCTTTACATTATAGCCAGCTATGGTGGCCAGCTGAGGCATGGGGCAATGAGCAGACTGCACATGACACAAACACACAGGCAGCAAAGAAGACTGTTGTCTAACACTGCCTGGCATCTGCACACAGATTGCATTGTGGCAAATGGGGCACAGTCTAGTTTGTTATGCTTCAATTGGAGACCGAAAGGGTCAGCACCAGTCCTATTTGGGTGTGGTATCTTGTATAATGTTTCAATGTGCATTTTATGTGTAAATGGCGCTTTGACTGTAGCTTTAGACTGGAACAGGATACAAGGCTCAGCCTCACTGCCTTGTATATAAATTATTTGGCTTGAATACAGATATGACGTCATTTTTGACATCTCTAGATTTTTATGATATGTATAGTTTAGGATGTGCCATTTGATCTGGCTGGCATTGCAAACTAACTGCGTGCAGCACGAGCTGGCAGATCAATAGGCTTATCTGAGGAGCATTCATAATCTCCTGTTGAGGAATGATACAGGGATTGAATCTCCAGAGCCAGCATCCTACAGCCGCTTGCTTATCAGGGGGATGGAAGCTCCCAGTATTTGACAATGGTAGGGCCAATACTTCTGCCTCTTCTTCTGGGCACTGGATCCCTTACAACAGTTTTTGAGGGAACAGTCAGACCTGGGTGGGCAGAGAGTGACCCTGAAGGAGATATATCTCAGTGTTGATTTGATCGGTCATTTGAAACCTTACCCATAGTGCAGAACACGCTTCGGGGTAGGCAGAGGACGGTTTGTTTTTAGTGACTTTAATGAGTGGAGAAATGATGCAGCATGCTAGGTTGGGTTGGTGCCTCATCAATCACAGGAAACACCATCTTTTTTCTTAAGCCCCTCTGCAGGCTCAGAAAGAGGAGAAGGAGCCTGGAAGAAACAGTAGATGAACCGTCTTAGCTGATGAACCCCAGTCCTGACTTGAACTATGGGCATTTGAAGATGCTCTCAGATCTGGACACACCGTCTCTCTCCCACACCCAGGGGCGAGTGGAGTTGCTGGAGGCCCTGAATGAAGTTGTCCCTGGAGGTATGTTGCACTGGCCCTGATGTGGTGTCTCAGGAGTGGACACAACCGACCCTTGCTGTTCTACAGTTACCCTGTAAGTGGAGCAAGGCCTGGGTAGTTGGGGAGCAAAGGCAAGGAAAGTGATCTGTGTAGGACCTCGGGCGTGCTGCAGATGGCGACCTCAAATCAGGAAATCACCAGGGCTGGCAAAGAGGGCAGGCCCCTTCCCTTGCAACTAAGCCTCTGATAGGCAGAAGAAGCAGCAATGCCAAAGGCTACTGGAGGCAGAAATTCCTCAACACAATGTGGGTGTCAGGAGATCCCTAGATGCTGGCACTGGAGGTTGGAGGATGCCACCAGAAGCAAAACACTACTAACTTCTCTGGGATCCAACCAGTAGGGCTCATGACATCTGTGATTTTCTTAACTACTTGTGTAAAGAGTTACAGTCTTCCACCATGGGTCCCTGAGGGTTGGGGATACCAAAACTAAAAACCCAAGTGCAATTGAGCCCCTTGAAGATTAGGCCCTATAAAGCATTGTCTTCTTGGCCAGCATTTCAAGCGCTGGGTGCAACTCTCTTGTCTGCGTGTGGCCTGGAGGACCAAAGCACAAGGAGCAAATTAGAGCAGCTCTGTGGGGATAGTCCAGTAGACCTTCCTCTCAGTGCAACCTCTCAGTGATCAACATCCTGTGGCTGCTCTAAGAGAGGACAGTGGTCCTAGTTTTACCGAGGGAACAGCAAGTCAATTGCCTGCTGAGCACCACCAAGAGAATGCCGGGCAACGGGAGACCTAAGTAATAGGCACCGCAGTTCACAGGGCACTTGTGGGCCAGACTACACATGGGCAGGGTATAACCAGGTAAAAGCAAACCCAAGGAGTTTTCGGAGCTGAAAAAGAAACAGTAGTAAGCCACTGGTGTGCTCAAAGGAGAAGACAAATTAAAAGAGACCCAATGAGAATAGACACGGCAAACACAATAGCTCTAAAGGAGAGATGTGTGCTGTTCTCCTTCATTGGAGTTCACAGGCTGGAGCCCGCGTTATTAAAATTGAGCCTGGTGGGAGCGAACGTCAGCGCTTTATAAATGCACAAAAAATATCAAAATATCAAATATCCTGAGGGCAGAACACCTGTTAAAGGTTAATATGCATAATCAGATCTGTGGTGGAAGGTCTGCTCAGAACAATATAGTGTCTCCAGATGGAAACTGGCGTTAAGGTATTATATTATTTTTTAGGATTTGCCGGTACACAAATTATCACATGGTACCTCACAATACGCGGGAACACATTAGGCTTATGGGGTTAGTTGCCCCTGTGAAATTTCTTTGCAGTACATGATTTCCACCGAAAGGGCTCTAGATTGAAATTTCACTTCAAATCTTGTAAATATTTGTCATTTTTTGCATTGCATTTGTGTGTGTATTAATGTAGTTTCCCTTTTTAATGGAAGACGCCCCTGTTAATTTTTTTTTTTTGGTACTATGTACACTGTTGAGTTCTAAATTTCTAGCCCACAATACCCCCTGTTCCAGTCTTTGACTGCCCTACCTCATTCCCTAAATGTTAGGTGTTAAAAGGGTTCTTGGTCTCCTGTTTGAGTGTCTCCGGAATACAGGCAACTTGACACTAGTTGTGAAAGACCCTATTGACACAACTGGGGTCCTGTGCCTTCTAGGACCACATTTCTCACAGCATTCATTAGTTACATGTGTCCACACATCTGTTGAGGATTTGGCCTAGCATGGCACAAGATACGGCTATAGTGCCTCAACCATTAAACATGCTTAGTATGAGTATATGAGAAATAACTGTTGAGTGTATTCAATGTAGACTTCTTCTGAACTATTAAAAAAATCCTATTGCCTTTTGTTCTACGTAAAGTAACTCATGCTGGACAAGCTCCTGTTACTGTAAAATCATTTTCTGTAAAGAGTCCCGGTTCTCCTTGAAACTATACCAGGCATTGGTCAGTACTCTTTATAAGGTACTCGAGTCGAAAGAGAAGTAGGATGGGCCTACTGTTTTAAGCTTTTGACTTACCAGGGGGCCTATCCTCTGGATGCTGCTTCTGGAAGTCCTCCTTCTGCTTCTCCAGCTCTTTCTGAAAGTGTTCGAAGTCCTTTTGAAACTTGTCCTTCTCGCTGTCTGAGATCTGGGCATCTGCTGCCTGGAGAGAAGGGTGAACATAAAGTCATCACCAACCATATCGTTAATGCTGAACATCACAGGTTCATGAAGAGATTCATGAATTAGTACACTTGTTACATGCACACGGCCAACATAGGTCTCCTGGTACAGTGTGGCAAGCTCCAACCGGGGACCTGATACGATATTAAGAGGGGAAGGACATTTCTTTAAAACCAGACTTTGACCACGTCAGTGCCTCTGCAAGTATCACATGGAACTAAGAACATAGGTTAATGTTATGGGATCAGTAAACAGAGGGAGAATTGTGGTTCTGATTGATTCATTCAGAAACCCATTACCACATTCATTAATTGAGGAAGGACTGTTGATGGGCACTGACAATTAGGTAGGGAGCATTACAATAACAGGCATTAAATTGAAGTGCACTTCATCAATCTGGAAACACCTACCCACTGTTGGGCCATCTATAAACTTGTTTGGACCTTATTATCAATGCCTTGACCTGCTCTACCAGACCACCATCTATAAACTTCATTGGACCTTATTATCAATACTTTGACCTGTTCTACCAGACCACACTCCTCCTGTTGGACCTTTACATTACTAATGGAAGGTCAGTTGTAGCCATCCTACACTACATTCTTGGGTCCCATTTTTAATCGGGGAGGGGGGAGCTGGAGGCTTAGACTACAGTTCATGTGGAACATCCTATGGGTGGTGTATGGATGGAGCATATAATGTTGCCTCTCCTTAGAATAGCTCCCACATGGCCTGTAGACATGGAAATATTGGTGAGGGGATATTCCCTGGTCCTGAAGTGGTCATGGGGTGTCTCCAGTTGATCATGGTAACTGTGACAACAAAATATGATTATGCGGTCTCAGAGCATTGGTGAGTTTGGCGAATGGCAGCTACGTTACTATCTTGATGATGCATATCAGCTTCTCTACGCAGTTTTGTGTACTGGAATCCCATGGATATCATCTCCTTCACCCCAACAGGAGCTATGGCCTACAGCTCAGCATCAGAATCTAACCACAACTATGGAGAGAATTGGCTCTGACAGCTGATAGCAGCATCAGGATAATGAATGAATGAATGAATGAAGTGGGATTTGTTCATGCGCAACTTAGCCCAATGGCCGTCAAGGCGCCTAACTCAAAATCTAGCTGAAGGCAACGGTAACAGGAGCTTACTGATAAGCCTCAATGAAACACCAGGTTTTCAAGGCTTTCCTAAAGAGATCCAGTGAGGGCTGTGATTTGATCTCAAGGGGAAGTGTGTTCCATAGTTGGGGTGCCAAGATGTAAAAGGCCCTACTTCCCCATCTAACCTTCCTAGAGCGCTGGACTACCAGTTGATTTAGCTCTAGAGAGCGCAGACATCTATTCGGGACATACCTAGTAAGCAGGGATCCCAATGCATCAGCTGGGCCAGCCATAAGGGCCTGTAAGTAAGACAGAGGAGTTTAAAAGATACTGTAGAGGTGATAGGGAGCCAATGGAGACTCTTCCTTGCCAAGGTTGCAGAGGACAGCCAGGGCAGGGCCAAAACAAATCGCGCAGCCGCATTTTGCACAACCTGTAGGCGCTGCAGAAGGCCCTTGTTGGCCCCGGCATAGAGTGAATTACAATAGTCGAGCCTTGAGCCAACAAGAGCAGTCACAACCTGCTTACGAGCCTGTAGGGAAAGATAGTGAAGGATTCTTTTAAGAGTCCTGATGACACCCCAACAGGTGGCCACTGTCCTATTAACCTGAAGTTCCATGGAGAGCCGGGTGTCGAAGATGACGCCTAGATTCCTGGCAGATTGTGTGGGAGTGGGGCAGGTGCCTAAGGCTGGAGGCCACCACTCACCTGACCACATGCCCTGGTCTTTGCCAAAGACCAGGACCTCTGTTTTGTCACCGTTCAACTTTAGGGAGTTGAGAATCATCCACTCTGCAACAAGTTGCATGCAGGACCTAAAGTTGAACGCGGTGACACTCACAGAGTGGGTCAGGGACACCATAATCTGCGTGTCGTCGGCATACGACACTACCTCCATCCCCTGAGATCTTACTAGTCTTGCAAGGGGGGCCACGTAGATGTTGAACAGGGTCGGGCTCAATGCCGACCCCTGTGGCACCCCACATTGCAAAGACTTAGCAGGGGAGAGGAAATCTCCAAGCATCACACGCTGCTCTCTCTGCTGTAGAAATGAATTCAGTAGATGAGGGCCGGTCCTGTTACCCCTGCCTCCCTTAACCTAGATGTTAAAGTAGAGGGAGACAGGGTATCGAATGCTGCTGTGAGGTCCAGCAGTACAAGCACGGTGGTTTGGCCCAGATCTACTTTCCGGCGGATGTTATCTGCGACCTTAGTCAGAGCGGACTCCGTGCTATGGAGCTTTCTAAAGCCATGTTGGGACCCATCCAGAAATCCCGAGGCGTCCAAGAAGTTGGAAAGATGACAGTTCAGATGGGCTTCCAACATCTTAGCGGGGCCGGCAAAAGAGATATTGGTCTGAAGTTCTTCAGGAGCCCAGGATCCAGGGTAGGCTTTTTGAGAAGAGGTTTCACAATGGCCTTCTTCCAAGCCGTAGGAAAGTACCCTGTTTCATAGCTCCATTCATTATTTCCAACATAGGAGGAAGAATGATGTCCCTACAGTCCTTTAGTATTTTCAAAGGAACAAGGTCCAGAGGAGAGGCTGATTTCGTTTTATCTAAGAGGAGATTAAGTCCATCGATGGAGAGCGCGGGGAAGTGGTTAAGGGCTTGGGGAGAAACCCCATCCCAAGATTCCAGATGCTTAACTCGAGAGGAGTCCTCTTCACTCAGGGAATTCCTCTGAGATTGTAGAGCCAGATAGATGTCGTCTATTTTTTTATAGAAGAAATCCGAGATGTTATTACATAGCTCCTGTGAGGCTACCACGGGGTCAGGTGCCTGAAGAGAGCAGAGGGAGTCCACGATCTTAAAGAGCTCTTTAGATGACGTAAGAGAGCTGGTCAGGTTGGTGAAGTAATCCTGTTTCTGCTTGATAACTCTGCTTTTATATTCTCGTAGCAGGACCCTGTAAGCTTCTCGATCCTTGGGATCCCAAGATTTGCGCCAACCTCTTTCCTTCCTTCTGCATTTTTGTCTGAGAAGCCTCAGTGTTTCTGTAAACCAGGGGGCTGTCGGTTTTAGTCGCGCAACATATTTTAGAGAGGAGGGGGCTAACTCATTTACTGCCTTAGAGATAGAGTCAGCAAGTTCTTGTGCCGCCTCATCCACCTCCCACTGAGATGAGATATTATTATTTTGAATAAAAGGGGCGAGAGCCTCGTTAGTGATGTTTCTGAAGCTTCTTTTAAGACATTTCTTGGTGGTGGCCGATTTACCCTCTATACAGGGAGTGTTTAAGTACAACGGTACTGCTAGATGATCAGACCACACTATCAGCAAAGGAGCGCCGACTGTTAGTCTAGAATCATTTGAAAACACCCCATCAAGGGTATGACCAGCCTTGTGAGTAGGGTAAAGTACCCTTTGGATAAAGTCACAGGCCTCCAAGGAGTTGACCAGGGAGACAGTATCTTTAGCTGTCAAATCCTCTAAATGAAAGTTCAAGTCCCCAAGAACAGTAAAATGAGATCTCCCAAAGTAAGGTTCAACGATTCTAAAAAGCTCAGGGCAGAAGTTAGTTCTAGATCCTGGAGGTCTGTATACAAGAATTCCCGTAAAGGAAATCGAGGGGGCACTCATAATACAGAAATATAGAGCCTCAAAGGGATCCGAAGGAGCCGATAGAGAATTTACAGTACAGGAGAGTGTGGTTTTATAGAGGATAGCCAATCCACCTCCTCTCCGTCGTACTCTATCCAACCTATGAAATGCATATCCTTCAGATATAGCCAAAAGGAGATCATGACCAGAGGATTCAGAGGCCCATGTCTCGGTCACAAAGACCCAATCAGGTTGCCTCATACTTACAAAGTCGTAAAAATCTAAGTTGTGTTTAATAAGGGATCGGGCATTGAGCAGGAAGCCCTGTCTGGGTGGAGAGGTCAGCCGACCATGGGGGGTGGGGGGGGAGCAGGTTTCTTAAAAGCCTGAATAGTAAATTTAAAAGAAGTTTTACAGGAAAGACATACCTGCGCCTGACGCAGGGCCTCAGGAGGGAGCCGATGATGATACACGAGCACTAGGGGTCTAAGAGACAATAGGTCGCATAGTGAGTATCCCTGGATTGAAGAAACTGACCTGTCAGAAGACCCAGGGTCCAGCCCGACCTGCAGCGCGTCCTCAGCGCGGACGGGCGCAGACGGGCTGAACTCAGGCGTAACTCCTGCGTCAGTCAGGCGTCCCCGCTGCGCGTAACCTCTGCGCATCAGCATGACTCTCTTTTGTACATGCCTAGTGTCCTTCTGACGACTAGAGCGTGTAGACTACCTGATGGCGCCGAAAAGCGGCACTGTCTACTTACAAGATGGCGCTACTGCAGGGGAATTACGCCGGGAAGCGGACCCGCCCAACAGCGGTGGATTTCCCAAAAGTTATAGTGCAGGTGAGGGCACGGCGGAATTAAGAACAGCGGAAAATAAAATAAAATACAAATCAAATAGAAAACGAGGTGTGATTAAAATTAGCAGCAGCTCAGGTCCCGAAGCGCACAGAGCGCAGGCACAAGTCTGGATACCAGGGGAATGACAAGAACTTGCCCTTTGGCCTGGTTACAAGTTCAGGAGTGGAACTTACTCAAAGATTCTTGGTCTGAAACACGCGCAAATTGTAACTATTACTTTGAAATGTAAGCTATCAATCTAGTGACCACGCTGTGTAAGCTTGGGCCAATTTACAGTCTGTCCTGTGGCAGAGGACATTATCTCCACCACCCGAGCGGTCTACCTCCTGCCAAATTTTAAAGATGACTGCTGGCACCGGGGTCCTCTCTACGTTGGAAGAAACTGCCTTCATAGTGGTTTCGTCAGGTGCAAAAAGTTTGTTGGACAGCTGCGGTCCGTTTTAACAGCCATCCATCAAACTTAAAAAAAAATTTCAATATAGAAACTCCCAAAATGGGAACTTGCTTTGGAAAACTAAAAACTAATGACCCCACACACCCTCATAGTTTTATCCCAAGGTGTGGGGATCGTTATTTTTTCTGTCTATTACTGCCAGGTTATCACCACCACGTTTTTCTTGGAAGCGACAGTCAGAATAAAGGACACCCATCCAACCTGAATAGGGTGGGTGTTGTAATAACCTTCCTCTGGCAGCCCTTACTCTATCAGATGATGCCTTCTGTAGGCCTGGGCGGTAAATTCTGTTCCGTTCGCGGAATTTGCGGAATTCTGGTAATTTCGCGTTCTGCGGAGAACACGAAATTGCTCAAAATTGTGCGTTCCGTGACTTTGCGAAATATTTTGATTGTTTTCGTTCTCAAATGCGTGTTTGCAAGATATTTCTCCCCGAGCACACAAACAGCAATTGCGAACAGTAAAAAAGCATCGCAAGCAAGCAATTCCGCATGTTCGAGGAATTTCTGCGTGTTCGCAGAGATTTTTTACCGTTTCGCAGAGATTTGCGTAGCGAGATTACACAAATTCCGCCCACCCCTAGCTTTCTGTCGATAGTGCCAATGGAAGCTCTGTCAACAGAAAGCATATGGTGCACCAATCTATAAATGAGGCAGACAGACAAAGAAGTTAGTGGACAGGGTCGTCAGACATGTTGCGACGGAGTACCATTTCTGCCACCCTCAAACTTAGCCCCTTCATAAACATCTTTCGCTGTGTTATTTCTGCATGCAATCTTCCTATTGGGCCTGAGTGAATATCTCGCCACCCACTACCTTATCTCCTATACCTCATCAAAATCACATACTTACCACTGCCTTATCCACCTGTCCTTATTATGTATTTCACCAATATAACATTTATATTTTTACCTTGACCATTTCTTCTAATTCATACCTTATTCCTTACTTTAAAACCTTTCAGTACTCTTGCCCTTCTAGTAAATATTCCCCTTGACAACACTAACCATCACCTGTCTTTTACCTAAATCTATCCTAAACGTTTCCTACACCCTGGCCATAGACCTATTACTTATATTTATTTAAAACCTTCTCTTATCCTTACAAAGGCTCTATAGCTATCCTTTACTCTTACCTAAACACTAATCCTAATCATTTATTTACTTTTACCCTAAACCTTTACCTTACACATACCCTAACTTTTAGGATAACCGCACCCTAGCACTAAACTTGTCTCTTATGTTTACCTGACGTTTTCTGTTCTCCATCATTCTTATCCTCAGTCTAACCCATACCTTAAAACTACAACTTACCATGACCCCATGTAACCCACACATTCCCCCAACCGAAGCCCTAGCCCTAAACTTAGTTCATTCCCTTACATATCTTACCATGTTTTAGTCACATTATTGGCAAGACAAGGTGAAAGCGTTGAGGTAAGCTAATGCATTTCGTAGTAACGGAGAATTGTCAGCTACCCGCTATTTGAAAATTAGATTTGAAATATTTAAAATTTTTAAAGTATTTTAAAATTATAAAATTGTACATGTCAATACTCTTGCTCCAAATAGGAAATATTTTTTGCACGCATTAAACAACTCCCAGCAGGAATACCAGCAGGCCTAGTCTGTGATACTGGTCAAGGGGCTCTGGATTTCAGGTCAGTTGACGTCAAGGTCACAGTATGTAACCCCGTCCCAGCACAATAAAATCTCTCTATACCTAGCTTGCATTCTTTTGCACAATCTATGCAAGCCAGATTGTGCACCTCAGAGTGAACTTGTAGAATATGCGCCAGCCAGACCTTCTTCTGCATTGAATATCAGCATTACCTCTCTCCTGTCGTGCAGGAATTCACACAGTTACCTCTTTCCATGTGTCGCTCAGGCTGAAGGTCAGGAAGGACAGGACATCATGGTCGTCTAGAGAGAAGAACAGACAGGAGGAGTCAGCAGATGGCTTTCAGCCTGGTCTAAATGGCTACCCGCTGAGGGCAGACCCTCCAGCTCTTACTGTCTGGACTTTGTCATGGAACAGATTTATACCGTTCTGACCTTAAGATGGGTCTGGAAAAGAACTACACTTCTGCCCCCTCTGTGAGGTCCTGTTAGCTGTTAGAACATCTCACCCTGCATGCCCAGCAGCCCTCTATCTTAGTGCTCAGGACTTAGATGCCAAGTTGAACTGGGTTCTTGGGTCCATGCTGAGCCCAGCAGTAATTTACACCCGGACCCCAGGGGTCGAGCCAGGCCTCTTTGCATGGTTTATCCTTGCTGGACCTGCCCAGAGCTGAGGGGTGAAGCAGAGGTCCTCCTGTGATGTAACCTGATCAGCAGAGCAGCAGGAGAGTGCAGGAGAGAGCTGTCTGCGAGTCCATCCAAAGTCCTTATATGGAATGCTGAGGATGGATAAGAAGCTGCTGAGGGCCAGGCCAAGAGTAACAGAATATTTGTGTTAGCATTAAAGCATTACCACTTTAAACTCAGAACATGTGTCTTTACTCATTTAAAAATGTCCCTTCTCAAATGTTCCAGCCAACTTTAACTGCTCTTTGTCTTTTAAAATGTTTCAACTTTGGATAATTTAAGAGGTACGACAGAGGTGTGTGAAATGTCTTTTTGTGATGGGATTTAGTTTGCTGTTGTGTTTGTATAGTCCTTATAGTCAGGGAGCCACAACCGAGCCCTAACAAAAATATAACATGTTCCCAAACGTTTACGATGCCTGTGTGTGAAACTGAACTCGGTCATGGCACGCTTTCTATAGTGCATCTCAAACAGGTTAATTTGACAAGATAACTCATTGCTTAAATTAGCTTGGTGAGCTCCAAATAAGCAGGGCAGCAGCAATATTTATATTCCTTAGTTCTATTCCTTAGATCTATCTATCTTAGTTCCTTAGTTCTATATGGTTCATTAATTGAAACCCTTTATTATGAGGGTGAGCGCTCTAAGTAAATGTTGTAAGCTCTGGCTGCACTACGGACAGTGGTTCCAGTATAAAAATATGCACACAGGTTTTCAAAGTTTAGCAATATGAGGCTATGATAATGCTCTCAGAATGATTTGATGCAAATATTTGCAGAAGATTGAAAGCAAGATTGACGATTCTTTGCTTTCAAAATAAAATGTTCATAAAAAATGAAAGCATGAAAAAAACATTTTGCTAAACTACTGTAAAATTTAAGGTACCATTTCTTTGCAACATCATTTAGTAACATGTGCTGATGCATGCTAGTATTTCCCAAAAGTATTCATAAAGGAAAATCAGTCTAAACAGTTTCAATAAGATTATGTGAAACAAAAATTAACAAGCATTAGCAAAGCCAGTAGGTCCGAAATTGGTGGCCAGCTTTTTACCTTTGTCAATGTGTGATTTGTTTTGTCAGGGTTTTTGTAAAACTTTATTGGTGTGGGAGGTGCCGGACCCTCACTATTATAACAAACATTGGAAAAAGCAAAAATTGTTTTGTTCTCAAAAAGCATGCACTACCACAGTAGTTACTGGCACTGAACAAAACTACTTTGTGTGCCAATATGCTCGTTGTGAAAGAGCAGGATGCTGTCACTCACAGTAAAGCCAGCAGATACAGAGAGAGAGACAGAATTTTAATAAATGCCAACTTGTCCCAAGGACAAAATACACATGAATACGTGTTGCCCTTGACCCCAAACAATATGTCCTGGGTGTCGGGCTATAGGAATTCCACATCCCTGTGCATGTCAGTTATGATTGAATTTTGATAGATGGATGCATTCGTTTTGAAAGGCGGGCCCATGTATTGTCTAAAAGAGTCAATGCTTGCAGCATGCAGAAGCTCTCTGTACATGTGCCAAACTAGGGCAGGACCGTCACACACGTACCTGGACTGTTTGTAATACGTCCCACACATTTCAGGGCCATGCGCTGCTAATTTAAAATTGAATTATACATCTCAGAGCGAGGAAGCCAACCACCACTAGGGGGTGCTATTTGCTGAAGTAGCCTCCAAATGTGCATGTTACAACATTTAGTGATCAGCCTGCACTGGTAGTCGTCATATGCAACAATGCTTGGGGTATCACTCAAACAACAAATTCAACAAGTGGGGAACGGCATATGTTCCAAAAAGAGAGGAGGGTCAAAAACGAACACTACCTTGACACACCCCATCATTTAGTGAAAAAGGTGGGTCACCCAAGTGTAAACTGTCTTCAGAAACTCTGATCGCAAAGACAGTATGACTGGAAGGAAATGATAAGCAACCACTGGGCAGGAAAACAGGTCTTTTGGGCCAAAAGTATAAACCGGGCCGCTAATGCATACCAATGCCCTTTGGCCGAACTCTCCTAAAACCAAGATGCTTGTGTTCCTCAGACACTACCTGGGTTGATCTAACAGCGTATTAAACCGCAATAAGGCCTGACCCAATGTAACCACACCAAATTCTTTACTTCCAACACAGGTGGGGTCTCATATACTTTTGTGACTCCCTCTCATACTCTTTTTGTCCAAGTGTTGTGTTGTGTCTTAATTAAAATAATATACCCACCCATAAACTGAGAATGTGTGGGAAAGGGAGAAAGCACCTGACGGTCGAAACACCAAGGGGGCTGCTGGCTGGTACTCGCCAGCAAGCCCGCTTATCATCATCGGTTACTTTCTCTCAAAAGGAAACAAATGTGTGTGTTGTCATAAAGAAATATCAACCCATGAAATCAAAAAAGAAACAAATAGAAAAACCTAAACGTGAATGAGCTATCTGTGCAAACTATTATAAATAATGCCCATTGGACCCCGTGAGAATATAGACGAATAATTCTCACCGTTAAAAATTGGTAAAGCTTATTGGCTCAAAGTAACTTTATTAAGTGCTGAAAGCTTTCCCAAACTAAAAATGGTTCCAATAAACCATAGTCAATCTTCTTAAGCCGACATGTTTTGTTGCAAAAAAACACCACTGATATTTTGAACATCTTGAAAACAGTGGAATTCGACCCAACCAACCAGTTTTTGGCCTGTCCTTTTTTCTCCCCCTGTAGCTCCTATTGTGTTGTTGATCTAACAGCTGCCAGCCCTAGGTTTCTCTCCATCAGCAGCTTCCAGTACCCATGATCTGAGTGTTTTGTTTGTCTCCAATCTTTAAGGCCTCAACCGCATGACAACATGTTGCCCTCATGTTTTGTCTTCCTTAAAATCTTGGACCACATTCATCCCACCTTCTCCTGCCTATTGCAAAACCACAGCACGGTCACAATTGCCTCTCTGCTGGCCTACATAACTTTGCCCTTTCTACACTCCAGGTGGTGCAGAATGTTGTATAACACTTTGGGCTCCAAATAAAAATATGTTTTCTGATATAAAACTGTTATGTAATATAAACCTGAGACTGTTGGGATTTTATAACTTGTTACATTGATACCAATTTATGTTATGCAGTGGATTTTGATCTCAACTTGATTTCATTTCAAGTTCAGAACTTTTAGCTTTCCCTAATGCAGTGACTGAGGTTATGTGGAGGGAGTTCAGGTCTTGACTTGATCCAAGTTTAGGTGTCGCTAAGGCACTCACTAAGGTTAACCAGATTCTATGCCTGAGTATTCCGGAACAAGCCTTCTCATCCTGGCACTAAGAGTTGAGCACACAACCAGAGATGATGAAGACAGACCTGCCAGGGCACCCGTCGCTGCCGACACTCCAAAGAAGCCCAACGAGGGGATCACCATATTCTTGATTTCGGTGCACGTCTCGTAGAAATCATCCCCGGGAGTGAGACCAGTATTGATGGCAATCTAAAACAATGAAATTAAAGGTAACGCATTTACATATCACTTCTGTCCATTTTTTTCCCATCCAATCAGGGCTAACCCTAAAAAAAAGCTCTGAGTCTATGCCAGATATAGAACTCTCCAATGGACTATGGCCTTCCTCCCTCACCGGAAAAAAAAAGATGAAATGACACAGAAGCAGAAGCACCCATAGATTTGATATGAGAGTTAGATCCACAGGAACCGTACTCAAAGTAGATCCCTTCAACGTACAGAGCAATGGTGTAAAAAGTCATGAATAACATATTATAACACAGCTTTTATGCTATTTTATCTCTTGCATATCATTCAACAGACATAACTTACTGCATTGAGCAGTGACGTCTACCTCAGGGCAACTATCACGCGCTATATGTCTTTGCAATCGAAAATATTAAATACATTATAAAGACAAATAGAACACACCAGACATCTTGACTGGACCATCAGAAATGTTAATGGCTCATTATGGCTGATGAATCACCATAGCAAATGCTGTAAGGGCTGGTCTCATCATATTACAGTAATGACCAACACAGGATCCATAGAAAAGGTCAATTTCAAAAGGGAGGCACGCCCCGTCCCCCCACAAAATTCAATCAGGACAGAATCGTTGCATGTGAGTAGCCTGTTCATCAGGTTTAAATTCTTCTGCCATTACACTTCCAGTCTTTCGAAAAAATCTAGGCACAGCACACAGAGAAAACTTAGCATTGTGGTTTAGAAATGTATCGACCACACACATCAGGACATTAAGGGGTCGATTAGGATCGCGGACGGACTTGAGTCCGTCCGCAACCCCAGAGTATGAGGGAACGTCCGCATGGGCTGCGGCGTTCCCTCATGTGCGATTAGGATGTGACCGCCACCCTGGCGGTCACATCCTGGATATTTAACATTGCGGCGGGTGCTGCTTGAAGCAGCACCCGCCGCAATGTTAAAAGTGCATGTGTAACATTTACATGCACAAAGCGGCAGGCACCGCGCGGTGCCTGCCGCATTGTGCATGTAAATGCTGGGGGGTACCATAGGTACCCCCCATGTGCACCCCCCACCCACCAACACCCTGGGGGCCCGCAACGGGCCCCCAAAATCAAAAGTACACATGCTTTTCCACGGCGGAAAAACAGCCGCGGAAAAGCATGTTTTCAAATGCTTCCTAATTTGGCCGGCGGTGTCTGATAGACACTGCCAGCCAAATGAGAGCTTTTCCGCCGCGGTTGTAATCCGACCGCGGCGGAAAAGCAGCGGACAGAAACCAAGACCCACCAGCCATCGTAATGTGGCGGTGGGTCTTTGGTGAGCCCGCAATGGATTTTCCGCCTCCTCCGAGCCGGAGGTGGCTTCCGCCGGCCCGGAGGAGGCGGAAAATTCTCCATCCTAATCGGCCCCTATATGTATGATAGCAAGTGCAGTAGGAGTTAAAGGATAGATGTTAACCAGAAGGTTGTAAAGCAAAACAAGCCAGCTATCTAGGACATTAAATAAAGTACAACAAAAGATATCATTAAAAAGGTAAGTAGCAAGCTGAAAGGAATATAGGATCTGCAGAGAACAGTGAGATCAAACAGAAAAACCAATATCAACACATTGGGTATTACAGAAGGACAACAATCATAGGTGGAAGCAAATACAACAGACGGCATTAAAAAATGGAAACAATGCCTAGAAAAGGGTTGAAAGGGAAGTTAGGGTGGCTGAATCATCTGCTAAACTAAAGAATGGTTCTTGGTGGAGGATGAAGAGCTGACAAGGTTGTACTGCGCTTGCTGAACAGAGAAGCAAATGTTGAGGTGAAAGAGAGCAAGAGATGTTTTCATGCTGATGTTGGTGATTTTGGTTCACTACTTTCCTCTCTACTGATTCCATGGTCAATTTGCCCCTTGAAAATGTCTCTTCTGGTGCTTGTGAGTTATCTCGTTCGTTGGGTGATCGAGGGCGGTTGTTGGATGTAAGGATGGTAGTAGCAAGAAGGACGTTAAGGTTTCCACCGAGGTGGATTATGAGAACACCGTATCACCAAGTCAAAGGAGTGATCCCTCATCTATAATGGAAGCAAATATTATGGACTGTCGTCAGATAGAGAAATTGTTACACCCAAAAGATGAAATGAGTTTATTTTAGGCTAAAGCTGTATTGCTGTACTATGCTTTTTAATACTTCTAAATGCTGCTTTTGTTTTTTTAGCATTTCGTTATGAAGTTAGGAGATGTTTGTACTTTTAGCTAAGCTTGTACAAGTAAAGTTTTTTGTGGGCTGCGCAAGCTGCTTTCCAGTACTAGCTACTGTCTCGTGCGAAGCATTTTTTTAGACTCTCGATCTGTTGTATATTGGTAGTTGCTGGTGACCTTCTCTTACGGTCACCACTCTGCTGCTGCAGACTTTAATACTATATTTGAACATTGGAATGTTGGGAGCTCCATTGAAAACAATGAAGTGCTCTGGGCTTATAATGGCTGGTATAAGCCTGGAGCTCCAACATTCCAATGTTTCTTTGTTCACAGCTCTGGCTGTGAAGAAAGGCTTCAGGGAGCCTGAGGGGATTTCAATCCCTTCTCGCTCCCTGAAGGCTTTGTTTTATTTGTTAGAACATTCTGCCCTCTAATGGGAGAAATGTGGCTCACTGGTTAGAAGCGGCAGACCCTGAAGCAGAGGTCGGCCCGGGACCAGGGTTCAATTCCCGACGCGGCAGTGTCTTGGGTCAATGTCCGAGGACTCGATAATTCTCGCCTAGGTGCCTACGCTAACCATGGGTCCCACTCTGCAACTCTGGGCAATAGCTTGCTTAATCTCCACAACGGCCCTAGCAGCGCCGGGAATGCCTGACTTCACCTTGGGGGTGCCCACTCACAGGGAAAGCCAGGACGGGTTCCCCAGCGGTATACAGCGCCAGGATGCCACGAGTGATGGGGTAACAGTGCGCTTTACAAGTATACTTACATTTACATTTACATAGTGGCAGAATGTTCTAATAGCCTTATAGCCCTTCGTAGCAGGTCCAGACCAGCTATTAAAGTCCTGCTGCCTTGTTAAAGTCCATCGCCTTCGGTTCAGGCCTTTAACGCTGCAGCAGGCCTTTTATTGCCCGCAAAAGTGGGATATAAGGCTATAATAAATACTGCTTACTTTCAAGTTGCCACCTCTCCTCCCTACTTCAGGCTCCAATAGTTGTATTTGTATTAGACCAGTTTCCCATAACCGAGGTGTCAAACAGGGGCCTGTTGAGGGGATTAGGGTAGGACCAGAGGTCAACCCCCTGATACCCAGTAGCGGCCGGTGTGTGGATTGAGTGGAGGGGTGGAGAAAGGGCATAAAATTAAATTTTAATAAACCACTTAACTGACTCACCGCATTGTACCCCTCTTTTCAACAGGCACAGGTTCCCAGAGTGCACTGCGGTTACTCTTGACGCTCCTTTCATGATGTTGAAAGCATCGTCAGGATAGGCCTGAGCGCCAATGATTTATGCTCCCAGTTAGACTGGGAGCATGTGCCTGCTCTCTTCAACCTGGCAACACAGCTTGGGTTGGAGAGAGATGCAGTGCACATGATGGTTTGGCCGGCCTGAGACGGAGAGCAAGACTGTCACGCGGACTGTATACCAGTGCAAAAAACTCCACCAGCCTGTCATCACCTTGACCCCACCCTCATGCTTTGGCTCCCAAAGAAAAATAAAACGATAATAAACAAGGGTTTATTATTGTATCATTTTTTATAGCTGCTGGCAGGTGGGGTGACGGTCCTCCGACATAGCGGAGGAGCCGCCACTGCATCGGGCGAAAAAGGTAGTGATGTCACTTCCACTGTCCTCTGAAGTTTTGTACATCGACAATGACCCCATTAATTAACATTATAATAAAGAGCCTCTGTTACAAACCACTCTGAGGACCGAGACATTACATGAATAGTTAGATAAACACATAGAGAAAAGTTCTGTTAATCAAAAATCTGCGATATTCTTCGTGACTTGTGTCACGGGCATCAATCGCTCTCATAGAGCAACACAGAATTCCAAAACACAAAAAAAACCATCATAGTAGGCACAATGTCTCAACCTATCAGCTCAGCCAGGGTCCAATCTGACATTGGGTATCAGGACTATGGGGCCACACGTGCGGCGTCGTTAAAGCAGCTTCCTTTAAGATGAGGGTAAGAGTTGAACAGGCCTAAGAAGGCCTCAAGGACAAATATCAGCAAAAGTTTAGGAAAAAGGTGACAAAACATTTAAAAAAACAAGGAAAGAAAACTTACGCTGAGGGTCTTTTTGTAGTAGGTGATCCTGGCTCGGAAAGGTTGGGGCGTGTTCCGGAAATTTCTGACGCAGGCTCCGAGAACTTGGGAAGCTCCATCGCTATTGGAAAGAAGAGAATCAGCATGTGAGGATTCGAGTGTGTGTAACCCTGTGATATTGTAAGTGTGTATGTGAGTCAGGATGCGCCTGTAGGGATGTCTCTGTATATGTGATTTTGCGTGCCTGTGTGGGTGTATATGAATACTGCTGTGTATGTTGGGTTCCCTACAAGAGAATGTGCCTCCTGTGTGCATTAGTGTGGGTGAGGTGCCAAGGTGTTGAGCCCAGTGATCACTTTCATAGAGCTGCTCGGCAGCAGAAGGATGAGGCATCCTTCTAGACTGCAGCGTACTCCTGCTTAAGGTCGCTGTTGTGTGCAGCTTTACGCTGCTAGCGCGGTCACTACACAAGCTACGGAATTTCCTTGCTAAAGTTCTATGGAGTGTGGAGGACAGTTGCACAATCTCTCAGCAGATTTCTTGTCTAGAATGCCTTTGCAAATTAAGGAAGACTTGAGAGCAGAATGTGATGAGTAGAACATAGCATGGGTACATGTGCCGGGTAGTCTGGCTATAGAGAGGGACGTTTGGCTGAAAGAGTATGGTGAAGATGGCATACTACAAAATGTTTTGGTGTACATGGTTAATAGATGGCCCGCAAAAGGAGCAATAACATCTGAAATAAGAAGTTAATGGGAGATTAGGAATGAATTGATTTAGGAAGATGGAGAGGGGATTGAGTAGTTCCTCCATCTACTTTAAGAAAAAACATGAAAGGATTTTGGTGGCCAAGTATGGACTTATTCATAGAAAGATTGGTGAGAAATTGTATACATTGTGCTAATTGTGATAGGTATCTCAACATTTTGAGACCTAATATGTGTGACCCATTTATTCCTAACTGTGAAATACTGTAGCTGTGGATATTATGGGACCTATTGAATGGCAACAAAAGTATATTATTGCTCTTATTGATAATATTTGAAGATAGCACAAAGTGCAGGTAGTGAAGGAGGTGGACACACACACTTTTTTGTGTTTCCTAGATAAGGTTTTCACTCGAGAAGGTTTACCTGTCACTATTATCACCGACAAAGGTGTACAATTTGTATCCAATAAAGCTAACGGTTATTTTAAAAGGTTGGAAGTTAAACATTGTACCACATCTCTTTCTAATCCTAGCGGAAATGGTATGATCGAAAGATTTACCAAAGTGATCAAGGGGGCTATTCAGATGGCAGTGAGTGATAAAGAAGATTGGGAACTACAAATTCAAAAAAAACTGTATGTTAAGTTATGTTAAAAACATTTGTTAAGCGCACGTTCACCGGACGGTTTCTTGGCGCTAGGGTAGTGAGTAAGGTAGCAGCGGTGGGGGGTAGCCTAGTTATCATACGCCTGGGAGAACAACCAGGTCTTCAGCTGTTCCATGAATAGTACAAAAGAGGTAATGGACCTCATCTCCACGGGAGCGAGTTCCAGAACTGAGGGGCTAAAGCCATAAATCCGGAACCTCCATGTTTCTTGCGTTTAAAAGTGGGAGTGACCAACAGATTCAGATGGGAGGATCGCAAGTTACGAGAGTGGGCATATCATAGAATCTTAGAGGAGATGAAGGCTGGGCTATTGCCGTGAAGAGCTTTGAAAATAGTACATCCCAACTTAAATACACAACACTTGACCACTGGGAGCCAATGACAGCTTTTCATCAGTGGCCTAACGTGTATGGTTGTACAGAATCACTGCAAATGAAATAACTACATTTTCTCCATTTGAAATGATGAGGGGGCATCTTCCAATGACCAAATGTGGTCCAGGGTGGATGAAGCATTCTACTTCTTGTAAGATAGATCTGGAAATGATGAAGAAAACCATAGAAAATAATGATAATAAATTCAAGCTATGGTATGATAAAAAGAAAAGATCATTGGTTGATGGATCAAGCATTAAAGTTGGTATGTTAGTCAAAGTTAAAAAACGTGGAAAGTTAAAAAAGGTGCGAGTCAATTTACAGATTCTTTTGAAGTGCCTCAAGTTTTAAATAATGCCTGGAGATTCAATGATGGAAAAGTGTCATACCTCAAAAGAATTGCTATTTTGAAGGGTGAAAAACACATATATAGGAAAGAAAGTAAAGATGGAGTTTGTAAGAATTTTGATGAAAAGTTGTGGGAAGAAATGGAAACTCTTGGAAGTAGAGAAGATAGGATTATTCCTGAAAGAATTGATAGGGATTCAAACGTGGAAGGAGAATTACAGACTTCTGATGATCAGTCGGTCAGAGATGGAGAAAAGAGTGAGCAGTTACCAGTTACTTGTGGAGGGAAAAAGGTTGCGAAGGAATCCTGAGTGGATGTCTGATTATGTATGAGAGGGAGATGTCTAAATATTGTTTTATGCATTTTTTTCCACCTATGTGTTTATATTACATTCTTCTTTAGCATGTTTTATTAGAACATATACTGTGGTTATTAATCCAGGATATTGTTTATTGTATATTATCCTTTTTTAGGTTCTTTTTTTATTTTAATTAATTATTGGTTGTTGTTTCATTCGATTGTGTTTTGCAATTAATGTATGCACTCCTTGTTAGGGCCTTTCAGATTGTAACGGGGGCCCCTAGCGCTGTCAACTACCCCAGCTATGGAACTTCCTTGCTAAAGGTCTGTGGAGAGTGGAGGGCAGTTGCTGAGGACTTGATAGACGAAAGGGGAGTGCACTGTTGGTGGGGTTCATTTTCCGATAATAAAGACTCAGTTTTGAGTAATTACTTGACAGCCGCGCGTGCCTTCGTGACAGATTTCTGACTTTTGTTTTGGGGTGTTTACATTCGGAGAGTGGCGTGTCTGTGTGTGCTTTCGCTCAGTGGAACATTCTAGAGCCAACCATAACTGCAGGGTGACTGTGACGTCGTCAGTGAATGTTGAGGCCGGGGCAGACTGACAGCCGCGTGACGCAGATTTACAAGACTGAAGGGGCTGCATGCAGGCTGCTGCTTCCTGAGAAGCGTTTAGGTGAAGAGGTTCCAGGACAGAGGTTTTGCTTTAGAACCAATGATAGTCCATGAGAAGGGTCCCAGGTATCGACATTTTGCGCAGAATTGAGCATGGCACCAAATATGGAGAAATGTAAAAAAAACTATACATATTTAAGACAAAGTGTAAGAGGTGTAAAAACGTTGTACACGTGGAGGACAAAAGTCTGGAACGATGGAAAAACGATGCGCTCTCTCACGGCACAATATGGGATGTGAAAACACTGTACACAGGCAGAGCACAGGATACAGAGGGGTGTGAATACTGCACAGGCGCAGGGCTGCAGTATACGAGGAGGCGTGAAGACAATGCACAGGCTGCATGATGCTGAGAAGTGGGAACTGTGCACGCGTGAAGGGCAGACTAGAGGGAGGTCAAAGCATTGCACCCATTCGAGGCACCTGAATATGGGCAGGTGTGAAAGCAATGCCCAGGTGCAAGATCGCAATACACGGAGATACGTGAAATCTGTGCCTCATACAGATAGAATCAAAAAAGACTGGGAGATGGGGAAATACTCCACTGTAGAAGCGTTGTGAATACAGCACAATTCAGTCACAGAATATTGAGAGAGGTGTAAACACCGCACATATGCAGGGCAAAATACGATAAGACGTGACAACACTACATATCCAAAGATTGGAGAATACGAGGGGATGCGAGAATCGGATCATTTGCTTTTGCGTAGTTACGAAAAAAAAAAAAACTTGCAAAAATACAAAAAAATACACAAGTGGCACCTAGCACTGTGTTAAAGCATGAAGGGCCACATGTATCAACATTTGTAATGGCGATTAACTAATTGCAATTTTCTATGAATCGCCAGTAGATAATTGCTATTACAGATGTATGAAACTCCAAGAGATTCATATAGCAATTCGTAGGGGGTCACAAATCGAATCATTAATATTAATGAGGTAGGTTGCAATTTACGACCTCCTACGAATCCCTATAAACCAGGGGATGGTGGCCTGTTGGGGTCAGCAGACCACCATGTCCGTGATTGCTTTTAAATAAAGAATTTTTTTTTTAGATGCAGCCCGTTTTCCTTAAAGAAAACGGCTGCGTTTAGAGAAAAAAATGGACCACTGCCTGATCTTAAAAATAGTTTGTGCATACATTCACAAAGGGGATGGTTCTCATTTGCAATGGGTTACCCCTCCTTGAAGTAGGTGGTAAAATGCAAATGATTTGCGACCGCATTTCGGTCACAGAACATTCCTACATACCAATGTGATTCAGTATTAGGAGGGGGCGCCCTAAACACACCCCTTTCTAATAGGGAATTGCTAACCCATTTTGCGATTCTGTAAGGTTACCGAATCGCAAAATAGGGTTTGGTACATTAGGAAAGCCTTTTTAGGTCTCGGGCCTAGCCTACACTAAAGCAGAACACGCAATAGGCCATGGGCGGACGCGTAGCTCCGCCCATGGCCTATTGCTGTCTGTTACACGCACTCGAGGCCATATATCTTGAATTATTGCTGCCGTGACGGCCGCGGTAATTCAAGACAGTTTTTTTTTTACAAGAGAATCGCGAAAGCGATCGCTTGTTATTAAATGTTCGAAACAACGTGGTGTGAGTCTGCATTTTCCTCTCAGAGACTTCTGCTAAACCTACATAAACGTCTTCTCAGTGAAACAACGAGCATAAAAGATGTGATATTGGAATATTGGCTATTTTACAGGGAGTGGGACCTTGGGATGGAGAGGTGCGGAGTCTCTTCTGTCTTCAGTAGTCTTAGAACTTAGTGATGGAGGAGACGGGAGTTGATTCTAGCCATGGAGGGATCCAGCCATCGCTGAGCGCTGCAAGGCCCAGAAGAGAAAGGCCCACTGTGCGGGGCCTTTCACTATGGTCCATCGCTGCGAGACCCAAGGGCACATCTTCCCTTCCTTAGGCTTTGCAGCTGTAGTCACGTGCCACAAAGGAGGCCCCCTAGGGTTGTCTTTCATTATGCCTCAAGTTCAGAGATACTTTTCTTTCAGTTTCTTTCCTATATGCAAAATGGTGTTAATGTCCTCGGATCCCAAACCCTCTGTGCGCAAAATCCCTTCCCTGTATGCTGCATGGTGACTTTTCAAATTGCACATGGCCATGTTCATTCAACAAAGGCCTGCTGTTTATGTGATGAAGTAACTAACACAATCCATATGCATTAACTAGAAATGATTGACTAAAACATAACCCTTATTGTACAAAGCAAGTGGTCCGGGTTGAGTTACTGGTGTATACTGAACACCAGAGCTATCCACTCATCCCGTTTCCCTCTTTGTTGATCTACTTAGCTTACGTGGTCTTCGGGTTTATCTTTGCCTCCTTAATTTCATTCTACACAATTCTTTTTAAGTACATTTGTTTGGAGATATCAGAGATAAAGGTTATATTCCAAGAGGTGCTGTTGAGACTTTTACAAAAAAAATGTAAAAATAAGGGGACAAGCTTTCCCATCTATGCACCTGCTATCAGAAACAACATCCCCATATCCATCAGGACTGCCTAAACCCTGCCCTATCGAGGAAAGAGCCGAGACTCATCTCTTTAAAGAACTCTACACCATGATGCAGTAACAGCCCCAAATCCTGCTACCTCTCCTATCACGTTTACTTCGTCTTTTTGACTTTGACCCTGACCAGTACTTGACTGCTTTTCAGCTAGGTTCATACTATACAAATACCACGTTCATCTATAACATATGAATGCACTAATCTGGAAATAATAAGTTAGCATTTTAGTAAAATGATCAGTTTAGGAGAGACATGGATCAAGCTTTCCCACCTAGTGTGACTAATATAATGTATTTCCAGTAAACTGAACTTTAAATAATATGCACTTACCGTTTTAGGATTATAATTTTTGTTTTTAATGTTTTACTAATATGTGCACCAAAAAAATTGCTTTTTGCAAAGTTGCCTCAACAATGCCAGAGGATTAATGGCCAATCCATGTCACTTCCTGTGATGTCATATTGCATGCATATTAGAGAGGTCTCACACATTTCCTTTCAGCCCATTATCCGAAAAATCCTTGAGCTGGCCCTGAACCCATACCTTGGCTGTCCAGTTCTGCATAGCGCAGTTTGGCGGCCTGCAGTCCAGTCTATCCCATCCTGATGCAGACCGCTCTGACCTACAGCTGGGCGGTGGCACCACATTTGTTGAGGGTGGACTAGCCCTTAATGAGCTGCACTCAGAGTGGGTCCTACCTATGACTGACTAACCAAAGCATCTCTTGGCTGCACCTGGGGCGTCACCGTGGGGCCAAGTTCCTTAACTTCCTAACCAGCAGATACGTTTAATGACAATTCTCTCCAGAGCAACAGGACATCACCTACTGGCTTAAGGTGTTTGAAACAGAGGGGCATTAGAGAGTCAACTCTATCCCGTGTGCTTCTGGAGTTTCTTTTAACCAAAGTAGGCCAAAAATGTGTTGTGCAATTGGCAAAACAGATTTTTAGAGCCTATATATATATATATATAGTATACCTCCAGGCCGGAGTATACCCCCAGGCCGGAGTATACCTCGAGGTTAAAACGGCCCACGCTAGATTATACCCGTGTATATTATGGCCTGGGCCAATTTATACTTTGGGGTATATCATGGCCTAGGCCAAACCATACCCCTCTAGGCCAAATTATACCCCCATGATATCAATAGTGTTGAGCTATATACACATGAATTACTACATTTTTCCACATTTTATTTAAAACTGTAAACACAAAGAATTTGATTACTTCAACCAGAAAAACTTTAATCAGAAAAAATAATAAACTTCCACAAAGATAAATGATTAGTACTATACTTCTCAGTAGTGTTAGCACATTAAAATAAAAGCACATGTCTCACACTCTAATGCTCACTCTAGTATGAATGTTCAAAGTTCAACACTGATAACATCCAATGATCATGCTTGTTTTCAAGATAAAGTGCATGTTGGGTTGTTGAATGCAGATTGAAGCTTGTGGGAGAACTCAACCTATACCAGAGTTGAATCTGGCCTGGTGGGGTATGATCTGGCCCAGTCTATTTTAAACCCCCGGGTATAGTTTAACCTAGGACACTTTATCCCCGGGGTATACTCTAGCCTGGGCCAAACTATACCCGGGTTTAATCTGGGCAGGGTATTTTTGGCCTGTTACACCGGGAACGTGTGTGCGTGAGAGGGAGGCAGAGCGTAGGTGTCTGGTGGGTTGGTGAAAGTACGCGGCTGTACTGGTATTCTGATCCTGTGATGTGTAGGGCATTGGATCAAACTCCTGGTGAAATCCGACAGACACCTCAACATACCCCACTGTACCCAACTACTTACCAGAAATGGCATTTATTAGGGGAGTGTAACCCCCCCTGAAGCTACGCCCTGTTAAGTGCGACCGACATATATCGTAGTACACCAGTGTAATTTACAACATTATACTTATGTGTAACTCGATGGAGCTATGCCATTCTGCTTCTGCCATGTATTGTAATACGGGAGTCCTGACGGTTAAACTCCTATGGTGGGAGCACCAGAGCAACACGAACCGACAGAATACCAGCCACTCTTGTTCGCAGCACTTGTGTTTTTTCTTCTATTTTTTGCGTGAAGTGCATCTTTGCATCCAAAAGTGCCCTGATTATTCATTCGTACTAAAAGATAGCGCAAAGATGCCAGATTTGCGTTTGACATAAAATACAGCACAAATATGCCAGATTTGTGTTTGAAATTATTTTGTGCAATTTTCATGAAATTTCGAGTAATTAAACAAAAAGGAAATGACACACATTTCACACACACCCCTAGCTAGCGAGGCGTGCTCTGAAGAGCTATGACTTCCGGCCCAAACCTGGCAGGTCCACGATATAATAGGGGGGGGGGGGGGACTGAAAAGAACCCACTATCAAGACCCTGCTCTGGTTTCAGTCATTGTTTGCAAAAATCCTTGTAAAAGAAATGAATAAACAGCAGGCCCAGCTTGAGCGCAGCACCCACAGGCATTGCACTAACAGTGCACATATGTGCGTGGGTGCGTGGGGGGAGGGGCCGGCAGATGACGCTTTTGCTACTTGGCAAAGCGTGAAGTCTCTCTCTGCACAGAGCAGCGATGTATATATGGAGTTGCCTAAAAATGTGTCAATGTTTTTCCCCCCAGAAAATGCAATGTTCATGAAAGGTGCCACATTAGCAGCGCGTGCGGTAATGAAGCCGGCACAAGGCATCACCGAGATGAAAACAAGCCGCATCCGAGAACATCTTGCAAGCCTTCTGCCAAGGAGGGGGGCCCACCCGCAGGAAAAGACTCCTGCGCAGGAGACATTCAGGGTCGCCCTCTCTCTCTCGTCCTAGGGTGAAAGGCTCTGTGCCACTGTCCCAACTAGTAGAACCTGATCCCGTTCTCTCTGGTCCTAAAGCGAAAGGCTCTGTGTCACTGTGGTAATCCACAGAGCCAGATCCTGCTCTCTCTGGTCCTAGGGTGAAAGGCTGTGTGTCACTGTGGTAATCTACAGAGCCAGATCCTGCTCTCTCTGGTCCTAGGGTGAAAGGCTGTGTGTCACTGTGGTAATCCACAGAGCCAGATCCTGCTCTCTCTGGTCCTAGGGCGAAAGGCTCGATGCCACTGTCCAAACTAGTAGAACCTGATCCTGCTCTCTCTCATCCTAGGGTGAAAGGCTCTGTGTCACTGTGGTAATCCACAGAGCCAGATCCTGCTCTCTCTGGTCCTAGGGTGAAAGGCTCTGTGTCACGGTGGTAATCTACAGAGCCAAATCCTGATCTCTCTGGTCCTAGGGTGAAAGGCTCTGTGTAACTGTCATAATCCACAGACTCAGATCCTGCTCTCTCTCATCCTAGGGTGAAAGGCTCTGTGTCACTGTGGTAATCCACAGAGCTAGATCCAGCTCTTACTAGTCCTAAAGGAAAGGTTCTGCGCCACTGTGCCAACCCGTAGAACCTGATCCCGCTCTCTCAGGTCCTAAATTGAAAGGCTCCGAGGTCACTGTGGGAAATCCACAGAGCCAGATCCTGCTCTCTCTCGTCCTAGGGCGAAAGGCTCGATGCCACTGTCCAAACTAGTACAACCTGATCCTGCTCTCTCTCATCCTAGGGTGAAAGGCTCTGTGTCACTGTGGTAATCCACAGAGCCAGATCCTGCTCTCTTTGGTCGTAGGGTGAAAGGCTCTGTGTCACTGTCCCAACTAGTAGAACCTGATCCCGCTCTCTCTAGTCCGGAAGCGAAAGGCTCTGAGGTCACTGTGGTAATCCACTGAGCCAGATCCTGCTCTCTCTGGTCCTAGGGTGAAAGGCTGTGTGTCACCGTGGTAATCCACAGAGCCAGATCCTGCTCTCTCTGGTGTTAGAGCGAAAGGCTCTGTGTCACTATGGTAATCCACAGAGCCAGGTCCTGCTCTCTCTGGTCCTAGGGTGAAAGGCTCTTTGTCACCATCATAATCCACAGAGCCAGATCCTGCTCTCTCTGGTCCTAGGGCGAAAGGCTCTGAGGTCACTGTGGTAATCCACAGAGCTAGATCCAGCTCTCACTAGTCCTAAAGGAAAGGTTCAGCGCCACTGTGCCAACCCGTAGAACCTGATCCCACTCTCTCTAGTCCTATGGTGAAAGGCTCTGTGACACTGTGGTAAACCACAGAGCCAGATCACGCTCTCTCTCATCCTAGGGTGAAAGGCTGTGTGTCACTGTGGTAATCCACAGAGCTAGATCCAGCGCTCACTAGTCCTAAAGGAAAGGTTCAGCCCCACTGTGCAAACCCGTAGAACCTAATCCCGCTCTCTCTAGTCCTATGGTGAAAGGCTCTGTGCCGCTGTGGTAATCCACAGAGCCAGATCCTGCTCTCTCTCGTCCTACGGTGAAAGGCTCTGTGCCACTGTGGTAATCCACAGAGCCTGATCCTGCTCTCTCTCGTACTAGGGTGAAAGTCTCTGTGTCACTGTGGTAATCCACAGAGCCAGATCCTGCTCTCTCTGGTCCTAGGATGAAAGGCTTTGTGTCACTGTGGTAATCCACAGAGCCAAATCCTGTTCTCACTAGTCCTAGGGTGAAAGGCTCTGTGTCACGGTGGTAATCCACAGAGCCAAATCCTGCTCTCTCTCGTCCTAGGGTGAATGGCTCTGTGCCACTGTGGTAATCCACAGAGCCAGATCCTGCTCTCTCTTGTCCTAGGGTGAAAGGCTCTGTGTCACTGTGGTAATCCACAGAGCCAGATCCTGCTCTCTCTGGTCCTAGGATGAAAGGCTCTGTGTCACTGTGGTAATCCACAGAACCAGATCCTGTTCTCACTAGTCCTAGGGTGAAAGGCTCTGTGTCACGGTGGTAATCCACAGAGCCAAATCCTGCTTTCTCTGGTCCTAGGGTGAAAAGCTCTGTGCCACTGTGGTAATCCACTGAGCCAGATCCTGCTTTCTCTGGTCTTAGGGTGAAAGGCTCATCAGTGCCACTGTGGTAATCCACAGAGCCAGAACCTGCTCTCTCTGGTCCTAGGGTGAAAGGCTCTGTGCCACTGTGGTAATCCACTGAGACAGATCCTGCTCTCTCTGGTTTTAGGGTGAAAGGCTCTGTGCCACTGTGGTAATCCACAGAGCCAGATCCTGCTTTCTCTGGTCCTGGGGTGAAAGGCTCTGTGCCACTGTGGTAATGCACAGAACCAGAACCTGCTCTCTCTGGTTTTAGGGTGAAAGGCTCTGTGCCACTGTGGTAATCCACAGAGCCAGATCCTGCTTTCTCTGGTCCTAGGGTGAAAGGCTCTGTGCCACTGTGGTAATCCACTGAGACAGATCCTGCTCTCTCTGGTTTTAGGGTGAAAGGCTCTGTGCCACTGTGGTAATCCACAGAGCCAGATCCTGCTTTCTCTGGTCCTAGGGTGAAAGGCTCTGTGCCACTGTGCCCACCCGTAGAACCTGATCCCGCTCGCTCTGGTCCTAGGGTGAAAGGCTCAGTGTCACTGTGGTAATACACAGAACCAGATCCTGCTCTCTTTGGTGATAGGGTGAAATGCTCTTTGCCACTATGGTAATCTACAGAACCAGATCCCGCTCTCTCTCGTCCTAGGGTGAAAGGCTCTGTGTTACTGTGGTAATCCACAGAGCCAGATCCTGCTCTCTCTGGTCCTAGGGTGAAAGGCTCTGTGTCACTGTGGAAATCCACAGAGCCAGATACTGCTCTCTCTGGTCCTAGAGCGAAAGGCTCTGTGTCACTATGGTAATCCACAGAGCCAGGTCCTACTCTCTCTGGTCCTAGGGTGAAAGGCTCTGTGTCACTGTGGTAATCCACAGAGCCAGATCCTGCTCTCTCTGGTCCTAGGGTGAAAGGCTCTGTGCCACTGTGCCAACCCTTAGAACCTGATCCCGCTCGCTCTGGTCCTACGGTGAAAGTCTCTGTGTCACTGTGGTAATCCACAGAGACAGATCCTGCTCTCTCTAGTCCTATGGTGAAAGGCTCCGTGTCACTGGGGTAATCCACAGAGCCAGATCCTGCTCTCTCTGGTCCTAGGACGAAAGGCTCTGTTTCACTGTGGTAATCCACAGAGCCAGATCCTGCTCTCTCTGGTCCTAGGACGAAAGGCTCTGTTTCACTGTGGTAATCCACAGAGCCAGATCCTGCTCTATCTAGTCTTAGGGTGAAAGGGTCTGTGTCACTGTCACAATCCACAGAGCCGGATCCTGCTCTCCCTGGTCCTAGGGTGAAAGGCTCCGTGTCACTGTGGTAATCCACAGAGCCAGATCTTACTCTCTCTGGTCCTCGGTTGAAAGGCTCTGTGCCACTGTGGTAATCCACAGAGCCAGATCTTGCTCTCTCTAGTCCTAGGGTGAAAGGCTCTGTGCCACTGGTAATGCACAGAGCCAGATCCTGCTCTCCCTGGTCCTAGGGTGAAAGGCTCTGTGTCACTGTGGTGATCCACAGAACCAGATCCTGTTCTCTCTCGTCCTTAGGTGAAAGGCTCTGAGGTCACTGTGGTAATCCACAGAGTCAGATCCTACTCTCTATCGTCCTAGGGTGAAAGGCTCCGTGTCACTGTGGTAATCCACAGAGCCAGATCCTGCTCTCTCTCGTCGTGGGTGCACACGGAGATAATCAATTAACTCATTTGTACCTTTCAGTCTACTCTATCTCCCAGTGCACCCAATAAACCCCAATGCCATTTGATGATATAGCCCAAATCACTACAAATCAAGCTGAACTTTTAGCGTTCTCACCTGAATCAGCTGAAGAAATCTATGGACTCATACAGGAGACCAGAGCATTCAGTCCTAACATATCCACTACAGCACAACTCATCCGACAGTTCAAATTTTTGAGTAAAAAAGAAATCAAACAAAGGCTGCACGCCACAACATTAATTCACTACCACAAAAACAAAAGAATTCCAAGAGGACTGAGAATCGCCTTGAAACCGATGCTGTGTAAGAACAATAAACAATTTATTGAGAATTGGTACCAAATATTAAATAAATGCTCTCTCGACTTAATCCTATTAATCATCCAAGAGCTCTCAAAAGTTCTGAAAGAAATAAAAGCAGATCTAGAAAACATGAAAAAAGAAATGAACAAACGTCCTGACTTGCAAACAATTCTAGAGGACATAAATGCCAAATTGGATAAATAAGCCAAAGAAGTTAACGATCGAAAGGTCAGAATGTACAAACGAGACACAATAGACTATAAATGCGATGAAGTATATACGTGGGCAGAAATCTATAATCAGAAAAAATGGCAACAACCAAAACGTAAATCTACCACTACCTCATCCCAGGAAAGTATTGTCTCGGATACAGATGTTTCCCAATCTAGACAACCAATTGCTAAACAACCGCAACCAAGCACATCACAGAAAAAGCATTTTTAGAGACAAGCCCGGCCGCCAATGCACCACCTATAGAAAAAACAGGAGGGACAGAAGAAACGGAGGAAGAAATAGCAAAAAGAGCAAGAAGTCAGAAATCGACGAAAGTGATCTAGTGATCAACATATCATCGAAACAGCTTACAAAGGCACAAATAACAGTGCTCAATAAAGGAACTTCTTTTGTCCCGACATACAACACGAACCTTCCAGAAACTGAAAAAGCTTTATTCAGATTCTTCAGATCACTGAAACTCAGATATATTTTTAAGGACATGCAAGATACCACAACCACTGGTACTAAAGAATTCAAACCCAGGAGTAACTTTTGCACACCATACTCCCACAAAACCATTGAAGCTTTTGAAAGATCTGTAATCACTGAAGTACAAAAGATTAACTTCTCTAAATCGAAACAAATGAATTTATCCAAGAAAGAATGGAGCACATTGGAAAATCTTGCAAACGATCACGATTTGACTTTCCAAAGAGCCGACAAAGGAGGAGCTCTTATTATCATGGACACCACATTCTATGAAACCAGTGTAAATGACCATGTGAACAATAAAGATATCTATTTACTTTTAGAATCTGATCCCACAACTGAGTACCAAAAAATACTATCTCAGATCACGCATTGGAGATGCAGTGGATTAACGAGAAAACATACAAATTTTTGGAAACTAAATTCCCTCGGAGACCCAAACTATATATGTTACCGAAGATCCATAAAGATGCATCCAAACCACCTTTCAGACCAATTGTGTCAGCTTGTGGGTCAATATCAGAAAGTATTGGTAAATATGTTGATTGGTATCTTCAACCTATAGTACAGAAATGCCAAACGTATATCAAAAACACAACTGCATTCCTTAACTTATTGAACACCATCCAACTAAAAGAAGAGGCAGAGTATTGGCTCTGCACAGTGGACGTTGTAGCATTATATACCTCAATTCCACATAACGAAGGGCTAGAAGCCCTAGAATGGAACCTACTAAAAAAGTAGATGACTGCGAGGCCAACAAAGTATTTTTGATAGAGTTAATGCACTTCTCACTCTATCATAGTTATTTCTAATGGAAAGACAACTATTACAATCAAGGCAATGGAACCTCAATGGGTTTTGGGGGGGCACCCTCATACGCGAACCTATTCATGTCCAAATTCGAGACTGAACACATCCCACACAACTCAGATTGGACCACCAACTTAATAACTTTCAAAAGATTTATTGACGATATATTCCTGATCTGGAAAGGCAGGAAAGACCAACTTATCGCAAACATAGCCACTTTGAATAACTTGAATCCAAGAATCAAATTCACACACACTATTGAGAAAGAATCCATATCCTTTTTGGATGTACAAATCACTATCATTATTCATCAACTTCATACTAAAGTGTTCAAGAAAACCACAGACCGTAACTCCAGTCTGCTCTTCCAAAGCTTTCACCCGGACTCTCTGAAAAAACATTTACCCACATCTCATTTATTCGTTTAAAAAGGATCACTTCTGATGAGAATACTTTAAAATCATCACTAATGGATCAACATCAACAATATCTACAAAGAGGATATCCCATAGAAATATTAGAGGAATCCTTAAAAAAAGTGGAGAAGTTGCCTAGGGAAACGCTTCTCAAAACATCAAGTCAAACGGCAACACAGAAAACAGTGTGCGTATTGAAATATTCGACAGCATCCCAAAGGATTAAAAAAGCTATCAATCGACACTGGGATTTAATCAGAACTGAACCGGATCTACAAAACCTATATAATGAACATGTTACATTCGCTTACCAAAGATGCAAAAACCTGAAAGAGATTTTATCCACCAAAAAGGAAGCAAAGCCATTATTTAAAGGAATGGCCAAATGCCAAAATTGCATCCATTGCAATAATGTAATCATTGGTAACGTTTTCATGCACCCGACTGAAGGTCACAAAATTGACTTGCATTATTCAGGGACACGTGATTCCACTAATGTTATTTACGCAATCAAATGCCCTTGCGGCAAGATTTATGTTGGACAGACAGAACGTAAAATTAAAGTGAGAATGTCAGAACATAAAAGCAATATACGAACCATGAACAATAAATCTACTGTAGCTATGCACTGGCTTGAAGCCAACCACCAAATCTCGCAGTTGAGATTTACAATACTTGAGATACTCCCACATCGCTGCGACATGGATCCTGTTAAACAACGCCTTAAGGCCGAATTTTTCTGGATCAAAAAATTGAATTCCTTGCAGCCCACAGGGATGAATGATCGAATCGAGTTTTCATGTTTCCTATGATCCATTTCTTATCCATGACTGTACAGTACCATCATAGCTCAGTCTTCAAGCTTGTCTCTGCCTAATACACACACTGTCAGACCCCTTAAAGTAACGATGAACAGCACTTAGGATGTGCCATTACCATAATCATTTGGTTACCCCTTCGATGTAGCTTTATGAATAATTTGCATATTGACTCTATATTGATTGATTCTACAATTTTGATTTATATTGTTTCTATTTGGAAATCTTTTTCCATGCTTTACTCATTGATTATATTTATGTTGAGAATGTACACACACTATACAACACACTGTATTGTGTTTAGTTACATGAGCCTCAGATATGAGGAGCATTGCTTGAAAGAGTTAGCAATCTTTATTATTACCCCGACCGGTAACACGCGATACCACGTGACCGGAGCTTGAATAGTAACATCCAATCAGAATGCATCCCCTAGTTCCCTAGGTAACGCAGCTAAACAATAGTATCGACCGAGCGCGGTTTATTAATATTACAGGGCGTATTATGTGTTTAAGAACAAATACGCAATTCGCAACACCACCAACATTTATTAATCATGCACCCTTACATATCAACAGGGTCACAATACACTTCCTATATTACCGTACGTCAGCAATGCACGTGATACGTAATGTTGTTTAGAAGAAGCACTGTGATTGGCTTCTTGTTGAACCAGCCGACACCGATCTCGGAAATCCTCAACGCGTTTCACAAAGTAAGTTCTCTTCGCGTTTGTCCCGACTTTAACAGCGCTTTAACCTTAGCGATTTGTACTAAACCAGCATAACCAGTCCGGTGTACGCAAGTAGTCTCCTCTGTATTCAGATTATTGTTCTCTGGGTTTAATACAGTGATTCCTGCCGCGACAATATTGCGAGCAGACATACTCTTACTCAAGTTCGCTTTCTCTGTATATGGTTTACCGGCATACCACACGTTCATTTTAAGCAATACTTTTAGACCCGCTCCATGTTTCTACTTTTGAACAGAGGCAATACACGATAACTCACGCAGAATAGCAAACTGTGTATGCATTTTCAATAGTATTAATTTCATTTTGATCGCACCATATGATTAGACTTATCAAGAATGCATAATACATGGGTTGTATTGTTTTTAACTAGAATGATTGTTTGTAATTTGAAGGATAGTATGATATTTATGTTATGTTCTGAATACTAAGGTCCTGTATGTTTTTCCCACAGACACCTGATGAAGGGTTAGTTGGATAACCCAAAATGCATTGGGTATAATGAAACGCAATTCACAAATTCATGATTATAATGAATCTTCAAAATCTTTGAATTGATGAACACCAAGTTTGAATAAAGAAAGAATGTCACAAACATCAAATGATTGTCTGTGATTGATGAATATATCACATGAAATGTAACAACATAGGCAATTCAGTACTTAATGTTCAAGAGTAAAGTGACAAAGGAGAGGACATAACTAAAAAGACAAAGTCGGTGACTTTAGTTTTCTTAGCATGAAAAGATAAAAAACACTAATAAAAAGTTGATTCTCAAATGTAGTTAATCACATATAGAAATAGTTTAATCAACATTACATAATATCACAATACAGTTACAAATTACAGTTTTTATAAAAAAATTATAAAGAGAAAAGAAGGTAAAGTGGCATAAACTGTTTCTCGACGCGCGTTTCGGCGACCAGCGCCTTCTTCTGGAGTAGCCACGAATTATCTGATAACAAAAAAAATTTCAAAGTGGCATAAACAAATGTTTTTGACAATTTATTAGTTAAAACAGCCTCTTAAATTAGAAAGAATACTAAAAAACACTAGTAGTGATCAACAATGTTACAACAAGTCTCTCCCATTGTCACTTAATTAACATGTAGCATATGATTCTCAGAAACAAATTCTCATGACACTCAAAAAACCATATTTCATTGTTCATTCTTGTCCGAAACATATTTAATATATGCTAATGTGGGGAGGGGTCGACTAATTCAGACATAGTATGAAACGGCTATTGATAATCTCACTTATCATTTTTACTATCGATGAACTTCTTTTTATGTTTATGTTATACATTAAAGATAGATGCTATATGGTGATGACTAATATATATTTATCACTCTCTGATATACTTACTGTTCTAGCAGTTTATCAAGGATGAAAGTTGAAGATGTGGTCCTTGAAACAAAGATGGTTAAACTAAAGGAAAGAGGATAGCACATTTTTAAGTATACTGGGTTTTGTTCTTTATAGATGTATATCACATGGATCAACTTGATTCAATTAATTCCTAATAGGAATTTTCAAGGAACTTACAATTCCGAATGATCTAGATGTACTTTGAATTAGTTGAAATTCAAGAAAGATGTAAATTCGTATAAGGGATGCCTTTTCTATGAAGGATATTTTCTTCAAGGTTGAATCTATAAATTGAAGTCATATATGTTGCATATTGAGACCAGTCGAGTATTGCTCATTGTTTACTAGATTAAAACAAAACCTAAATATTATAAATGTATAAAGCAAACATATGCTCTGCGATTAATAAAATATGTAGAACGTCTTGCATCCCATTATTTTAATTCTTATTAATCCGCACTGAATCACAGAGTTTGGTTCCCTTTGTGGTTCTCATGATAGACAAACTTTTCCTAATAGAAATGTTGATAAACATGTGACTTATAGGCGAATTCACTTTTTAAGAACATTTAATTATTTTAAGAGCATATAATAATATAAGATTGAATACATGCTTGCATTATGAAGAAAAACCTCATAAGCTCTACAAATCTTATATTATTTATCTCCTTTGTAGAACATCATTTAATCTACTTTTGCGGCCAGGAGGTTTAACACCACATATTTTAAATTAAGGTAAATTCTCAACGCTATGTATCTTTCTATATATCTCTTTTAAAGTTTAAATTTGGAAGTGATTTATTGGACTCTATCAGACTGTGTCCCTCTAAAACTTATACCCCTTAGATTTATACAAGATTCGTTTTTTCATTGTGCCGTAATCTACATCGTGAATATAGGCAGCGACTCTTTCACATTATCGGAAGGTAAATATGTAGCCTTAAAGATAAATCGATAAGAATCCATCTTTAACTATTGTATGCTCTATAGAACTGTAGGCTCATCTGAACTCTTAAAATAATTAAATGTTCTTAAAAAGGGAATTCGCCTATAAGTCAATTGTTTATCAACATTTCTATTAGGAAAAGTTTGTCGATCATGAGAACCACTAAAGGTAACCAAACGCTGTAATTCAGTGCGGATTAATAGGAATTAAACTAATGGGATGCAAGACGTCTCTACATATTTTAATAATCGCAGAGCATATGTTTGCCGTATACATTTATAATATTTAGGTTTTGTTTTAATATAGTAAACAATGAGCAATACTCAACTGGTCTCAATATGCAACATATATGACTTCAATTTATAGATTCAACCTTGAAGAAAATATCCTTCATAGAAAAGGCATCCTTTATACAAATTTACATCTTTCTTGAATTTCAACTAATTCGAAGTACATCTAGATCATTCGGAATTGTAAGTTCCTTGAAAATTCCTCTTAGGAATTAATTGAATCAAGTTGATACGTGTGATATACATCTATAAAGAACAAAACCCAGTATACTTAAAAATGTGTTATCCTCTTTCCTTTAGTTTAACCATCTTTATTTCAAGGACCACATCTTCAACTTTCATCCTTGATAAACTGCTAGAGCAGTAAGTATATCAGAGGGTGATAAATATATATTAGTCATCACCATATAGCATCTATCTTTAATGTATAACATAAACATAAAAAGAAGTTCATCGATAGTAAAAATGATAAGTGAGCTTATCAATACCCGTTTCATACTATGTCTGAATTAGTCGACCCCTCCCCACATTAGCATATATTAAATATGTTTCGAACAAGAATGAGCAATGAAATATGTTTTTTTGAGTGTCATGATAATTTGTTTCTGAGAATCATATGCTACATGTTAATTAAGTGACAATGGGAGAGGCTTGTTGTAACATCGTTGATCACTACTAGTGTTTTTTAGTATTCTTTCTAATTTAAGAGGCTGTTTTAACTAATAAATTGTCAAAAACATTTGTTTATGTCACTTTTAACATTTTTTTGTTATCAGATAATTCGTGGCTACTCCAGAAGAAGGCGCTGGTCGCCGAAACGCACGTCGAGAAACATTGTATGCCACTTTACCTTCTTTTCTCTTTATAATTTTTTTATAAAAACTGTAATTTTTAACTGTATTGTGTTATTATGTAATGTTGATTTAACTATTTCTATATGTGATTAACTACATTTGAGAATCAACTTTTTATTAGTGTTTTTTATCTTTTCATGTTAATAAAACTAAAGTCACCGACTTTATGTCTTTTTAGTTATGTCCTCTCCTTTGTCACTTTACTCTTGAGCATTAAGTACTGAATTGCCTAGGTTGTTACATTTCATGTGCTGTTTATCCCTGACCTAGGAATTATTATATCCATTTATTCAGGGGGTTCTTGTTACCTATAAATAAATTGATGAATATATCTCCACAAGAAAGTTAATAAAGAAACCATTGTGTTTCATGTTAAAGGAGCGCGCCCTTTGTGATAACATTATCACACAACTTACTGTCACTGTGGTAATCCACAGAGTCAGATCCAGCTCTCTATCGTCCTAGGGTGAAAGGCTCTGTGTCACTGTGGTAATCCACAGAGCCAGATCCTGCTCTCTCTGGTCCTAGGGTAAAAAGCTCTGTGTCACTTGTAATCCACAGAACATGTCCCCTCTCTCTGGTCCTAGGGTAAAAGGCTCCTTGTCACTGTGCTAACCCCAGAACCAGACCCGGATCTCTCTAGTGCTAAGGGAAAGGGTCAGTGTAACTGTGCTAATCCACAGAACCAGATAGTACCCTCTCTGGTCCTATGGTGAAAGGCTCCATACCCCTGTGCCAACCCCAGAAACAGATACAGCTCTCTCTAGTCCCAAGGGAAAGGCTTTCTGTCACTGTGCTAATCCACAGAATCAGATCCTGCTCTCTCTCTTCAGAAGGTGAAAGACACTGTACCCCAGTGCCAACGCACAGAACCAGATCCAGCTCTATCTAGTCATAGGGTGAAAGGCTCTGTTTTCCCATGCCAACAACAGAACCAGATCCTGCTCTCTGAAGTCCTAAGGGAAATACTCCATGTCACTATGCCAATCCACAGAATCAGACACTGCCCTCTCTCTAGTCTAAAGGTGAAAGGTTCTATACCCCTGTGTCAACCCACATAACCTGATCCTGTTCTCTCTAGTCCTAAGGGAAAATCTCTTGTGTCACTGAGCAAATCCACAGAACCAGATCTTTCTCTCTCTGGTCCTAAGGGAAAGGCTCTATGTAACTGTGCTAATCAACAGAACCAGATAGTGCTCTCTCTATTCCTAGGGTGAAAGGCTCCGTATCCCTGTGCCAACCCTCAGAACCAGGCCCTGCTCTCTCTCATCCCAAGGCTAAAGCGTTGTGTCACTGTGCTCATCCTGCCCTCTCGCTTCTCAGAAGGGTGAATGGCTTTGCATCCCCGTTCCAGCACACAGAACCTGAACCGCTATCTCTAGTCCTAAGAGAAAAGGTCTGTGCTAATCCTCACATTGCTGCCGTTTACGAAGAGCAGAGATCACAGAGAGACAAAGAGAGGATTTATCAAGGTCCCGAGTACAGAGTAAAGCGACATTGTCAAGGGTATCCCTGAGAGGAGATACATGTATTTGAAAAGAAGTTGATGCTACTGCCAGTCTGATTGATATTGCACCAAATACATCCCGTTAGGAAGGATCAGTACTGAGGATAGCTAACCAATACTATGCGTCTGAAAATAGGGAAATTAACTCAATTTTCATATCCGAGCCTTGAGAAAGCCCAGGGAGGCGAAACGTACGTTGGCTGCTGCTGTTTTCCATGTTTAAAGAAATGAAATAATACAAGCAAAAAGACCCGATTCAAGACTCATTGTGGATTTCTACAAAAAGGACATTGATCTATGGCACATTGAACCACACAGTGTGGAAGTTTTGGGATAATAGTTACAACCACTTGGTGTGCTTTGCTGTATTTTGGTCAAATATTGTTCTAGGCTGTTTCAGTCCTAGTGGAAGTATACCCTGGTGGATGGGTACTGTGGCACAATGAAAGCACCCTGACAAACAGGTTTTTTTCATCAAACGACATAATCCTTGACCCATTCAAGAAAGTTCAGTGTAGTCAGGATTTCAATGATTACAAAGATTTGTTCATGTTGGTTGGAGATTCTGATGATGTAATAAATGTTGTAGAAGAAGAATTCAAGAAATATGTAATGCACCCTATCCCACAAAAAGACATCAGTGCAATGAAATACTGGTGTTCTTAGAAGCATGAATGGCCAACACTGTGTAATCTTTCTTTGAATCTCTTGGCCATTCCAGTGTCATCACCAAATATTGAACGGGTTTTCAGTGGTATTCATTTCATTACCAAACCAGAAAGAGCCTCAATGTCTGCAAAGTCTCTTGAAATGCACATGTGCTTGTACTACAATGGCAACGTTTTCAGATGAATGTATTGTGTTGACCAATAACAACCGGGCGCTGGTGTGCATTGTCAATTTAAATAAATGAGGATAAATACTAGCTGTAGGGGCGGCTTTTGCGTGTGTCAAAAATAAATGTGGATAAATACAGAAAAACTGCTCAAAAAATAAATATGGATAAATACAGACGGAAATGGCAAAAAAATAAATACCATAAAACCGGGAGCCCTAATAATGATTTAACTTGCACTTGGCACTTATTTGCACAGTTAAACATTTTTTTAGTCCATGTGACATTGTGAATTAGGGAGAAAAAAAAATAATTTCGCCCGAGAATGATATTTTGTATATATAAACTATCATGCATATTCATTATTTTAATGATTATATATCAGTGATTGACGTATATAAGTTAAATTCTTTGCATTGTAGTTGAACAGTGTTGTCCAGCTATATTACTTGGCTTGTCACATGGTTATTTTCGTATGCACTAGCACTTTAAAAAGCACTTTCACGTCAACACTCATTGTCGAGTGAACAAGCAGTTGTGGCTGCGAAACGCATCTTGGCAAAACAGGATATATATATATATATAGATATATATATATAGATATATATATATATATATCTATATATATATATATATATATATTCCGCTCCGTGGGGTTGTCCAAAGTAGCGGGTAGCACCCGAGCCTGCGTGCGCCATCCCCAAGGCGTTAGTTGGTATGGGCAGTTGCGTGCTTGTAATAGGCCCGACGCGTTTCGGAAATTTCCTCATCAGGGGCCAGCAGTAAAGTGCACGACGTCTACCATCTCCCTGTATGAAAACACGCATTGTGCTTATGGGAGATGTAGTCCATATATCCTGGATGGATGCACTTACAAGTTACTGCTCGTTCCAAAGGCTCTAACATGAGCCCCCAAACATCACTCCTGTCCTCATTCATCGCGCAGCTCCACATACGAGACTCCTGGGATAGAGGGTCTCGTGGCCCCTGTTTCTTCGGGGTGATGCTACCCAGCGGTCCTGCCGCGGGGTAGCATCACCCCGAAGAAACGGGGGCCACAAGACCCTCTATCCAAGGAGTCTCACATGTGGAGCTGTGCGATGGATGAGGACAGGAGTGATGTTTGGGGGCTCATGTTAGAGCCTTTGGAACGAGCAGTAATTTGAAAGTGCATCCATCCAGGATAACATGGACTACATCTCCCACAAGCACTTGCTTGGTTTCATAAAGAGAGATGGTAGACGTCGTGCACTTTACTGCTGGCCCCTGATGAGGAAAATAATTTCCGAAACGCGTCGGGCCTATTACAAGCACGCAACTGCCCATACCAACTAACGCCTTGGGGAAGGCGCACGCAGGCTCGAGTGCTACCCGCTTTTTGGACAACCCCAAGGAGCGGAATATATTAGCAGCGGTCCTGCCGCTGGGTAGCATCACCCCGAAGAAACGGGGGCCACGAGACCCTCTATCCAAGGAGTCTCACATGTGGAGCTGCACGATGGATGAGGACAGGAGTGATGTTTGGGGGCTCATGTTAGAGCCTTTGGAACGAGCAGTAATTTGAAAGTGCATCCATCCAGGATAACATGGACTACATCTCCCACAAGCACTTGCTTGGTTTCATAAAGGGAGATGGTAGACGTCGTGCACTTTACTGCTGGCCCCTGATGAGGAAAATAATTTCCGAAATGCGTCGGGCCTATTACAAGCACGCAACTGCCCATACCAACTAACGCCTTGGGGAAGGCGCACGCAGGCTCGAGTGCTACCCGCTTTTTGGACAAACCCACGGAGCGGAATATATTAGCGGCGGTCCTGCCGCTGGGTAGCATCACCCGGAAGAAACGGGGGCCACGAGACCCTCTATCCAAGGAGTCTCACATGTGGAGCTGCGCGATGGATGAGGACAGGAGTGATGTTTGGGGGCTCATGTTAGAGCCTTTGGAACGAGCAGTAATTTGAAAGTGCATCCATCCAGGATAACATGGACTACATCTCCCACAAGCACTTGCTTGGTTTCAAAAAGGGAGATGGTAGACGTCGTGCACTTTACTGCTGGCCCCTGATGAGGAAAATAATTTCCGAAACGCGTCGGGCCTATTACAAGCACGCAACTGCCCATACCAACTAACGCCTTGGGGAAGGCGCACGCAGGCTCGAGTGCTACCCGCTTTTTGGACAACCCCACGGAGCGGAATATATATATATATATATATATATATATATATCCCACCACACTCGTTTGATGCAAGTACGGAAAACACAATGCCACTTGATCCTTATTACAACATGTTTATTTAAATTCGGTTTCACCCAATATCACTCGGCGCATTTCGGAGTACAAATCCTTTCTCACGAGTACGAGTGCTGTGCAAACACACAGCCTTCACCCTGACAGTCTTATTAAAAGTATTCCCATGGGCGAGCTTTTGCGAGCCAAGTGAAACTGTAGCACTGAGGAAGATTACACAATTGAGAGTGAAATAATGTGCAAAAGATTCAAAGACAGAGGCTATACCAATAAATGATTTGAAACAGCCTTGTCTAAAGTCTGGACAAGAGAAAGGGCAGACCTACTCACAGAAAAAGTAAAAGAAACAGATGTCACTGAGACTTAAAGATGGCAAGGAAACTGTACGGTTTATAACGAACTATAACCGGCAGTCGTGGAATGTTAGAGAGGCCTTAAAAAGATTCTGGGGAACCCTGAAAATGGATAATGACCTATCAGGCTGTTTAGAAGAACACCCCCAAGTCACATACCGCAAAGCCAAATCCCTTAAAGATTCGCTCTGTAGAGCAGTAACCCAATCCTCAAGAAAGAAGAGTATCATCCAAGGGTTCTTCACCTGTAGGCAATGCAAAGCCTGCAAACACAGTTCAAATGTTAAAGAAGTACAACTATATCCCCATTGCAAACGATTCAATATTCTCCAACACTACTCATGTAATACTGAATTTGTAGTGTATCCCCTGAGGTGCTCCTGTGACAAGTATTATATTATAAGCACGATACACATAGCTAAGAAACAAGTCCTGGAACACCTCAGGGCAATAAAAAACAATGACAGGCAATTCCCAGTTGCAAGACACTTTGCTTCCCACCACAATGGCAACAATACACTGCTTTCATTTTGTGTCTTAGACAATGTCCCAACCAGAATGAGAGGGGGTGACAGAGTGCAGGCGCTCTGACGCCTTGAATCCAGAATGATTATTAAGTATGATACTTTGCAACCTGGGGGGCATAACTGTGATGAAGGATTATTTATTTTATTTTATTTATTTATTTAAACTTATAAGGCGCACAGCTACCCGCAGTGGGTTTCCCGGCGCCAAGGGATAGACTGGAGAAGAAAGAACTACAAGGCATCAATGAGTGGAGCTACCAGAAAAACTGTTCTGAAAAATGATTGCCGGAAAAGCCAAGTTTTTAAACCCTCGCAAAACCGAAGAAGATCGGTTTCCAACTTCAGCCTCACAGGCAAAGCATTCCAAGATTTGGTGCCTAAGTGGGAAAATGAGCGACCGCCCATCTTCACCAGCTTAAATCTAGGATTATCCACACATCTTAGTTAAATTGGTCTGACCTTCCCACATACACAATACAAGCTGTCATCCATCCCTGCTGTTAAACCTTGTTCGCTTTTGTATTTTACTGTAGTGTATGTAAATAGTGTTTTAATTTTTGATTAGGTGTCTCACTTTATGTTTAATTTTTTGATTACACAGATGTATGGCAAGGTATTGGAGGAGAGTTGAATGCAAGTCGTATTAAAGCACTGCACTTTCCCATGAATGAAAGGAATTATGAGTGCCCACACTTTAGCATGAAAATACCCACTGAGGTTGGACTGTCATGACTCTGGAATGAACGGCCTGTCAGCACATTATCAAAGGGTTTCATCCAAAAGATGCCACTTTGCCCATTTGGGCAATACGGGAATGCACTGAGTACCCAGGTGCAATCACTATGAAACCAAACTATGAGCAGTTTTATATGCGTGCCGAGCAGTACAAACATATATTGGGGTGTATCCCAGCAACTTCAATGCTTCAAGTAGACTGTGGCTCAGTGAAACCTTTGAGGAACAATAACGTTTTTTGTTCAAATGCCTCTGCCAAAATGACACGTAAAAGTAAATGCATGAGGAAATATACCGTATCAATTTAATGGCGCTTTCCACAAATGCTCACATTGAGACGAATGATTTACTCATGTATTTACTCAAATTATGATTTTGATTCATTCATTTGCACGCAACACGAAGTCTGTCTTTTTAGCTCCTCGCACCTTGATATGCCGCTGTGTCTGTCTTCATTATCTATCATGAAAGAGGTGTGGTACTTCAATTGTATATACACATGTATTTTGCAATGCACTCGTACTCGTGAGTAAGGAGTTGTACTCCGAAACGCGTCGAGTAATATTAACTGAAACCGAATTGAAATAAACACGCTGTAATAAGGATCAAGTGGCTGTGGCATCGTTTTATCCGTACTTGCATCAAACAATTGTGGTGGAGATTGGGGGCCCGCAACCCCACCACAGCCCATCGCCGCAAGATGCTCGGGTTACTGCGCGACCTAAAGCTGTGGATATATATATATATTTATATATATATCTATATATCAAAATCTCTGCACTTCCATGCACGCTGGCGAACAGAGACACGGACCCAGCGATGTGAGGCTAGATGTTTATTTTTTGTAAGACCCTCGAACCTGACGTGATTCAGGTACCTAGTACCCTTGCTCGCAAGTCTAGTGAGAAAATGTATTCGCCATTTTAAATGCAAAACTGTGTTGTAGTGCTAACACCACGTGATTAATAAACATAAACAAAACACTGGCAAACTTGTTTGAAAGCACTGGCGAGTCTGTTTTCCAAACATTTTAAACATCTCAAAATTCAACCACTTGAGGGGCACTATTATGAATACATGAGCCAAAAGATTCCTGCATAAATGCACAAATGAGTATAGCGGCAATGAATCATAAATATAAGATCATTATTTTTCTTTATCAAAATAACTTTAATATTTTAGAATTCATAAAAATAGTTTTAGCCATAAGAGACATTGCTCTATCATCATCTCTACATGAAAAAACCCTACTTAATAAATTCATGAGACATACAATTGATTTGTGATAAAAACATGAACATCGTAGTACAATTAAAAGATGTATGGCTATGCAAAAGGCAATAATTCAATGTAAACAATATACATGTATGGCTCCTGTCTATTTCAAATAACAGAATCAACCTGTGTTAAACTTCCAGCTTAAAAGCTTGAAGTGAACCCGTTTAGATTCTCAGGCTGAGATGTGCAAAAACGCAAAAGAAAGTGCCAGAGTATCCCTAAAGTGCTACAAAAAACTGAATAGATCAACATAAAGTGCAGATGCCAATTATATTCTAATAAATATAGAACAGTTAAAAGCACATAGTAATTCGGTAATACTCCTACTTAACAAAGTTAAAAAGGACTAAAACCATAAAAAACCTGCGGCTTCCTTATCAGTCTGGATTTAAAAAAATCCTATACAACATAGTTAATTCATAGAGAATGTCCAAAAAACGAGTAGGGCTATTACAGAAAATGGTGCAGGTCCTCCGTATTATTTAACCCATTGGGTTTCTTACTGTCCAATTCAAAAATCATTTTTGATTCTAGCTTTCTCAACATCTTTTCCCTGTTGCCTCCTTGTCGGGGTTTGGGAATGGCTGCCACAACAAAATACTGCAAACAACTGAGATCATTATTATGCATTAGATGTCGGGCCACCGGGTATGTAGCATTGTTATTTACAATTGCCCTCAAATGCTGCCATATTCTGACATGCACCTGTAGCTTTTTTACTGCCCACACATCTAAAACCACAGGTGCATGTCAGAACATAAACTGCAAACTCAGTTTTGCAATTAAAACTACCTCTAATAGCGATTTTATAAGAGCTTAATGGTGTTGAATAAGAGGTAGTATTAACCCCGAACCTACATGCTCTGCTGGAGGAGCACTTAAAAAAAACCCTGCCTTGGCTGTAGCCATTTAGTGGCTGTTGCTAGTTCGGGAAAAGTCTTCACTGTCTGTGTAGTCATGGAAGGGCCCTTCCTATATGTGATAGTGGGTTGAGAAGGTAGAATGGGAGCCAAAACTCCATCAGTCACGATAATTGCCCAGTTACGTCTAATAATAGACCTGATGCTCCTCTCCTGTTTCCAGAAGACAGTAATCAATAGGTGTGCTGGTAGCAGTGTCCGTTTTTTTCCTCTCAATCACTGTGCATAAGAGAGTGTCCCTCGATTTCATCTCAACTTTGTTGACCGCCTCTAACAGTAAGGACTCACTATAACCCCTAGCTCTTAATCTTTGTAGGGCTTCGTGTTTGCATGTAGTGAAATCCTCATCTGTACTACAGATCCGCTTAAGGCGTATTAATTCCCCTAGCGGGATGCTCTTGATTATGTGCTTAGGATGCGCACTACTGGCGTGTAAGGTTGTATTGCCAGCAGTGGCCTTCCTGTGTAGAGTTGTTGCAAAGCTCCCATTTTTGATGTATACATTAACATTTTGGAATTCTACCTGTAGCCTGCTGATCTGAGAAGTGAATCTTAAATTGACTGTGTTAATGTTGATTCTGTCAATAAAATCTAGGGCACTCTTCTCATCACCCCTCCAAATAATAAGAACATCATCGATGTAACGCCACCATTGCGCTACATGGTTACAGTAGTCAGAATGGAATGCACACTTCAGGACCTGTTCCTCCCACCAGCCTACATGCAAGCATGCATAGCTGGGGGAGAAACAGGCCCCCATTGCCACACCCCTCTTTTGTAAGTACACGTCATTACCAAATAAAAAGAAATTGTTATAAAGACACCAAGTCACAAGATCTAAAAGCATTTTGTTATGGATGTAACAGTCCAACGGTCTTGTTTTCAAGAAATGTTTCAAGGCATTCAGGCCTGTTTCGTGTTCTATACTTGTATACAAGGATTCGATGTCTAATGCTATAAACAGCAAATCCTCCGACCATTGTACATCCCTTAGCTTGTTCAATAGATCACTGGTGTCCTTTATAAAAGTAGGTAGTTGTTTTACCAAATCTTGCAAGAAGTAGTCCACATACTGTGTTTCATGTTCCCCTACACTTCCAATAGCAGAGATGATGGGTCTGCCAGGGACTGGGGTAACTTTCTTGTGAACTTTAGGTATTAGATATAACCTAGGCATAATTGAATGTTTTACATGTAGAAAATTGTATTCCTCTGACGATATGCATCCATCTCTCCAATCGGCAGATGCAGGCGTGCCACCAGAACGCCGGTGACGCCGCTGCAGAGAGGTGTCCGCCAACTCCTCGTATATACAAATAATCTTGTGTTATATATATATACATCCATCCAATTCCTGTTCACACTTCAATAACAGGTACCAACACTACTGGGTTTCTAATTCATACAATTTATCTTGTGACATATTGTTGTATCTTGACTCCAATGTTATTCTTGCTCTCTCTGTGGAGGCTTGCTATGATGTCATCCTACAGAATTTTAGGAGTCAAATCTTCAAAGTTGACTGGACTGAGCAGGATGCTGGCTGCTCCTGGTGGGGTCTATTGTACCATCTTGAATAAAGCTACTTGAAACTCATCATGCGTACCTGACTCAATCACTACACATTACCTACTGGCGGTCGCCAGTAGGTAGTTATAGTTAGGACCTAGTTTCCATAGGAAATCCGCAACATTCTATTGGGAATAACTTTGGCGCCAGTTGTTGAATCTTTGGGAATTTCTCAAAGAAGATGGCCCGCTCCACTTCGCTCCTTCCCTGAAAGTCTCGGGAAGATTCGTAAAGCGTGGGGCTAGATAAAAGGGGGGTCCCAAAACGTGTTTTACCCATGTTAATTTCTATAGGACGATCAGACACGTCTACAGCCCGAACCGCTGAACGGAATTACACCAAATTTGGGAAAATGGTAGGGTCTGGTACGCAGATCACCCTTTTGGTTAAATGGTGTAAATCCCTCCAGTAGTTCCTGAGAAAATCAAAAGAAAAAATATATATCTGGGCGGAGCCTAACCACACATCTCATCGTGAGATATGATTGGCTGTCAGCACTTCATCCAAGAAGTGTTGGCAGCCATCTTGGGACCAATATACATGATAGCGCCTCATTAAATAACATTTCAGTTAATAGAAGGTTTTAGGACTTAAGTTACATTATAAATCATTTGTTGATGGTACCATTCTCATTTTAGGAATTGTGGTGTGTTCTAAGGTGATTTTACCATGTGAAAAAGCCTTCTGCTGGGATATCATGAATCATGTTTGAAAGAAAACTATTATCTCATTCTTTTTCCACAGTGGTTTGGAAGGGGATCTATAAGCTAAACTGAAAGCATATTTTCTGTAAATTCACATTATCTTTCTCAGTCATGTGAGAATGAAGTCCGACATTCTCAGTAAAACATGTGCATCCAACAAGGACAGAGACTGTCAGTTGATTCCTTTGTGTTCTACTGCAGCTCCCCAGAGTGTTCTAAAGAACAACTAGAGCGCTAACAGTCCTACTTATTATAAAGGTATGGCACACCTGAAGCCATCTTGATTAGAATAAAGTGGTAGCTCTTAAAACATTTAATTTAAAAAGGAACAACATGAGGGGGTATATTTTGCCATAGAAAGTATGATTAGTGCTGCAGAAAGAAAGATTAGGGCACATTTTGAGTGACTTCTCAAATCCTCTTCTATTTCATTAACAATTCTGACATGCAGTCTCCCAAGATGGCCACCAGAGACAAAAGAGCCCAAATGCAGCCCAAATATCACCCAGATGTAGCCCAAGTATGGCCCAATGACAGAATGTCCCAGAGTGTTCTAAAGAACAACTAGAGCGCTAACAGTCATACTTATGACAAAAGTATGACACACCAGAAGCCATCTTGATTGGAATGAAGAGGTAAGCCTGAAAACATTTAACTTGAAACGGAACAAAATGAAGGGGTTCATTTTGCCATAGAAAGTATGATTAGTGCTTCAGAAAGAAAAATTAGGGCACATTTTGAGTTACTTCTCAAATCCTCTTCTATTTCATAAAAAAATTCTGACATGCAGCCTGAAACATGCACTTTCAATACCAGCAGCAGACTTCCCTGGTGAGAAATAGCTTTACTACAGTGATCTAATAAGCAACTAGCGTGCTAACATTCTGAATTTATGGCAAATGTGTGTCACATCTGAATGCCTTTTTGATGGAATCAAAGTAGAAAACTGAAAGTATTTCCTACTGAGGAGACTGTAGTAAACGAGGAAATTAGGAAACTTCATAACAAATAAGTCTCCCAAGATGGCCACCAGAGACAAAAGAGCCCAATTGTAGCACAGATATCCCCCAGATGTAGCACAAGTATAGCCCAATGACAGAATGTCCCAGAGTGTTCTAAAGAACAACTAGAGTGCTAACAGTCTTACTTATGACAAAAGTATGGCACACCTGTAGTCATCTTGATTGGAATAAAGTGGTAACACTTAAAACATTTAATTTGCAAAGGAACAAAATGAGGGGGTTCATTTTGCCATAGAAATTATGATCTCTACTACTCATTTGAGATGTCATCAGTGATGTCATCAGTGATGTCACTGACCATGTCATGAATTATGTAATATGTGACATCATCAGCAGTGGATTGCGGGCGCGCGAGTTATAGTGAGTACAACTAACTATAACGAGGAATTTCAATGGTTTTGTATGAGTAAAATGTCCAGCTAACTATAACTGGTGTGAAACCGATGGTTTTTTCAGTGAATATATATATATATATATATATATACAAGAAGTGGTCAACAAGGAAGATATTGAAACCGGCCAAGCCTCCGATAGCCCATTCAAAGCGGCATCAACCTTCATTCCAAATATGCCGCGGGATGCCATTGATATTTATGCAGATCGCATAACAGAGGAAATCAAACTTCTTCAAATCAAAACAGCCAAAAAGCACCAACCACCTAATGCTAGAACGAAGGATTATACAAATCTCATGCAAAAATTGAAACAGAACAACACCATTGTCGTGAACCAATCCGACAAAGGAGGTAACATTGTTCTATGGAGTAAGGTGGAATACATGAAAGAAGCCTATAGACATCTTGACGATAAAGAGTGCTATACCAGAATGGATATGAAATCTGTTAATAAAATCCAAGGACAATATAAAAATGAGCTTAACCAATGGAAACGCGATGGCCTAATCACTAAGGATGAACATAACTTTTTGTGGAAAGAACACCCAACCATACCTAACATCTACTTCATCCCTAAGGTCCATAAAAACGTACTACCCACACCTGGACGACCTATAGTATCTTCCATCAACAGTATGTTTGAGAATACCTCCAAATACATTGACCACTACCTACAGGACTTTGTAACAGCATTACCCGCCTACATCAAGGACACTACGGAATTTCTTTTCTTGTTGAACCAATGCAAATGGTCTGAGGAACTGCTGTTTATTACTATGGACATTGCAACGCTCTACACGAGCATTGATCATGCTGATGGTCTCAGAGCAGTAAAATTCTACTTAAGCAAAAGACCCATTGAAATGTACAATCACAATTGCATGATTCTTAAGATGATTGATGAATGTTTGAACAACAACATTTTTTTGTTTAATAACTCCCTGTATAAACAGCTCAGAGGAGTGGCAATGGGGCATGTTTCTCTCCCAGCTACGCGGGGCTCCACGTAGGCTGGTGGGAGGAACATGTCCTCAGGGTCCGTTTTGCTTCAACCTGCTCAAACCACATCTTAAGATACTGGAGGTACATTGACGATGTGTTCATTATATGGCAGGGGTCTACAGAAGAAGCAGTGAATTTTGTAAATAACATCAATGACAATGAATTCAATCTAAAATTCACAGCCAGCATGAGTAGAACAGAGGCAGATTTTCTAGATGTACATGTGGCAATTGATAATAATGAAATAACAACTAGCATTTTCAGAAAGAGTACATCTGGAAATACGATCCTTCATGCTGGAAGCTTCCACCCTAAACATACAATTGCCTGCATACCTTACGGTGAATTTCTACGAATTCATCGTACTTGCAGATCTCCCATACTCAGAGATGTACAGCAAAAGGATGCTAAATGCAGACTTATAGCTAGGGGTTATCCATCACCTATGTTAGACACTGCCATGAAAAAAGCCAACTCTTTAAACCGTCTAGACCTCCTTAACCCAAACAGGAAAAACACTGACATCGAACCTAACAGCATGATATCCAACCAAATCAGACTTATCACTGGGTACAGTAGGCAGGCCAAACAAATCAGCCAAATTATCAGACGTGAGTGGCCTATCATTATGTCCGATTTAGTTTTGAAGGAAATAATGCCCAAAGCCCCGACTATCACTTTCAGACGTGCGTTCTCAATGCGCAATGAGCTAGTCACCAACAGCCCTGAGACCAGCAAAGTAAAGAACTGGCTATCCCCTAAACATGGTTTTTTCAAGTGCAGTTCCTGCCGGGCCTGCACTTTTGGGGTTAATACCACAACATACAATACCCCTTTTGAGAAAACTCCGGTCCCACTTAGGGCCCATTTTACACGTCGCACAGAAAATGCGGTATATGTGTTTCAGTGTACCTGAAATTTCATGTACGTGGGCAGTACAAAACATCCAGCCCACGTTCGTATCCTACAGCACATAAGGACGATTGTCAATACGGATTTAACATACCGCGTAGCCCGACACTTTGCAACCACTCATAACAAAGACCTAACCAACTTGCAGTACTTTGTTATTGATGCAGTAGAGCAGTCAAAAAGGGGAAGTGATATAGAGAAGAAATTACGTCAGTTAGAGTCCAAGTACATCATAAAACTTAACAGTAAAACTCCTGGGGGCCTCAACATGGGAGAAGATCTCAGCAATTTTCTCTAAATCGGGTCCATAAAATATTGAAGTCCAGGCTTGGATTTCATATCTAAGACAGATTCGACCTCACCTCTAGATGTACATTTATGCAGTAGTCCCCACCTTCCAAAAGCAGGTTTTTTTGATCATTAATTAAGATGCATTGTTAAAACATTTGTTATTAGTATTCTTTAATGACAATTGTATTTATTTACTTTTTAACACACCGTGCACTTTTTTTCACTTCTTGTTGCGTATTTGAACAGGAAGTGTCTTCTTCTTTTTCTGCAAACGTCTCCAGTACGATATTCCCCACCATGCCCACTTGTTTAATTTAACATGAGCACATATAGTGTGCAAAATCTCGCATATTTTAATTATGCTCCACAGGTATCACTAATGCATTAGTGCACAACGATACGTCATGCATATTATATGTAACCCTATATTAGATGGACACATGTGATATTAACATAACAATATTTTTCAGCAATTTTTGCACTGCTCAGGACTGTCCTACGGACAGATTTACCTTGTTTACATCTTGCACTATGCACTTTATCCATATAATATGGTAAAATTTGCACATGTCTCATGTTTACATTTTTGTAGCACAGTAGCACTTTATTTGTATAGTTGCACTAACCATCGACATACTTTACCATTGTCAATTTAGCAGTTTCCATGCATAAAATTATGCGATTTCAATGTATTTGTACAGTACAATAGCCTCTATTTTATACATCTGTAAATAACTGCAAAAAACATTCATGTCTGTGAATGGACAAATGAATCTCTGTCCTCAATGCATTGCATTTTTAAATTTGAGTCCATCGTTTGGGTTACATTTTCTATATAATCATATGCACTCCTTGCCCGCACTATTTATTACCTGATCAAAGCTATGCACCAAAAGAATGTTTTTAGCATTTATATGATGTACGATCTTTTAACGTTATCTTTGGTATGTCTAAGTTGTTAAATAGTGTTTTGTTTACATTACGATCACATCGAGCAATGGTTCATACACCGTTCCAAAATGGCGGAACTGTTTATATACACTCAGTGGAGCATTCTACAACATGAGTCCGTTGTTTATGTTAATGACTATTACCAAACAGCGAGATTGGTGCGCATTTTGTAATACTGTGTATATTTAAATGGTGGATTAACTATGGCAATTTGTCAGTGAGCAAGGGCACAGCCGGTGCCCGAAACGCGTTTGAAGAGGCTTTGCACCCTGCATGCACGAATAAATTTCATCAGGTGAAACTATTTCAAGTCTGACTGTGGCGTCATTGTGGTGTCCCATTTTTCTTGTCCGCACGGAAAGTGCTTCTGAGACAGGTTGCAGTATATATATATATATATATATATATATATATATATATATATATATATATATATATATATATATATATATATATATATATATCACATTCACAAAGTTGCCTGCGATGGAAGGAGCCCTCGAACAGGTAAGTATTTGCTGTCAAGATCTTTAATGAAGGTACCGCATGAAAAGACAACTGGCAGCCACACAGAAATTTCAAAGAGTCCTGCCCGACGCGTTTCGTGCTCGTGGAGCACTTCCTCATGGGCTGTGGCTTCAATGCAGCGGGGAGGCAGATAGCAGCATTTCACGCACTGTCTTTTGAATCATTGTCCCCCGCCCATGTGGGCGTGGCCACTCCTTGGCCTTCTGGAACTCGTAGTGCCGTTGTGTTCCCTCAGTGGGTTGCTGTGCCTACTCGCCAACTCGTATGCAGATAAAAACCATGTGGGTTGCGGCGCTTCAGTGGAACATCGCACCGGCATCTTAATCCTTCATTAAGCAGCACCTGCTACCTTAACCTTACTGCCGGATGACAGCGAGGCAGGACTGCACAAACAGCGGGGCTCAATCCGCGGCTCAGGCGGTGCCGCTAAAATCACATTCACAAAGTTGCCTGCGATGGAAGGAGCCCTCGAACAGGTAAGTATTTGCTGTCAAGATCTTTAATGAAGGTACCGCATGAAAAAGACAACTGGCAGCCACACAGAAATTTCAGAGTCCTGCCCGACGCGTTTCGTGCTCGTGGAGCACTTCCTCATGGGCTGTGGCTTCAATGCAGCGGGGAGGCAGATAGCAGCATTTCACGCACTGTCTTTTGAATCATTGTCCCCCGGCCATGTGGGCGTGGCCACTCCTTGGCCTTCTGGAACTCGTAGTGCCGTGGTGTTCCCTCAGTGGGTTGCTGTGCCTACTCGCCAACTCGTATGCAGATAAAAACCATGTGGGTTGCGGCGCTTCAGTGGAACATCGCACCGGCATCTTAATCCTTCATTAAGCAGCACCTGCTACCTTAACCTTCAAAAGACAGTGCGTGAAATGCTGCTATCAGCCCATGAGGAAGTGCTCCACGAGCACGAAACGCGTCGGGCAGGACTCTTTGAAATTTCTGTGTGGCTGCCAGTTGTCTTTTCATGCGGTACCTTCATTAAAGATCTTGACAGCAAATACTTACCTGTTCGAGGGCTCCTTCCATCGCAGGCAACTTTGTGAATGTGATATAAGCGACCCTGATTGCCTTAGACTTGGGCACTTCAGTTTTAGTCCTGATGTGCCCAGGGCCAAGTGTTAATCAGTGACACCTCGTTACAGAGGGCGGGGGTTTGCAGTCTCACTGTCCCCATTTCACTCTATGACGAGGGAGGGAGCACTGCCTTCCCTCATTGGCCTACTTTAAGTCAGCAATGAGGAAAGGCAGCAGTCCCAACCTCCTGGGACCTCCGAGGCTTCCCTCTCTACAGTGAAGGTAAGTTTTATATTTTCTGTCTGTTTTGTGTGTGCGCTTGTATATATGAATGTATGTGTAAATTATTTATTAGTGAGTGTTGTAAATGTGTGTGTGCGTGTGTGTGAATGCACAGGTGTGAGCGAGTGTGTATGTGTGCGTGTGGCCCCCCCATTCTCTTCCCTGGTAAAATTACCAGCCGCCACTGCTAGATACCCAAGTTCTTTTCAGTCTTTTTCTGAGAGATGCCATCTTTTCTCACAGGTGGATGCATACTTTTCAGTCAGCAAACTTCCACACATTGTCTCCAATTCACAAAACGTTATTTATACACGTAAATCTATGTATTTGTCGATCTGCTCCTACACCCAAGTGTAACGTTCCACTTTTTTTTGCTATTCACCATATCTGAGTGGAGATTTACACCTAGGTGTAGATTTACATATCTCCAGCCCTTCATATGAGGGGTGGAGCTTTCAAAAACTGAATTTATAAGTTTAAAATTACTATTAGGATCTGTACACCTGTTGGTGGTGATCTCTACTACCAACACGGAGATCTCTGGAAATGAAAGCATCTGGAAACATTAATTGTTTACGTTTAAAAACAAAACAAAATTACATATTTTTATGTAAAATATAAATGAAAAATAATGTATTATACTTAAGACTAACCTGTAACTAATAAAATAAAAAACAGAAAACACATTAACTCATCAAATTACATTTGTATTAATCTACAAAATAATTTAAATATACATCATTTAAAGGCATTAATTTATCAATATTAATTTGCAAACACATTTCTCTTTAATTCGTAGTAAACGTGGTTAAAATGTAAGTATTCAATTAATGTAAACATTTCGTATTTTTGAAAAAGAGGTAAAAAAGTGTAAATATTTATAATATTCTCACTAAAAGTATATATTACATATCAATAAAATTATATTTTACATAGATAGAATTATTATGCCATTATTTTCTATGGGAATGCATCTATTGCTTTCCATGATACTGCGTTGCAGTACCAGTCATTGTCCATTTGAGCTGCTTGATGTAATTCAAGGCTCCGCAGGAGTACAGTTACCAGTATCTTTACCTGTGTACCGTGAAAAAAGCCCTAGGTCTGTGCACCAAATAAAGGGATGAAACATGTGTTGGCAGGAACTGAAGACGAACAGCGCTGAATAATTTTATAGGAGAATAAATAAAACATATCATGTTTCAACTACATTCAGTTTTATGATATGCCATAATTTTTTTAATTGAATGATATAATTAATGGTATGAATATCCCTACCACAGATGTTGCACCAATGTATATGACTGAGCTGACTAGTCCCAGTAAACAATGCTTTGCATACTCTACTGGGGTCTTGGGACCATTCAATCATGTTAGTGAAACTATATGCATTCCTATGGCAACCGTTTGTGTGCTGTAGTCCCACAAGTAAAAACCTCTACACTCATATGCCAATTCCGGGAGGGTTTCAGTGGGAGAAGCAAAAGGCTTTATAGCAGGGGTGCCCAAAGTGGGTTCAAGAGGGCTCCATCTATGCTAAAACATTCTGGACATTTACTGATAATGTACATGATTTTAGCTCAGATCCTTTGCCTGTCAATGTGTCTCGAGTTCAGTCCTAAAGATCTGGCCTAGATCTAAACCTACACTTGGCACCACTGGTGTATATCCTTGCGCCAAGATACCAAGAGGTCCAAGTGAGACGTTTGTTGTCCATGTACCATTCAGCAAACCATTCATTCTTACAAATGAAAGTCTTTGTATCCGGGTTTCAATCCACTCAGCAATGGAAAGTTTCTTTCAGACTTCCTGCGCCAACCCCATGACTACCCACGTTTTTTATGTGACAAGCTCTATTGCACTATATAAATCTGCAAAGTTAGAGGTGAGAGGTTCAGTATCCTGTACCAGTACACTCTGATTCAAGTCCACAAGGTTAGAGAGAGAAGAGACTCAGAATCCTCTGACAACCCCATGACATTTCCTGAAGCAAGTATACCATACAAATACCATAGGCCTCCGAGGGCTAAAGAAGAGAGCCTCAGAAAACTCTGACAAACCCCCAACATTTCCCGTGCTAGGCATGAACAGTAAGTATCCTGTACAAATGCTCTAAACCTCCAAGAGGTAGTGGTGAGGTGCTCACTATCCAGCACCAATCTTCTAGCTGTTCCTTTACTGGGGGTAAAAGGTAAGCCTCCTGTGCCAATGTATGTTCACACTGCTTTGTCAGTCTCTGGTCTCTTCTGGAGATAGAGGTGGGGAATTTCTATAGCCTGACTCCCAGGACATATTGTTTGGGGTCAAGGACAACAAGTTTTCATGTTTATTTTGATTTTAGGGTAAACCCTTTGACTGCCAGTTTACAGTACCACGGAAGGGCTCTGTCTGCAGTTAAGGTAATATTTGGGTCCTTATTTTAATGCTGTTCGAACTTATATTTATGGTTTATTAATACAAGCCTTTCTTGTTAGGGCGATTGCTTTAATGAAATGTTGTAAGCTCGGACTGCACTTCTGGCAGTGGTTCCAATGTAAAAATGTGCACTCACGTTTACAAAGTTTAACAATATGGGGCTACGTAAAATGCTACCAGAATGCTCTCTAATTAGATGCAAATATATGCAGAAGCTTGAAAGCAAGATTGAGGATCCTTTGCTTTCAAATATAATCTTCACAAAAATGCAACTAGGAAAAAACTGTTTTTCTAAACTACTGCAATATCATAGCTAATATTTCTTTTGAAGTATCATTTAGTAAAATGTGTTGATGCAAGATAGTATTTCTAAAAAATATTCATAATGGAAAATCAGTGCAACAACAAAATAATAAGAAACATGAAAATAAATAGGCACAGACAACGCCAATAGGTCTTTTATTTGTGGTCAGCCTTTTGGTTTTGTCAATCCGTGTCTTGTTTTGATATGTTTTTTGTAAACCTTTGTCTGAGCTGCCAGGCCCTCACCATTATAACAAACATTTTCTGAAAGCAATAATAGTTTCTGATCTCAAAAAGCACACAGTACCACAGTAGTACCTGGCACTGAACAAAACGACTTTGTGTGCTGATATGCTCCTTGTGAAATAGGGGAAGCCAGTCGATGGATAGAGAGATAGAATTTTAATAAAAACTGATCTTGATTAACTCCAGACCATATTAGGCACCCAATTCTTAAAGAAAGTCAAAAAATCGCACTCATGGTAAATGTCCTCGCAATATTCAGACTTGCGGCTTTCATGAATTCACCAGAATTTATAGAAGTAGGCTAGGAAATTGTATTCCTAGAAATTATTTGTGAACTGATTTTTAGCACGAGCAAATATGAAGATGCAGAATTGCTCATGTGAAAATCTATTGAGCTTTTGCAAGTTCACTTTCTCTCCAACCAGTTTTTTCCTGACCCTGGAAGAAGTTTTACTTCTGTCATTGTCGGGGGTAAATTTCCAACCTTTCTCAGTATGGGGAAAAATTAAAGAAAAGCTGGCAAAACCCCCTAAAAACAAGCTATTTAGTACGTTTGCACAGACTCAAAAGAGTACTCCAACCCTGGAACTATTGCTTAACGCTACCTCTAGCCGCAGTATGTAGATCTGCGGAAAAGTAGCAAAATAATGAAATTGCTAGAATTTAATCTCTGCTATAGTATTGTAGCAGGGTTTCCGTTCTCCCACAGACCTGTGCACAGAGATCTAGAACCTGGGTGAGTTAGGGTGACCCAAAACTCACCTTAGTATCAGAAATCCCCTTACCAAGCTAGCTACAGTGTCTCATTGGTCAGAACAACTTCCCAATGACTTAGACAATCCAGAACATGAACTTAGGGAACCTCAGGTATCGTGGAACACACGAACACTCTTTCGTTATATAATCATTACAAACCAAAACTGGGAGTCAAAGAACACACGTGCAAGTTTGAAATGTTTATTTTTCAATGCAAGGTTCTCAAACGCAGTATCTTATATAATACCAACATACATATTATAAAAATCAGAGTTATCAGCATAGTCACTAGTCCATAATAAGCGAACGGTGATAGCATATTATAATGCAAAATCTATAGAAATTCTGTATCACCTATATTTCGCGCACCCTATTTAGCATACTATATTATATCTAAGAAGGTCTCATTTGGGTTTTTAGCAGGGCGGGCCCATACCTCTAATGGTTAGTAGGAGAAGATCACATCAACAGCTACCAGCTCTCTGCATGCGAAGCATCAAGTGTGTTGATTCATTCCCTGTAACTCTATCTTAAACCCACGTAGAGCCCAATATTGGCAGCAACATTATTTGTGTTATGTCTAATGTAGTGCGAGGATCAGGCCTTCAGCAACCTTGTGTTAGGTTATTCTTAGAGGGTGCAGTTCTCAGTGTGCAGACAGTTGTACCAAGTGTACCAAGCACAACTGATATCAGAGCAATAACATATTATTCTCAAATAAATCACATCTTTCGTCTAGGTTGAAAGCTACAATAACAATTAGGTGTCGTGTGCAAACTGAAGCCGAAGGAAAATATGTCGTTTAAACATTTAATAAACTCATGCTAACTTAACACAATATATAGAAACGCAGTAACCATATGACACCCCCCCAATGATCCGAGGACGGTCAAAAAAGGGAAAAAAAAACCAAGCCAATACTATAAGAAAGGCAAAACATGAAAGCAGAGTTCAACAATATTGAGCCACGCTAAATGTATGTAAATGTATATATGAATTAAAAATACAAAATATGTATGAATGCCTATAGTGGCCACACAAAAATATTTTTTTTTTAAAACTCGAACTTGAGGCCATTTATAAAATCATAGGCCCAGAAACTAAAAAGTTGAATGTTCGTAACAGAAAAGGCACCATTCAGAATTACTAAAAAGTCACGTGCCATAATAGTGAAAGTCTCCAAATCCACTCATGGGTGGATAGAATATGCAAAATAGGTAGCCACAGCTTCCAACATGAAATCACTGTCATCATCCGAAAACAGTTCAGCCATCCAATTAAGCAATGGGAAAGAACATACGTGCTCCTCCAGCACCGAATCCTCTAGCAACATCAGAGGACAACTCAGTGGGTTCTCGAGAACGCTATGTGCCAGAAAGTCAAGGCGCCGCTGCGGATATGTCCCACTGACCCATTAGTCCATGCATCGCTGCTACGGCCATAACCCTTTCGCCAGAACAAACCAGCTCGTGAGCAACTACGGGGCTCATCAGCTGATAAAAATCGACGTCAGGAGAAGTCGTCGAGCAGAGACACAAATCAATGGCCCAGTCGAAATCACAGCTCAGCCAATGAAACACAGGCTGGACACATGTGAAATAGGAAAATCGAAACGATAATCCAAAAGCCGTGCTTAAAGTCGCAAGCGGCAAGGCGCCATAGTAATCAAGCCTCCGGTTGCGAAACAGTGTTAGAAGGGGCTGAGCGGCTCCTTGAGCAGGATGGGCATCCATGTTTTATAAAGCAAAATATCACCAAAACGCCTGCAGCCAAAGCCAGCAAAACAGGGAATCCGCCAAACAAACCTGCGAATATAGAATGAAAGAACGCAGGGATAATACCAAATACTTTTTCAAACGTAGTCACGAGACCACTGCTAACCAATTTAAAAAAATGTGCGAGTCCAGACGTGGAGGAGGCATTAAAGATTTGATGAACCAGCTCGCAGAAATGAAAAGGCAAGTCAGTATTTAAAAGTGCCTGCACCTCTGTGCGTGTGTTAGCTATGTGAAGGACATAAGTTTCACGGGCCGAGCTCAGGGCCACTTCTTTCTGAGACAAAAGGGCTCTTATTCGGCTCAAACCGTTGAACTCCGCTCTCAAGGTTGGGATGCGCGGCCAGATGGAAACATCTGAATTCCCATGCGTGGGTGGATATAACACGTTCTTGCAACACACCACACGTTCTGATACAGTAACCACACAGGCGATACCGACCATTAACCCACAACACTCCTCGTTATTCAAAAGTAAATAACTACCGTTAGTCAATAAAGTGAATGTGGGAACTATTGCAGGAACCAGTGTGTCTTTTAAAACACAGGCTAAATTAGGCCGGTCCTGATTACAAGAACCATGCAACTGGATGTGTCTGCATATCATTGAACGGTCAGGCGACTGTGTGCATTCTTCAACATTCAGATTCACTTCCTTCCCTTCCTTCAGACATCTGTATGTGTATGGTAAAGACCATGTCTCATGTAGGAAAGCACTGCTTAGTGGTTCATATCGACCTATAGCAATATATTGCATACAATTTGTAAATTTATACAGAGCAAAAGGTAAAGTAATAACACCATGGATAAGCCATGTAGCAGCGGCTGCCTCAGCAACAGAAAAGGGCAAAGATTCTAATTTCTCAATGTGTAACATAGAAAATGATGCATCTCGCATGGAAGGCATGCGCTGCTTGTCAGTCAAATTAAATGGGGCAAATAGTGACGAGACGTTCATGTAACTCCAAGGCACTCGGCCAGCTTTCAGAGTCTGTAGTGTCCAAGCAAACTGCATAACAGAACGCAATTGATTTTGACCATGATATAATACGGACACTTCATCATGCACAATGTCAACAACAGAAGAAACAATATTGTTCAACGTGTAAATTCGGGAAGAAAGCATGTTAATACTGTTATCGACAACTCCAAGTACTTTTTCCAAATTTGCTTGGTCAATTGCCCTTAGGCGCTTAGCAGCCTCAATTTGAGAAACTTTCCAAATTTCATTGTAAACTGCATAAATCCACCGTTTAGATCTACCCTTAGCCGGGCCTTTTATAAAATCATTTAAATCCACATTTTCAGTTAACTGAGACAGATGTAGTTTAACTGCAGCTAACGTGGAATGTTGTAACCAATTCTGACACAGTTTCCCCACAGAGTAAGTGGTGACAGTATAATCAGTTTCAAAACGGGGATCTGGTCTGACTTGTGTGAACCCTTCAGCCAACCCCAGAAAGCGACGTTGGCAAGAATCAGCACTTCTTTGCCACAACAGCCAACCCTTTGGATCCAAACTGGATACATTAAAGGACGAATTGTGTATTAGAGACTGTACCTCACGAATAGATAAATCAGAAAAATTACCCCAACCTGAATATTCTTCTAATTCGGGGATAATTGGTGTATTTAATTTTTTAGAAGTAGCCAATCCAAAGCATGTTGTTTGGGAAATAGTAGAATTGAGAAACAACATGTGATTCGGGATGAGACATGCACGGTGCAAAGCCTCAGTGCCTTGTACCTGCCAATCTTTGGTACCCCAAACCAATTTAAGGTCAATTATTCCTTTCCAGAACTCGTAGCCATCTACAGCCAACTTGTCTAGAAAGGACTTCGAATACAGCAACTTTGTATCGGTAAGTCTAACTTTGGACATGGACTTTTGTGTCATTCCGAAGTAAAATGACTCAGGATTCGATTGATTAAAATCTGTAAAATAACTGTATTTTTTCAGAAATGTACTGGAGCTTCCTATTAATGAAGCTGGGCAGTGTTCCCACTGCGAGTAATTCACAGCATCCCTCCTGGAATTAGTCTTATGGAGAAAATTATTACCATAATGTTGGAAGCAAAACAAATCACCATAATTAACAGAATCTAAGTATAAGTCTTCAGCATCAAAAGCTGCATAATATTTCAAATCAGAGAACAATGCTTCTACGGCCTGAATATCCCAATCATCAGAACGTATATTTTGTTTAATCACATCTCCCATGTTTACTCTAAGCACATTCGGAACATTAATCACTTCCGTGGGCCCATGTATTTGAAATCTAACTGCATCCCACACAATCCCATCAAGGACAGGCCATGCAGTAATGTTGACTGTATTCAAGTTTCGTTTCAGTCTGTGTGCTGAATGTGAAGAGGAAAGAGGGGCCAATGTTCCATTAATGTACCGAATTCCTGTTCTTTCTTTAACGTAGTGACCATCGATCAGGCGGAAAAAATAAAACACAAAACCAATTGACATAAAAAGATAAAATGAAAATAGAATCAACCAAACGTATGTCCAAGGGGGAATTAAAAAATGTTTTTTAAATAAAGTGGAATATTTCGCAATAGTTGATGGTTTCTTTGAAAGTTCCGAAACAGAGTCAAAAGAGAATCTGGACTGGTCGGCCAAACGAGTCTGCAAATCAGGCATCGATAAATCAGCAGGATAGGTGTAGTTCAGCTCATCAATGTTAGTAACAGGAATAGTATTTAATAAAGGACTGGATATAGCAGGCATCTCGAGGGACACCTCCGGTTCTGCACCAGAAGTAATATCCAGCACAGAATGCCTCACCATGGAAGGACAGGATATAGCCGGTGTCATGCTATGAAGAATCGGCCACCCTGTGTGTCTTGACATTGTCAATAGAAATAAATCTGTTTTCCTTACGACGTGGAAGTGGTGGTAAAATGACTGTTCTTGTGCCCTTCACTCCAAGAACTCGAACCGGTGCACAATATGAGGGACCAAACTCTTTCTTGTTATCGATCTTCTCTCGAACCAGTTCTCCAACTTGGGGTAGCCAGCCAACTACCGGGATCTGCAACGCATCATCCGATGTGGAGGGCAAATGTTCCTTTGCTAGACTGTCTCTGGTCTTTTGTAGATCCTGTAAAACATTGCAATGTTCATCTACGTCAAAGGCCGCGGCCTGGGCCTTGCAGTCTAGACCGTCGAGGTCAGGTACATACATCTTGATACCAAAGAGCATTTCGTACGGGGTCCGCCCACCCAGAGACCTTCTAGGGAGATTATTAAGCGCACGCTGCACGCCATTGAGGTGGGCCAACCAGTTTCTGCCAGTGCCTATAACTCGAGCTGTCAAATATTGCTTTAAGTCACGGTTCATTCGTTCCACTACACTATTACCCTCGGGTCTGTACGGACTCGAAAACTTGACTTGGACCCCCAACAAAACCATAGCATCCTTATACGCCTTAGAGGCGAAAGCCGGACCCTGATCCGAATGGAAGGTACCACAGGCAAAAATCCCTATAAAGACTCGCAAATCCTTGATGACAGTCCGTGAATCAGCGCTCCGATGTGGCCATACCCACACAAAGCGTGTGCATGAATCAACTGCTACCAAGATGTACTTGTATGCAGTATCAGAAGAAAATGGACCGCAGTGATCCAAATAAATGCATCCAAGCGGTTTATTAGAGATGTACAACTGTGTCTGAGGCGGACGCGCAGCAGTTGAAGGTTTGATCTGCTGGCAAATGTCACATTGAAGGACATAATCGCGCGTCTGTTTGTACAGTCCCCGCCACCAGAACCTTTGTTGTAGCTGAGTTACAGTGGCTGAGACGCCCGCATGCGCAGACGCCACACCTTCATGAGCCGCTGTAATCAAAGCAGCCCTGCGATCCGAGTTGGGAACTAGACGTTCGCCAACATCAGGAATTTTCACATAAGGAACCTTATCGGGACTTAAGTGGTATGTGTATTTAGAAGGGAACCCCGCAGGATATTTACCTCCCTTCTCGGAGGCAGCAACAGCTGCCAAGATGTCATCATCTATTTTGCTTTTGGACCTCGTGACTGCTGCAACTAAGTATTTCGATACCGCTGACTTCCCTGCTTCATCAGCAAGCAAATTACCAACAGCGAGGACCCCCACGCGCTGAGGGCCGAGAGTATGAATCACAAACACGAGTGGCAACTTCTCTTTAAGTTCCGCCACTCGGACCCAGATCATTTTTTGTTTTATTGTGCTACCTTTGGAATCACGAAATTCATTCTGAATCCAAAAGAACAAGTTTTCATTGTAAGACTGGACACAGTAGTAATAGTCACTTACGATCAAAGTCGTCACACTAGGATCGGCGTACTCCAATGCAAGCATCAGAGCGCGAAGCTCTGCTAATTGTGCGGTGCAGTCCCCAAGCGTCTGCGTGTGCACGACACTGGACTTGAACTCATCGTTCACCATGGCACCGACCACAATGGCGCATGCGGAAACGTAAGCATGTTTAGAGCCATGCGCAACCTGCGCCGAACCGTCAGTGTAAATGATGCAATGGAAATCCTCCAACGGCCGCATTGCTAAAGGAGCAGGATGAACAAATTCATACTGTAAGTACTCCTGCGACCGCAAAGTGGCGTCAAATATAAACGTGACATCCTGGGATGTCAAGGATGCAGCCCATGTAAATCCACCTAGGGTGCAAAGCTTTGGAATTTGGTGCACTGGCCTTCGTAACCGCCTCCAAGGCAGGACACGGGGTAACAACCAACATGCGTTTTCCTTGTGACAGGGCACGTTCTTTAAGAATTGCCATCTGTACAACCGTTAAAACTTTCTCCACAGTGGAAAAACGCAGTTCAGCCGAAGTGTACAAGTGTGACTTGTAAGCAATAGGTACTGTACCCCTTCATTAAAAGTCAGGTACGTGAAACCCACCGCCCCAGGGATAATCCTTATCACCAGGTTGATCTGGTTATCACGAGTCTGTAAGTATTCAGAAGCGAGCAAATCAGCCTGCAAAGACTGCAGAATGGCTGAATGCTCAGGCAGCCAGCATGATTTGGAAAAAGATGGTTGTATCAAAGCATACAAAGGCTTGATACGCTGGGCATATTCCGGAATGTATGTTCTCCCGAAATTCAAAAAGCCCAGTAAAGATTGTAATTTTTTCAGTGTTGTTGGAGCGCGTAACTGTGCGCATTTCTTCAGGAAGTGAGGTGCCAACCCCTTTCCCTCGTTGTTAAGCTCGTAGCCGAGAAACAACACTGTGTACTCTGCAATGTGTGACTTTGCAAAGTTAAACTTGTAACCTATGTCTGCAAAGTTACAAATTATGCTATTTACTCGACACAGATGCTCCCAAAGATCGTCGTCTGTGAGATAAATGTCATCCACATACGAACAAGCAACTGGGTCGAAGCCCTCCAGAAGAGAGACTATGCGGGCGGAGAATACTCCAGGACTATTCTTATAGCCCATTGGGAGACGCCAAAACATTTTTTGCACACCGCCGCATGTAAAGCTGGTCCATTGGGAACTTAGACCATCTAATCTGTGGGCATAAAAACCATTGGAAATGTCAAGCGTGGTTTTGAACCGTTTACGCTCAAGACTATTCACTAAAGCAGGGCCATGAGTATTCTGTACTGCGCAGTTACGGCAATGCGAGTTTAAATGCCTATAATCCAAAACCAAACGATATGAGCCGTCCAGCTTGTTTACAGTAAAAAGGGGGTTATTCATTGGTGACACACACGTTTCAATTACACCTTAATATTCCAATTGTTCAAGGATAGCCGCGACTGAAGCTTTGGCTTCACGCCGTATGGGATATTGAGGTTGAGGCTGCGGCTGAGACCGTAAAGGAATTTCGTGGCTTGGAGACAATTTATCCCAGCCACACTGATTGCGGTACACAGCCGGCGCAAGCGCCAGAGCCCACTCTTCTACAAAATGCAGCGCCTCCACTCTCGATACAGTGTGCGCGAAACTGGGGAGGATCACCTCCTCCCCTCGCGGAGCTGCGAGAACAAAAGGTGGGGGCCAGTCAGCCTCCGAAAGCAAAATGCCATACGTAGACGAAAGATTTTCCCAAAATACCCCTTTTACAGTTCGCTGCATGTCACCTTCGATTAACAGGACAATTTCAAAAAGACGTTCAGGGGGAGCAACATGCGTATCAGCAGTTTCAATTACAACATAAGTGTCAGTCGCTGTCACCTTCAACAGTAGACGGAGGGCCTCTCTCACTATGGTAATCTCTGCCGCGCTGTCCAGCAAGGTCAGATCCCACGTCAGATTCCGAAGCCGCGTTCTCACTATCTGGGGCATATCGATGCGCTGTCAAGGTGGCGACTTTCTTCGTGGCAAACTGTGGTCTCTTGGGCGTAGTGCCTTCCTGCTGGTCTCCACAGTTACGCGGGCGGGGCTGACCACGTCCTTGCTGGCCACCCCGGCCCTTGCCGCCCCCTCCACCACCGATTGACGGAGCCGATGAGTCCTGAAAGGAACGAGGAGAGCGTTGGTCAGAAGCCTGAAACCTTTCAGGTGATTTAATCATCGCGCAATCGCGCAAATCATACGGAGACGCAGGCAACGGAGACGCAGGAGTAGAAACCTGTGTTTGTTGTTGTTGTTGCTTACCCTGATTCTGCTTTTTTGGCCAATTCTGTTTCTTGGACTTAGGTTGACCACTAGTTTCCGAAGACTGACCCTGGGGCTGCTTTTTCTCTTTATCAGAAAAAGTCTTAAGACCCTTTGCATTGCGGCCAACCGTTTTATAAGCCGCCACAATTATCCTTGCTAACTGACGGGGTTTCTCGGCCTTGGGAATTAACGCTAAAGCGTTAGCAACCTGAAAGTTCACTGCATCCCCCTTGACATTTGCAAGGATCAGATTGCAAACTATATCAAAGGTGCCACACAGGCGCATACCCAACTCAACCGCCGACTCCGGTCCGTGATTATCTTGAACACGTTTAAGGACCGCACCCAGATTGGTCACAGACGGGGTGCCATAGCACCTCGAATAGACCGCTGCAAAAGTCTTACCCCAGGTCTCACAGTCAACAAGTTCAGGGGCCAAATCTTTCGGTAAACTTAGCGTAAGAATCCGGTGTTTGTCACCAGGATTCGTATTAGGAAACACAGCTTCCAGCTGGCCGAATTTCTCCGCAAGCCAGAAAGGAAAATCATCCTTATCCTGGGGCTTTTTGCCCATTACGGAATTCACCATGACAGGATTGATTTTTAAACCAGCCTGCTCTGCTCGAAGCTGCGCCCCCCTAGGGGCTGCGTCCTGAACATTACGGCTAGTGTAATGAACAAGCGCTCTAATCACCGACACTGCGACCTCATGAAGTCGCCGCAGATCAGCCACGTTACAAGTGGCGCGATTAGGGTGAGGAGTGAATCCAGCCAAAGCGGGCCAATTAGTGCCCGGAATGGACAAAGGACCCAACCTCGGAGCGGTTAAAGCGTGTGGTAGGGCGCCACCAAACCAAACTCCATGCTGCCAAGCATCAATAGGAACCTCCAGTGCCCTGTACGGAGCATACGCAACCGGTACAGCTGAAGCAGTGTATGAATGGAACACTCCAGAATTAGCGTCCACCGCCGGAAATGTCACCCACGAATAAAACAGTTCGTACGGGTATGCATGTTCCGCACTCACCACCAGAACCACAGCCAAGCCTTCCACAGGGACATTAAAAGCCCGCAAGTGGTCACGCACCGCAATGCGACTATGCTGCGGGATGTCCACGGCTTGTGCCATGGTATCACAGGAACTCGAAAAAACAAAGAATACTTTGTAGCACAACTGGGTAGTAATTCAAATGAAACCGTTTTAGACAAATTCAAGCTTGAAAAAGACCTATTTCAAAAATAGGTAGGTTGTCCGACACCACCGTTTTCCGGAAACGGGAATGAAGGGGTTAAGGTTTGAATGATATACTACTCGAGTGTCATGATATAAGGCCAACAACGTATGGGCGCCATGTAGCAGGGTTTCCGTTCTCCCACAGAACTGTGCACAAAGATCTAGAACCTGGGTGAGTTAGGGTGACCCAAAACTCACCTTAGTATCAGAAATCCCCTTACCAAGCTAGCTACAGTGTCTCATTGGTCAGAACAACTTCCCAATGACTTAGACAATCCAGAACATGAACTTAGGGAACCTCAGGTATCGTGGAACACACGAACACTCTTTCGTTATATAATCATTACAAACCAAAACTGGGAGTCAAAGAATACACGTGCAAGTTTGAAATGTTTATTTTTCAATGCAAGGTTCTCAAACGCAGTATCTTATATAATACCAACATACATATTATAAAAATCAGAGTTATCAGCATAGTCACTAGTCCATAATAAGCGAAGGGTGATAGCATATTATAATGCAAAATCTATAGAAATTCTGTATCACCTATATTTCGCGCACCCTATTTAGCATACTATATTATATCTAAGAAGGTCTCATTTGGGTTTTTAGCAGGGCGGGCCCATACCTCTAATGGTTAGTAGGAGAAGATCACATCAACAGCTACCAGCTCTCTGCATGCGAAGCATCAAGTGTGTTGATTCATTTCCTGTAACTCTATCTTAAACCCGCGTAGAGCCCAATGTTGGCAGCAACATTATTTGTGTTATGTCTAATGTGGTGCGAGGATCAGGCCTTCAGCAACCTTGTGTTAGGTTATTCTTAGAGGGTGCAGTTCTCAGTGTGCAGACAGTTGTACCAAGTGTACCAAGCACAACTGATATCAGAGCAATAACATATTATTCTCAAATAAATCACATCTTTCGTCTAGGTTGAAAGCTACAATAACAATTAGGTGTCGTGTGCAAACTGAAGCCGAAGGAAAATATGTCGTTTAAACATTTAATAAACTCATGCTAACTTAACACAATATATAGAAACGCAGTAAGCATATGACAGTATGAGCCCTGGCATTAACAGAAAGGCTAATATCAGAGCTTGCATATAATGAAATTGCTGCCATAATTTGGAGCTGCACTACATGGCACTAAAAGTACAGGTGGATTTGTTTTTTACAGGACAAGTTAATGTATGAAGTAACCTGTCACATGGACAAGTATTTTATTAAATACCACACCCCTGAGGTGATAGACTCAATCAATCAATCAGTGTTCTTATAAAGCACGACTACTCCCCCGTGAGGGTCTCAAGGCGCTGAGTGGGGGGTGGATCTGCAGTTCAGTTGAAAGCTAGGTCTTGAGGTCCTTCCTGAATTGCGGCAGCGATGGGGATTGCCTGAGGTGCAGAGGCAGGCAGTTCCAGGCTTTGCAGCGAGGTAGGAGAAGGATCTTCCTCCAGCTGTGGTCTTGTGGATCCGCGGGATGGTGGCCAGGGCCAGGTGGGCGAAGCAGAGATATCTGGTGGGAGTGCAGAAGGAGAGGTGGTGGTTGAGGTATGCAGGTCCGGTGCTGTGGCGGGCTTTGTAGGAGCTAGAAGGTGATTCTTTTGTTGTCAGGCAATCAATGCAGGTCTCTGAGGTGGTCGGTGATGTGGCTGTGGCATGGGATGTTCAGGATGAATCTGGCAGAGGCATTCTGGATGTTCTGCAGTTTCTTTTGGAGTTTCCGGGTGGTGCCAGTATAGAGTGGGTTGCCTTAGTCGAGTCTGCTGCAGCGAGCACCTGGGTGACAGTTCTCCTGGACTTGGTGGGGATCCACTTGAAGATTTTACAAAGCAGGCAGAGTGTGTTGAAGCAGGAGGATGATACAGTCATGATTTGGTAGTTCATTGAGAGCGAGGAGTTCAGGTTGATGCAGAGGATTTGTGTGTGGTCCATGGGTTTGTTGTGGGTGTCCGAGCGCTGGTTGCCACCACGAGCCGTCCAAGGTGGAGGGGGTGAAACCCAGGACGAGGACTTTAGTCTTATCAGAGTTAAGCATGAGGCAGATGTCCTTTATCCAGGTGGCGACGGCCTTCATCCTGTTGTGGAAGTTGATCTTGGAGACTGTGGGTTTGTCTGTGAGGGAGGGAATCAGCTGGGTGTCATCAGCGTAGGAGATGATGTGGAGTCTGTGGTTTCTGACAATGGCTACAAGCGGGGCCATGTAGATGTTGAAGAGGTTGGGGCTCAGGGAGGATCCCTGAGGCACTCCGAGGCTGATCTCTGTGGGTTCTGAGTTAAATGGTGGAAGTCTGACTCTCTGTGTTCATCCAGTGAGGAAGGACCGGATCCATTCTAGGGCTTTTCGCGGATGCCGGCATCATGGAATCTTGCACAGAGGGTGTGGTGGACATCAATGTCAGAGGTGGTAGAGAGGTTTAGGAGGATGAGGGCAGCAGTTTTGCCGCGGTCAAGGAGAGTGCGGATGCCGTTGTTAGCAACATGCAGAGCAGTCTCGTTGCTGTGGTTGCTTCTGAAGCCGTTTGTACGAGGTCCAAGATGTGGTTTTTTTGATTAATTTGAAGAGTTGTGCGTAGATGGCTTTCTTAATGACTTTGGATGGGGAGTGGAGCAGAGAGATGGGTCTGTAGTTCTTGAAGTCCTTCGGGTCAGCAGAAGGTTTCTTCAGCAGAGGGTGATCTCTGCGTGCTTCTAGTCTTCAGGGAAGGTGGCGGAATCGATGGAACAGTTGATGGTGGGCAGAGTGTGGGTGTGATGGAGGTGCCGGCTCTGTTGAAGATGTGGCGAGGGCAGGGATCCAAGGGGGTTCTGGAGTGGATGCTCTTTATGAACCTAAGGGAGTCGTCAGAGGTGAGGGTGGTCCAGTTGGGCAAGATCTGCTGGGGTTGGAGCCATTGGGTGTGGTGGTAGTCCTTGGGTTGCACAGCTGTCAGAGATCTCCTTGATCTTGGGGTGGAAGAGGGTGGTGAGGTAGTCGCAGAGGTCTTGAGAGGGGGAAATGTCTGCTATCTCTGTGCTGGGTTTGGTGAATTATTTGACCACGGCAAAGAGTACTTTGCTGTTGTGTGCAATGACGTTGATGTGTTCCTGGATGGCTGCTATATTTGTTGTTCTGATGAGGTAGTGGTGTCTGGAGATGGCGCATTTGAAGGCTGCATGGTCTGCCCCAATCTTGTTGCTCCTCCATCTTCTCTCGAGCAGTCTGCAGGTGCACCTGGACTCTTGGAATGCGGGGGTAAACCAGCTGGCTTTCTTGGAGGGTTGCTTGACTGAGGGTTTCCTGAGCAGATAGACTCATCACCCTGTGTCAATCCCCTGAGCACACTTAGTCCAGGAGGCGAAAGGCTCATTATCTGCTGTCGTCACCCGACAGCAGACGACATGTAGGCTCATGCTCCTACATGAGTCCTCGGACTTTTCTAGACCAAGAGTGGAGCTCTACGGTCTTGTGTGAATCCCACAAGTCTTTAAGAGCTACAAGTGACAAGTTAAGTATCCTGTGCCACTCCCAAGGTTCTTCCGGACCAAGAGGAGAGCCCCACTGTCCCGTGTGAGTCCCACGAGTCTTCAAGAGCTGGGGGTGACTGGTTCAGTATTCTGTGCCAAACCCCAGGTTCTTCCAGACCAAGAGGAAGCCCCACTGTCCTGTTTACACAGGAGCTCTTAGAGGTAGATGTGATTGATTCAGTATCCTGTGCCAATCCCCAGGTTCTTCCAGATCAAGATATGCAAGGCTCAGTGTCCTTTGTGCATCCCACAAGTCTTCAAGAGCTGCAGGTGACAGGTTCAGTATCCTGTTCCAATCCCCAGGTTCTTCCAGACCAAGAGGTGAGCCCCCACACCCCCCATGTCCCGTGTGAATCCCATGACTCTTCAAGAGATTCTCTTGTGACGTGTTGAGTATCGTGTTCCCATCCCCAGGTTTTTCCAGACCAAGGGGTGGAAGGCTTACTATTCTATGGCAATTCTAGGGCACAACTACACATCACTACGTGAGAGGATGAGGTGTAACAACCAGACCTGCCCACTTCGGAACTGAGGAACCAGGTTCGAGTTTCAGCACCAGCTCAACATCCTGTGAACCCGGGCAAATCCATTATTCTCCTCGCGCCTACAAAAAAATATATGTACTTGTGTAATGTAAGTAATGGTGCTCATGTAAAGAGCTCCAGTTCCTTCAGATCGAGCTTGAGCTATTTGGAACTGTAGAAAAAAAATATCCTATCCACAGCAATTGTCTGGGATGACCTCAAAACACCACTGGTTGCTTACTGCGAGGGGTGTGAACGATGACCTAATCTGACATTGTTTTCTAAAAAGTAATTGCTTTAAAGGGGAAGGATGAGTTGATTTTGCCAGAAGATGTTCTTTCTTAGCTGGCTTCTGTTTTTACTATTAGCTTTTCTAACCTGATTTCATGTTACCGGTTTTAGGTTGTAACATGTATCATATTCTAGATTTTATGATCCGATCCGAAAATCGTCTGCGATTTACTTCTGGTCCAGACAAAACGTATGTTTTTTAGGTCTCGCCTAGCGCTGGAGCGCGCATGTGCTCCTCGCTCTGCGAGGCTTATTGTGATCTCAAAAATTTCTGTAGTGGGCTTCTAGACATGCCCATATTCTGATTGGCTGGCGTCATCATTTATGTTAAACGCTGGCCTCCGATTAGAAATGAGGCTTCTTGCTTAACACCCTGTCTCTTTTTGGCCCCGCCAATCCACACTGGATGGTTTCCTTGCAGCAATATATAGTCTTCTTTAAATTAGTCGGTAAGCACTTTTGGTCCAGCTTGTTATTGCACGCAACGGAGTGCGGCGAACGCAGATGCCTGCTGGTGACCCTCCTTGAATGATGCAGCAAGCAATCAGCCATGCTCGGTTGAGGCTGCTTGCTTCTCTGTTGGAAGCCCTCCGCCTTGGCTACAGCTGCTTTGGAGGTAGATTTTTTTGAAACGTCATATGTACAAAAAATACTCGCCCACACAGCGCAATGTCGTGCTTTAACTTAAGTTATATTTAGTTCTTCCTTGTTTAACAAAGCTGCTGAGCTGTTCGCCCCCTCCCGCGACCACCTCAGAGCCATGGCATTCCAGGAATGCCAGCCCCTGCTTTGCGTGAGCAACGGTGCCGCGAGTGTACGCTTGCCATTACTCCTAGAGCCGGCATCGCTACTGGTTTTCAATTTTGTGGTTACCAATCCAACTCGGGTCTGCAAAGAAAAATGAAAGCTCCTTGCCCTGGGCTTTCGATGCCTGCCAATGGATCGGTGCGGATGAGACAGTGTGCTTTCACATTACATCATTCACTTGTTCTGTTTGGTCTGGAGTGAAGTGCTCTCTCTAGCAGCCCTTTATGGCGGACTACTGGCGCGAGAAATGGCGCTGACTTTCTTTTGCTTGAACCATAGCCAGAGGAACATTTTTCAGATTAAGGACTAGAGCGCAGAAGACATCGACCTACATGTAGTCTAGCTGACCTTGGAGATTACGAGGTGATTTAATTCAGCATCCATTCTGCGATAATTGCATAAAACAACCTTAAACAAGCATGTGCAGACGCTTAATTCTATTACCCGTACACTCTGTTTTTTTTGGTTCAGTAATATACTACTGACCATTAAAATGGCATACAGGCCACAAACTGAGCAGCTCTGGCATATCACGTGTTCTCACCACCATCAGTGGCACTCATTTTAATAGTTAAACGTTAGTCTGCCATTTAAATCTGTGCCATACAGTTACACGTGGATCTCTGCGTTGCTTAGCAGAACCCTCTGAGCTACCTTACCAGTTTATTTTGTGTTATGGACAGCTCATCTCCAGAGTGTCTAGATACTAAGCGCCATCCCCCCGTTACCGCTTTTATGATGTGACAAGGGCGGTAGCTTGAAACTTTTTTTTTTACATCGCTATGGCGGGCGCTCCCTAAGCCTGTGCAAACTTCATGTGTTATTGGGCAGAAAAACGAGCATTTGCAATTCAATAAGTCTCGTATCACAGAAAATTTGATCTATGTACTGGAGCTTCCTATTAATGAAGCTGGGCAGTGTTCCCACTGCGAGTAATTCACAGCATCCCTCCTGGAATTAGTCTTATGGAGAAAATTATTACCATAATGTTGGAAGCAAAACAAATCACCATAATTAACAGAATCTAAGTATAAGTCTTCAGCATCAAAAGCTGCATAATATTTCAAATCAGAGAACAATGCTTCTACGGCCTGAATATCCCAATCATCAGAACGTATATTTTGTTTAATCACATCTCCCATGTTTACTCTAAGCACATTCGGAACATTAATCACTTCCGTGGGCTTTGGCTTCACGCCGTATGGGATATTGAGGTTGAGGCTGCGGCTGAGACCGTAAAGGAATTTCGTGGCTTGGAGACAATTTATCCCAGCCACACTGATTGCGGTACACAGCCGGCGCAAGCGCCAGAGCCCACTCTTCTACAAAATGCAGCGCCTCCACTCTCGATACAGTGTGCGCGAAACTGGGGAGGATCACCTCCTCCCCTCGCGGAGCTGCGAGAACAAAAGGTGGGGGCCAGTCAGCCTCCGAAAGCAAAATGTCATACGTAGACGAAAGATTTTCCCAAAATACCCCTTTTACAGTTCGCTGCATGTCACCTTCGATTAACAGGACAATTTCAAAAAGACGTTCAGGGGGAGCAACATGCGTATCAGCAGTTTCAATTACAACATAAGTGTCAGTCGCTGTCACCTTCAACAGTGGACGGAGGGCCTCTCTCACTATGGTAATCTCTGCCGCGCTGTCCAGCAAGGTCAGAGCCCACGTCAGATTCCGAAGCCGCGTTCTCACTATCTGGGGCATATCGATGCGCTGTCAAGGTGGCGACTTTCTTCGTGGCAAACTGTGGTCTCTTGGGCGTAGTGCCTTCCTGCTGGTCTCCACAGTTACGCGGGCGGGGCTGACCACGTCCTTGCTGGCCACCCCGGCCCCTGCCGCCCCCTCCACCACCGATTGACGGAGCCGATGAGTCCTGAAAGGAACGAGGAGAGCGTTGGTCAGAAGCCTGAAACCTTTCAGGTGATTTAATCATCGCGCAATCGCGCAAATCATACGGAGACGCAGGCAACGGAGACGCAGGAGTAGAAACCTGTGTTTGTTGTTGTTGTTGCTTACCCTGATTCTGCTTTTTTGGCCAATTCTGTTTCTTGGACTTAGGTTGACCACTAGTTTCCGAAGACTGACCCTGGGGCTGCTTTTTCTCTTTATCAGAAAAAGTCTTAAGACCCTTTGCATTGCGGCCAACCGTTTTATAAGCCGCCACAATTATCCTTGCTAACTGACGGGGTTTCTCGGCCTTGGGAATTAACGCTAAAGCGTTAGCAACCTGAAAGTTCACTGCATCCCCCTTGACATTTGCAAGGATCAGATCGCAAACTATATCAAAGGTGCCACACAGGCGCATACCCAACTCAACCGCCGACTCCGGTCCGTGATTATCTTGAACACGTTTAAGGACCGCACCCAGATTGGTCACAGACGGGGTGCCATAGCACCTCGAATAGACCGCTGCAAAAGTCTTACCCCAGGTCTCACAGTCAACAAGTTCAGGGGCCAAATCTTTCGGTAAACTTAGCGTAAGAATCCGGTGTTTGTCACCAGGATTCGTATTAGGAAACACAGCTTCCAGCTGGCCGAATTTCTCCGCAAGCCAGAAAGGAAAATCATCCTTATCCTGGGGCTTTTTGCCCATTACGGAATTCACCATGACAGGATTGATTTTTAAACCAGCCTGCTCTGCTCGAAGCTGCGCCCCCCTAGGGGCTGCGTCCTGAACATTACGGCTAGTGTAATGAACAAGCGCTCTAATCACCGACACTGCGACCTCATGAAGTCGCCGCAGATCAGCCACGTTACAAGTGGCGCGATTAGGGTGAGGAGTGAATCCAGCCAAAGCGGGCCAATTAGTGCCCGGAATGGACAAAGGACCCAACCTCGGAGCGGTTAAAGCGTGTGGTAGGGCGCCACCAAACCAAACTCCATGCTGCCAAGCATCAATAGGAACCTCCAGTGCCCTGTACGGAGCATACGCAACCGGTACAGCTGAAGCAGTGTATGAATGGAACACTCCAGAATTAGCGTCCACCCCCGGAAATGTCACCCACGAATAAAACAGTTCGTACGGGTATGCATGTTCCGCACTCACCACCAGAACCACAGCCAAGCCTTCCACAGGGACATTAAAAGCCCGCAAGTGGTCACGCACCGCAATGCGACTATGCTGCGGGATGTCCACGGCTTGTGCCATGGTATCACAGGAACTCGAAAAAACAAAGAATACTTTGTAGCACAACTGGGTAGTAATTCAAATGAAACCGTTTTAGACAAATTCAAGCTTGAAAAAGACCTATTTCAAAAATAGGTAGGTTGTCCGACACCACCGTTTTCCGGAAACGGGAATGAAGGGGTTAAGGTTTGAATGATATACTACTCGAGTGTCATGATATAAGGCCAACAACGTATGGGCGCCATGTAGCAGGGTTTCCGTTCTCCCACAGAACTGTGCACAAAGATCTAGAACCTGGGTGAGTTAGGGTGACCCAAAACTCACCTTAGTATCAGAAATCCCCTTACCAACCTAGCTACAGTGTCTCATTGGTCAGAACAACTTCCCAATGACTTAGACAATCCAGAACATGAACTTAGGGAACCTCAGGTATCGTGGAACACACAAACACTCTTTCGTTATATAATCATTACAAACCAAAACTGGGAGTCAAAGAATACACGTGCAAGTTTGAAATGTTTATTTTTCAATGCAAGGTTCTCAAACGCAGTATCTTATATAATACCAACATACATATTATAAAAATCAGAGTTATCAGCATAGTCACTAGTCCATAATAAGCGAAGGGTGATAGCATATTATAATGCAAAATCTATAGAAATTCTGTATCACCTATATTTCGCGCACCCTATTTAGCATACTATATTATATCTAAGAAGGTCTCATTTGGGTTTTTAGCAGGGCGGGCCCATACCTCTAATGGTTAGTAGGAGAAGATCACATCAACAGCTACCAGCTCTCTGCATGCGAAGCATCAAGTGTGTTGATTCATTTCCTGTAACTCTATCTTAAACCCGCGTAGAGCCCAATGTTGGCAGCAACATTATTTGTGTTATGTCTAATGTGGTGCGAGGATCAGGCCTTCAGCAACCTTGTGTTAGGTTATTCTTAGAGGGTGCAGTTCTCAGTGTGCAGACAGTTGTACCAAGTGTACCAAGCACAACTGATATCAGAGCAATAACATATTATTCTCAAATAAATCACATCTTTCGTCTAGGTTGAAAGCTACAATAACAATTAGGTGTCGTGTGCAAACTGAAGCCGAAGGAAAATATGTCGTTTAAACATTTAATAAACTCATGCTAACTTAACACAATATATAGAAACGCAGTAAGCATATGACAGTATGAGCCCTGGCATTAACAGAAAGGCTAATATCAGAGCTTGCATATAATGAAATTGCTGCCATAATTTGGAGCTGCACTACATGGCACTAAAAGTACAGGTGGATTTGTTTTTTACAGGACAAGTTAATGTATGAAGTAACCTGTCACATGGACAAGTATTTTATTAAATACCACACCCCTGAGGTGATAGACTCAATCAATCAATCAGTGTTCTTATAAAGCACGACTACTCCCCCGTGAGGGTCTCAAGGCGCTGAGTGGGGGGTGGATCTGCAGTTCAGTTGAAAGCTAGGTCTTGAGGTCCTTCCTGAATTGCGGCAGCGATGGGGATTGCCTGAGGTGCAGAGGCAGGCAGTTCCAGGCTTTGCAGCGAGGTAGGAGAAGGATCTTCCTCCAGCTGTGGTCTTGTGGATCCGCGGGATGGTGGCCAGGGCCAGGTGGGCGAAGCAGAGATATCTGGTGGGAGTGCAGAAGGAGAGGTGGTGGTTGAGGTATGCAGGTCCGGTGCTGTGGCGGGCTTTGTAGGAGCTAGAAGGTGATTCTTTTGTTGTCAGGCAATCAATGCAGGTCTCTGAGGTGGTCGGTGATGTGGCTGTGGCATGGGATGTTCAGGATGAATCTGGCAGAGGCATTCTGGATGTTCTGCAGTTTCTTTTGGAGTTTCCGGGTGGTGCCAGTATAGAGTGGGTTGCCTTAGTCGAGTCTGCTGCAGCGAGCACCTGGGTGACAGTTCTCCTGGACTTGGTGGGGATCCACTTGAAGATTTTACAAAGCAGGCAGAGTGTGTTGAAGCAGGAGGATGATACAGTCATGATTTGGTAGTTCATTGAGAGCGAGGAGTTCAGGTTGATGCAGAGGATTTGTGTGTGGTCCATGGGTTTGTTGTGGGTGTCCGAGCGCTGGTTGCCACCACGAGCCGTCCAAGGTGGAGGGGGTGAAACCCAGGACGAGGACTTTAGTCTTATCAGAGTTAAGCATGAGGCAGATGTCCTTTATCCAGGTGGCGACGGCCTTCATCCTGTTGTGGAAGTTGATCTTGGAGACTGTGGGTTTGTCTGTGAGGGAGGGAATCAGCTGGGTGTCATCAGCGTAGGAGATGATGTGGAGTCTGTGGTTTCTGACAATGGCTACAAGCGGGGCCATGTAGATGTTGAAGAGGTTGGGGCTCAGGGAGGATCCCTGAGGCACTCCGAGGCTGATCTCTGTGGGTTCTGAGTTAAATGGTGGAAGTCTGACTCTCTGTGTTCATCCAGTGAGGAAGGACCGGATCCATTCTAGGGCTTTTCGCGGATGCCGGCATCATGGAATCTTGCACAGAGGGTGTGGTGGACATCAATGTCAGAGGTGGTAGAGAGGTTTAGGAGGATGAGGGCAGCAGTTTTGCCGCGGTCAAGGAGAGTGCGGATGCCGTTGTTAGCAACATGCAGAGCAGTCTCGTTGCTGTGGTTGCTTCTGAAGCCGTTTGTACGAGGTCCAAGATGTGGTTTTTTTGATTAATTTGAAGAGTTGTGCGTAGATGGCTTTCTTAATGACTTTGGATGGGGAGTGGAGCAGAGAGATGGGTCTGTAGTTCTTGAAGTCCTTCGGGTCAGCAGAAGGTTTCTTCAGCAGAGGGTGATCTCTGCGTGCTTCTAGTCTTCAGGGAAGGTGGCGGAATCGATGGAACAGTTGATGGTGGGCAGAGTGTGGGTGTGATGGAGGTGCCGGCTCTGTTGAAGATGTGGCGAGGGCAGGGATCCAAGGGGGTTCTGGAGTGGATGCTCTTTATGAACCTAAGGGAGTCGTCAGAGGTGAGGGTGGTCCAGTTGGGCAAGATCTGCTGGGGTTGGAGCCATTGGGTGTGGTGGTAGTCCTTGGGTTGCACAGCTGTCAGAGATCTCCTTGATCTTGGGGTGGAAGAGGGTGGTGAGGTAGTCGCAGAGGTCTTGAGAGGGGGAAATGTCTGCTATCTCTGTGCTGGGTTTGGTGAATTATTTGACCACGGCAAAGAGTACTTTGCTGTTGTGTGCAATGACGTTGATGTGTTCCTGGATGGCTGCTATATTTGTTGTTCTGATGAGGTAGTGGTGTCTGGAGATGGCGCATTTGAAGGCTGCATGGTCTGCCCCAATCTTGTTGCTCCTCCATCTTTTCTCGAGCAGTCTGCAGGTGCACCTGGACTCTTGGAATGCGGGGGTAAACCAGCTGGCTTTCTTGGAGGGTTGCTTGACTGAGGGTTTCCTGAGCAGATAGACTCATCACCCTGTGTCAATCCCCTGAGCACACTTAGTCCAGGAGGCGAAAGGCTCATTATCTGCTGTTGTCACCCGACAGCAGACGACATGTAGGCTCATGCTCCTACATGAGTCCTCGGACTTTTCTAGACCAAGAGTGGAGCTCTACGGTCTTGTGTGAATCCCACAAGTCTTTAAGAGCTACAAGTGACAAGTTAAGTATCCTGTGCCACTCCCAAGGTTCTTCGGACCAAGAGGAGAGCCCCACTGTCCCGTGTGAGTCCCACGAGTCTTCAAGAGCTGGGGGTGACTGGTTCAGTATTCTGTGCCAAACCCCAGGTTCTTCCAGACCAAGAGGAAGCCCCACTGTCCTGTTTACACAGGAGCTCTTAGAGGTAGATGTGATTGATTCAGTATCCTGTGCCAATCCCCAGGTTCTTCCAGATCAAGATATGCAAGGCTCAGTGTCCTTTGTGCATCCCACAAGTCTTCAAGAGCTGCAGGTGACAGGTTCAGTATCCTGTTCCAATCCCCAGGTTCTTCCAGACCAAGAGGTGAGCCCCCACACCCCCCATGTCCCGTGTGAATCCCATGACTCTTCAAGAGATTCTCTTGTGACGTGTTGAGTATCGTGTTCCCATCCCCAGGTTTTTCCAGACCAAGGGGTGGAAGGCTTACTATTTGTAATGTCTGGTCTTCCCCCTTCAAGTACACACGGAGCCTGTGTAGTGGTGACAGGTATTTATTCAAATTCAAATACAATTCTACTGAGCAAGGGCGCCGAGCGTCTATCTGTGCCTAGCTCCGGTCGCCAACTGCCGATTCCCGTTTCGCGCCTTCGTTGCCTCCCGTTCTGCGCATGCGCGCGCTCCTGACGCTCCGGTCTATGACGTGACGCGTCATCGCGCTCGCGTCATAGACTAGAGCGCACACCACATATCTCCCCCCTTTTTATATGAACAAAATAACAATTCCCCCCCATCAAGCTGGGTGTCCGGTGGACAAAGTCATAGTCTATGGGGGGCGCAGGGTCAGGCCCCTCCCTACTGTCCATCCATCACAAAGTCCCTGTATCGCAAGGGCGCCATGACAGGCCTGCCACTGCGAGTGTGTCTTACCGGCATGTTCTCCTTCACATCAGACTCGCACCGTGATTTCTCCCCATCTCTCGAATCTTCTCTCTGTGTTGCGATCGCTGGTGCCTCTTCTCTTACAGTAGGCCCTTGATTGGGTGTATCTACCTCATTGTCTACTTCTGCTCCTTCCCACTGGTCCGCCACATTTTGCTCTGGTTGTGGCATTGCTACTGGGCTGTTTATCAGTGTCTCTTCCTCTTCTGCCTTGGGCCACCTTATTATCTTGTTAACTCTGGCCATGCGGTCTTGCGACCACACCTTTCCGTCGCTAAGGAGTGCCGCTCTGCCTCGCACCTCCTTGACCTGTAGTGGCTGGCTAAACTTGCTTTCGCCTTTCCTTTGCATGGTAGGGAGTTTGACCCTGACCCACTCCCCTTCTTCCAGACTTGTCTCCTTTACATTACGTCGGTTATTGTAGTGGGCGGCGTAGATCTTCTGGGCCTTCTCCAAGTTGTGCTGCACCACTGCAGGAGACCACTTGCTGGTGATGGTCTTTTCCCTCCACACTACATTGTCACGTGTGAATGGATATCTGCCTCTTAGTACCTGGAAGGGGCTGTACCCCACGGCCGTGGGGGTGATTCTGTAGGCCCACAGCATACTCATCACTTCCGTCTCCCAGTCCTTACCCTGCGAGATAGCAGCCTGAATGGATCCCATTAACACGCGGTTAAACCGCTCCACCTGACCGTTGCAGGCCGGATGGTACACAGCTGTGTGCCTCGATTCAATCCCGTTCCTTCTCATGAACCGGACCCATTTATCCGATACAAATTGTGGACCATTGTCACTGAGGATAGATTTTGGTATGCCCTCCCTCAGGAAGACCGATGATAGAAATTTCAGGATGGTGTCCGTTTCCATGGACTCCTGTATGTCCACTTCAGGCCACTTGGAGTACTTGTCCATGATGACACATATGTATTTGTTCACTCCTCTGCTGTCCAGGATGGGCCCTAAAATGTCTATGGCCACATTTTCCCAGGGGCCTTGAGGGGTGTCGAACTTCCCTAGTGCCGGTCTGAGGGGGCGTAACACTTTGTCTGCTCCTTGGCACTGTCCACACTCTCTCACTTGTCTTTCTATTTGTGCGTCCATCCCCGGCCACCAGTACATCATCTTGACTCTTGCCTTGGTTTTTACTATGCCCAAATGACCCTCATGTAGTTGCTCCAACAGTTTGGGTATAAGGGACTCCGGGGGCACGACCCTCTCACCTCTATACAAGAATATACCAGAATCACTGACGGACAGTTCTTCCCTCATTTCGAAGAACCTCCGCACTCCTTCTGCAAGCATTTTTTTGTTCGGCCAGCCGGCGGTGAGGTGCTTTTTCACCTCCATCTTCTCTTCGTCCCTATCGTAGGCAGCCTTCCACTCCTGAGCGCTGATCGTAGTCTCGTGGTCCTCCATGCTGGCCACCATCTCTTCGCTGTCCTGGCCATCTTCCGGCGCTTTTTCCATGGCCGCAGCCCTGCTGAGGTAATCCGCAACCCTGTTTTGTGTCCCAGGCAGATACTCCACATCATATGTGTAGTCCAGCAGTTTCAAGGTCATCTTTGCTATTCTCGGGGTCGCCGTATCATGCCCCGAGGAAGTTAGAACTTTCACCAGCGGCTTGTGATCTGTCTGGAGTTTAAATCTGGTGCCCCAAATAAACTGGCGAAACTTGTTCATTGCCCAGGTGACCGCCAGCATCTCTTTCTCGATCACACTGTACCTCTGTTCAGTTGGGGACAGTGCCCGGGATGCGAAACTGATTGTCTCCGTAGACCCATCTTCTCTCACTTGTGCCAAGACCGCTCCCAAACCTTTGTCGCTCGCGTCCGTGGTTACTATGGACTTGCCATCGGGCACGAATCCTTGCAGTGGGATAGCCTGGCTGATGCAATCCTTGACGGTGTCAAATTCCAGTTGGGCTTCCGCATCCCATTCAAATTTGGTCTTTTCCCTGGTTAGTTGCCTCAATTTGTGTGTTCGGGTGGCGAAGTGCCTCACGAATTTACTGTAAAACTCAGCCATTCCCAGGAATGACCGCACTTCTTCCTTCGAGCATGGGGCCTTGGCTTTCTTGATGGCTTCCACATTCTGTACCTTCGGAGTGATCCCATGCGTCCCTATTTCGTGGCCCAAGTACGTCACGGCCTGTGTTCCAATCCGGCACTTGCTCCATTCCGCCGTCATGCCCTTGTCCTGCAGCACCCCAAGGACTCTGTGCAGCTTTTTGTCGTGATCACCTTTGGATGAGCCCATCACCAGGATGTCATCTTGAAAATACTGCACCCCCGATATGTCCTTGAACAGTCTATGCATGAGCTTCTGAAACACAGCCGCAGCGGAAGCTAGGCCAAAGGGCATTCTCCGGAATTGGTAACAACCGAATGGTGTTATGAAGGCCGTGTACCTCCTGCTTGCCGGGTGGAGCTCAATCTGGTAGTACGCTGACGTGAGGTCTATTGTGGTGAAATGGGTAACGCCTTTTGTTTTCGCCAACATCTCCTCTATTCTGGGGAGCGGAAACCTCTCCACTATGAGATTTTTATTGAGTTCCCGAAGGTCCACGCAGAGGCGGACCTTGCCGTTTGGCTTCCTGACCACAACCAAGGGCGAGAGCCACTCTGCACTGTCCACCGGCTCAATGATGCCCTGATCCTCCAGTCTCGTCAATTCTTGATGTACCAGATCGCTCGTGGAGATGGGTATGTTCCGAACTTTGTGCACCACGGGCACAGCTCCTTCCTTGAGGATCATTTTGTGTACAAATTTGTCCAATTTGCCCACTGTGCCCTCGAAGACTTTCGGGTATGCTGATCTCCAATCTTCGTCTCGGTCAAGGGGCCATTCATCTGTCAAAAGTATCTGCTCCTTCCCCCCAGGGTTGAGGATGATGCCCAGGTCTCCTGCGTCTCTCCATCCCAGCACAGATGGGCCTTTTTCCGCCACGTACAGGGTGCACGTGGCCGTCCTTCCTCTGAATTCAAATTCAAAGTCCCGGCACCCCACTAAGGGGATGGCGTTCTCCGTGTATGATATGGGCCTGATGTCTGGAGGCCATAGGTCTGGCCCCACAACTGGAGCGAAATCCTCTTCCCAGATGGACTTCTGCACGATGGTCCAGGGAGATCCTGAGTCCACTGCCACGTGTACTTTCACCCCTCCAATGAGCATGTCCGTGCGGGGTTTGTCGCTTCTCTTTCCCGCCACCTCCAGCACTTGGTCCTCGATGCACAACACCAAATCCCCATCGTCCACTTCATCTTCCCCGCTCACGTCTACGGCTGCTGCTTCTACGCACTTGACTGAGGATTTCGACCCTTTCTTCCGGCATACCTTTTCGAAATGTCCGGTCAAACCGCAGAACGCGCACCTGGCGCGGAAGGCGGGACATCTTTGGTCCTGAGCCGAGTGCGCCGTGCTGCCGCACCTGTAGCACGCGAATTTGCTGCTGGGGTTGGAGCGACTCGTCTGCTTTCCCGCTCCTCTGGTGTCTTTCCGCATCTCTCCGTACCTGCCCTTCGGGTTGCTGGGGTGGGGTACCTCGTCGATCTTATTAATCATTTGCCTCGGCACACTCTCCCTTTTCGCTGCATCTGCTCCTCGTTTGGACATCTCTGCTTTCTTGACCATCGCCACCACCTCCTTGAGAGTGGTTTCATTCATTGCCCATAACTTATCTTGAACGGCTCTGCAGGTCGTGTGCATCACGATCTGGTCTTTTATGTATTCGTCTTGGAGGGCACCATACCGACACGTGATGGCCAAACGTCGTAGAGCTGCCACATAATCATCCACGGATTCGCCCACCTCTTGTTTTCTCTGCTGAAAGTTGTAGCGATCTATGGAGACGCATACTGCTGGACGGTAGTGGCTGTCCAGATCATCGATTGCATTCTTGAAGACATCTACTTCTGCTGCGCCCCTCTCCTTGGGTACTAGATTCTTGAACACCCTCACCCCTTCTGGGCCTAAATTGTGGAGCAGCAATCTCTTCTTTCTTGCCGGGGTGTATTCCGCTTCGCCTTCGTCTTCCAGGGCTTCTATGTAGTTTAGGAAGTATTCTTTCCAGTCTTCCCATTTTAACTGCGGCTCCCCCGGCCTGGGTAGAAACGGTACCGGTGCCATCAAGGCTGAGGCTTGATTTGCCATTCTTGCTTCACCTCTGGGGTTCTCCTCCTGTGCGCCTGACTGGTTGAATCCCCTGGATGTTCCCGCACTTCCCGCTGCGTCCCCTTGACTCCTGGGGCTGCCTGGGGTACTGTCCCTTATGGGCGGTGTGGGGTTATCTTCCTGTGTCTCTACCTCTGATTTAGGGGTGAAGCTCTTGGCTGCCAGGGTGCTGGCTAGGAGTTCTGTACTTTGGACAGCACTGACCTGGTGAGTTGACCTGTTCCCCGGTCTTTCTCGTGGTTCCTGCGCTGCTGCCACGCCCTGTGCTCTTGCTGTTCGTTGTCCTGTCCCTTTGGCTGATGTGGGACTGTTAGGGGGGTGTAGATCCAGTTCTGTGTGCACGTGGATGTTCTAGGTGCCAGCCTCGTCGCCAATGTAATGTCTGGTCTTCCCCCTTCAAGTACACACGGAGCCTGTGTAGTGGTGACAGGTATTTATTCAAATTCAAATACAATTCTACTGAGCAAGGGCGCCGAGCGTCTATCTGTGCCTAGCTCCGGTCGCCAACTGCCGATTCCCGTTTCGCGCCTTCGTTGCCTCCCGTTCTGCGCATGCGCGCGCTCCTGACGCTCCGGTCTATGACGTGACGCGTCATCGCGCTCGCGTCATAGACTAGAGCGCACACCACACTATTCTATGGCAATTCTAGGGCACAACTACACATCACTACGTGAGAGGATGAGGTGTAACAACCAGACCTGCCCACTTCGGAACTGAGGAACCAGGTTCGAGTTTCAGCACCAGCTCAACATCCTGTGAACCCGGGCAAATCCATTATTCTCCTCGCGCCTACAAAAAAATATATGTACTTGTGTGATGTAAGTAATGGTGCTCATGTAAAGAGCTCCAGTTCCTTCAGATCGAGCTTGAGCTATTTGGAACTGTAGAAAAAAAATATCCTATCCACAGCAATTGTCTGGGATGACCTCAAAACACCACTGGTTGCTTACTGCGAGGGGTGTGAACGATGACCTAATCTGACATTGTTTTCTAAAAAGTAATTGCTTTAAAGGGGAAGGATGAGTTCATTTTGCCAGAAGATGTTCTTTCTTAGCTGGCTTCTGTTTTTACTATTAGCTTTTCTAACCTGATTTCATGTTACCGGTTTTAGGTTGTAACATGTATCATATTCTAGATTTTATGATCCGATCCGAAAATCGTCTGCGATTTACTTCTGGTCCAGACAAAACGTATGTTTTTTGGGTCTCGCCTAGCGCTGGAGCGCGCATGTGCTCCTCGCTCTGCGAGGCTTATTGTGATCTCGAAAATTTCTGTAGTGGGCTTCTAGACATGCCCATATTCTGATTGGCTGGCGTCATCATTTATGTTAAACGCTGGCCTCCGATTAGAAATGAGGCTTCTTGCTTAACACCCTGTCTCTTTTTGGCCCCGCCAATCCACACTGGATGGTTTCCTTGCAGCAATATATAGTCTTCTTTAAATTAGTCGGTAAGCACTTTTGGTCCAGCTTGTTATTGCACGCAACGGAGTGCGGCGAACGCAGATGCCTGCTGGTGACCCTCCTTGAATGATGCAGCAAGCAATCAGCCATGCTCGGTTGAGGCTGCTTGCTTCTCTGTTGGAAGCCCTCCGCCTTGGCTACAGCTGCTTTGGAGGTAGATTTTTTTGAAACGTCATATGTACAAAAAATACTCGCCCACACAGCGCAATGTCGTGCTTTAACTTAAGTTATATTTAGTTCTTCCTTGTTTAACAAAGCTGCTGAGCTGTTCGCCCCCTCCCGCGACCACCTCAGAGCCATGGCATTCCAGGAATGCCAGCCCCTGCTTTGCGTGAGCAACGGTGCCGCGAGTGTACGCTTGCCATTACTCCTAGAGCCGGCATCGCTACTGGTTTTCAATTTTGTGGTTACCAATCCAACTCGGGTCTGCAAAGAAAAATGAAAGCTCCTTGCCCTGGGCTTTCGATGCCTGCCAATGGATCGGTGCGGATGAGACAGTGTGCTTTCACATTACATCATTCACTTGTTCTGTTTGGTCTGGAGTGAAGTGCTCTCTCTAGCAGCCCTTTATGGCGGACTACTGGCGCGAGAAATGGCGCTGACTTTCTTTTGCTTGAACCATAGCCAGAGGAACATTTTTCAGATTAAGGACTAGAGCGCAGAAGACATCGACCTACATGTAGTCTAGCTGACCTTGGAGATTACGAGGTGATTTAATTCAGCATCCATTCTGCGATAATTGCATAAAACAACCTTAAACAAGCATGTGCAGACGCTTAATTCTATTACCCGTACACTCTGTTTTTTTTGGTTCAGTAATATACTACTGACCATTAAAATGGCATACAGGCCACAAACTGAGCAGCTCTTGCATATCACGTGTTCTCACCACCATCAGTGGCACTCATTTTAATAGTTAAACGTTAGTCTGCCATTTAAATCTGTGCCATACAGTTACACGTGGATCTCTGCGTTGCTTAGCAGAACCCTCTGAGCTACCTTACCAGTTTATTTTGTGTTATGGACAGCTCATCTCCAGAGTGTCTAGATACTAAGCGCCATCCCCCCATTACCGCTTTTATGATGTGACAAGGGCGGTAGCTTGAAACTTTTTTTTTTACATCGCTATGGCGGGCGCTCCCTAAGCCTGTGCAAACTTCATGTGTTATTGGGCAGAAAAACGAGCATTTGCAATTCAATAAGTCTCGTATCACAGAAAATTTGATCTATTGGTTGTTGCAAATAATAATGCAACGCCAATAGGTCAAACTTTCATAATGCGAGATCTATTGCATTGTAAATACTTGTTATATTCAGTGACCGTGAATGGGGGTTTATTTAGGAAGCAATATAAAGTGGTGCACTTAAAGCGAAATATGTACAACGGGTGAACATCGCCACCCAGTGGCCAAAAGAAGTGCTGAACCATCTGAGTTGCCTGAAACTTCACCCCGAATACGAACAATTCTCTTTATGACCAATTTCAAAATTTCTTTCTACCTATTACTTTATGTTTCTAAGCAGTCTCCTGTCTCATTTCCAAAGATAAGCATTTCGCGTTTGTATGGGGCTTCTGTACTCAAACTCAGGTACGGCAGTTGCTGAGTCAGCAACATTTGAGGTGTCTCCCCAGCAATTTGACTGTTCCTTTAGCAAAGTCTAAGGTACTTCCTCCGGGCCCATCCAGACGCTCGCAAGTGCTTTCCTTAAATAATGAAGAAAGTGGTAGCACGCGCTCCCTGGCGTGTGCGTACGCAGATCATCGTCGACCCTTCCCTACCTGTCTGTTGTGCAACAGACTATAGAAAATAAAAACACTGACATTTCCTTAGTTGAATTTACAAACCGGTTGGATCTTTGATGTGAGTGTCGTGTAAGATATATATATGCGCACTCGCACACCAAGCACAGTAGTGGATGTTTTACTACTTTGACCCCGTCTTCTCCTCCAGCAAGCACATCTCCTTCAGCCACTCCACTGGACTTCATTGGACTGATCACAGCTGCGTCCACTTCAACTTCAGGAAAACCACGACCCACCACCACCCACAACAGGTTCCCCGCAGGAGCTGGAACAAGATCACCGCCGACCAGTTCACCACCTCCCTCAGCCAGAACCCTTCCGCCAACGCAACCGACCCCCACGAAGCTGCCCGCAACTTCACTCAATGGCTCACCAACTGCGCCGACGACCTCGCACCTCTGAAAAACCCACCCGGCAGCAAGAAAGCCCTGTGGTTCACCAACGAACTCAAAACTTCCAAGAAAAACTGCCGTACCCTCGAAAAGACATGGCGCCACAACCAGAATACAGGAAACTTGACAGCCCTCAGGAACGCCACCCGCATACACCACCAGCTGACCCGCACCACCAAAAGAACAACATTTAAAGAACGACTGGACAACAACACCCACAACAGCAAGGAACTCTTCAGCATCGTTAAAGAGCTTTCCAACCCCAGCACCGGAAACAACGACATCACACCCTCACAAGACCTCTGCGATTCACTCGTCTCATTCTTCCACCGCAAGATCGCCGACATACACAACAGCTTCGACGCACAGACGACGCACCCAACCACCGAACCAACGCCCCCCACCACCACCCTCTGCAACTGGACCCCGGTCAGCACCGAAGACACCACCCGCATGATGAACACCATCCACTCCGGATCCCCCACCGACCCCTTCCCCCACCACGTCTTCAACAAGGCCGACTCCATCATCGCACCCCAACTCCGAGACATCATCAACATCTCCTTCACCACCGCCACCTTCCCGGAGAACTGGACGCATGCCGAGCTCAGCGCCCTCCTGAAGAAACCAACAGCAGACCCCACCGACCACAAGAACTTCCGCCCCATCTCGCTCCTCCATTTTCCTGCCAAAGTCATCGAGAAGACCGTCAACAAAGAGCTTGCCGCCTTCCTCGAGACGAACGGATCCCTCAACCCCTCACAGTCCGGTTTCCGAGCCAACCACAGCACCGAGACCGCCCTCATCTCAGCCACCGACGACATCAGATCCCTGCTCGACAACGGGGAAACAGCTGCCCTCATCCTCCTGGACCTCTCCGCAGCGTTCGACACAGTTTGCCACCGCACACTAATACAGCGCCTCAGAAACACTGGAATCCGAGAGAAGGTACTGGACTGTATCATCTCCTTCCTCACCGGAAGAACCCAGAGAGTCCGCCTCCCCCGTTCCGATCCGCGGCCACCAAAGTCATCTGCGGCGTACCCCAAGGATCATCGCTCAGTGCCACCCTCTTCAACATCTACATGAGCCCCCTCGCAGCCATCGCACGCCAACACAACCTTAACATCATCTCCTACGCTGACGACACCCTGCTGATCCTCTCCCTCACCAACGGCCCCGCCACCGCCAGAGCCAGCCTACACGAAGGAATGAAAGACGTCGCCGAGTGGATGAAGAACAGCCGCCTGAAACTAAACTCAGACAAGACGGAAGTCCTCATCCTGGGATCATCCCCCTCCGCCTGGGACGACTCCTGGTGGCCCCCAACCCTGGGAACCACCCCCAAGCCAGCGGACCACGCACGAAACCTGGGCTTTATCCTGGACTCCTCCCTCTTGATGACCAAACAAGTCAACGCCGTCTCGTCATCCTGTTTCAACACCCTGCGCATGCTCCGGAAGATCTTTCGATGGATCCCCACCGAAACAAGGAAGACGGTCACCCAGGCACTAGTCACCAGCCAACTGGACTACGGGAACACCCTCTACGCAGGAATCACAGTCAAACTACTGAAAAGACTCCAGCGCATACAGAACGCCTCCGCTCGACTCGTCCTGGACATCCCCCGCCACAACCACATCTCCGCCCACCTGAGAGACCTGCACTGGCTCCCTGTCAGCAAGAGGATCACGTTCAGACTCCTTACCCACGCACACAAAGCTCTCCACGACCTGGGCCCCAAGTTCCTTAACAACCGCCTCACCTTCTACACGCCCACCCGCCAGCTGCGATTGACCAGCCTCGCCCTCGCCACCGTACCACGCAATCGCAGAGCCACCGCCGGAGGAAGATCCTTCTCCTACCTGGCGGCCAAAACATAAAACTCCCTCCCCATCCACCTACGGCTGACCCAGGACCATCTCACCTTCAGGAAGCAACTCAAGACCTGGCTTTTCGAGCAATAACGGACCCCTCTTCCCCCAGCGCCTTGAGACCCTAGCGGGTGAGTAGTGCACTATATAAATCTGTTTGATTGATTGATTGAATAATTATGAAGTTGCGCAATTACTGTTGTTTCAATGGAAGTTTGGAAAAAACAGTAAAATCAACTATTGCAAAACTCCACAAAAGGATTCTTCTTTTCAGTGACTGAGTGTGGGTTACTGGATTGTACAGCAGCCTCGGTGAGTACTTTTGTCATTTCTGGTAATACTCTCCAGCAAGCTCTGGCATCAATGGCTACTTTTTTTTATTTTAGCTTATTGTGTTACCACAATCATGTCCAGTATAGTACAACCTCCATCCTGTTTACTGGCACCAGTGAAAGCACCTGTGGATTGGGAAACACGGGGTGGGCAGTATTTTTCGCTGACGTTGAAGTGCTAGAAGGCGAAGACCAGGCATCTGCAAGATATCATTTTTGAAAGCAGTGTGCTCGTGTGGCAGGAGGTCGTTATGCTATTGCCAATAAAGTTAATTTAAAACTACTTTTGTCTTCGTAATACAGTGTTTGAGAGGTTTTTGGTTGAAAAAAAATAAAAAAAGCATTCCATGTTACAAACAACCATAGATCACCACAAGGTATGGAAAGAAAACGAATGTGGTAATGGAGAGATACAGGTTCCATTCTATAGAATAGTGGGTGGAAGACTCCATTGAAGAGTATGTCTTTCGCCTCTAGCTTTGACTTTGAACACATCAATTATGAACAAGTGTTGAGGGACCACATCCTTATTAAAACTAACAAGAGCACGAAGGAGAGGCTACGGGCAGGTTCTGATATTTCTTTGAATGCGACCCGAGGTATCACCAAAGGACCAGAGTATTCAGAGAGGTCTGCCCAATAAATTAGATGCAAAAACCACAGTTGATGGACAGAATGCAGACCAATGTCATACATTCACCCCAGTACAGAGATCTGGGCCTAAATCCATCGTTTTTTTGCACTCCACATCACCCCAGTTCAGACATGGCCATATGCAAATCAGTCTGACCCTGTGCCTCATGGGAACAGTCCAGCCCGAACTGCCAAGCCATGTCTTTCCTGGACCTGAATCAAGCATCCTAGGACCGAAATTAGAGGCAACACCAGGAGTTAGATCAAAGCTGTGTTAAATCTGGGATAGTAACGCCCCACAGGGATGAGAAAAAGAAGAGTCTGTCCAGTTATTCTAGTTGTAGTAGCCAATCGGACCCTGGAAATTCGAAAATATGTACAGCTTTCAATAAAATGTATTCTAGATGAGAATAAAAAGGCCATTTTAGTAGGGTGTGCAGAAGTGTTGAATCAAGGAAAGTGAAACTTATTAGTGATGAAGTAGCTGTCAACAGGGATGTGAGTTTAGGCCAAGATCCAAACATTGTTTTGAGTGGGGTGCTAGGAGAAAGTTGGAAAACGTCATCTCCATTATGGGAGATCAAAATAGATGGGAAACTTGTCACTGTGTGTGCCTCTGGGCTCATGTGCATGTGTCACTACAGAAGGGAAGAAGTAGTGAATTGCCAGGGGTCCCGTATGCTCGCGACCGCTTGCCATAAGAAACTACCAGTCCGTGTTGAGAAAGTTGCCGCTAGAGTAGAAAACTACTCGAGCGGCAGAAAACGACCGCTTGCACTGTGCAAGATGCTGTTTGCACTTATTGCACAGTGCAGACAAGGATCCGGCACTGTGCAATCAGTGCGAACAGCATTTTGCACAGTGCGCTACGCAGTTCGTGTAGCTCGCATAGTGCGAAGTGCACTTCTTGTAGCAACGTGTAGCGCTACAACGCGAACTACACCCAGGGTTACTACAGATATATGCTTGAGGTTATTCTCCATGATGTTTTGGATTTACGCTCGAGTCTCTCTTCGAATGTGGCAGATCTCTAGTAGCTGCCTTTTACTGGAGAACGTTCATCCACCCATGAGCAGGTTTGGATGAGGAGTTTGAATGACAGTTGATAAGGGGACGAAGATTTCAACTGTTCGCTACATGTTAGGTTTTTTACTTTATTTTCTTGTGTATTTATTGAAATTGTCTATAGGAAATACCATAGGATTGTATGAACTATTTTGTAATTACCTACATATAGAGGTGAGAGTACCTTCATCTTTGAAAGTATCCTGACACATGTGGCTTGGTCGTATTAGGGACTTATGCAGCCTAAAAGGGTGATATAATCCATAATAACATTGCTGTGGCAGGGTTTTGTTCTTTTGATTTCCTTACTTATTGTTACTCCAGGAGGATGACTAAGGTGAAAGGAGTCTCCACGAGGATAAAAAAAGATCTAACCGGCAAGTCAAATGTTACTAAAGGAGAAGTATGGTAGCATTGTTTTTTCGTCTCATCAGGCTCTCCAAAAAGGGGGCTTCTTTACAGTCTCTGCGTATCAAAGGAATTTTATCTATAAGTATGACTTATTCACTGAATTAGAATGTCTGAATAATATCACCCATCAAGTCAACTAGCTGTTTCTGACAAGCATGAAGTTGTTTTTCAGGTACCTACGGCACAGGGATGCTACAAAGGTGTAGGGCTTTTCTGGTGTTTGATTGTCACTCAGAAATTTCTGGCAGATTTGTTTGCATAGAACTGTTTAGATGCAGGCTTTGTGGAGAGCCAGTAATCTTAAGAGCAGGAAAATATAGTCTCCTGACGTGTGTCTGGTCGGTTGCACTGGTCATATAATTGAGGTATTGGAATATTTTGGTCTGAGTTGCAGTGGCGGCTGGCATGTATGGGGCGAAGATCGACTCTCATGCAAATGATAATATTAAAAATTAAAACACTTTGCAACGCAACGTCTTCCCTTCCAAATCTCCTCTTTCGCTTCAAGACTGAAACTGGATGCTGTAACTCCCTTGACCAATCCTGGCGCTGCTCACATTTTGTAAACCAGCATGAGAGCAGTACCTTGGTTGCAAGAAGCGGCCTGCACTTACTCTAAACCCAGCTATTTCAAGGCAGCTGGGATGAGTGGTTTAAAGTGTGCATGTGTGGCTATTCTTGGATGGCCAAAGGGACATGCATACTTTAAACAGTGCACAGACAGCTCACCCTCCTCCCTGCTGCTAATGCCACTGAGTAGACGCTATCCCGTCCTGACACTCTGTTCAGGACTAGGGGTGGGCAGAGCTCACGTAGTTGCATACAAAATAAGTGGACCTCAGCGGAGTTCCAATTTGCCCTATTATTCATTCTTGAGAGCAGGGAGACTGAGAAAGAAATGTGGATTAGCACGGTTTGCTGTTGAAGATCCCACAAATCAAATAAACTATTTAAGTTTGGCAGTATTTACAGACATTCCACCTTTTAGTAAGCTCCAAGTGATACCGAGCCTCATTATGTCAAAGCATTTACTGACTTTTGTCCCTGCTTTTCATAGCGTCTTCCTACCTCGCCCCTTAGAAATGGCCTTCAAGGACGCATGTCCGAGCACCGTGCTCCATGCCGAGGGAGGGACGGCTGATGCACTCTGTGCAATGAGCGCAGGGGCGTCGCCTGGTCAGTAAGATTGGGGGGACATCTTCGATAGTACTGCAAAAGCCTTACCTTTAGTTTCAGCTGGAAAGCGCTGCAGGGAAGCCATCTAGCCAGTCCCTCCTGCGGTGGAAGAAGGGGGAAGGGAGCATGCTGTCCCTCAGTGCCCCAGGAACAGAATCGAGGGAGGCGGCAAGTTTCAGGAGAAGGCGGCACACTCCTAGATGAAGAGAACGCCGACCACCAGTGTCGGATTGGTAACGCGGGCATTCGGGCAATGCCCGCGGGGCCGGTGTCCGGGTTCCTGCTGTGGGCTGCTTTTTTGAGTAGTCTGGGGACCGATTAGGGCGCTGTCTCTTTTGTTCGAACAGCCAGCCGCCCAGTGGGTGTCTGGGTGGCCCTTCTATAAGCAGATGGGCGCTCGTTACTGCCTGTTTAGCAACAAGGAGAGGTATTACTCCCTTTGTCTCGATGGCCGGCCCATTAATGGGTGCACATACTGAGAGTGGGCAGGGGGCCTGAGTAGAAGTGGCCTCACTTGTTCCAGGTGTATTTCAGCAATGTAAATTAACGTGTACATTTTTTTTTACCCCATCACACTTTTTTTTTTTATAAGATTACGCCAAAGCAGTCATTTGAGGAAAGGCATCATTCAAATGTGGGACGATTTTTTTTGCGTGCCCGGGCCTTTTTTCAATCCCAATCCAACCCTGCCGACCACCCATGGTCTAGGACATCCAAATAGTAAAAGGAGGTAGCTAGGCTAAAATAAGAATCTCTTCTCCGCAACGCTGCGGAATCAGAGATTTTTGCCAAACTCCGTGCTCCCAGCTGAGCGGAGAGCTGGCAAAACTCTGCAAACTCTGCTGGCAAAGCCGAGCTCCACGCCCACCCCTATACAGGACGGTGGATGAAAAAGAAAATGGTAATAAGTTACCATTTTATTTTTCATCTTTGGGGGGGCAATTTTAGTGGGGGGATGCTCCTCCGCACCAACGGAGGAAATGCCCTTGCTGAGTTAGATTTTGCTGGAAGATATACATGAGGGAAAGTCTATCTTAATGAAAGAGGACACTCCTTGTTGTGTTGTCCCCATCAGGGGGAGATGAGAATTAAATTGAACCACAGAGCTAGTCCTCCTGTTATGTAATAAACAGAAAGGAGTCAGGTGACTTACAGGTTAAAGTGGGTGATTTTGTGCGGCGTGCACAATTGTTTGAGCAGGCGCTGTGATCCAAGTATAGGAATCAAGAATAAGTGATAGAAGTTAGAGGTATTTTGCGGATTCGAGCACCATATAGTATTGAAGGCTGGAGCTGCACCTGTATGTCACAGAGTTAGAAACGTGCTGCTTTCCGATGGAGGGAAACTCAAGGAGATGGTGAAAGATCTATGTGAAAAAAACATAATTGAACCTATGGAATCATCACCTCGGGTCTCTTCTGTGGTTATTCCGGTTAAGGGTTCAAAATCCACGAGACTTTACATTGATTATGCAGCTCTAATGAAGCCATATGGGCGAATAGTAATACATTGTCAAATCTTCACAAAATGGTTTCTACTTTAGCAGGAGCGTCTGTATCTTCCATACTTCACTCAGCCAACACTTAGCAACAAGTCCTATTAGAAGATTACTTCACGTTTTTAAATACACTCATAACAGCTGAGGGAAGGTTTCTTCACTGCAGAATGCCATTTAGTTTAACCAGTTAAGTATGTCTTTCAAAGCCTGACAAAGAAAACCTTGGAAGGAATCTCAAGTGCTGTGGCATTTCAATAAAGCATTTGGGTCTTCGAGAAAGGACGCTGAAGGACATGACAAGAACTAGAAAAGAATGTTGGAGGCTTTATGTAAAAAAGTTTAGCCTTGAAGTTGTCCAAATGCAAATTTTATAAATTGGAGGTAGACTACTTCAGGTATTTGATAAATCGGTCATGGATAAGTCCAAACGTTGTCATGTTAAAGCTATTTTCCAATTGACAGTCCTGGTGTACAAGGAGCAACTTGTTGCATTTCTTTGATTAACAGACACCCATCCTAAATTTGTTCAGAATAATGCATCTGAGGTTGAACCTTTTAGGTAGTTATTGAACAAAAATACTAAATTTGAGTGAGCTGAACTGAAAGGAGCTAGATAACGCATCTTCTTTAAAATCATTTGTTGTTAGCAAGAAATGTGTGATTGTGTAGATGTAAGCAATTGTGGTTTGGGTGCAGTCTAGCTGCAGCTAGACAAGGATGAAGAATAGATTGTTTCCCGTAGTTCTATGACAGAGGAACGAATCGCTAAACACAGCCTGCCTCTACCACGCAGCCGGAACCACAAATGCATCTTAACCTCGCATTCCTTTACCACACATGCCTTTACCAAGCAATTTTGTTGTAAAGGCATGAATGGTAAGGGGGTATGCATGAGTAATATCACAACTACCCTGACCACCCTGCCCTAAGCCATAAAGTTCTAACCTCGCCCCAAGGCCTAAAACCAGCCTTGCCCAAAAACTACTCTTTCCCCTCTCTGCGAGGCCAAAAACCCTGCCCCCTACCATAAACTACCCGACCTCCAACCTCCCTGCCCTGAGCCCTAACACTTACCACCCCGCTGTCCATAAAATTACCACAACCCTTTTCACTGCCCTGAGGCTAAACCTCTGCCCCAATTGAAAACACAACTCTGACCCCCCCCGCCCCGAGCCCTAAAACTGCCCGTACTAAAAACTCCACCCTAAACCCAGCCCTTAAAAGTACCCCGACCCCCTCCCTGAGCCCTAAAAGTGACACTTACCCCTACAAACTACTCCCCAATCCGGCACCCAGCCCCACTTACCTGTCCGCGTCTGGAGCTTCCTGTTCTGACACTTCCCCTTCTTCTCTCTGTCTATCCTGAGCACTAGACCGCTGTCTGCATTAACCACGCATATGTGTGGTTAAGGCAGATTCATTATTTAGACAAGCGTAGTTCTGACATGTGTGGCTCTGCCTACATTGGTCCGGCCGTTCCCCTGTCCCATGTATCAAGAGTTTAGAGAGAGGCTGAAAGGACTTACTCAGTGATTGAAAAAAACACTTCTGGCCTGCATTGGGAGCGTCAAGGATACCAATTTCTGGTGTGTTATGGATGAAGCTCAAGAATTTGAGGAGTGTGAGGTTGCTTATTTCTATGTTGTAGTGAACTGGATGAATGAGGGATGTGATTAATTTGATGAAAAATCTGAGTTAGGGAAATGGGAAAAGATTCTACCATGAGTGAGGAAATAAAAAAAGTACATCGGTAACGGGTGGCCTGAGAGCGTACGGTACTGGGGGAACTAAAGGGCTATTTCAAGTACAGAAGGAGACTGGTGCAGAAAACAGCACTGCAATGAGAGGTGACCGAATTATTCTACTATAAGGGTTGAGGAAGAAAATTGAGTGTTCTCATGAAGGACATGCTGGCACTTCTGAGATTAGAAGGTGTGTGTGTGAATATTTTTCATAGCCTAGAATGGATATTATGGAACCCATTATAGTGGACACATGTCCTGTTAAATTACCTGAGGGACCACAGGGAAGTTGGGAATTCATATAATTAATCCTTTCACAATTCTTCCAGAGCAGGAAGTGTTCAGCATTGTTGTTATTGACTATTTCACAAAATGGCCTGGATAAGGAAGTTTGAAGAGTTCACAATGTATATTGTGGTGAAGTTAATGAATAACTTATTTTGTACAAAAGTATTCTGAAGGAAATTGTTACTGACTATGGTTTGCAATTCCTAAGTTTCATTACTCAGGGTTTCTTTGTGAAGTCTGGTATTAAACATAGGAGGATTTCGGGTCTTCCATCCAGAGTCGAATGGCCAAAGGGAGAGGCTTTACAGGATGTTGAAGGAGTCCATTCAACTGCTGATCAAGGACAATTAACTGGAGGAACATGTTCCAAGCAATGCTTCTTACATACGAACTACACCTAAGTTTCCATTTGAGCTGTTGAGAGGTCACAAGCCTGGTACAAACCCTCTAGGACTTCTGAAAGGGACAATCACATTATTAGAAGTGAAGAGGAAGAAGATAAACAGAAGATGAAGATGGAGTTGAGTTTAAGAAAAGGAGTGTGTGAAAAAAAGCTTTTATAGAAGAGGATTTGGTACGACGGAAGCGCCATACAGACATTGGGAAGGAAACAGCCTGCTATTTTGATACTGTTCTTGTCTCAGAAGGGTTCATGGTTGCAGTGAGAGTTAGATGGGGAAACAGTGTGGAATCTTAACAAGGTTTCCCCCTTTTGAGGTAATGTTGACGTTAGTAGGAACATGTCTTGCTAGGGTGAGAATGTATTTACTGATTTACCTGTAACGTTTGTGAAAGGAGGCGGTGTGGTCAGGAGCACAAAGGGGGTGACCACTGGAAGGAGCGTCAGTTGAGGTCTCCAAAGTTTCCTGTTAGGCTGAATGATTACATTGTTTTTGTTAATAATGAGTTACGCCATTTTTTATTGTGAAATGAAATGAAAAGGAGATTTATAAAGCGCAACACATTCACCCAAATGTATCAAGGCGCTAGCTCAGCACAAAACAGACAAGACCAATAGAGACCACCTCAAAGATTAAAAAGCCACGTCTTTAATGCCTTCCTAAATGGCAGCAGGCTAGTTTCTTCCTTAAGCCGCACCGGAAGTGTGTTCCAGAGTGTGGTCGTACTGACCAGAAAACTCCTTCCCCCTCAGGCGCACTTTTCAAACCTGGGAACTACCAGGTTATGAGAGCGTGCCGAGCGGCACTCGCGGGCAGAAACATAAGGCTGCAAATTCTTTAAAAAAATGCTGGCCGAATATCGAGAGTGGCTTTGAAAGCAATGCAGAGAGCCTTAAACTCTATCCACCTTTTCACTGGCAACCAGTGAAGCTTTTTGAGCGCCGTAAAGGCCGATTTATGTTTAGGGATATTCAACAAGAGGCACGCTGCTGCATTTTGCACAATCTGCAACTTATTGAGGCAATTTTTGCGGCGGTTCATAAAGAGCCCATTACAATAGTCAGCTCTGGATAAAACAAGTGCCGACACCACTAATTTCCTCAAGTCAGCTGAAACAAATGGGAGAATCATTCTCAGTATTTTTAAAGTATAGAAGGAGGCGGAAGTAACCTGATAAGCATGTCCTTCAAAGGAGAGCATAGAGTCAAACGTAACACCCAAGTTTTTTACCATATTTTCGGGATTTGGGAGCGGACCAATCTCTGAGGGCCACAAAGCGGGGGCCCAGAAGTTGGTATGGTTGCCAAAAAGTAAGACTTCAGTCTTACTAGCATCCAGATTCAAACAGTTAGCAGACATCCAGTCCCCCACCTGAGGAAGACAGGTTTGGAACTGTGCCGCTGTTTTGTCTGGAGAGCCTGTCACTGAAACCCTAATATGGGTGTCATCTGCATACGAAATAGCAGAGAAATCCAGGGATCTAATTAGCCTTGCCAGTGGGGCAACATAGATATTAAAAAGGGTAGGGCTCAATGACGAGCCCTGTGGTACTCCACATGGCAGTGTGAAATTCAGTGACTTATACTCACCTAGAGCCTCTAACTGTTCCCGACCTTTCAAGAATGAATTTAGTCTTTGTTTGAGTTCGAAGCCAGCTGGCCAGTTGTATATATACTAGCCAGGAGAGTGATGATGTTACCCTGAGCTTGAATGATTCCCATTTCATAAGAGATCCTTCTACCACTAGTTCCCCCCACCGTGTTATACCCGCGTCCAATAGGACCCTTTTAACTGTATTGGAGTGTTGTAGTGAGAGCCCAGGTAATTCCCAAATCGGTGCGTGATTAGATAGATATCCTATCCCGGCCTTAGATTTGATTTGGGACCATTCTTTTATGGTGCCCAGTAATGACTTTAGTCTGACTTTTAAAAAAAACTTCTGACGGCCGAACTTAAATAAGAAGCCATTCAATGGAAGGTCAGAACCCAATAGCATTGCCTTAAACATATTTCCATTTGCATTGTCCAAGGGGATCTTAAGTAGCATCCTAGAATGAGTCAAATGAAAAGCCCAAGCGTAGCATTCCAAGACTGGCAAGGCGAGCCCCCCCTTTTCTCTTCTTCTTCTTAGTTTCTTCCACGCCAGTCTGCTAGATTTATGGCCCCAAATAAATGAGTTAATATTTTGTTGACATTTTGCAAGTTGTTTAGTATCAAAAGTTAGTGGGATAGTATTAAAAGTGAATGTATTTTTAGGGAGAATACTCATTTTTATCAAGCTAGTTCTCCCGAAGATGGTAAGCGGAGAAAGGACCAGGATTTCATCAAGGTTTGGGATTCACGGGAGATCCGGGCCAGGTTATTTTGAGCCAGAAGATCCAGGTCTTTGGTTATTGTTATTCCCAGGTATCTCATTGAGGATTTTACCGGGAGTTGGAGATTAGAGATATTACAGACCATTATTTCTGTCTTCCCGGCATTTATTTCATATCCCGAGAATTTCCCAAATTCCTCCGCCTTCTTTATAACCGTAGGAAATGCCAGAGCGGGGTCAGTTGTGTAGATGAGTATATCATCGGCATATAACCCGACCTTCTTCTTCCAACCGGAAAAAGAGAATTGTGGGATATTGATATCCTCCCTTATGGACTGCGCAAATGGCTCTACGTACAAATTAAAAAGGAGGGGAGATAGGGGGCACCCCTGCCTTGTTCCTCTGCTGATTTTAAAGGGAGTTGTTCGCGGGCCATTTACTAACAGGCAGGCTCTGGGGTTATTATATAGTAAGCCGATGGCTCTACGAAATTTGGAACCAAGTTGAAATTTGTCCATTGTTGTGTTTAAATATGCCCAGTTCACCCTATCAAACGCTTTTGTGGCGTCAAGTGTCATAGTTGCCAGGGGTAAACAGAAAGTTGAGGCGATGTCAGCGGCTCCCACTAAATCATATGTAAATCAGCCAGTTGCCGGCCTCTAATAAATCCCTTTTGATCGGGGTGGATAATTGATCCAATCTCGCTTCCCAATCGTGCAGCCAAGATTGACGCAAAGATTTTATAGTCGTTATTGAGAAGCGAGATTGGACGATATGATGCACACTCAACTGGATCTTTGCCCGTTTTCAGTATTAAAGCTATATTTGCTTCCCCCCAGGAACTTGGTGGTGTCTCGCCTCTGATTAATATATTATTAAATAGGATCGTAAGAACCGGGGTGAGAGTAAAGTTAAGTACCCTAAATAGTTCTCCTGGGAGACCATCCGGTCCCGCGGCCTTGCCCTGTTTTATTTGTTTGATAATATTTTCAACTTCTGTTTCCGTTATTTCTTTATCGAGATTTTCTCTTTGGGACCTATTCAACTTTGGAAAAGTTATCTTATCCAGCCATTCAGAACTTTCGTCAAAATTGGCGTTAATCTCTTCTGTGTAGATGTTCCGAAAGAAATCGCTAAAAGCTTCCCCGATGTCAATATCCGTCGTCCTATTGACCATTTCCCCAGCCACTCTCACTCTTTGATAAAATTTCTAGTCTGGTCAGCTTTTATTTTCCAGGCTAGCAATTTTCCAGCAGATTCACCGTATTCAAAGTGCGAGAGTTTGCTGGCCTGCCATCTTTTGTTCAGTCTTTCTTGCAGTAGCGCATCTAATTTACCTTTTAATTCTCTTTTCTCCTCTTGGTTGTCTGAGGGAACTTGATCTACCGACTCCAAACGAGTCAGGTCTTGCTCTATTGTTAAGATCGCCTCTCTGTATTTCTTTTTCCTATAGGAGGCCCTATTAGTAATGCAGCCCCTTATATAAGCTTTCCAGGCCTCCCATACATTTACCAGAGAGGCAGAGCCAATATTCCGCTCTAAAAAGGAGGCGGTTTCATGTATCAGATGGTCTTTCTCCTCTTCCTTTAATAGTATTGTTCGGTCAAAAGACCATGATGCATGAGTATATTCCTGCTCTAATTTTAGCGAGAAGAGAATAGCAGAGTGGTCTGATAAATGCAGAGGCAAGTATGTTACATTTTTAATCTGATCTTTGAGAGAGAGGCTGAATAAGGCATAGTCGATTCGCGATTTGTGCTTGTATTTATAGTTATGAAAGGAAACTCCCATGGTTTTCCCAGCTCTTTGTCTCCAAAGATTGTTTAACCCAAGATGTGACATACAGCTCCGGAGCGTATCCCTCATGTTACTTTGGACTACGGCTCTAGAGTTGGGAGATTTATCTAGTTTTGGATCTAACACTAGGTTGAAATCTCCCATCCATATTATGGGGTCTGAGCAAGTAATCAGGTGGTTCTGTAAAGTATTTAGGTAAGAGGGATCGTCCTGATTAGGTCCATAATAGCTGACGATAGTAAGACACCTTGAGTACAGTTCGACATTGACTATCAGCCATCTGCCACTCGCATCTGTTTTCCAGTCCATGATCTGAGCCCTAGCTCCTTTTTTGAAAATGATGGCAGTCCCGCGAATGCTGGCGTTATGGTCCGTACTTACAAATTTATCAACCCATTTGGATTTTTTAAGTATATTCGTAATCTCCTGTTTGTTTAGATGTGTCTCCTGAATCGCCATGATCTGCGCGGGTGAGTCTCTAAGATACTGTAACATTTTATGTCTTCTCGCCCTTACTCGCAGACCATTGACGTTCCAGGATAAGAATTTAATGTCTGTCATCAATTTTATCACTTTATCGTCATTTTATCATCCCACAACTCTAATGCTTTGTTACCGGTTATCTGCCTACCATTTCCTGTATTTACCAAACAATAATTGTGAAACACCTTTGGATCCATATTTTTTAAGATTATAAGATTCAGCTTATGAGAACTTTTTTTTTTTGCCTACCCCCTCCCACCCCTGGAAACCCCCCCCCCCCCAACTTACTCTGGCTGGATGTCTTGCCAGATTGTCGTCCCCTGACGTGTTCCTGTCTACTGCCCACATTTTCACTTTTATCGGTCGATATGCTTAGTGTTTTCTAGGCAATGATAAATAGTGGGAATATGATTTTGTTCTATTAACTATGTTAAGATATGTTGTTGCTTCTAATGACCCTTGAATATCAAAGGTGTTATTAGGCGTGAATCATAAAAAAGGATTGGTCTAGCTCGGGACTTCTTATCGAGATTAGATTTGCGGGAGGTGGAGATCTGTAGTGAGATTTTTTTTTCCCCCTCCCTTTTCTCTCCCTTTTTGCCCCCCTTTTTTTTTTCCATCCCTCCCTTTTTCCCTTTTCTTTTTTTTTCGCCTTTTTTTTCCTCTCATACTATTCCTTTCTTTCCTTCTCCTTTTTTTTTAGTAAATGTTTTTTTTTTCCCTTCGTTTTTTTCCCTGCCCATTTTTTTTTTAGCTTATCATTATTTGTTGAAAAAAGATATTTTTTTAACTGTTATCTATTTTATCCCTTTTTTCCCAAATGCTCATTATTTGTCCACCCCCCTTTTTTAGGTCTCGTAGTGAAAACAGCGCGTAAGCGCTGTGTCTCGCCAGAGATCTTTTGTTACTGACTGTGCTTCCCAGGAGACAGTACCCGGCCGCGCGCATTTCCTGTTGTAGATCGGCGCAGGCCAAGCGCGCGCGAACGTCCGTCTCCTGGGAAGCGCATACATACACAGGCACACTTCCCCCTGCACTCATGCGCACACACAGACACACACACGAGCGCACATACACGCACGCACGCACACATACAGACACCCCCACCCCATGGTGTCGCACACATGCACACTCTCGCACACACACACAAGCACACCGAGAGACCCCCGCCCACTTACCGCCACTACGGACTTCTTCAGCCTCGGCGGAGCTCCCAGTCACCACTGCTCCTCTGGCCAGGCACTCCGTGGGCTCGGGCTTCAAAAGACGGAAGTCCCGCCCCACGATAGGTTTTGTTTTCTCTAATGTTGAAGTTCCGCCCCACGGTAGGTTTCGTTTTCTCTGATGTTGAAGTTCCGCCCCACGATAGATTTCGAATGCTGAAAGGCTGTTAATATGCAGATGGTGCAGAGGTGAAGGGGCTGATTGTTTCCGGTAAGGCTCTCCCATATCTGGAGCTAAAATTCATCTTAAATTCACTGGCAATTGTGGAACTTAAAATGAAGTATTGCATGCGGGAACACGTGTGTAGGCTGTGAAAGTAAACAAAAAGCAAAGAACTTCACAGCGTACGGTAGGTGTGTTGTGTTAAAGAGAATTATATTTCATTTGAGTTTATGGGCAACCCATTGCAGCTGGAGCTCTTCTCCCGGCATACACTTTGTGTTATACCGTAGAGTGCAGGTGTCGTAGGTGCAATGTGGAACCGCAGAAATACAATCAAAACAAGGTTTTTTATTTATTATGTGGGATCTCCCACTCTTCAATCTCACTGTTACTTTTGGAGTCGAAGCTGCTTCAAACGTTTCATCACTCACTTTTGTCAAACTTTTTATGGTTCGATTTCCTTCAGCAAGTTTACCAAGCACCTGCTGCACTTGAATATGCAGAGTAGTGAGTGCAGAGTAGTGAGTGCTGAGTAGTGAGTAGTGAGTGCAGAGTAGTTAGTGCAGGGTAGTGAGTGCAGAGTGCAGAGTAGTGAGTACAGAGTGCAGAGTAGTGAGTGCAGAGTAGTGAGTGCTGAGTAGTGAGTAGTGAGTGCAGAGTAGTGAGTGCAGGGTAGTGAGTGCAGAGTGCAGAGTAGTGAGTACAGAGTGCAGAGTAGTGAGTGCAGAGTGCAGAGTAGTGAGTGCAGAGTAGTGAGGGCAGAGTAGTGAGTGCAGAGTAGTGAGTGCAGAGTAGTGAGTAGTGAGTAGTGAGTGCAAAGTAGTGAGTAGGGAGTGCAGAGTAGTGAGTGCAGAGTAGTGGTGAGTGAGTAGTGGGTAGTGAGTAGTGAGTGCAGAGTAGTGAGTGCAGAGTAGTGAGTAAAGAGTAGTGAGTAGTGAGTGCAGAGTAGTGAGTGCAGAGTAGTGAGTGCAGAGTAGTGCAAAGTAGTGAGTAGTGAGTGCAGAGTAGTGAGTAGTGAGTGCAGAGTAGTGAGTAGTGAGTGCAAAGTAGTGAGTAGTGAGTGCAGAGTAGTGAGTGCAGAGTAGTGGTGAGTGAGTAGTGGGTAGTGAGTAGTGGGTAGTGAGTAGTGAGTGCAGAGTAGTGAGTGCAGAGTAGTGAGTGCAGAGTAGTGAGTGCAGAGTGCAGAGTAGTGAGTGCAGAGTAGTGAGTGCAGAGTAGTGAGTGCAGAGTGCAGAGTAGTGAGTGCAGAGTAGTGAGTGCAGAGTAGTGAGTGCAGAGTAGTGAGTAGTGAGTGCAAAGTAGTGAGTAGTGAGTGCAGAGTAGTGAGTGCAGAGTAGTGAGTGCAGAGTAGTGAGTAGTGAGTGCAAAGTAGTGAGTAGTGAGTGCAGAGTAGTGAGTAGTGAGTGCAGAGTAGTGAGTAGTGAGTGCAGAGTAGTGAGTGCAGAGTAGTGAGTGCAGAGTAGTGAGTGCAGAGTAGTGAGTGCAGAGTAGTGAGTAGTGAGTGCAGAGTAGTGAGTGCAGAGTAGTGGGTAGTGAGTAGTGAGTGCAGAGTAGTGAGTAGTAAGTGCAGAGTAGTGAGTGCAGAGTAGTGAGTGCAGAGTAGTGAGTGCAGAGTAGTGAGTAGTGAGTGCAAAGTAGTGAGTAGTGAGTGCAGAGTAGTGAGTGGAGTAGTGAGTGCAGAGTAGTGAGTTCAGAGTAGTGAGTAGTGAGTGCAAAGTAGTGAGTAGTGAGTGCAGAGTAGTGAGTGCAGAGTAGTGAGTAGTGAGTGCAAAGTAGTGAGTAGTGAGTGCAAAGTAGTGAGTAGTGAGTGCAGAGTAGTGAGTGCAGAGTAGTGAGTGCAGAGTAGTGAGTAGTGAGTGCAGAGTAGTGAGTAGTGAGTGCAGAGTAGTGAGTAGTGAGTGCAGAGTAGTGAGTGCAGAGTAGTGAGTGCAGAGTAGTGAGTGCAGAGTAGTGAGTAGTGAGTGCAAAGTAGTGAGTAGTGAGTGCAGAGTAGAGAGTGGAGTAGTGAGTGCAGAGTAGTGAGTGCAGAGTAGTGAGTAGTGAGTGCAAAGTAGTGAGTAGTGAGTGCAAAGTAGTTAGTAGTGAGTGCAGAGTAGTGAGTGCAGAGTAGTGAGTGCAGAGTAGTGAGTAGTGAGTGCAGAGTAGTGAGTAGTGAGTGCAGAGTAGTGAGTGCAGACTAGTGAGTAGTGAGTGCAGAGTAGTGAGTAGTGAGTGCAAAGTAGTGAGTAGTGAGTGCAGAGTAGGGAGTAGTGAGTGCAGAGTAGTGAGTGCAAAGTAGTGAGTAGTGAGTGCAGAGTAGTGAGTAGTGAGTGCAGAGTAGTGAGTGCAGAGTAGTGGGTAGTGAGTAGTGGGTAGTGAGTAGTGAGTGCAGAGTAGTGAGTGCAGAGTAGTGAGTAGTGAGTGCAGAGTAGTGAGTGCAGAGTAGTGATTAGTGAGTGCAGAGTAGTGAGTGCAGAGTAGTGAGTAGTGAGTGCAGAGTAGTGAGTGCAGAGTAGTGAGTAGTGAGTGCAGAGTAGTGAGTAGTGAGTGCAGAGTAGTGAGTAGTGAGTGCAGAGTAGTGAGTGCAGAGTAGTGAGTGCAGAGTAGTGAGTGCAGAGTAGTGGGTAGTGAGTAGTGAGTGCAGAGTAGTGAGTAGTGAGTGCAGAGTAGTGAGTGCAGAGTAGTGAGTAGTGAGTGCAGAGTAGTGAGTGCAGAGTAGTGAGTGCAGAGTAGTGAGTGCAGAGTAGTGGGTAGTGAGTAGTGAGTGCAGAGTAGTGAGTAGTGAGTAGTGAGTGCAGAGTAGTGAGTAGTGAGTGCAGAGTAGTGAGTGCAGAGTAGTGAGTGCAGAGTAGTGAGTGCAGAGTAGTGAGTGCAGAGTAGTGAGTAGTGAGTGCAAAGTAGTGAGTAGTGAGTGCAGAGTAGTGAGTAGTGAGTGCAGAGTAGTGAGTAGTGAGTAGTGAGTGCAGAGTAGTGAGTAGTGAGTGCAGAGTAGTGAGTGCAGAGTAGTGAGTGCAGAGTAGTGAGCGCAGAGTAGTGAGTGTAGAGTAGTGAGTGCAGAGTAGTGAGTAGTGAGTGCAGAGTAGTGAGTAGTGAGTGCAGAGTAGTGAGTGCAGAGTAGTGAGTGCAGAGTAGTGAGTAGTGAGTGCAGAGTAGTGAGTGCAGAGTAGTGAGTGCAGAGTAGTGAGTAGTGAGTGCAGAGTAGTGAGTAGTGAGTGCAGAGTAGTGAGTGCAGAGTAGTGAGTACAGAGTAGTGAGTAGTGAGCCATCAGTGCACACATCAATTGTTAACGCATCCACAAATAACTATTGTAGCAATCGCAGTATGGCGCACTTTACTTTCAAACATATTCATCTAAAGCGCAGCATGCCACCACTGCTACAAAAATAAATACACATTTTTTGGGCCTACAATTTATAGACTTTTGGTGCAATTGGTGTTGCAATATTAAGCAATGCCAATAGCTCAAACTTAATTAACATGAGACCTATTGTTTTTTTTAACTGCCTTTTTAACTGCCTTGATGTTTATTTCTTCCCCCATTTTATTTTTATTTTTAAACTTTGCTCATGTTTCAAACCCTTCTATTTTAGCTCTTATATTTTTCCTTTTTTATTTGCTGGCTTTTACAAGTGCCCAGGGGGGTTTGCATGTTCACTGATAGTAACTAATAGCTTGTCAGCTTCGAAAGGAGACTTGATGTTATACATTTTGTTGTTGTACATTATCCTTAAAAAGACGGGGAATCGCATCTGGACAGTGGCTCCCAAACCCCTAAACTTCTCCATCCGCTGGCCTAATTCCCATTGCCTGTCTAACGTGGTTTTGGATAGGTCAGATCTAACTTCGAAAGGGAAGTCTGAGGCTTTCAGGGTCTTGACTTTCAGTGCTAGGTTCAGTATCTTTTCTTTCAATGAGTATGTTAGAAAGTTCACCAAGATCTTTCTTGGTTTGGCTCTGCTTGAGTTGAGACGGAAGGGGTCCCGATGTACCCTCTGAATATCGGATTCTATTTCAGACACAGATTCTTCCAGATTATGGGAGTCTTTAAGTATGGTTGCCACAAAGTTCTTTATCTCCCCTCCCTCTTTCCCCTCCGGGATTTTTAGCAGCCTCAAGTTGTTCCTTCTTGAAAATTTTTCAAGAGACTCAACCCTTTCTTTAACTGCCTCACCCTCTCGTCGTAGAGTCTGAATCTTAGTTTCTGCATGCACCAGTTTTGCTTTAAGTTCACCGACAGAGTCCTCTAGGCTTCCAGTTCTCAAAGAGAGTCCGTCTACTTTAGTCTCCAGATTCTCACACATTGTACGGATCTCTGACTGGTTTTGTCTCGATTCCTCAAAGCATTTTTTTGACTCCTCGAATCCACTTCTGATCTCCTTCCTCATACTGAGAAGTATGACTTGGAGGGTGTCATCGCCATCAGTTTCTTCGTTTCCCCCTACACATTGCTCTGGTTCTTTAGCCGCCCTTTCTGTCTCTACTGAGTTAGTGTAAATGAAAAGGAGATTTATAAAGCGCAACACATTCACCCAAATGTATCAAGGCGCTAGCTCAGCACAAAACAGACAAGACCAATAGAGACCACCTCAAAGATTAAAAAGCCACGTCTTTAATGCCTTCCTAAATGGCAGCAGGCTAGTTTCTTCCTTAAACAGCACCGGAAGTGTGTTCCAGAGTGTGGTCGTACTGACCAGAAAACTCCTTCCCCCCCAGGCGCACTTTTCAAACCTCGGAACTACCAGGTTATGAGAGCGTGCTGAGCGGCACTGGCGGGCAGAAACATAAGGCTGCAAATTCTTTAAAAAAATGCTGGCCGAATATCGAGAGTGGCTTTGAAAGCAATGCAGAGAGCCTTAAACTCTATCCACCTTTTCACTGGCAACCAGTGAAGCTTTTTGAGCGCCGTAAAGGCCGATTTATGTTTAGGGATATTCAACAAGAGGCACGCTGCTGCATTTTGCACAATCTGCAACTTATTGAGGCAATTTTTGCAGCGGTTCATAAAGAGCCCATTACAATAGTCGGATCTGGATAAAACAAGTGCCGACACCACTAATTTCCTCAAGTCAGCTGGAATAAATGGGAGAATCATTCTCAGTATTTTTAAAGTATAGAAGGAGGCGGAAGTAACCTGATTGGCATGTCCTTCAAAGGAGAGCATAGAGTCAAACGCAACACCCAAGTTTTTTACCATATTTTCGGGATTTGGGAGCGGACCAAACTCTGAGGGCCACAAAGCGGGGGCCCAGAAGTTGGTATGGTTGCCAAAAAGTAAGACTTCAGTCTTACTAGCATCCAGATTCAAACAGTTAGCAGACATCCAGTCCTCCACCTGAGGAAGACAGGTTTGGAACTGTGCCGCTGTTTTGTCTGGAGAGCCTGTCACTGAAACCCTAATCTGGGTGTCATCTGCATACGAAATAGCAGAGAAACCCAGGGATCTAATTAGCCTTGCCAGTGGATATTAAAAAGGGTAGGGCTCAATGACGAGCCCTGTGGTACTCCACATGGCAGTGTGAAATTCAGTGACTTATACTCACCTAGAGCCTCTAACTGTTCCCGACCTTTCAAGAATGATTTTAGTAGAGCAAGTGTTTTTCCTTGAATACCAATCCCCTCCAGGACTTGCAATAGTTTCTGATGATTAACCGTATCACATGCAGCAGAGATGTCAAGCTGCACAAGTGCTGCTTTGCCTCCTGTATCAGTGGTCTGCATAATCATTTCGGAAGCTGAGATCAATGCCAGTTCAGTAGTGTGCGGCTTTCTAAAACTACATTGGGAACTGTCAAGAAAGGCATACTTTTCCATATAATCCAAGATGACAGTGTTTATGGATTTCTCCACCATCTTTGCGGGCAAGGGGAGTCTGAAAATTGGTTGATAATTGTTAGGGTCTGTTCCATCCGGATTGTGTTCATTGTTGGTTGTTGAAGGGGGGAGGTGTGTGGTAACCTACTCTAATCAGCGCTTTGCTCTTGTGCTTTTGTTCGTCCGTAGAGTAGACGTATGACGTACAGAATCTGGTTGGGGTTAAATGGAGGGTGTGGGAATGTTGAGGGGCAGACAGTTTGAGGAACTAAACCTACTTGGATGGACATCTGCACCTAAATTATCTTTTGTAAACAAATAAAATATCTACTGTGATATCAAATCAGCAGTGGCAATCCGTGCCTTTGTTGACGTTAGTTTTCCTGTTTTTCACTGGCTAATTCAGTCTTCCGAGCCACAGTGCCAGGGTCAGACTGACCTGCAGCTAGAACTGCGGGGTCAATCCAACCCAGTACACTCTAAACTAGAGGCAAAATTCCAATTTGTTAAATAAAAACAATCCCGCGAATACTACCATAAACTTGATCACTACAACATTTCACCCACTTAGCCAATAAACACAAGGCAAAAAAAATAGGAACAGAAAACATTTCCAACCATCAAAAACAAGTGAAAATATCATACAGGATAAACAACAGAACAAACAGATCTACAGCAAGAATAAATAAGAATTTTGGCAGCTAAGATGTCAAGTGGTTAAACACACTCACGTATATGAATGTTTTGGGAGGTTGGTGTACCCTTTGGGAACTCTGCATGTCCGACAACCTTTCTGGCATTGACCAGCACTACTATCCATGTCACTCTCTTACACTTCACCTCACGGTGTCCTACACCCCCTGGTTCCATATTCATCCACTCTTTCCCCAAGTTCCTGTTACCGCGTCCACTCACCATTTCAACTCCTGCAAGATTTTCCTTTGGCTCAGAACCAGTCTGCCACTGTGACTTGTACATCACCCTGAGCGCCCCTCCTCTGACATCATAATCCAGCGTCACCTTATTTTCATTTTTTTCTTAGCACAGGACAAAAACGAATGATCCAGTTTTGCAACATCCACATCCTTTCAAACTATTTTCTCATCCATGTCAGACATAATTTAGAAGATGGAACCATTTCACTTATCACTTCAAAAGGACTAACGGAAATGGGGGAAAAAACCTCAGCATTTCTCCTGACACAAATTGTACTCCATTATTTGATGCTGTCTCATTTGGCACTCCTCTAAAAGCAGTCTCGAAAATCGTGATGACAGTCCTGGTGTTGGGGTTTGAAGCAGATTGTACCTGTCGTCGTTTGCTATCTTAGTCCACTGACACCGATGCAAACCCATGATTCAAGACTGCAGAATGGAAGGTGTACACAAAAAAACTCTACTGTACGATTTTCAGTCAGAAACTATAGGATACGTTTGAATTGCATGACAATTACTCATTTCACACGGCAATCCTTCAGTGATATACATTTTCTCACAAGGCCACCCTTCAGTGATATATTTTCGCACAAGGCCAACCTTCAGTGATGTACTTTCTCACAAGGCCATCCTTCAGTGATATAGTTTTTTAAAAGGCCCCCCTTCAGTGATATATTTTCTCACAAGCAACCCTTCAGTGATATATTTTCTCACAAGGCCACCCTTCAGTGATATATTTTTTCACAAGGCAATCCTTCAGTGATTTACTTTCTCACAAGGCCATCCTTCAGTGATATATTTTTTCACAAGGCCACCCTTCAGTGATATATTTTTTCACCAGGCAATCCTTCAGTGATATATTTTTTCACAAGGCCACCCTTCAGTGATATATTTTTTCACAAGGCCACCCTTCAGTGATATATATTCTCACAAGGCCACCCTTCAGTGATATATTTTCTCACAAGGCCACCCTTCAGAGGTATATTTTTTCACAAGGCCACCCTTCAGTGATATATTTTTTCACAAGGCCACCCTTCAGTGATATATTTTCTCACAAGGCCACCCTTCAGTGATATATTTTCTCACAAGGCCACCCTTCAGAGGTATATTTTTTCACAAGGCCACCCTTCAGAGGTATATTTTCTCACAAGGCCACCCTTCAGAGGTATATTTTTTCACAAGGCCACCCTTCAGTGATATATTTTTTCACAAGTCCACCCTTCAGTGATATATTTTTTCACAAGGCCACCCTTCAGAGGTATTGTTTTTTACAAGGCCACCCTTCAGTGATATACATTTTCTCACAAGGCAATCCTTCAGTGATATATTTTTTCACAAGTCCACCCTTCAGTGATGTACATTTTCTCACAAGGCCACCCTTCAGAGGAATTGTTTTTTCACAAGGCCACCCTTCAGTGATGTACTTTCTCACAAGGCCGCCCTTCAGTGTTATACATTTTCTCACAAGGCCACCCTTCAGTGATTTATTTATTTTAACTTTTTTGAACTCTGTATTACTTTTAACAGTTCTTAGCCACTCACAGTCACTCGGCATCCAATGCATTTGTCACACATTCGTGATCATCCCGCATCTCCATCTTCTTTGCTCAGTGGAGATTTCAACAGATAATCTGAATGTATGTTTTTCCTACTCGAAATATGAACAATTTCAACATTTTGCTGTAAAGGATTAGAATTCAATTTTACTAATCCTGGTGTGATCTTTCACCATTCAGAATAAAAACAAGTGGTTTACGGTTAACGGCTAACACAAAGCTTTTCCCGTTAGGTAATGGTTAGTTTTCTCTATAGTCACAATATCCACACAGCTTTTTCTCAATGACAGATTCAGACCTGCCCTCCTAATGAAGTGTTCTGAAAGTTAATTCTACAGTATCTCCAGCAACATCATATTTAGGGCAAAACTTTTCCTAATCCGCATACACCACACAAGCCAGGATACCGTCGACAGTGCCAGGGTACCCTTGCGTTTTACAAACACACATAACATACAATAGCATCAACTGTTACACAGCACATGTAGTTAGGGTCAAAACCTTTGAATACCTGTCTGTTACAATTTCGTCTTTCAAAGATTTAAGTTGTTTTTCACAAACCACACTCGACTTGAATGCTCGATTTCCCTGAAAAAAAACCTTCAACTTCTCAAATTTTGTCATAAAACTCTGGCTAAAGTTTGAATGGAGCGCAATTCACTAACAGCAAGGCCTAAAGCTATTTGGTAGGAGTTAGGCTGGAGGTAGGCTTTGACACCTTTAAAATAACATCCACCAACCATGGGCAAGGTTTTTCCCTTTGATCATTAAGGATGTGTTCAACACAACAAAACTCTCCTGGGTCTACAGTAAACACAACATACAAGGTCTAGTAACGGTGGAGTGTCCCTTTTAAAGGACGAGTTCCCTCACCCACCCAAAGATGACATGCTTCATCATAGGGTAACCTCCTCGCAGTGTGAAACATAGTCATGGTGTGGGCTACAACCCCCTCCGAGAGGAAGGAGATCAGGGTTGTCTTGAGAAGAGGTATACTAAATACCTTGGACGAGCTAAGTGTGATGAGGGTAGCGGAGCAAAATAAAGTGAAAGTCTGATAACTAAAACTAGCTCCAGGGTACGCAAAATACTTTATTCTGTGTGTCTGGGTCAGAATTAAAAACCAAGCTAGAACATGAGGGAATTCAACCTGCATCAAGATGAAAATGAATGCTAGGAAAACATGTTTCAGCCTCTTACCCTCAATAGAGGTGTAGTGGTCTTCTACAGGACCTGTTAGTGAAGCTTCTGCATGGTAATGTGCTCACATACAAAAGAGTAAAAAAACACAGGTTTATACAGAACCAGTGGTCTTTGTGGCAGTCCACGTAATCGAGAATCCACTGGCGGTTTTTGATACCTTTCTTGTGACGTGGCAATCGGTAACCTTTTTACAAAGTGAAAATACAACCTTGTGCACCACACCAGGGTACAGTTGAGGCATGATGCTCGATGGTAGAGTGTAAACTGCCAGTGGATCGCCAAATACGTGGCTGCCACAAAGACCACTGTTTCTGCTTGAGTAGAGTCCCCCCCCCTCCAACCAGTAACCCAATTTCCTACATTCCTTATTCTGAAGTCTTGTAAAAAGATAAATAAGCTTGTATTGCATGCTTACTAGACTAGGCTGAATGTTGAAATGAGTTTATACGCATTTTACTGTCATTTATTTAACCCTTCTCAGTCAATCACATTTTTTTCTGGTGTTAAATGGTCATAACTTGTCTGCCTTCACTCCCCATATTGTGGTCTAACAAAATATCTCAGATCTCTATCTGTTTCCAACAAAAGCCTCAAGGTACTTTGTAAATGTTTTAACCCCTTAAGTGCTGCGTCGGGGCGTTGGCCGACGGCAGCACTACCTCCCCAGTGCTGCGCACGACCATTGGACGTCCATTCAGCACTAGTTCCAATGGACAGCGCAGCACTGGGGAGGGATGTTTACGAGCATCTATGAGGTTAAATAGGGCTTCCAGCCGGTGTAATTACTCTGCTTGATGTTTGAATAAAGAGAACATGTTTTGAGGAGGATGGTGGGAAGATACAAGCAAAGCATCAAATGTAGAGTTCAATTAAAAAAAATTGTTCCATACTAAATATGAATGTTCAAAAGGCCTGAGCAACTGAAGAGGAACACCTGCGAATGTAGGGCATACCAAAGATGAGAGAAAGTCGTGAACAATATCTATAAGCAGTTTTTAATCATCAATTAATACAATAAGGCTAATTAGATTTTTGAGTACAACACCAGTGGGATGTGTTCTGCAACTTTGGATAACGCATCATGAGATGTTTATTTGTCCAAAAGATTGATTCTAGTAATGGGGTGCATATCACCACTAAGATTTGTTCATCTTCCAAGTCCAATATTGCCCTATCAAAGATGGCCGACGATACACAGCCGGGCACAAAACTACAAAGAAAGCAGAGTGAATCACATGAAAAGACGTTGTTCCAAACAGACTCAAGCAGAAGATGAATAAACCACAATTGGAGGCTAAATTGCAGACTGCACTTCACTAAGAACTTTTACTGGGGAGTGAATTAAGGCAGCCATCTCAGATCCAAAGAAACTGTGCTAGGATAATAGGAAGACAGAACCAACACCTAAGACACCTAGGAGCGAGTGCCCAAAGAAGAGGAAGGGCCGGTGTTTGAAAAGATGGGGAATGAAAATAGGCAAAATTGTGGATTATGAAATGGCCAAGGTGAGCTGCCATAAAATCATAAAATCCTGCTGTCAATAAGTTGTATTTAACTGAAGGGACATCTTGAAAGCCTGTGCACTTGAGTTGCAGGGCAAGAATGACAGTTGACAGGAATGGAGGGATCAGTTTGAACAAGTTTGAAATTAGAATTAAAAAAGGCAACATTCCAGTTTGAGTGTAACAGTAAAGAAGTTCACCACACCTTCCCTTCAAACTACAGACCAAGCTCAAACCTACAACAATCTTCAAAACTGCGGTAACACAGTTGCTTTAAAATTTGTAATAGGAAACAACATAATACTTGATGGGCAATCGGGTTTTCTACCTAAAAGAGGTACAGGCATAGCTATAGCTGTTATCCCAGGAAAACGTATTGCCTCTTTGGATACAGAGGAAACTGAAATCATAATCCTGCTTGATGTGCCTGTGGCAAAGAGTAACATAGACCCCAACATGCTTGCGTAGCACCTAAAAAGCTGGACTAGCTTAACTGGGTTGCCTCTTCAGTGGTGCTAATCACTACTTTTTATTCAAGCATGATATTTATTTAGACTTGAGTACAAGGAAGACATAATAGTACTTTCAAAATCAAAATAGTATACTTATAATCCAGTCTCACTTCTTTTTAATGATTGTTATCACTGATCAATGCTCACAATGAGTTGTTTCACTTTGCTTTCTTCCTAAAAATCAAAATAGGAAAATGCTAAAAAAATTCTTAAAAAACCAAGCTCACTATATATGGGTCCACCTTATGTCGTGATGAGGACTGGTCTGGAAAACATTCAGATGAGGATATAACATACTTTCAAGAGAGATTATATTTCAGGACAAGAATGGGTTCCATATCTCTTCAAAGATTTGTAGCTGGTCATTTAATTTGTAGACAAGTCTCTAGTGCGAAGCCAAAATTCCCATCGCTTCACTCCCATATTTTAGAGTGTGGGTTTAATTGTTTTCGATCTTCTGAGGACGCACATTTTTGCTGATCCCAGGGTTGACCAACTAATGTTTCTTGGGATTAGTACTTTCCGGTGCGTGGGAAGAGTAATGAAGAGCAGTCAGCTCTCTTAAGGAATATACAGCAAGATCAGTTATACGAATCAGTTTTTCCGACAGTAGGAACCCAAAATTCCGTATCAGTCCACAGGACCATAAGATGTGGATCATGTCTCCTTTTTGCTCCTTGCCAGAGCTTAATTTGAGCCAGTGGTTTCCTGTGCTCGGCATAAGCACTTAACCAAGCCAGTTAAGGACACATTTATTTATGGTAGGCACGGGGAGAGTAAGTGATTTGCCCTGAATCACAGGATGTTGAGCTGACGCCGAGATTCGAACCTGGTTCCCCAGCTCCGAGGTCGACAGCTCTGGCCATTACACCACATCCTCTCCCCACTTTCAAGGTTAGGAGATGGTTCTGTTTTAGGCGGGTGAACTGGGCAGGTGTAAGCTGCCTCCTGACAAGCACCCCGCCACGTATTTCTTTTTTTTTTACAAATTAACCACTGCTCCTTGCACCTTCAACACACGGCATCAACTGCCATCCTTTCTCTGAATAGTTTAAGAGGGGACAGTGGCAATAGTGTAGGATCTTAAAATAGCCGAATTCTAGCCTTGCTTCCCGGAGGCCATGGTCCTAAGTAGCTAGCAGTTCTGCCCAGTTTTAGTGTGCCCATCATTTTTAACAAATCACATCCAATCAATCAATCAATCATTTGTAGAGCGCGCTACTCACCCATAAGGGTCTCAAGGTACTGTGTGGTGGGGGGTGGTGGGAGGGTGGGGGTTTGCTACTGCTCGAAAAGCCAGGTCTAGAGTATCCTCCTGAAGGTCAGAAGGTTTTCGGTCTGCCGCTGGAGGATGAGAAGGACATTCCAGGACTTGGCGGCGAGGTATGTGAACGATCTGCCGCTGGTGGTCGTTCTTCGGATGCAGCGGATGGTGGCGAGGGCGAGGTCTGCGGAGCGATTTGGGGTGTCTGTTGAGGTAGGTTGGTCCGGTGTTGTGCAGTGCCTTGAGTGTGTGGATGAGGAGCTTGAAGGTGATCCTCTTGTTGACGGGAAGCCAGTGCAGGTCTCTCAGGTAGGGTGTGATGTGGTTGTGGCGAGGGATGTCGAGGATCAGGCGTGCGGAGTCGTTTTGTATGCGTTGCAGTCATTTCAGTAGTTTGTCCGGGGCTCCCACGTAGAGGGCGTTTCCGTAGTCCAGCCTGCTGCTGACGAGGGCCTGGGTGACCGTTTTTCTTGTGTCGGTGGGGATCCACCTGTAGATCTTTCAGAGCATGCGGAGGGTGTTGAAGCAGGAGGATGAGATGGCGTTTACTTGCTTGATCATGGAGAGTGTTGAGTCGAGGATGAATCCCAGGTTGCGTGCATGGTCGGTGGGCGTCGGTGCTGCACCCAGGGCAGTCAGCCACCAGGAGTCGTCCCAGGCTGAGGGGGTGGAGCCGAGGATGAGGACCTCCGTCTTGTCAGAGATCACTTTCAGACAGCTGTTCTTCATCCATTCAGCGACAGCTTTCCTTTCTTCGTGGAGGTTGGTTTTAGCGGTGCAAGGGTCTTTGGTGTGGGAGAGGATCAGCTGTATGTCGTCGGCATAGGAGATGATGTTGAGGTTGTGCAACCTGGCGACACGGGCGAGCGGGCCATGTAGATGTAGAACAGAGTCGGACTGAGGGATGATCCTTGGGGTACGCCGCAGATGATCTTGGAGGGTTCGGATCGGAAAGGGGGAGGTTCTGTCGGAGAGGAAGGAGGTGGTCCAGTCCAGTGCTTTGCCGCGGATTACTGAGTTGTGGAGGCGAGTGCGTAGGGTGTGGTGGCAGACCGTGTCGAAAGCGGCTGAGAGATCCAGGAGGATGAGGGTCACGGTCTCGCCGTTGTCCAGTAGGGCCCTGATGTCATCGGTGGCAGCGATGAGGGATGTTTCAGTGCTGTAGTTGCTGCGGAACTCGGACTGGGATGGGTCCAGGATGTTGTTCTCCTCGAGGTAGTTGGTCACCTGTTTGTTGATGGTCTTCTCGATGACCTTTGCTGGAAATAGGAGCAGGGAGATGGGCCAGAAATTCTTGAGGTCCCTTGGGTTTGCCTTGGGTTTCTTGAGCAGTGTGTTGAATTTAGCATGCTTCCAGCTCTCCGGGAAGGTTGCGGTCTCACAGGAGATGTTGATGGCCCTGCAGAGGTGGGGTGCGATGGTGGTGCTGGCTTTGTTGAAGATGTGGTGAGGGCATGGGTCTGACGGGGAGCCGGAGTAGATGGTGCTCATGATTTTGATGGTGTCATCGTCGTTGCTGTTCATCCATGAGAGCAGGGAGTCGCTGTGGGTGGTGCCCATGGGGTCCGGGGTATCTTCAGTTGCCGTGGTGGTCTGGTTTTCGAAGCTGTCGTGGATGTCTGCAATCTTGCGGTGGAAGAAGGAGGCAAGGGAGTTGCACAGTTCTTGCGATGGTGAGATGTTGTTGGTGTTGGCGCTGGGGTTGGAGTGTTCCTTCACAATGTTGATGAGCTCTTTGTTGTTGTGTGCATTCTTGTCGAGGCGGTCCTTAAAGGAGGTCCTTTTGGCGGATCTGATGAGGAGTTGGTGTTGGTGCATGGCGTTCTTGGGGGCTGCTTGGTTCTCTGGTGTCTGTTTGTGGCACCATTTCTTCTCCAATTCTCGGCATTTTTGTTTGGAGGTCCGGGGTGAACCTGCTGGCGATCCTGTTGGTGTGTCTGTTGTAGGGATTCTTGACCGGGGCTAGGGTGTTGGCGCAGTCGTTGATCCAGTGTCTGAGGTTGCTGGCGGCGGTTTCAGGCTCGGTGGTGTGGGCGGGTGGGCTCCAGGTGAGGGTGGTGGTTAGCTGGTCTTCGGTGACTTCGCTCGAGCAGCGGTGGGGGAGCTGTTGGGTGCGTTGGTGGGAGGTGCGTTTCCAGAAGGTGAAGTGGATGCAGCGGTGGGGGAGCTGTTGGGTGCGTTGGTGGGAGGTGCGTTTCCAGAAGGTGAAGTGGATGCAGCGGTGGTCGGTCCAGTGGAGTTTGGAGGTGTGGTTGAAGGAGACGTGGGATCTTGCGGAGAAGATGGGATCCAGCGTGTGGCCGGCGGAGTGGATGGGCGTTGTCACAAGCTGTCTGAGTCCGAGGTTGGCGAGGTTGTTGATCAGGGTGGTGGAGTTAGTGTCGTTATCAAGGTGGAAGTTCAGGTCTCCTAGGAAGATGTAGTCCGTGGAGGCGAGGGCGTGCATGCTGATGAAGTCGGCGATGGAGTCCCTGAACAGTGTCTAGGGTCCGGGGGGTCTGTAGACCAGAGTTCCGCTGAGGGTGGTGTTGGGATCGGTGTGGATCTGGAAGTGCAGGTGTTCAGCGGTGTTGAGGGTGTCGTCGGAGTTGGTAGATACCTTGAGGGTGGACTTGTGGATGATGGTGATTCCTTCTCCAGGTCCATTGGTGTGGTCTCTGCGGGTGATCTTGTAGCCGTCGGGGATGGCTATGGCGATGTTGGGTGCAGAGGAGTCGTTCAAACAGTTTTCTGTCAGGAAGGCGACGTCCAGGGAGGACGTGTCGAGCAGGTCCCAGAGTTCGAGGGTGTGTTTGAGTGCGGAGCAGGTGTTCGGAAGTATGCAAAGGAGGTGGTTGAGTCCTGTCCTGGTGGGTGGATTGGCAGCTCTGGTGCTGGTGAAGCTGTAGTTCTAGCAGGAGAAGGGTCATTGTGTGCGCTTTGGAGCGGCCTGGAAGCAGTTGTGTACTAGTCCGGGGTTGAGTGCGTGGAAGGTGCTGGCATCGTAGTGGATTTGGGTGTTGTGGCGCTCACGGGGGCGAAGGGTTCTAGCGCTTTGCGAGGTCAAAGCACGGACGGGCACAGACGGGCTTGCCTTAGGCGCGTCAGCGGTGCGGCCTCGCAGCGTCCAAAATATAAGGGGAGGTGGGAGTGCGGAGCAGCTGGGAGGCAGGAGCTGGGAGGCGAATGGGCGATGAGGGGGGCGGGGCCGCAGGGTATGCAGAGGCGGGGAAACTAAAGGCAAAGTGAGCGGGGGCAGCCGGCGGAAAAAGGGCACCAAAAAAAGCGGGGAACAGCCACAAAAGAATACAATCACAAGCAGAGTGCAGACAGTTACCAGTAAACAAAAAGTTAAACACACAACAGTGCAATAGCGAAATAAACTACCAAGCAGCACAGCCACGGAACACAAACCCACAGATGAGAAGCAGCAGCGGGCTAAGGGTCAGCGACGCACAGGTGGTGCTGTGCGACGTGGGGAGCAACCTGCCTAGAGCAGGGTCAAGGGTCTCTCCCTTCACCGCGCAGCGTCCGCCATATAAGGGAAGGTGGGAGGGAGTAGCAGCTGGGAGGCGGGAGCGGGGAAGCGAATGGGCAACAAGAGGGGTAGGGCTGCAGGGGACGCAGTGGCAGGGAAACTAAGGGCAAAGCGAGTGGGGGCAGCGGATGGAAAAAGGGCACAAAAAAAGGTGGGGAACAGCCACAAAAGAATACAATCACAAGCAGAGTGCAGCCAGTTACTAGGAAACAAAAAGGTTAAACACACAACAGTGCAATAGAGAAATAAACTGCCAAGCAGCACAGCCACGGGACACGAACCCACAGATGAGCGCTTGTAGCGGGCTACGGGTCAGAGACGAACAGGTGGTGCTGTGCGGCATGGGGAGCAACCTGCCTGGAGCAGGGTTAAATGTCGCTCCCTTCACCACGCAGTGGCTGCCATAAAAGGGGAGGTGGGAGGGAGGAGCAGCTGGGAGGCAAATGGGCGACGAGGGGGCGGGGTCACAGGTGATGCAGCGGCGGGGAAACTAAGAGCAAAGCGAGGGGGGGCAGCCGACAGAAAATGGGCAAAAAAAAGACAGGAACAGCCACAAAAGAATACAATCACAAGCGGAGTGCAGACAGTTACCAGGAAACAAAAAGGTTAAACACACAACAGTGCAATAGCGAAATAAACTACCAAGCAGCACAGCCACGCGACACGAACCCACAGATAAGCGGCATTAACAGGCTAAGGGTCAGCGACGCACAGGTGGTGTTGCCTAGGGAGTTACCTGCCTGGAGCAGGGTCAAGGGTCGCTCCGTTTATGCGCAGAGGCCACCATATAAGGGGAGGTGGGAGGGAGGAGCAGCTGCGAGGTGGAGGCGGGGAGGCGAATGGGCGACGAGGGGGACGGGGTCGCAGGGGATGCAGCAGCGGGGAAACTTAGGGCAAAGCGAGCGGGGCAATGGATGGAAAAAGGGCACAAAAAGAGGGGGGGGAACAGCCACAAAAGAATACAATCACAAGCAGAGTGCAGATAGTTACCAGGAAACAAAAAGGTTGAACACACAACAGTGCAATAGCGAAATAAACTCCCAAGCAACTCAGCCACGGGACACGAACCCACAGATGACTACAGCAGCGGGCTACGGGTCAGCGATGCACAGGTGGTGCTGTGCGGCGTGGGGAGCGACCTGCCTGGAGCAGGGTCAAGGGTCGGTCCAGGAAATCAAAATTTGTTTGGCCTTATTAAAAGCGAAGCTGGCCTCATGTAGGGTGTTACGAGAATTTTCATCGCCCACCCGCATCGCCAACCCCTATAAGAGGCCATTATCTCGGATAGCTGCTCTGTACCTGTGGTATTCTTGTTATGTTGTAACTAGGCGGGTTATGCTGTAGTATATAGAATGTTATTGTTGGTTCTATGCTCCTATATTCTCTGGTGTCAGTTAAGACTTACTGGAGTAGCAGGCAGACCTATGTGGTTGTTAAGCTGTCCTTCTTTCTACTGGAATAAATATACTATTTGAACCCTTATTGGAGAGTATCAATATTTCTTTCCGACATATTGGCGACAAGTGGGAGTAAAATTTCCTGGAATTGGAGGACAGCGTTGACTTTATGGATTTTAAATTTACTGTTATGCTCTTATGTATTGTGCATGGAAGCACCAGCGGCTGTTTTATATCCCTGTGGTTTGATTGCGCCAGCAGCTGTGGATTTATTCAAATTTATATAATTTACGAAACTTAAAGGAGACTTGAAACATTTACTGGATTGTAACTGCGGCAGTTTCTTAGAGTGCATTTGATAGTACCTGCGGCTGATTATTTTTAGGAGTGCTACTTCAATTTTTTTTTTTTAGCCTTTTATGTGATCTGGGCGATTTGGCAATCTGGCATTTTAAAAGATCACCATTCATACCTTAACCGTCTTCGTTGAACGTTAATCAGACACCTTGGAATCTTCCTGTTGTTGCTTGGTTGCATCTCCTTGGGGTTCCTGCGTCACCTGCGTCCAAGGATTGTGGGAACAGATTGCATTCTGGGTCTGACGTCGTACGTTGTGTCACGTCATCGGCCATCTTGGATCTGGATTTCCCGACTTAGTGCATCTTTATTTACAATTAGTTACTACAGCGATGCACACGCTTTCTTCAAAGATGTAATTTTTCACAATTATTTACCACAGCGATACACATGCTTTTTTCAATGATTTAATTTAGGATATCTGTTTTACAGCGATGCACACGATTTCTTCAAGGATTTAATTTAGGACATCTGTTATTAATATTGTTTTGGTTATGCTCTGATTACGTGTGCATATTTTGAAATTTTCTACATAAAACTCTTATAGTGTTATAATATTTGTTAAGTACAAGTTTACATATTTAAAGTATAATCGTTTTTTAACTACATTTATTTAGATTTTAACTTTCTTTTTATTTCACCATGTCCAATATTGTTATTCCTCCTCATTTTTTACCAACAGCTGGGGAAACTAAAATGCAATGGGATTTATGGTAACCCATGTTCCTAGCATATGTGGAGGTACTGGAAGAAGATGGTTGTTCTTCTAAAAGAAAACTTGATTTATTACGATTATCTTTAGGGGGTCAAGGTATTAACCCCTTCCATACTGATGACGAACCCCAGCCGTCATGCACTACGGTGCTCGTGTGCTGATGACGGCTGGGGTTCGTCACGGCCCGCCCCTGTTCGTGCTGTTTACAGCGAACCAGGGGAATCTCGGCCGCATCGAAGGGGTTAAGGAACTATCAGAATTACCACCATTGGAAGATTCTGATGAATCTGATGTTTTTGAAATTGCAGTTAAGCAATTGAGCTGCAGATTTTACACAGTAATGGAACGATTTAAATTTTATTCACGAGCACAAAGAGAGGATGAGTCTATTGAAAATTACATATCTTCTTTGCGTGCTCTAGCTGGGTCCTGCACTTTTTATACCATTAATTATGATTTGAACACGTATTGCTGGACCAGATAATGATAAAAACTAAGAGTAAAAAAATCCAAGAAAGGTTGTGGTTGGGAACTGAGTCTTCTCTTAAAGCAGTTGTTAACATTGCAAAAGGGATAGAACAATCCGTAAAATTTGTAAGTGAAAGAGAAGTCAAAGTTCTTCAGTCAAAATACAAGATTCAGTTCCAGAAATTTCGATTGTTGAAGGTCAAGTTCTGCAAAAGAAAAATATGTTTCCAAATAAAAAGGAAGGATTTCTGAAAGATAACAGATTAGCTAACCGACGTACTTTTATAATTTGTTATAGGTGTGGCAGCTTTGACCATGTTGGGAATTTTAAAAATTGTCCAGCATTAAACAAAATTTGTGTTAAATGTAAGAAAACTGGCCATTTTGGTAAACTGTGCTGTTCTCCTCAAAAAGTGAATTGCATTGCTTTAGATGATGAAGGGGTACCGGAAGAATTTAGTGAATTCAATTGTATTTCATGTGTTTCAAAAAACCACTGTAAAGGTTTTCCTTCATGTATTGCAAACATTGATGGAAAAGAGATATCCATGATGGTAGATTCATGTGCTTGGTATTCGATAATCGACAAAGATGTTTTTGAAAAACTATGGGAGAATAGGGAATTTTCCTGTCCTGATATCAAACCAGGGATTTATTCTGGTCATAAAATTGATTTGGAAGGATTTTTTTGGGCTAAGCTCAATTTTAAAGGAAGATCCATTAAAGCAAAGGTGTATATAGCTCGTAAGGGTGAGTCCATTTTAGGATGGCCTCATCAAAAAGAAATGGGAATAAAATTGGATCCTAATGCTTCACCACCAGTGTATATAGTATCTTCTGATAATGAAGATTTTGTTTCTGACATTAAAAAATTGTTTCCTAAAGATTTTGAAGAAAAGTTGGGAGAATATGCTCGATTTAAGCATAAAATCATACTTAAAGAATCTGAAGTGCCTGTTAGGCATAGAGTAAGGAATGTGCCATTAGCATATCGTGAGAAATTGAAAGAGATGTTAAATGATTTAGCAAGATCCAACATTATTGAGCCCATTGAATCTTCTCCTTGGGTTTCTCCAATTGTTCTTTCTCTTAAGGGCAACGGCGATCTCCGCTTAGTGTGGATCTTAGCAGTCTTAATAAAGAGATTTGGACAGATAGACATCCGTTGCCAAAAATTAATGAACTTATATCCACACTGTCGGGCGCTTTTGTTTTTACCACCTTAGATCTCGCAAGCGCTTATCATCCGGTTATGTTGCATGACGACTCCAAGAATTTAACAGCTTTTATAACACCTGAGGGCATGTATCGTTATTTGCGGATGCCATTTGGTCTTGCCAGTGCGGCATCTGTCTTTCAAAGGTTAATGAAAGAAATGCTTGAAGGTTGTAGTGGAGCTATTGCTTTTCAAGATGACATTTTAGTCTATGGAAAGGATGTTCTGGAACATGATAATAACTTGAAAGCAGTTTGGAATAATATACAGTCTAAAGCAGAGCTTTCCAAACTCTGTGTCGCGACACCCCACTGTGTCGCCTGCAAATAGTGGGTGTGTCACGGGATGACACCAGCAGTGATCCCTGTAAGATGTGCGCATGCATTATAACTTCCCCGAGCGTGGAAACTGAATTGCGAAGCGTGCTCATTTCACAAATCATTCAAGAGACCATTTCAGCTGCTTTTTGATAACGTGAAACTGCATGAAAAAATGGTCATTTGCATGCTGAAGAAGCGGAGACAATATTGTGTGAAGAAGCAGTTCACTGCAAGTATCAATTTTACAATTTACAATTTACAATTACTGTGGAAGAGGCAGGGACGGGTGAGGGGGCCTACAGAGGGTCACACGAATTGCTGGCCGTCGAATGACTGGGGCTGCAGAAAGAAATGGATTGGTGTGGGGGCTGGGGTCATTGTGATGTAATTGCAAGAGGTGTGAGGAAGATGGAAGGATGGCAGGGGTTTGATGGGGTGCTAACAATTACTGAGGTAGGGCTGTCACAAGGTGCACACAGGCCGATTGCTTCCTAAATGTTGCTGATATAAGCGTTGGCTACAGGGATTTTCAGTGTTATAAAGTAAGGTTTGACCCAATGGTACTGGGACCTGGGTATTCGAAGTTGTGTATAAAGTGGTCCCAGTCAAAGCAACATTCTAATGCACATCACAATTTTTTTACAATACGCATATTTTGAAAATAACTTTTCAGGACAAAATATTCTGAGCGATGTTATTTAATATACATCCTCAAATGCAGATCAGTTGTCAGAGCAATCAACAAATAATAGACATTTAGTCTTATTGCCCAAGAGGAGGGGCGTGGGAAAGGAAGGACAGGTGAGGGGAGGGACCGTGATCAGGATAGTGTAAGAGTTAAGTAAATTGTAGAGACAATAACGAGTGGTCTTATATACATTTGAAGTTCAGTACCACATTGACATATATACATCGTCATTCAAATAATTATACATTTGATATTTCTATCCCAATAGCAAAATAACACAGCCACTTAATGTTCTGTTGTCAAATGGGTAGAAACAAAGGAGAAAGGTATGTCAACGTTTCGACCCCAAAGAGGTGTAGGCTGAATCCTGCCCTACTGCGGGGTCTTCTTCAGGACAAGTGGGGGGTGGGGTAGTGAAGAAGGGCACCTGAGAATTAAAACAAACTGTTTAGTTTGAGAAGATCTAATGTTACTCCTAATATGTGCAGTATCAGTCACATCATATTACCTAAAAACCACATCTGTGTCTTGTGGCACCGTCTACAGTATATGATGAGCCGGGGGGCTCCAATGAAGAGGGAGAGCGCATAAACCTAAAAAGAATTAGGCTTCAATTAGGAATGTGGGCAATTACAAAAAGCGTCCCACATTACAATAGATTTTCATTCACACATCGTGCTTGAATTACAAAGCATCCAAACATACCCAGCCGGGTTAAAAAAGGGGGGTTAGGTCATACACTGGAGGATTTACCAACCAAAAGCTCACCGGGATAAATCCACATCGTATCACCACATATATACACCACAGGGCTGTGGAATCTATGACCATCATACTTAGTTTCAAAAGAAAATAGATACACCTCGGGATGAGGAATCTATGACCAGCATAATCAGTCTCACTGGAAAACGAGGTATTGCTACTGGAATATACCTCGTGATGTCAATTCAGAAACAATAGTCACATTTTTGTAATTACCCAAAGTTCATGTACTCTACCCGAGCTTCATAAGCTGAACTTCGTAGGTAATCGTTTCCAGGATACACTTATGAGATATAGTTAGGCCTGCATGGGATGGAGTAAGGGATTCAATTAAGATAAAGTATAATAAAACCCCGTAGACTAAGTCAAAAACTAAGTTACTCCACGAACAATATATCTGCCTGTCTTACCGCAACAGTTTATGGAACTGGCATTCAATGTCGGTCTAAACATTCATCGAGTCCAATTCCAGGTTTGCAGATCTCTGGAAATTATGGCATAGTAGCTCACCGGGTTTCTCAAGTCGAGTGAAACCACGGTCCCCGCATCGCGGTTATTTAAAGCTGGCGTGCGCGTGTTGGTGCAGCAGCTGGAGGGCTACTAATCGTTTAGCCAATGACGGACCTTTGGTAGTTTAGAAGAGAGACTACTGAGTTGTAGTTTTTGGGACCAAAAACTACAACTCAGTAGTCTCTCTTCTAAACTACCAAAGGTCCGTTATTGGCTAAACGATTAGTAGCCATCCAGCTGCTGCGCCAACATGCGCACGCCAGCTTTAAATAACCGCGATGCGGCGACCGTGGTTTCACTCGACTTGAGAAACCCAGTGAGCTACTATGCCATAATTTCCCGAGATCTGCAAACCTGGAATCGGACTCGATGAATGTTTAGACCGACATTGAATGCCAGTTCCATAAACTGTTGCGGTAAGACAGGCAGATATATTGTTCGTGGAGTAACTTCGTTTTTGACTTAGTCTACGGGGTTTTATTATACTTTATCTTAATTGAATCCCTTACTCCATCCCATGCAGGCCTAACGATATCTCATAAGTGTATCCTGGAAACGATTACCTACAAAGTTCAGCTTATGAAGCTCGGGTCGAGTACATGAACTTTGGGTAATTACAAAAATATGAATATTGTTTCTGAATTGACATCACAAGGTATATTCCAATAGCAATACCTTGTTTTCCAGTGAGATTGATTATGCTGGTCATAGATTCCTCAGCCCCGAGGTGTATCTATTTTCTTTTGAAACTAAGTATGATGGTCATAGATTCCACAGCCCTGTGGTGTATATATGTGGCGATACGATGTGGATTTATCCCAGTGAGCTTTTGGTTGGTAAATCCTCCAGTGTATGACCTAACCCCCCCTTTTTTAACCCGGCTGGGTATGTTTGGATGCTTTGTAATTCAAGCACGATGTGTGAATGAAAATCTATTGTAATGTGGGACGCTTTTTATAATTGCCCACATTCCTAATTGAAGCCTAATTCTTTTTAGGTTTATGTGCTGTCCCTCTTCATTGGAACCCCCCGGCCCATCATATACCGTAGACGGTGCCACAAGACACAGATGTGGTTTTTAGGTAATATGATGTGACTGATACTGCACATATTAGGAGTAACATTAGATCTTCTCAAACTAAACAGTTTGTTTTAATTCTCAGGTGCCCTTCTTTACTACCCCACCCCCCACTTGTCCTGAAGAAGACCCCACAGTAGGGCAGGATTCAGCCTACACCTCTTTGGGGTCGAAACAGCGACATACCTTTCTCCTTTGTTTCTACCCATTTGACAACAGAACATTAAGAGGCTGTGTTATTTTGCTATTGGGATAGGAATATCAAATGTATAATTATTTGAATGACGATGTATATATGTCAATGTGGTACTGAACTTCAAATGTATATAAGACCACTCGTTATTGTCTCTACAATTTACTTAACTCTTACACTATCCTGATCATGGTCCCTCCCCTCACCTGTCCTTCCTTTCCCACGCCCCTCCTCTTGGGCAATAAGACTAAATGTCTATTATTTGTTGATTGCTCTGACAACTGATTTGCATTTGAGGATGTATATTAAATAACATCGCTCAGAATATTTTGTCCTGAAAAGTTATTTTCAAAATATGCGTATTGTAAAAAAATTGTGATGTGCATTTGGAATGTTGCTTTGACTGGGACCACTTTATACACTACAGGGATTTACAGGCAGAAGTGTCGAGTCGACTCTGATTAACATATTTTTTACTGCCATGCATCAATTGGCATTATTCGAAGACCTGGTAAAAGTGTTATGTTTAAAGTGCTCTGTGCATTCTTCGTGTTTTTGTGTCTTTTGCGGAGCATGGTGTGTGCAACACATGCTTTTTGACGCTTTACATACATGTTTTCTAAGCCAATATAAAATGTAAAACCTGGGCACTCTTTTATATTTGTAGGAGGTATAATTTATTACCTATTATGAGACCTTCAGCTTTCAATATGTGCAGTAGGTTTGTTCCTTGCTCTTTATTAATACCAATCCGTTTTAATCCTCTTTGAAACCACCCTCAAGGCTCCCACCACACATGGGAACATTTACCTCACTTCCTCGTAAGTGGCAAAGCATCTCCATAGACATGTCTATATAATCAGGCCCTTAGCCTGCTAATCACGCCTGTTACTCCTTTGGGTGTTGTCTGCCTGAGAAACCCAGAAATCCTCTTAGTGGTGCGTCATATCTACATCTAATACAAGTACTGGGAAAAGGACTTCTTTTCCCCCTTTGTAAGCACTTTCCTGTCAGCCTTATGTGCGGCTGTGTGTGTGTCCAGGAAGCTGGGGTTAGGTGACAGAGGGTGACAGACAGAGGGAAACGGAGGGAGGAAACAGAGGGAAGAAGACAGAGGGAGGAAGACAGAGGGAGAGAGACAGAGGGAGAAGGGCTACAGAGGGAGAAGGGCGACAGAGGGAGAAGGGCGACAGAGGAAGGGAGACAGACAGAAGGAAGGAGACCGAGGAAGACAGACAGAGGGAGAAAGATGGAGCGAGAGGGAGGAAGACAGAGAGAGGGAGGGAGACAGAGACAGACAGAGACAGGGACAGATAGAGGCAGAGACTGAGACAGACAGAGACAGAGAGACAGAGAGGGAGAGGGAGGGAGACCGAGGGAAAGGGAGGGAGAGTGAGGGAGAGGGGACAGAGGGAGGGAGACAGAGACAGACAGGCAGATAGAGGCAGAGACAGGGACAGACAGATAGAGGCAGAGACTGAGACAGGCAGAGACAGAGAGACAGAGGGAGACAGAGGGTGAGGGTGGGAGCGGGAGAAGAGACAGAGAGAGGGAGACAGAGGGAGGGGGCAGAGTGAGACAGAGGGAGGGAGTCAGGGGGAGACAGAGGGAAGGAGAGGGAGACAGACAGAGGGAGGGAGAAAGAGGGAGGAAGACAGGAGGAGGGTGTTGTAAATAGGATGGTCATAGATGACAGGATACTTCTAGTTGATTACATGTAGATTTATTGTAGGACACAGCCGAGTACACAAACCTCGCCAGCTGACCAGACCACCAACTGACACTAGTGGAATTCTCCAGGTAGAAGTCAGAACATACATAGGCATTGTGGTAGACAGAGAACAAGAAAACACAAAGAAAGGACTAAGACAAAAGACAACCATATTACATGAAGAATCAATGTACAACACATCTCCCTCCTTTATAGAAAAGAAAAGAAATAAAGGGAAACAAAGATTACAATACAAGAGACTGCAACGACAACCACAAAGACAAAAGAGTATTCAGAGACACAGGATGAAGAGTGAAGAGTGAGGTGAAACAAAACACTCAAACGACCAAACAGCACCTACCCCATGGTGTACTATAACAAGATACACAACACCAATTAAGAACCATACCAGGTATCCGAAATATCATTACACTCCATCCCCCTCCCTCAGAGAAACCGGGTAGAAACCCTATTAACAAAGGTAGGTATAAACATAGACCCTTGGGAAAAACACAACATACCCCAAGAAAGTAATAACACAACTTTCCTTAAACAGGGTACACCTCAGGATAAGCAACCTGGGAACTGACATGGGCAATGACTAATCAGAGCAGCACTAACACTACTACCCATTTCAGAAAAACTAAACCAGTCAACCTGAGAACTAATATAGGTATTGATTGCTCACCAACTCCACACCCTCCAAAGTAGGCTACACCACACGACAGCACAGGATGGTTAACTTGGAGATTTACTAACTTCCAACACTATTTCTCCAAAGAAGGGTACAACACAGAGTTCAAACCCTGAAACCAAACCTACAACATGCCCTACAAAGGGTATACCATGGGTACCAACAGGCCCCACCCCCTCCCCAAAGAAGGGTACACCAATGGGTAAAACAGCGCCATAGGAAAGTACAACAACAACTCTCAATACACTTTCCTCACCAACCCCAATAACACACAACAGGTTGCACAGGGTTCACACCCTGGAACTTATACACCAACATGCCCTACATAGGGTATACCATGGGTACCAACCTCGCCAGCTGACCAGACCACCAACTGACACTAGTGGAATTCTCCAGGTAGAAGTCAGAACATACATAGGCATTGTGGTAGACAGAGAACAAGAAAACACAAAGAAAGGACTAAGACAAAAGACAACCATATTACATGAAGAATCAATGTACAACAGAGGGCGACACGGGGAGGGGGACAGGGGGAGGGAGATAGAGAAAGGGAGACAGGAAGACAGAGAGTGAGGGAGACAGAGAGCGAGGGAGACAGAGAGCGAGGGAGACAGAGCGAGGGAGACAGAGAGCGAGGGAGACAGAGAGCGAGGGAGACAGAGAGCGAGGGAGACAGAGAGCGAGGGAGACAGAGAGGGGGAGACAGAGAGGGGGAGACAGAGAGGGGGAGACAGATGGAGGGAGACAGAGGGAGTGAGAGAGACATGGAGTGAGGGAGACAGAGGGAAGGAAGGAGACAGACAGAGACAGGGACAGACAGAGACAGGGACAGACAGAGACAGATAGTGGCAGGGACAGGGGCAGACAGATAGAGGCAGAGACAGACAGAGACGGAAGGGGAGACAGAGGGAGGGAGACAGGGACAGACGGACAGATAGAGGCAGAGACTGCGACAGACAGAGGCAGAGAGACAGAGAGGGAGAGGGAGGGAGACAGGGAGACAGAGGGAGAGGGGACAGAGGGAGGGCGACAGGGACAGACAGGCAGATAGAGGCAGAGACCGGGACAGACAGATAGAGGCAGAGACTGAGACAGGCAGAGACAGAGAGGAAGACAGAGGGTGACAGAGGGAGGGAGCGGGAGGAGACAGAGTGAGGGAGACAGAGAGAGGGAGACAGGGAGGGGGCAGAGTGAGACAGAGGGAGGGAGTCAGGGGAAGACAGAGGGAAGGTGCGGGAGACAGACAGAGGGAGGACGACAGAGGGAGGGCGACAGAGGAAGGGCGACAGGTGGAGGGCGACAGAGAGAGGGGGACAGAGGGAGGGAGTCAGGGGAAGACAGAGGGAAGGTGCGGGAGACAGACAGAGGGAGGACGACAGAGGGAGGGCGACAGAGGAAGGGCGACAGGTGGAGGGCGACAGAGAGAGGGGGACAGAGGGAGGGGGACAGAGAGAAGGGGACAGAGGGAGAGGGAGACAGAGAGAGGGGCACAGAGGGAGACAGAGGGAGGGAGACAGATGGAGGGAGACAGAAGGAGAGAGACAGAGGGAGGGAGACAGAGGGAGGGATGGAGACAGACTGAGGGAGACTGAGGGAGGGATGGAGACAGAGGGAGGGATGGGGACAGACGGAGGGAGACAGAGGGAGAGATGGAGACTGACCGAGGGAGACAGTCAGAGGGAGGGAGACAGACGGAGGGAGACAGAGGGAGGGAGACCATTTGCCCATGTTGCAGTTCAAAATGTACTTCCGGGGGAAGAAACCCTTCCCACCCCTCTACCAATCCCCTAAATCCCCCCCCCCCCCCCGAACTGCCCCTAGGTGGTTCAGGCTCGCTCGCTGCACTGCCTTACTGTGTCACAAAATGTTGCATCTCCAAAAAGTGTGTTACTAACATGAAAAGTTTGGAAAGCTGTGGTCTAAAGGGTTAACTTTCAAATTTTCCAAGTGTAAATTCAGACAAGACAGAGTTGAATATTTGGGGCATGAGATATCCAATAAAGGTATCAAAGCTAAATTTGATCACATTTCTAGTATTCCCAAGGCACCTGCTCCTACAAATAAAGAACAGTTATTTTCATTTTTAGGTTTAACGGAATATTTCAGCAAATGTGTTCGGAATTATGCATCCAAAGTGTCTTCATTACGTATATTACTAAAAAAAATGCAAAATTTGTTTGGGAAACTAAACAACAAAAACAATTTGATGAGTTGAAAAAAGAAATCTCTTCTGCTCCATTTTTGAAACCGTTTACCATTGGTAATGAATGTATTGTAGCTGTGGATGCTAGTAATACAGATTTAGGTGCTGTTCTGTTACAAAAGAGTTTTGGTGAGGAAAACATGGTATCCTATGCATCTAGAACCTTACGAGGTGCTGAATGCAACTATTCTATGATTGAAAGAGAATTATTGGCATGTCCATGGGCCGCTCAACATTTTAGACAATTTTTGTGTGGCACTAAATTTGTTATTAGAACAGATCATAAAACCTTGGTGAATATGTTAGCTGCAGGCGGGGTAGGGTGTTGACTGCTCGTTTGGCCAGATTAGCAGCTAAATTAGAAGAATATCAGTGTTCTGTGGAGTATATTCCTGGAAGATTAAATGTACATGCAGATTGTATGTCCAGGCTATCTCTACCTCATGTGCAAGATGATAAGGAGTTTATGGAAGAATGTGATGTAGCTTATACAATGCAAGATGTAAATGGATGTGATGTTGAGGTCATTTCAGAAGAAGCTTGGCTGAAAGCTATGTCTGACAATGATACTTTATGTTCGGTTGAGAATTATTTAAAGAATGGTTGGCCGGAGGAAAGGAAGTTAATTGGTGATATTAGTTAATTTTTTTAAATTAAGGATAAACTTATGTGTTCACATAAAATCATTACCAGAGGGGATAAAATCGTTCCAGAGGGGATAAAATCGTTCCTCCGTGCAATGTCAGGGAGAATCTTATCAAGATTGCTCATGAAGGTCACATGGGTATTGAGGAAATATACATTTTATGGTCAAGAAATGTTCCCTAACGTGTACCCCACCGTCTCCATGTACGAGCTTAAAGTGCATGTAACTTCCCTCCTGTGCCAGCTATGAAGACGCAAATACATTTGCGTTCAACGTTAACATGTCCTCTTTCAAATCCACCCTGAATGGGTCGGATATTCCGTTCCTAAGTATGCCTTGCCACCGTCTTTGTATGGTGCACTTTCACGTATTCCTGGCTCTGTGCGAGCTAGGCCCTGTTTTTCGTCATCGAGCCTCTTTTCAAAGTCATCTCTGCCTCCTGAAACTGCAACTTGGCATGCCCCCCGTGAACTCTGTCCTACTCCCTGCGAGGCGAGCGGGGCCTGGCTCGGCCTGCTTGCCTGCCAAAGACAGTATTTTACCTTCACGTTATCAGCATAGCCAAGCTCAGCTTCCCGAAAAACACATTCCAGTCCAGCAGAATAGATAAACAACCCTTCAGCTGCAGAGCAAAGGGCTCGGCCTTTCTGTCTCCATGCAAGTAATTCATAGCTCCCGTTACCATGGTAGGCCCATGGCCCCCTCGCTTTACACACAGACACGTAGGCACATATGCACGCATTCATAGTCAGTATAGGATAGCCTCTGCCCGAGAGACCTTTCCTTCTAGATAATATGGTTCCCAAACATCAGATATCAGATATGATATAGGAACGAGTTGGTCTGACATGCCAGACTTCTGTCTCTTTCCTCTAGTGTAAATGTCAAGTCCCCTGCACCCTCCAGCTTCACGTCAATCACACGTCATGCAGCTGCGCGCGCATCCAGACCTCAGATTTCCGCTGACATTGCAAGATTCTGCTATGTACCCACCCACTTGTGACACCTTTTTTGTGACGTTTCTAGCACACACCTCTGTGTACGCCCTAGTTCACGCCTTCTGATTATGTATTGCTAACACGTGTGTGCTCTTATCTTGTTTCTCTCAGCTGTTACGCCTTCTGTATTGATTTCCATTATGTGCTTTAAGTATAAAAGTTATGTATTGTCAATAAAGTATGCTCTATCCCTTCCTGAACCCCAGTGGTGTCAGGAACCCGATATCCGGTTCAATAACCATTCCTTTTTAAGGAATAAAACCCCTAAGAACTCTAACACCACGGACTCTGCGTCTTTCTTTCCGACTGAGTTATTTTATTTTTAAGTACTTACCTGCATAGAAATTAGGACGGTAATTAAATATTTACCACATTAATTTGGCGCCCGAATAGGGACCCCTCCCCCACCCCACGCGCCGGTTGGTGCGTTGCAACCTTTGCCCCCTGCCATAGTCAAGACGGACAACTACGCGTACCCGCAGGATTTCCTGTATCTCCCTCAGGCCTACGGAGGTGACGGAGACTGCGATCAGCACCCAGACGAGGCGGTGAGGAGTGCGGAGGATCCCGACCAGAGCCTAGCCGAAAGAAGCAAGGTCCGAGGTGTCAAGAGGCCCACCAGTTCCGAAGTATTCACGTATCGAGTCGAGTCGAGTACAGTCGGGTCCAGTCCAGTCGAGTTTTTCCGAGGCCTTCTGTTCCGTGCTTCCCGGTGAGTACCGTTGCTGGGGACGCATCTAGACGGGTGCATTATTATGTATCCGGTAAAGACGGGTTTGGGTACACAAACACGGTCTGCGCTGTTTTGGACAGTGTATCTGTACTGTTTAGCAGTACATCAGGCATTCAAGTTCTTGCACTGTTCTTGGCAGTGTATCTGTACTGTTTAGCAGTACATCTAGTATCGAGGGTAGTCCATATGTGTTCAAAATGTTTCATGTGATCAATGTCGTGGTATGAGTGACTGTTTGATGTACATTACTGTGTTTTTGTATAACTAGCTGTGTTCAGAGTAAGTAACAAGTATCGAGTGTCCAGTACCAAGTGACAAGATGCCGTTTTTTAATAAATTAAGACAGATAGGAACTAGGAAAGGGATACTAGAGGAAGAAATTCCTGTCCCCCCTAGGGACACTCCTGGAAATTTTATGTACCATAAGCATGGCTTAGATGCCATACTGTATCTAGATTTATGGGCTGATTATACCAAGCACCTAGAAGAGAGACACATGTGGCCTGTTACTGGGACATGGGATGCCGAGTGCATCATGAGAGTAGAGGAAGCGCTATGTAAAAAGAAAGCCAGACAATCCCAGAAAGATGCCATAGAATTGTGGCGTAAAGAATCACATAAACGTACAGAAAAAGCATTCCGAAAAGCTGAAAAACATAGAGAAGAGTCGGATGAAGTCCGAGAAAACGAATTAGTTACTGAAGGTATCCGAGTAAAAGCAGAACAAGTAGACCGCATGCGAAACACTCTTGCCAATGGCATGTATTTAGTGGCCGAGGGTTTGCCTAAGGCCACTCCAGAAATACCGAAAGATCTGCCGCCACCATTGGTTCCGACTAAAGTAAGTCACAGGACCACCAAAGACATATTCCTTGCTTCCTATCTAGACGATGTAGCTCCCGCTTACACCAATCCACGTGCCCACGTACCGCCTACTGACGGTGACGGTGGTGGCAACCCACTCCAAGACAATGCCCAGCCCGTACCGCAACAGAGTTCACCCGTTCGACATCCTGCTCCACCTGTTCCTCCACCACTTCCTACACCTAAGATTAATACACTGAATCCGTTTGGGCCTGATCCTGGTAAAAGACATGTTCAGTTACACACACAGACTCCACAGACAAGTCATGCTCAAGCCTCCGCCTCAGGAGGTGCAACAGGAGGTTACCAGACCCCGCCACAAACACACAGATTAAACCTTAGGGACGTATTAAAGCAACGTACACCCCGAACACCAAGTTACGACATGCTTAAAGAACCCCTTCCAAATTGCAGATACGATCCAGTACCCGGTAAAGACGATAGGATGTTGTTAGCATCACTACGCTTACGAAAAGTTACAGATTACTTAGTGTTATTCCCAGGAATGACTGAACACCTAGATAGAATATATCATTTTATCCAGACTGGGGAAGATCCTGAAAGTATTAAAGAGGCCCTGGCTCACCAGAAAGCTGACACTCAAGGTTGTATACTACGTTTCTTCATAAATTGTTTAATAAGAGAACGAGACAGGCCTGGAGTAGACAAGGACGAGATGGACGCACTAAACAAGTGGGGTCAGAATATAGCCGATGGAAACCATGATAAACAGAGTTGTATAGCAAGTATGTATAAAAGAATCAGAAAAGCAGTAATAGAAATACATGAAAGAAAGGAACAAGAAAAGGAAAGAGATAGCGACAGGAATGACTCCTTCGAGGAGGACGAACCAGAGGAATCTGACACGGCTAAAGAAATGATAGCGTATGTGGGAAAGGGAAAATTACCTTAAGAAAGGCATTCGTCCAGAAAGCAAGAGAGTTTTTCTCTCTGGCATCTCAAAAACGAGTTCTCCTGAATATCTGTTTCAAGTTACCGATAAAAATTCTTCAAGAACGAATGGGGTACCATGTACTCAATTCTATGGATGAACAAGAACTAGCCCGGTCAGCAGTACTATGGGCTGACAATCCTAGCACATATAATGATGATACAGTGGCACAGACATTTTTGAATCTTTCCCCAGACGAGCAGAAATTAGCTGGTATGTACATGATTCAGCATCTCATCACGTTATATAGACATCAACATTCTGATCCAGGTCCCTTACCTGATACATTAGAAGCACTACTTATGAATAGATGGAGAGGCCTAAGTACCAAGTTAATTCAAATAATTCTAGAACAACGGCACAGATATAACGCTTTCTTAGGCCCACAATATGTTTCAGCTCCGCCCCCAGAAAGAAAAATGTTTCATTTTGACAGGCAGAACCCTTTACGAGAAGTACACCCAGTTATGAATGACGATAATACCCTAAGACGTGTGTTTGTGTACACACCTTTAACAAAGTTGGAATTGTTAGAAATGAAGAAACTAGTACCCTGCCACGATAAAGACCCTGCAGGTTTTCACCGAGAAATTAAAGACATGTTACTCATGGGAGATTACACGTATACGGATATTATGAAATTGCTAAAAGTACTGCTGCCCACGGGCATTTACGAGAAACTCAAGGAAAAAGAATGGGAGGTGGGAGATAAAAAGATTATTTGGACTGAAATAGAAGACGAGGAAAAAGGTCGTACTCCAGGGCTAGGCCTTGGGGACAAAGCTAAAGCATTACCAGGTTTAATAGTACAGGTTTTGCCAAGATTATTGACAACTAAAAAGGAAGACTGGGACGCAATCTCAGCCTGTAAACAGAAACACGATGAAGATACTAGTGACTTCTATTCAAGATTCGAGAAATGTTTCATTATTAATAGTGGCCTGAAACCAGGTAGCGAGTCATACCCGCACCTTTTTGTACCAAAATTAGTCGAGAATTCCCTGACACAAGTTAAGAACCGTGTATATAAAGTCGAAAGTACATGGCAAGCAAATACGTCATCCCAGATGTTACAAATGTTACAATACCACCAGAACAGAATTAGAGAAGAACAGGATCACGAACAGAGACGTATGAAAGACACGAAAATGAAAATGTTAGTGGCCCAGTCGGTTCCAGCCGACGGTCAGAAAAAGGGTGTGACCCAGACAAGTAATTCAGCAGCTCCTGTCAAAGGGACATGCAACTATTGCAAACAACCAGGTCACTACGTAAACGAATGTCCAGTCCTGAAACACAATATATCAACAGGTAAAACTAAAGAAAGACCGCGTCAGCCTAGACAAGACCAGGTCCAGCAACAGACTTCACAGAATATACAGCCTATGCATGCTCCACCACATACAGTACAGACCGTAGCGGTATCACAACCACAGCCCATTGCCGCGACGCAGCAAGTTTCACAGCAGATGTACCAGTATGCCCAATCTGATTATCCCGATTATCAGCGATACACATGAAACAGCCTAGAGAGGGAGGTTGGCTTGCCTCTTATTGAGATTCCTGTAGATCAAGAGGGTCCTTATGTACATAGTCAAGTATTAGGAAAAGACAGAAAGTTTCTAATTGACACAGGGGCAAGTCGCACCACGATCAGTCACGACGAAGTTCCAGGGGCACCCCTCTCAGGCTCACAGAATGTTTCCCTTGGTTTTTCAGGACAGCCTATTGTAAATGAAGTATCAAAACCTGTTCCCCTAGCAGTAGGTCCACTATCACGTGTTACAGACCTGCTACTCACGAAATCATGTCCAGAAAACTTGCTAGGTATCAAGACACTAAAGGCTCTAGGAGCAGTGATATGTTATTCTCCGGAGGGAGTTAGACTTTTCCTACGTGACTTTAAGGGTCACTATGTATTACGAGAGTTTGATGTCAGATTGAAAAATGTACCGAAACACCTGTGGGCACAAGGCCCAACTGATGTAGGTTGTATGCTCATCACACCATACCGTGTTACACTCAAACCAGGAGTTGTTTTACCCCGAATCAGACAATACAAGTTACCACCCGATGCTGTAGTGGCTTTACTGGAAATCATTGAAGAGCTCATTGCCCAAGGAGTGGTCGTTGAAACCGACTCCAATATATGTAATTCCCCTATCATTCCGATTCTTAAACGTACTGATCCCAATGCACCGCCAGTATATCGGCTGGTGATTGATCTACGAGAACTGAATAAATGCATTGTTCCACAGTATCCTGTGGTTCCCGACATCTCATCCTTATTGACTGCTATTGATTCAGAGGCGACGTTCTTTACTGTAATTGACCTCAAGAACGCCTTCTTCAGTGTACCCATTGATCCAGAGAGCCAATATCTCTTCGGATTCAGTTTAAATGGCCGAAGCTTCAAATTTTCACGCGCACCTCAAGGATTCACAGAAAGCCCCAGCATCTATAGCCAAGCACTGAAAAGACAACTTGACTGTATCCAAATGCCAGTTAACACTGCTTTATTACAGTACGTCGATGATCTGCTGATCACCGCACGAAGTGAACCCGAATGTGAACAAGCATCACTGACAGTTTTACATTTTTTGGCTGACAAGGGACACAAGGTGTCTCCTTCGAAGCTACAATTCTGTGTTCAGCAAGTGGTGTACCTTGGGCACTAGCTGTCCAAGTGGGGAAGACAGCTCACACCTGATCGAGTTCAGTTAATTGCACAGTTACCACAACCCAAGACCCAAAAGGAAGTGCGGGCCTTTATAGGCCTCACCTCGTACTGCAGACAATGGATTCCTCAGTATGCATTTCTAGCCAAACCACTGATACAGTTGACAACACAGGAGGCAGCGACTTCGACTGCCCTCCCTTGGACTCAGGAACATACACAGGCTTTTTAAGGAATTAAAGAAAGCTTTATGTCAAGCACCAGTTTTAGCGACACCATGTTACAGCAAACCTTTTACACTTTTTGTTACAGAACGTGATGGTACAGCGTTGTCTGTCCTCACACAAGATCAAGCAGGTTCACATAAGCCTTGCGCTTATTTTTCAAGTACATTAGATCCAGTGGCCCAGGCTCTGCCTGCGTGCTTAAAATCAGTTGCAGCGACAGCCCTAGCAATCAGACAAAGCGACTCAATAGTATTAGGACATCCATTGACAGTACAAGTTCCACATTCTGTAGAAGTCCTTCTAAACCGAACACAGACTCAACACCTGACTATAGCACGACTGACAGGTTATGAATTGACGCTATTCCAGCCACACATAGAAATCAGACGCTGTAACATTCTAAATCCTGCCACATTGTTACCCTCGATTATGACAGATTCAGCCCCGCATGATTGTATAGAGATCATTAATGCAGTAACAAAGCCCCGACGAGACTTAACAGATGTTGCACTGACAAATCCAGACCTGACACTTTACGTGGACGGTTCATGTATGAGAACAAGCACAGGAGAATTAGTGGCCGCATATGCAGTGACCACTGAAACTGAAGTCAAAGAAACACACCGTATTGATACACTGTCCGCTCAAGCAGCAGAGCTTATCGCTCTGACCCGAGCCTGTATACTAGCCAAGAACAGAAATGTTAACATATACACAGATTCACGTTATGCTTTGGGAGTCGTACACGACTTCGGAGTGTTATGGCAAGAAAGAGGTTTCTTGACCTCTCACGGTGCCAAGATCCAACACGGTCCCCTCATTCAAGCACTGTTAGAAGCAATACATCTGCCTTCAGGCATATCCATCATGAAGTGTAAAGCACATACTAAAGTTACAGACTCTATTTCCCAGGGTAACGACCTGGCAGACCAAACAGCAAAACATACCGCATTGACGCACACCCAGACAACTGATGTGACAAAGACAATAGTACCGACACATTGTATGACAGTTAGGGATCCCACACTAGATGTAATCGATACTCAGACACATGCTACTCCAGACGAAATCAAGAAATGGACTGAACTAGGAGGGCTCCAGACAGATCAGGGATGGGTGACAAAGGGGAAAGCCACATGGTTTCTCCCCGACTCTATGGTTCAAGTCATAATAAATACAGCACATAGCCCAGCACACCTGGGAGAAAAAGCTATGTTAGACAGTTTACAGAATCTCTGGTTCAACAAACATTTACGAGCAGCAGCAAAACAGAAAGTGCGTACTTGCATGATCTGTTGTCAGTTCAATCCAGGTAAAAGCGTCCCTGTAGAGCAAGGTGGATTTCATCCTCCCGATCACCCTTTTGAAGTCCTCCAGATGGATTATATCCAGATGGAACGTTGTCGAGGATTCAAGTACGTCCTCGTAGTTGTTTGTGCACTTTCCCGTTGGACCGAAGCATATCCAGTCCCAGATTACACTGCCCCGACCACTGCCAAGCAGCTGGTTCGAGAATTCTTCCCACGGTACGGCTTGCCTCGTATTGTATACTCAGATAACGGACAGCCATTCTCATCCGAGCTCATGAAGCAGGTTTCACTCCTGCTAGGATATCAGTGGAAATTCCATTGCGTCCGACATCCCGAGGCAGCTGGCCTTGTAGAGAGGCACAACCAGACACTGAAAACCCGTCTTGCTAAAATATGTAAAGAGAAAGGGGTCGACTGGATAGTCGCCCTGCCAGTTGCACTATTCTACATGAGAATGGTCCCACATTCAAGATCAGGACTATCCCCGTATGAGGTGGTCTTTGGCCGGCCACCAAATATGTGGGGGCCGCCCATGCCTAAGAAAATAACCGATGTTGACTGTAATATGCTGACAGATTACCTTGCCTCCTTGATGTCTGCACTCCAATCATGTCGTTAACAGGTTGCCGCAGCCTTTCCCGACAACACTGATGTGAAGCCACACGATGTCCGTCCCGGAGATACTGTCCTGATACGCAATTTCGATAGGAGGAGTCCGCTGGAGCCCCGTTGGCAGGAGCCGAAGCTCGTCCTTCTGACCACGAGGACTGCAATCAAGGTTGAGGGCCGTAAGGGGTGGATTCATACGAGTCACATTAAAAAATGTAATGAACTGTTGCCAGAAACTGACTCTTCCACCCCCTCAATGGACTGCCCAGATTCTAGTGACTCTAAACTTCCCATGGTAGAGAAAACTCCGCAAGAGGAGTATAAATTAAAGTTGCGGTCTAGCAAGTCAGACAGTTTAATTGTTTAAGTCCTCCCCTAGGTGAATCGGTTAAATAGTTTCTGACATGTATCCCCTAGACCCCAATAGAGAGAGAGAGAGAGAGAAACAGATCAAGAAGCAACGATATTGAAAATCTCTCAAAAGTTACTGTATTGTTACCTTATGGATTATGTTTTCTTTAAGTCTCACTATTATTGTCACAAGTATAATTTTGCATATCTATTTTCCTATTGCTACACGTGCACATTTTTCTTCTAATAACACTGCCGAGCATTCTTTTAGTGAGTCACCCCCTCACGAGTTGTCTTACCGACTTGCGCTGCGCAACAATACATTCATTAGTATGTTACATCACTCTCATCAGACCAGCAACGCTACTAATTGTTGGATATGTGGCCGACTCCCTCCCTACCAGAAACACAGGGGAGTTCTGCCCCTCTTCCCGTACCCGTTCACACACAATGGTTCATGTGGCACCTGGTTTAGTTTGATTAATTCCTTAGATTCAAATTCCGTAGTTTATCAGGGTAACTGGGTATGGGGAAACCTGAACACAGTTTTGCATAGAATATGTTATCCTGACAAAGAGGGACTTCCCAAAAGGACAGGGACTGATCTAGAAAATGAAGTATATGGATTAGGAAATTTTACACTTAACCTCATGATTCTGAATGTTGAATCCGAAACTGAGCCAGACTTGCCCACTATGTCAGTACTACCAGTCAAAGGTGAATTATGTGTCAGAAAGAATGGTTCCGTACACCTAGGTCATAGTAAATGTACTACTGTGGTCGAATTTAGTGATAAGGGCAAGTCCACATTTAAAGCTACACGTCATTCCTATTTTATTTGTGGTCAGACAGCATACATACGTTTGCCTCTAGATTGGGATGGGACCTGTTACATTGGATTCCTACTGCCACCTGTTTTCCTAGCTCCACCTGATTATCATAGAAATTCCCGTCTAGTTCACAGACCAAAAAGAGATCTCCCAATTGTCGACTATACTGAGACAGCATGGGAACAGTACACAGATTTCAATAAAGGTTTCTTTCCCTATTTAGGAGCTATCTTTAATAGTAAGTCTATCCGTCACTTGACCAGAACTCTCGAAGCAGTAGTGAAAGAGACTACTTCCGCCCTAGGTAACTTGACTGAGGAACAGTCTGCTATGAGACTTGTCGTTCTTCAAAATCGTCTTGTTATTGACGTCATACTAGCCGATCGAGGAGGAGCCTGTAAGGTCCTCGGGTCAGCTTGCTGTGTTTTCATTCCAGATAATGCTCCGTCCGTATATAAGGCTATTACACGTCTCCATAAGATAGCTAGTCAGATACATCAGAATCCAGGCACTTGGACTTGGTCCGGTTGGCTCTGGACTACTATTTCAGCTTGGGGATGGAAAATACTGTCACTCCTTGGAACAATACTACTTATAGTATTCAGTTGCTGTCTATGTTTACAATGTGGGCCAGCGATTTGCGGCTTGTGCGCCACATCCTGCACTCCTCATTCAAGTCAACGTTCTAAATCCCGTGTGAAAAAGGATGAGCAGATGATGCTAACTACACAAATAAATGGATTAATGAAGATTGATATATCATGAAGGGTCCGTAGGGAACAAGGAGGGAATGAGGAAATATAAATTTTATGGTCAAGAAATGTTCCCTAACGTGTACCCCACCGTCTCCATGTACGAGCTTAAAGTGCATGTAACTTCCCTCCTGTGCCAGCTATGAAGACGCAAATACATTTGCGTTCAACGTTAACATGTCCTCTTTCAAATCCACCCTGAATGGGTCGGATATTCCGTTCCTAAGTATGCCTTGCCACCGTCTTTGTATGGTGCACTTTCACGTATTCCTGGCTCTGTGCGAGCTAGGCCCTGTTTTTCGTCATCGAGCCTCTTTTCAAAGTCATCTCTGCCTCCTGAAACTGCAACTTGGCATGCCCCCCGTGAACTCTGTCCTACTCCCTGCGAGGCGAGCGGGGCCTGGCTCGGCCTGCTTGCCTGCCAAAGACAGTATTTTACCTTCACGTTATCAGCATAGCCAAGCTCAGCTTCCCGAAAAACACATTCCAGTCCAGCAGAATAGATAAACAACCCCTCAGCTGCAGAGCAAAGGGCCCGGCCTTTCTGTCTCCATGCAAGTAATTCATAGCTCCCGTTACCATGGTAGGCCCATGGCCCCCTCGCTTTACACACAGACACGTAGGCACATATGCACGCATTCATAGTCAGTATAGGATAGCCTCTGCCCGAGAGACCTTTCCTTCTAGATAATATGGTTCCCAAACATCAGATATCAGATATGATATAGGAACGAGTTGATCTGACATGCCAGACTTCTGTCTCTTTCCTCTAGTGTAAATGTCAAGTCCCCTGCACCCTCCAGCTTCACGTCAATCACACGTCATGCAGCTGCGCGCGCATCCAGACCTCAGATTTCCGCTGACATTGCAAGATTCTGCTATGTACCCACCCACTTGTGACACCTTTTTTGTGACGTTTCTAGCACACACCTCTGTGTACGCCCTAGTTCACGCCTTCTGATTACGTATTGCTAACACGTGTGTGCTCTTATCTTGTTTCTCTCAGCTGTTACGCCTTCTGTATTGATTTCCATTATGTGCTTTAAGTATAAAAGTTATGTATTGTCAATAAAGTATGCTCTATCCCTTCCTGAACCCCAGTGGTGTCAGGAACCCGATATCCGGTTCAAGAACCATTCCTTTTTAAGGAATAAAACCCCTAAGAACTCTAACACCACGGACTCTGCGTCTTTCTTTCCGATTGAGTTATTTTATTTTTAAGTACTTACCTGCATAGAAATTAGGACGGTAATTAAATATTTACCACAGTATGTCCACTACTAAAAGGCGTTTACGTGAATATTATGTGCCTTCCATTGACAGTATGGTCGATAGATGGGTCAGGGAATGTGTGCCACGCTCAAATAATGATAAATCGGTGAAACCATTATCAGTGGGTGTTTCTCCTATTGAATGTTCACAGGGCCCATGGAGAAAGTTGGGAATTTATATAATTGGTCCTTTAAGTCTTTATAATTCTAAAGAAGTTTATGGTTTGGTTTTAATAGACTATTTCTCAAAATGGCCAGAGATTAAAATTGTGAAAAAAATGTATTCTTTTCAGGTAATTGATTTTCTTAACAATCTGTTTAGTTGTGAGGGTTTACCTTCGGAGATAATTTCTGACAATGGTACACAATTCATTAGTAGAGAAATTGAATTGTTTTTTAAGGAACAGGGAATTATTCACAAGAGAGTCTCTAATTATAATCCCCAGGCCAATGGTCAAGTTGAGCTCTTTAATAGAGTTGTTAAGGAATCTATTCAATTGGCAGTGAAGAGTGGTTTGGATTGGAGGAAAGCATTACGTGCTACTTTACTAACATAACGCACATCCCCGAATTCTGTTACGGGATGTTCTCCATTTCAGTTGTTAAGAGGCAGGAAGGCAGGTTCTAAATTGATGCCATGGTGGTTGAAATCTAATGAATCTGATGGTTCAAGTTTGGATCTTGTTAAGGCAAGGGAACTTGTCAAGATGTATCAAGAGAAAATGTGTAAGAATTCTAACAGATGTAGGATCCTTGATCATAGAGTTCGTGTTGGTCATTTTGTATGTGTGGAATTGGGTGGTTCTACTTCTAAAAAATGGTCTAAATGGTCTGATCCAATGAAGGTTATTGAGGTTTTTAGTAAAGCTGTTAGGGTTGATGGTGGAAAGATATGGAATTTCAGACGAGTATCTATTGTTAGGTCTGACAAGTCAGTTACTAATTTGAAGAATTTGGAATCTCGAATAGTTCCTAAGGTTGATGAGGAACATGTTCAAAATATTTTGGATAATTTTCATACATCACAGGACACTAGTGACCTTTCAGCTGAAACAGGAAATGTCTGTGTTAATACTGAAGTAGTAAACGTCCCTGTTATTGTTACTGATAATGTTCAAAATGAATGTAATCCTACTTTGGCTGAACAAAGTTTTGATCAAAGTTTTGCAGTGTCTATTGAGCATAATGTTGAACAAGAAATTGTGATACGGAAAAGTTCTCGTATTAAGCATGCTCCTATGAAAATGTAAGACTATGTTAAATTTTATGTTTTTTTTATTTTTATGTTTTTTATTTTTTGCTTTGTTTTCAAAGGGGGGAGGTGTGTGGTATTCTTGTTATGTTGTAACTAGGTGGGTTATGCTGTAGTATATGGATAAGTTACTTACCTGTAATCCTAGTTCTCTTCCAGGGGTATCCTCATCAAAGTCATAAGCACTGAATATTCCCGCCCATGTGCGGGACCCCGGAAATAATATAAAAATATTTATGTATAAAACACATATATCTCGCTCCACATATATGTATGTACATATATCATTTTTCTCACATCAATGCAGCCCCAAAACTGAGGCTAAACAATGCAAACACATATACATGAACTGCAATTAGTAAGGAATCAAAAAACACATTAGGTCAAAAAACCCTTGAACTTTGTGTTTTAATGAGTCAAACCACTCATAAATCCTGACAAATTGCTTATAAATAGACATTGTTAGCCCTCAGGCTGCATTGCAAAACAATATCATAGAAAATGAAACCATTTTTACAATAAATGGCACCGTGCCTTTAAGGCAGCCATGACCCCAGGCTTCCCATCATGCCTCAGGGGTGACAGTTAGGTCAGTTGTTCTTTGCATAACCCTGAAGACAGGGCTCAACCACAAGATTGAAAAAACAGTACCAAATCTCATTTACCTGGGGAGGCGGGTGGGTTGCTTATGACTTTGATGAGGATACCCCTGGAAGAGAACTAGGATTACTTATCCTTCTCTTCCAGGGGATCCTCATCAATAGTCATAAGCACTGAATAGAATAGCAAGCCCATCAACTACCTGCAGGTAAATGAGAAGTACATGACCAAACAAATCATAACAGCCAAATCCTCAGCTGTTAAACAGATTCCTCAGGGAGGCCTGGCCCACCTAGGTATCTGCTCTCGTGTCAGAATCTAGACAGTAATGTCTGGTAAATGTATGGACAGACCTCCAGGTCGCCGCTTTACAAATCTCAAACATGGGCACATCCTGCAGGTAAGCCGCCGTGGCTGCTCTACCTCTAGTAGAATGCGCCTTAGGGGAACCCCCTAAAGTCTTCTGTGCCAATTGGTAGGCAAGCTTGAAACACGAAACGATCCACCTGGAGATAGAACGTTTCGAGGCTGCATGACCAGTTCTGATCGATCCGTAGTTAACAAACAATTGATCAGAATGTCGAATAGACTTGGACCTGTCCAGATAGAACTTTAAAACCCTTTTCAGGTCCAAAGAGTGTAACGCCCTCTCAGCTGGAGTAGAGGGATTAGGAAAGAAAGTGGGTAAAGAGATAGACTGATTGACATGAAAATCTGATACCACTTTAGGCAGGAAAGAAGGATGCGTTCTAAGCACCACTCTGTTCAGATGAAAGACTGTATACGGTTCTTTAGTACATAGGGCCTGAATTTCGCTCACCCTACGCGCTGACGTAATCGCTATCAAAAAAGTTGCTTTCCAGGAAATATTCTGTAAAGAAGCTTTATGAATAGGCTCAAAAGGCAAACCCATCAATTTTGATAGGACTAGGTTCAGCTCCCAAGGCGGAGCAGGAGGCCGTACAGGAGGGTACACCTTCTTTAGACCCTGCAGGAAATCTTTTACTGCAGGAAGCTGAAAAAAAAGAAGTTTGTGAAGGTGATCGCCTATAAGCTGTAATAGCGGCTAAATGCACCTTAATGGAGTTAAACTTCAAACCTGCTTTAGTCAGGTACAACAAGTATGGGAGAACTGCTTCTTCCTGACTTTTTACCGGATTGTGACCATTCTGCATGCACCACATATAGAATCTCTTCCACTTGAATTTGAATTTGAATTTAAAAATACTTATATAGCGCTCTTCTACCACGCGGTTTCTTGGCGTGCATGCATAAGAATGTCTAGTGGAAGGGCGTCGTGCTTCTTTCAGAATGGACATGCAGTCCTGTGGCAGCCCTAGATGGCCGTACTGTATGACCTCAGGAGCCATGCTGCCAAGTTCAGTGACGGAAGGTTGGGATGGTGAATCCTCCCGTTCATCTTCGACAACAGGTCCTGCCTGCATGGAAGCCTCTTGTGAGGAGACACTGATAGGTGAAGTAGGTCTGTGTACCACCATTGTCTCGGCCAGTCGGGGGCAATCAGGATCATCGTTGTGCACGAGTGGTTCAGCTTGCTCACCACCTTCGGGATCAGCGGAAGGGGTGGAAAGGCGTACACAAACTGCCTTGACCAGTCCATTAACAGAGCATTCCCTCTCGTTCCTGATCGATAGAACCTGGAGGCGAAGCTTGGGCATTTGGTGTTTTCGTCGTCTGCAAAGAGATCTATTGAAGGACGACCCCAAGACTGGAAAATGTCGTCTAGCACTTCGTTGTTGAGAACCCAGTCTTCTCTGTCTTCGAAGTGCCGACTTAGTGCGTCCGCCCTCACGTTCTGATCTCCTGGGAGGTGGACTGCCTGAACAGACAACTTGCGAGCTAGAAGCCAATGCCAGATGCGCTGAGCTTCCAGTGACAGAGTCCTTGAGCGTGTTCCTCCCTGCTTGTTCAAATAGTACATCGTGGTGGTGTTGTCCGTCTGTACTAGAGTCATTTTCTCTTGAAGCAAGGGAAGGAACGCTTTGAGAGCCAGGTGAACCGCTTTCAATTCCAGCAAGGTGATATGATAAGTGCTTTCCTTGGGAGACCACAGACCCTGCACTTGTAGGGGTCCCATGTGCGCTCCCCATCCTTGCAATGATGCATCTGTGATGATCGTTTGTGATGGAGGAGGTTGATGGAAGAGAACTCCCACCTGCATGTTCTATCTCTTTGTCCACCACTGGAGGGAAGATTGAGCTACCTCCGACAAAGTGATCCGATCGTCCCATCGATCTGAGTGTTGGTCCCATTTGTCCTCCAGATCCTGCTGAAGAGGACGCATCCGAAGTCTGGCGTTCGGCACTAGAAAGATGCAGGAAGCCATCGACCCCAAGAGTGAGGCTATCTTCCGCACCTTCTGGGACCTGTGGAGAAGAACTTGCTGGCACTTGAGGGCTATCGAAAACTGTCTCTCCTCCGAAGGAAACACTTTTCCTACTTCGGAGTCTAGCAGAGCTCCTAGGAAGTGGATCTTCTGAGTGGGTTGTGAGACAGGCTTGTTGTAGTTGACATGTAGACCTAGACGCTGACAAAGTTCTATGCATGTCTGGAATTGATTCCTTACATTGCCTGGAGTTGGACCTTTCAACAGCCAATCGTCTAAGTATGGGTATACGAAGACTCCCCTGCGGTGTAGAGCTGCCGCCACCACTGCGACACACTTGGTGAACACTCTGGGAGCCGACTTAAACCCAAACGGAAGGACTTTGAACTGGTAGTGAGAGGTCCCCACCCGGAATCGAAGGAATCTCCTGTGATCTTGCCGTATTGGTATATGGAAGTACGCATCTTGAAGGTCCATCGAACACATCCAATCCCCCTGCCTGAGATGTGGATATATCTGGTGAAGCGCCAACATGCGAAACTTTTCTTTTCGGACATGCAGATTGAGTGTTCTCAAGTCCAGAATGGGTCTGTATTCTTCCTTTTGGCCCTTTTTTCTGACCAGAAAATACCTCGAGTACACTCCTTTCCCCCTTTGGGACACCGGAACTCTCTCGATGGCTTCTTTCTCGAGGAGTGTAGCTACTCCTGCCTTTAACCTTTGTAGCTGGTGGCTTGATGTTGACATCGGGGAAACGTATGGAGGTAGACGATGGAAACGAAGACAGTACCCATTCTGCAGCGTAGACAACACCCATTGATCTTTTGTAATGGCCTGCCACTCTGTCCTGTGATGTGCAATGCTTCCCCCCACTGGAGTGGGTAACGGCGCTGGGGGAAGTGAAGACTCATTGCTTCTGCTGAGCTTTATTGAAGTTGTTGCCTTGGCGCTGATTTCCATTTCCCTTGGAATTGCCCTTGCCTTTGTACTGTGCCTTTTGCTGGCCCTGCTGGTTCTGGCCTTTCTGCCATTGAGGGGTTTGAACCCTCTGCTTCGAATAACCTTTGTTGTTCAAACGGAATTTCTTCTTGAACTCCTTTTTCTTCTCGAGTCCCACCGCTTTCTCTAACGTCGACCTCAGGTGGCGATGGCTGTCCTTCGACGTTGAAGGCTGTCTGCTCAACGTCGATGGAGGCTGTTTCGACGCCGATCGCCGTTGATTTGACGGCGACTGGGCGTGCCTCGACTCCAAATGCCGCTCCGACGTCGAACGCTCTCGTCCAGGCGTCGACGTTGGCTGCATCGACGTCGACCGATGATGTGTCGACAGAGGCTCCCTCGACGTCGAACGACCATGGCTAGTCGTCGACGGAGGATGGCTCGACGCCGAACGTCGATGGACCGACGTCGACGGAGAATGCCTCGACGTCACAGCATGACGATGCTGTTTCGACGTCATACGGCTCGCCGTCGAGCTCTTCCGCTTCGACGGCGACCTGTCCCTCGACGCTGACTGAAGCGGAGGTACCTTCGATGTAGACGCTGAAGACATCTTCTTCGTCGCCGTCGACTGCTTCTCCAACGCCGATCCCGACGTCGAATGTGAACCAGTCGGGGCTTCTCTCGACGTCGACCGCGTCTTCCGACTTTTCTGCTTCTTGGGAGATCTTCCTCTCTCAGAAAGCCCATAAGCTCTAATCCTCTCCCGATCTTTAAGAGTCCTGGAAGATAAAACCTGGCAGTGTTCACAGGTTTTAGAGGAATGAGAGTCTGGTAGGCACAGGATACAGACTGAATGAGAGTCAGTCTTTGCCTTCTTCCTTCCACATGAAGGACAGTTGTTAAAGAGAGAAGGCATCTTTGACAGGAAAAATACCTTTTTTAAGTACAAAAATTGTTTAAGCAGCACTCTATGTCTAAAAGACGTCGAGTGAAGTCAAAAATTCTAGTAAAAGCTGAATATTTTTTGACAGAAAGTCAAAAAGAAAAGGAGCTGTTTCACCAGGGTCCTGACTGAAGGAGCCGGAAAGAACAACTGACCTAACTGTCACCCCTGAGGCATGATGGGAAGCCTGGGGTCATGGCTGCCTTAAAGGCACGGTGCCAGTTATTGTAAAAATGGTTTCATTTTCTATGATATTGTTTTGCAATGCAGCCTGAGGGCTAACAATGTCTATTTATAAGCAATTTTCAGGATTTATGAGTGGTTTGACTCATTAAAACACAAAGTTCAAGGGTTTTTTGACCTAATGTGTTTTTTGATTCCTTACTAATTGCAGTTCATGTATATGTGTTTGCATTGTTTAGCCTCAGTTTTGGGGCTGCATTTATGTGAGAAAATGATATATGTACATACATATATGTGGAGCGAGATATATGTGTTTTATACATATATATTTTTATATTGTTTCCGGGGTCCCGCACATGGGCGGGAATATTCAGTGCTTATGACTATTGATGAGGATCCCCTGGAAGAGAAAGAATGTTATTGTTGGTTCTATGATCCTGTGTTCTCTGGTGTCAGTTAAGACTTACTGGAGTAGCAGGCAGACCTATGTGGTTGTTAAGCTGTCCTTCTTTCTACTGGAATAAATATACTATTCGAACCCTTACTGGAGAGTATCAATATTTCTTTCCGACAGTACCACACCCCCCCGCCCCCCTCTGAATGTATGCTCATGACATACAACTACACATCTAGCTGGACAACAATTTATGGTTGCAGTTCAAGTGGCAGGAGGAACAAAGGGGCAACCCAACCCAGCCAAAGCAATGACAGTGTTTTTTCAATAAACAAGGCCCCCGTTGTGCCAGTTTCTACATTGCATCAAACTGACCAAAAACTTAATGAAGTTGAGACTGGGCTTCGGCAACTTCATTTATGCCGGGACAAAAAACAAAAAGTTTGTCAAACTACAGCAGCTTCACAAGCAAGCAGCAAGACTAGAGCGATCATCAAAAGTTAAGGGCTAGGGGGGAGGAGCCAAGATGGCGGCGGAGACGGACGTGTAGTCTCCCGGCTCCCCGAGCCTTTGTCTCCCGCGGATACACGCTGCTTCTTATCCTGATATCGCCCTATGGCGGGAGAACGGGGAAAGAGCGCTGAGGCTTTTGACGTTCCTCCGAGGACCCTGCTAGCCCGCCAGCCGGAGATATTGCCGAGCGAAGTTAACGGCTGCTCCTAGACCTGGAGCTGAGACCCGGGCTGCTCTGCTAATATGGCGGCTGCTGGAGCTCCGTGAAACGACTGCGCTGAGACACGGCTGGAATTCTACCACACACTGCACGACGGGGCGAGACTCACCAGCCTCTTTTGTGAGGTTTTCTCTCGGCTGCCTGGAATAGCCTCAGGTGAGACGCGCTGTGACTACCCCGCGTTGGCGTACATCCAGCCAGCGGAGCCTGCTTCTGGGTTTTGCCCCCACCCTGAGTCGACCGGGGAGGGGGACTCCTCTTGTGGTTCTTCCGCTACCGGCTGCCCTGGTCTGCATTGCTGGCCTGGGGTCCTACTTTCACGGCTGGCAAGATGGAACATTTGCCTGAACTGACCTGTGGCTCTGTTCTATTAGCGCTTGCCGACCTAAGGGCGGAATGGCGTGAAAGCTCTAGAATGCTGGGCAGTAAGCTCGATGCTGCGAGACTTCCTGGGGCGCTCATATCGCCAACTTGTGACCCTCGCGCTGCTGATCTGCCTCCACCGAGCTCCGGCTGTGTTACATTGTTGCCACCCGAGCACTTGGAGGATTGTTCTTCTGGCGGCGCTACAATGTTTCCCTCCCTGCTGGAAACCACTACCTCATCCGTGGCATTGCAACCTTTGCTTAAGGCGCCGTCGACGCAGCAACTAGCTTTCCTGGCGGTTCCTGATCTGCAAGCTCCGCTAATACTGAACTATACTCTTCGACGCTTGTCGTCCCTGAAAACGCCATTCCCTTGGGAAAATGGACCTGGTAGCGCTTGGTGGCGTCCATTTTGCTCCTGGATATATCGAATCTGCCGAGGGTGGCCATCTTGTTTCTTTGTCCTATCTGAGACGGGCGCCTGTCGAGAGCCATGGCTGGGTGGACGTTTACGGTCTGGTCAGGGCTAGGGGATTTCCATGTTATGACTTGGACTGGTATGGCTGGTGGGGACTCGGACTGGGGCGCCTCCTCAGCACGTATTGAAGTGATGATTCTTTCCCTCTCATTTTGTATTTGCTGCTCACTGTGATACCTTCATGTAAGGGGTGGGGAATACAATTTTTGGCTGGGGAGTCCGGGAGACTCTGGATTTGGCCCTCCTCTGGTAATAAAAGGTTTCTTCTTCTTTTTCTCCCTTTTCTTTGCTACTGTATTTCGGGTTCCTTAATGGGCGACAGGCACACTGCTGGGGGGTTAGACCATAGCCTCTGCATGCGTGTAGGGTGGGGGGGTGGGGGTTGGGATTTTAGTTACTGTTTTTAGTTCTATGGGACTTGTTTTTCTCCTCCTTCTTGTGTTCTTTTCTTTTCCTATTTCTATCTTAGGTCCGTGAATGGGATTGGTAGTGGGTGGGCGACGGAGGGCGCGGTGCTTATTGATTGGTCTCATCATCCTATTATGTATGTTCTTGTGCCGCCATATTCACTGGGGGGTTTCGGCTCCTATTGTCATTGATTGTCGCGTGATGAAGTTGCCTAATTGTGTTATGAAGTGCCTGCACGGACTCTACTCTCCTTTGCTTACTATTTTTATAAAAAGATAAACTTGATATTTGGGATAAAATCTTAAAATTAACCTTCACTGCTCCTGGGACACGGTAACATAGCTCTACCCGGTGTAACTCTACTTGCTTGCTAAGTTGTGTTGATGAGCTACTGTGTCGCCATATTGTTTGCATTCGTGCTTTAAATGGTATCGTGGCCGGCCTGGTGGTTGTAGGCCCGTATTTGTTATCCTTATACTGCACAATAAAGGTTTCCCAAAAATAAAATAAAAATGAAAAAGTTAAGGGCTAAAATCAGACACCTGCATACCACAGTTTGCATCGGCGATCAGTTCTTCATTTGTAAAATAATTAGTGCAGGGCCCCCAACTTTTTCTACGAAGCCCGCGGCAGATTCTACCTACTGGTGTAGTTGCCAAATTCCAAGAATGCTAAATCTGAATCCACCCTCATGCCCCTTTCATCCACCACTATACACTTCCCTTCCCATTATTTCACTCTTGCATGTCCTTTTGTGTCCCTGCTTTTGACGCTTGTCACTTTTTCGGTCTTTCTCTTCCCCTCTCTTTTTAGGTTTTTCTTCCCCTGTGTTCAGTCAAAGTCTGATAAAGTAAAACAAGTTCCGATTGCCCCCATCTGCACCACCGGCTAAAATTAAGAACAAAAACATATAATATCCTCACAGATCTCCGCTGTTAGATTATGGCAGATCACACCTGACACAATTTACTGGAGAAAAGAAATAGGAAAAAAGCTAAATCTGGAGTGCCTCATTCTGATGTTGAAAACTCGGAATAGGAGGCATTTCCCCCCCTTTGGTTAGTATCTCACACTGAGTAATGGCATCTACCACGTGTTAAATACCTATCTTATTCAGTCCAAATAGTAATTAGAACTCATGTCTCACTCTATAGAAATTGACCCACACACCAGATTACAGCACTCTACACTACACCAGCTGGCGATGTCATAAAGGATGACGTCCAAAATACTCTGCTGCGTGTTCAAAGCATGGAAGGGCAACATCCTAAGCTGCTCAGAGAAATTCCCAATCACACACCAAATTGATACTTGAGACAGGGGTGGCCTTAGGCATGTGCAAGCTGTGCACCTGCACAGGGCCACCAACCCCAGGTGCCACCACGCCAATATATATTCTTAATATAATAATCCTCTGAGGATGGATACATATTTGCGTGGCGGCCCCTGGCAGGGATTTGGCGGCCTCCGGCTTTGTTCCACTTCCAAACACCCTGACCCCCCCACCCTCCTCTTCACTGGCCTCCGTGCTCCGCCCTGCCCGGACCCCCTCTACCGGGGCCCCCTACCTACGCTCCCCTCCCAGGGCCACCATGAGCCTAGAGCCGCCCCTGCTTGAGAGTCAGCCAATCAAACCTGATCTCTCAGGTCCAATTCAACAGCAGATCTCAGAGAGGTAGATTGATGAGAGGGTTAGGGTCCCAGCTCTCCAACAGTTTGCACTCTAACACCAGGAACCGTACAAGTCTGTCCACAATGACGAAACAAGCATTTGCAATGCAATAGGCCTCGCATTAGGAAAGTTTGAGCTATTGGTATTGTAAATGACAAGCCCATAGATTTGTCTTAACTAGACTAAGATTTGGAATGGCCCACGTCCTGGTGGCCTTCCCTCACCATAAGAAGCATCCTGTTGGCACTTGCCCATTTGACGGGCACTCAAAACAAAGCACCCTACACTTTATGCTAATTTGTACGCTATTTTTAAATCTTAGGGTTGTTTACTTAAAATACTTAAAACCATTGTTTGTAAAGTATGGTATTTTTAATGTGGATGATGCAATGAAGTTGATTTGCAATATGAAATCTGCGGACAAATGTTTTTATATTGCTACTTTTATATGTAAATCTATACAGTCTAGAAAAAGTATGATATTTTAAAACATTCGTCTTTTTTAATCTGCACTTGTTATATTGTAATACATTTTGCTTGTGTGCTTTTATGGTCATTGTATTTATGGACCGAATAAAGCTTCATGAAATGAATGACAATTTTTATTTTTATGTGTTGGCTTGTTTTGAAAATAGCGAAATTAATAGCTTTGTCATTTACAATACCAATAGTTATAACTTTCGCAAATGTGACACCTATAGCATTTGTAATGCAATATTACGTGACTTAGATGTATTGATATTACAAATAACAATGGCTTTTCTTTTTTCTTTTTTCTTTAATAATTAATACTTTAATAAAAGTTATTGTAATTTATAATAGCAATAGCTTAAAGTTTTGTAAATGCATTTTGTCAAGATTATGTTCAGTGTATTTTATTGTGACGAAAATCCAAGAACAGAAGTGAAATATTAACATCTTTTTGTGACATTTGTAATAAATCTTGAAACATTGGGAGAACATATTTGAACCAGTTGTTGTTGAATGGTTGCACAGATTGATGCTGTGGTGGCGGTGAGTGATGTTGTGGTGGCGACGAGTGATGCAGTGGCGTTCAGTGATGCTGTGGTAGGGCATAGTGATGTTGTGGTGCCCCTGAGTGATGCTGTGGTGGTGCTGAGTGATGCTGTGGTGATGCGATAGAGTGAGTGCAATAGATCGAGTAAGGGTGATAGATAGAGGGAGGGCGATAGATAGATAGAGTGAGGGCGATAGATAGATAGAGTGAGGGCGATAGATATTTGTGGCGTGTAATTATGTGGCACTGAGTGGTATTTGGAGTGTAAGTTGCATTGACTGCAGTGTAATTATGAGGCGTGTAATTATGTGGCACTGAGTGGTATTTGGAGTGTATGTTGCATTGAGAGCTGTGTAATTATGTGGCGTGTAATTATGTGGCACTGAGTGAGATTTGGAGTGCATGTTGCGTTGAGTGCAGTGTAATTATGTGGCATGTAATTATGTGGCACTGAGTGGTATTTGGAGTGTATGTTGCATTGATTGCAGTGTAATTTTGTGGCGTGTAACTATGTGGCATTGAGTGGTATTTGAAGTGTATGCTGCGTTGAGCACAGTGTAAAATGTAGCATATAATTATGTGTCACTGAGTGGTATTTGGAGTGTATGTTGCATTGAGTGCACAGTAATTATGTGGTGTGTAATTATGTGGCACTGAGTGGTATTTGGAGCATATGTTGCGTTGAGCGCAGTGTAATTATATAGCATTAAATTATGTGGCCCTGAGTGGTATTATGATGAGTGTATGTTGTATTCAGTAGAGTGTAATTGTGTGGCATGTCATTATGTGGCACTGAGTGGTATTGTTTGGAGTGTATGGTGCATTGAGTGCAGTGTAATTATGTAGCATATAATTATGTGGCACTGAGTGTGTGAGGGTGCTGTGTGTTTGAGGGTGCAGAGTGTGTGAGGGTACAGAGAGTGTGAGGTGCAGAGTGTGTGAGGGTGCAGAGTGTGTGGATGCAGTGTGTGAGGGCACAGTGTGTGTGGCCTAAAATAGTGTGAGGGCGCAGTGTATGTGGCCTAAAGTGGTGTGGGGCCTAAAGTAGTGTGAGGGTGCAGTGTGTCTGGCCTAAAGTAGTGTGAGTGCGCAGTGTGTGAGTGTGCAGTGTGTAAATGTGCAGTGTGTGTGGCCTAAAGTAGTGTGAGGGCACAGTGTGTGAGTACGGAGTGTGTAAGGCCTAAAGTAGTGTGTGTGCAGTGTGTGAGTGCGCAGTGTATCTAAGTGTCAGTATAATGTACATGGTGCTCATGTAAATCACTCCAGTGCCTTCAGGTACACGATTGAGGGCGCAAAACATGGCTGAAGCAGGGGGCTGAGTAAAATAGAGCAGGGAGAAGGATGTGGTGGGTTTAAAAAAACGAGCAGTACCAAGAAAAGGTCCTTCCTGCATTCACTCAAGTTTCACAAAGAACCAAAGGAATTATAACTTATAATGAAACATAAAAGAGATACATTTATGTACTTCGATTTGCGGAGGACAAGAAAATTCATAAAACATGCATTCGAAAAAGAACGTACGGTTGGAAAAAGATTAGTGAACAAAATATGTGCCTTTGCACACGAAGTTAAGATAACCCCTGCACCGAAGACAAGCTAGAGGCAAATATTTAATAAATAGAATGGAGTCAATTATTTGTGTAAATAGTGATGACAAACTACTGGGTGGCAGCGGAAGGGCCACTGTCAAGTGTTAAATAGAAAACAATTTAGTAAAGCTGTAGTTAAGTGGTAACGCTGTATACATGCAATTACAATACAAGGAAATATTAATAATTCCACGGTAATTCACATATTGTCGTGTACGGGTCACGAATGTAAAAGCATGTTATAATAATTCATGGGTATTGGGAAATACTTTTGCTTTGTGGTTCGGATCTTGAAGCACACTGCAAACACAACTGCAGGGTGAAATGATTCAAGTGAGAATTTCACTCGTTTTAAGGGCCAGTGAGGGAGGCTCGCTAAAAGCAAACGATCTTACCTGTTCCGTCTCTATCTGGAGTCACCATAAATGACAGGAAAGTAAATATCACCATCTGTCCACACACGCCTGCAGGCTTCCGGGAGAACACGCACAGCATAGTAGAGAAGGGCCAATTTGGGAGCTTCATTTGTACTGTAAGTTAGCAGCAGAAGGAAACAAGCTCTCGGCATTGCGTGGCGGGGGGCGGGGAGCGCTTTCCTTTGAAGTCTAATACGGGGGCGGGGGAGCGGATTCCTTTGAAATCTGAGGCATGGTGTGCTATGATCACGCGCCCGGCTCACATTCACTGTAGGCAATCCACCTTTGGGTGCATTTTTGAGAGCCCCTTCATAATATCTCGCCAACAAGCATTGCTAAAGCAATGCCTTAGGCTCGACCTAAAAACTGAAAGCAAGACTCTTCGAAGAGGTCTTCTCAACTCATCCTAAGTTCACCAGGACCACCCTGTGCTATAGGCGGAACGATGGAACACACGTTGCGCTCCCTCGAACCAGAGACCCCAATGATCACATGAGCCATAAGCTTGTCCAGCATGACTTATTTTCAAATTTTTGTTCCACCAGTGCTCCTTATCGGATTTACAATATAAATAAATACATATAAAAGCATAACAGATTTGCCAATGTACCAAATCTGCAGAAAAGCAACACTGCGGGGCAAGAGGCATACTTGCGCATCTGAAGGCATACAATGAACCGAGCCTCTTGTGTACCTGTATTCTCACACCAAGCCTTACCTCTAGCCTAGCTTTATTCATACAACTTCATGTTCCATTTTAGAGCCATAATGTCCTTTACATTCTTCTATGTTCTTTATGCTACTGTCCTTGCATCATAGAGCAAGGATGACTTTGTGGGGGGGGGCAGCACATAAGAGTGGAAGTCCTCAGTTCATAGAACCTCTCCTTTAATCTACCAATAACACCTTTTAGCTCAAATTGTTTAAACAAATGTGGTATAAACAGTTGGTTTCGACATAGTAGTATCTACAATGGGGACAAGACAGGTGCCCCCCCAGGGTAGGGAGGTAGGTTTTTTAAACAAATTTTGCACACAGAAAAAAAGATTTAGGGCACAATTTACAGAGGTAAACTAACACTTTGTAGTAGGTATACTAAAGTTTTGGTATTCAGAAGCGATTTTAATTTTACAACTGCAGACACTTTGCACTCATGGCAGAAACTCTGCACATAAAAAGGTTGGACAGGCCTGTCTTTGTGTGGGTGGAGTTCCATCTGCCCCTCCCCCCCGAACCCATGACTGCAGCGTCTCAGCCGTAAAAATACTATTAGTAAAATTAAAATTGCAGTTTGTGAATACCACAAAAATTGTAAGCTTACAACAAAATGTATGTGTACCTTTGTGAATCAGACCCATAGTGTGAGAGCGCATTATTTTGTTTTGCAATGATCATTCCTAAAAATAAAAATTCCAGTGCCAAAGGTGTTGAGGTCACGTCGCCCAGTATGGGAACTTCATTGTGCATTGTAGTCAATGTAACTTCCAGTTGAGAATCCAGATTATGCGCACAGTCATCGTCAAATATCAGAAACGGTTGAGATTCCTTATTTTGCGATTGCATTTAAGTAATCACAAATTTTGTGATTCCTTAAATGCAATGTAAGAAGCACCAAAAAAGTGCAATTTGCCCTTAGTAATCGCAAATTACCACCAACTTCAAGTTGGTGGTAATTTGCAATTTCTTTCACAAATGAACTTTTTGCATTTTTCAAAGTGCAATGTAAAGCACATACATGCCCTTAGGGCATGTATGTGCCCCTCATGTGCACCCATGCTCATTTCAGGGGTGCAACAGGGTGTCCTTTTGACACCCTTGCACCCTTGAAATTGCATTCTCAATTTGTGATTCTCTAATTGCTAATCGTAAATTGAGAATGCCTTCCCATTCATTCCAGTTGGCCCATGGGAATCAATGGGGAGGTATTCCTAAATTGCGAATCGCAGTTTGAGACTCGTAATTAAGGAATATGTAGGATTCGCAAAATGTATTGCAATTCCTACATACATAGCATTTTGCGATTCTCAAATAGTGATCGCAGAAAATCGCTATTTGAGAATCGCAAAAGAGGATTTTTATACATATGGCCAATAGCTATCACACCCTCGCAGTTTTCCCGTGGTTGATTATGGTAGATCAAACCCACTGAAATGTATCAGGACAAAAGGCCCATTAAAAAAGAGGCAAAACATGACGAATTCGGTGTGTTAAATACCAATTCAGCATGTCAGGCCTCATTTTGAAGTTGACACTCCGTGGTAAATACCTTGCCCTGGGGTTTGTATACCTCTCTGTTACAGAGTCTTAACGTATGCAACCAAGGTAGTGTAAACACATTATCAATCCTTGTACATGAGTGCCACCTAGTGATCAAATCAAATACAACAGGCGTAATAACACAAATCAGTAAAGGGGAGCTCCCACCAAAAACATCATGCAAATATCCGTTCCCCAACCTGCGCCCTCCTATATTTGTTACGTCTCATTACAGTGGATATTAGTAGTGATGGCAAAAAAAGTCCTGCAACTTGACAGCCACCAACATAATGCGTCTATGATTGACATGTGGTGCTTCTGCAGTACAATTTCTCATGCCTCTCTCTCCTCCCTGCCCCTCACTGGTATAATAATGTTTACCTTCTCGGTTTTACGTTCAGTCAGCAAACCCAGCTGTATGAAAAGTTAGACAGGCCTTTGCAGCGCACTTTTCCACACCAAAGCCCATCCACCCACCCACGCACAACACACATACTTTTTTGTGTGACACTTTTTACCACAGTTTTTTCGATTTCTTACTGTATATACTAGTTATTATTCTGACACTCCTAGTGCTCTTTTTACCAACCTTAGTGCAATAAAAATGATGAGGTGGTCACAAAACAAACGAACCCTAGTCCTTCCGCTTGCACACAGACTACTGGAGCATGTGCATTAACCCATTGATTATCTTTTGAGCTAAATTAACTGGTTATGTGTACTCACTTGTTAGACAGCTCATCTTTTTAAGGTGCTTGCTGTCAAGATCGGTGTTTATACATCAGTTACAGACGTGACATTTTCAATGGCCACAAAATTCACACTGACATACGGTTTTACTGATAAAACTATATAACGCGATTGGAAATCTGCTTTCAGTAAATATTTACTGTTTGCACATTACCAAGTAAAGCGGCTTGATTTGTTTTGAATCCATTATAGTCTTTGTTTCCATCATACTTCAGAGTTACAAAAAGGGGCCTTATTTCAGTGTTCCTAACTCATGATATATTTTAAATATTTGTACAGTTATTTTACAGGTATTAAAATGTGTGTAAGAAGAAAACTGACATGTTAGATCCTTTCCTTTCACACTCCCTGTACCCCAGCAAGATTGTTAGTAGGTTCGCTTTGCAAAATCCTTTAACTTTGCAGTCAGTGAAAGAAAAGTGAACATGTTAAAAGAATAAGCAGGAATTTGTCATAAAACATAGCCTGATACGTGACCTCTGTCTTTGAATGCACAGCAAAGTGCGACAGATAAAAATAAAATTTGAGGGCATCTTTATTGCTTATTCACCTTCTAAGTTCCACATTGGTAGTTTTGGGGGTGCCAAAGCACCCCCTGCATCCGTATCTGCAAATACAAATTACACGGAGCAGTTAGTTAGACCCATGTCATAAGCTGATTTTAGCAAGCCCTAGTTTTAAGCCACCAGCACTAAACTTACTTGGACTTCTAGGTCAACACTTACAGTGTGAAAACTTGAAGCCAAGTCCAAGCATGCCTAGAGACCTGGTTGAAAAAACAAGTGTGGCTGAAGATCACCTTTATGGGATGGGGCTAGTTGATGCCTATATTTTACCCTATAATTTATACAGCTATTTAACACCCTTAATATGAAGACAGAATGCAGTATATATTGCCGATCTTCTATGTATGTATTATTTATAGAAATGTTTACCTTTTTTAAAGAGCTAGCGGAAATTGATCACTTTTCAGTTAATACCTTGTTTGGTAGCAGTTGAGTAGGATTTGCATATCCAGAAAAAAGGGATGGATGAATTATAGAAATATCATATCAAAAAATCAGATGGGGGAGGCAGAAGCACTAAAGGTTCACTACAATTCCGAGTGTGATACAAAGTAAATCAAAGGAGAGTGAAACCTCACAATTCTAATTCCAGAGTCTCACAGGAAAGTATTAGGAGACTCTCACCCATTAGTTTTAGCCAATGGCATATATCATCTCCACTAGTGTGTCCTAGTGGTTTACATCATCATTGGGTACCCTACCTTGACATGGGATTTACCTAGTATGTAGCACCTCCACCGTGCAGAATTAGGTGGGATCTGTGAAGAAGTGATTCAAATTATCTCCTACTCCGACAACAAACCTTTAAGGTATATTGCAGTAGGAGTAAGGTTAAAAACAAAAGCGATGTGTGAGGGATCCAGAACTGATCCTTCACATCTCACATCGATGGTCGACATGTTTCAGCCGAATCTGCCCCGTTGGGTCAATTAACTTTGCCAGGACCTAGTTGAACCAGACCCCTCTATGAGATATAGGACTGATGTCCTCAAGTTCTTTAACACCACTGCAGTAAGCACATTCAATCACGGTTCTTCAAGGAAAAATCTTGCTACCCATGTTCTGAGGAAAAAGAACAAAATAATTGAGAAAAGACAACTGTAAAATGTAAGTGGACCTTTTGTGCACAATATTGATTTTGTAATAAATGATAATCACCAATAGGGAAATCTCATGAATGTTTATTAAGAAGGAGCTTGTATATTGAATAAAGTTCTACTGGAGGGGGGAATAACCTGTCAGCACTGTAGGGCTGGTAAGCTCAAGGACCTTCAAGTATGGTATATGTTAATTGTACGTATAATTATTATGCTTATGGATTGGCAATGGTGATGCATCAATGGTTTCAATGTCAATGCTTGTGCTTTACTTGGTTATTGTATATTATATCACTGTACTGAATGACACAATGAAAACTATGTATGGCGGCAATTGGATATAGAAGTTGTAAAGTAGGAAAAACTAATAAAAATGTTTTTTTTTTAAAGTATGTTATAAGTCAGTACCTTGTGGACACACAGGTGATTGGCTTAGTTTTCTATCCGGATCTGTATCTGGTAAGTCTTCATCATGTGTCATCGAGATGTTGACATGGAGTTTCAGAATACATCATAGTGCATGAAACCACCCCCAGTGAAGCCGTGGTTTTTCGAACATAACATGGTCAGAAAACAGTCTGAACCAGTAGTGCAGGAGGGAAGATAAGATAACTCCAAAAACCTTCGAAGGACAGTTACAGGACTATTAAGGGAGAGGGTAAAGAACTGATAACCTCTAAGTTTAGACGGTAAGGGGGGCCAATTTAAGGAAAGAATCTTACACAAAATACAGGGGGCATGAGGGAGTATAAAAGGGGCCTTATTATGCAATGCTGCGCATTTTCCTTATTTGCTCCGGGTACACCTTTCAAAAGGTGTGCTCGGTGCTCTGCTCGGTGCTAACAAGGAGAGTACAACATATGACATTGAACTCGAGCTGCCCTGGGGCTGGGAGTTCAAATCAAATCCGAAGCGGCTGCTTCAAAGCTGCTCCGTGTTTCACTGTGCAGGCAGCAACCCGCCTTGACATTTAAAGTAGATTTTTGATCCCTTTGCAGGTGGGTGCAGTGAATGACTGCACCCACCTTCTAGGGGATGTCTAGGGGGTCCATAAGTCCCCTCTTTCTGCTTAAAGAGAGCTGCTATCGGAGGCGCACTCTCAGTGCCCCTCCTGACAGCTTCATTGCCTCTGCACCCGCATCTATAATACAGCACGGGTGCAGAGGCAAAGGGGTGCCTTCATTTGCATGGGGTCACATCCCCATGAAAATAAGGGAACGCCCTCTAGTGATGGCGCTGGTGCTATATGTATGCCAGCGCTATCTGTATTTCAGAAAGGGCTGCACAATTGTCTCCCGCCCTTACTGTAATACCAAAGTGCCCCGGTGTGCGCAAAACGGGTGAGCATGCCTGTTGCGCCCCCAGGGCACGTTCTATATTACGGCCCTAATAAGTTGTATGAGATGGACCACATCTTTGAAACTTGTTTTTAGCCTGTCTGCAAAGATAAGACGCCTGAGTCATAGAGGTCTTTGTATAAAGGGAGCAGCTACTTTATTGAGATTCACAATTTGCGAGTCGCAATTAAGGAATGTTTAGAAATCACTATTTTTTAAGCGATTTCTACATGCATAGGCTCTTGCGATTCCTTAAAAATCGCAATTAAGGAATCGCAAAAGCCAACATTGATGCATGTGCCTGATAGTGTACATTGTGAATTACCCAGTGTTGGACACTGGAAGGCCTAGTTTGCAGTATTACCTAGTCTTCCCCTGACATTCACAAACTTGACCAAGACTGGGCAACCAGTGGAGCCTGACGTTTTGGGAAGAAGTCAGTTGAAAGACTGGTGTCAATAGACTTATCAGAGCACTGTCATACACTCGGGGAAGGGCGAGGAGATGATACAGAATTACTTTTGAATATGAGGACCCCCTCATAAATACATGAGGAAGGCATATCCAAGCTTGCAGAAAAAATAGGCAAACATTGTAATGAATGGTATAAGCGAACAAAGGACCATGCCTATCCATGGCCCAAAGATTGCACATTTGTATTTTAATGAGTGATGTTTTGTTTTATCATCAATCATAATAAATATACAGGAAAGGATAAAAGGGAGACTATATTAAATATGTGGCAATTTCTTTGTGAGACTAAAAATAATTGAGGCCCAAAAGCACCAACAGAGGCGCCATCCTCAAGGTTATCCAACTCTTCCCCATTGCCCTACACAGGATTATACCCCGTATTACAGCCCACAGCTACAGGATATCAAAATCCAATAGTATTAGAAACCCCAACAAATAGACACAAAAGTTACATTTCAAGGTTCACAGAAAGACACAAAAGTCACAATTGAAAAGTCTAAACAGAAAATACAACCTCCTCAAATAGGTCCAACACCACTTAATATTACCTCTGCCCCACAACAAGAGATTAGGTGCTGACTCTTTGATAACAACACAAAGTGAACAACAACAATAGTCCGATGGTCCACCTCTTCCCCTTGGAAAATGGAGGACCGAATGTGTCATAATGCAATTAAATGACAAAATATGAGATAGACTCACAGGGGCCACTGAAGATTGGTGAAACAGCGAACAGATCCAAACATGGATAAATAATACACCACAGACAACAAAATCATGAAAGTGGGCAGAAGACCCAGGTACAACAGTTTATACGACCAAGGACATACTTACGCCACGTTGAGGGACAATCCCTGAAATAGAGATGAACCAATCAGGAGAATGGGCAGGACTTTAATAGGGGACAGCGGGTCAGGTGGTCATATTTTCCTTTGATGGAAGCTGACATTTGTCATAAAGAGGCCTGAGATTAGGAAATAAACCCTTTTTGGGGGATCAAAGGTCAATTTAATACAGATGTGACTTTCGTCATAAACCCACACATCTATGTGCGGTTAGGGACACAGCTATAGATTTTAGCATATGTGTTTTAAAAGGAAGGACCAATGACTCAACTCCCATAAAAATAATAGAACATATTGAAGGAGGGATTTACTGTTAACCCTTCTCTGATGATTTGGCAGAATGGACAACCATTTTGGGCCTTCCACCATGGCCCAGAGAGGGTTCATTTCAGCCACAAGATTTGGCTACCGCAGAAGACTGCATATTTCACAAAGGTGGGGACCCCGCCTGGTATTATCCTTACATGCAAAAGTGTCTCAGTGTATGGCAGAAATATCCTTTTATCATACCCACATTAATGACAAAACTATGGGGACGACCCCAGATTGGGACATTCATAGATCTCATCACAATACAGCAGCAATGCAAATACCCCTCATTTTATAAAAGAGGTCACCTACCAGTATATTTGCCAGAGCCCCAAATGGACAAGGAAAATTTGGTCGACCAGTGTTAGAGCGAAAGACAGTGCAGATATCAAAGGAAATACTGTTCAGATGTATAGAGCCCGTGGATCCAGCAAAGGAACAAGACATTATATTTGACATATCAGCTATTGAGATTAGTTCAGGATACGCAGTACTGAAAGCCTTTGATAGGAGTCAAGAGCAGTGGGGAAATATTGTATTTACAGATCCAGGATTTAAGCTAAAACACATCTGAAATGTAGAAATATGTGAGGACAACCCACTGGCCAACACAGTGGTTTTTGAACTGGACATCACTATTAGAGTACAATTACAGTACAGGACAGTGCCAAGACATAAGTACAGTTCAACACCAGGAAAAAGACTTGATATGGGAAAGAGAGGCCGTATGGACCAAGGGACCACATCATGTAGGTCTAATAAAAGGGGCAGAACCTGTAAGGAAAACTCTGAAGCCAAGGGTGATACTGCCCAACTCCCTTTATCCAAAGATGCACAGAGGGCATTTTTTCAATGAAACAAGCTTTACTAGAGCAAGGACAAATACATGAGGGGACTTCACCTTGTAACACCCCTATTTCCCGTTAAGAAGGCCAAGGAGGGGACTTGGAGGATGGTACAGGATGTTTACCCCCTGAATGACATAGTAATGCCCGAGTTACCGGCGGTACCAAACTCCTCGGTGAGTGTGACAAACATTCCTGCTGACCCCACCCACTTTTCAGTGATTTACTTTAAAAATGCATTTATTAGCATTCCATTGCACCCACACAGCCAATATTTGACCTCATTTTCTTACCGGGGGTCACAATGTTTGCATTCACCTTTACCACAAGGGCATTGTGAGTCCCCAAGCAGCTTCAACAGGACAGGGAAAAATTATTTAAAAACCATTCAATGTAAATGTGCTCTTTTGCAATACGGGGATGAGATTTTGATAGGAAGTCCCACAGAACATAGATGCAGACAAGACACCATCAGTCTCCTTTTTTTGCTGGCAATGAAGGAATACAAAGTAGACAAAGACAAATTGCAAAACATTCAAACGGAAGTATATTATTTGGGGCAACTGATATCCAAAGGCAGGAGGAGAGTGGCACATGATAGAGCAGAAAGCATCAGGAACAGGCCATGCCCTTCCCCACAACAACAATGGAAACACAGCAGTTTTTAGGGCTGTGCAGCTAAGCAAGATAATGGGTATTTGATTATGCCACTTTAACTGCTTAATTGTTGGCCGCACTAAAAGAGACCCGCACTAAATATAACAGAATAAAATGGACTGATGAAAGGGAGACGGCATTTCAGGAATTAAAAATGGCAATTACGAATGCTCCAGTGTTAGGCACACCAGACAACAGCAAAATATGTTATCTCTTTTTTCACAGTAATGGATTGACATTGACTGCATCACTGACTCAAAAGACATCCGTGGTACATAAGCCAATTGCATATAACAGTAGACTGTTAGACCCCGTAATGAAGAGTCACTACCTTTGTGAGCAAGCACTGGCCACAGCAGCATTTGATGTCCAGAAATACACAAACATAGTGATGGGAGCAGCAATAACACTATACGTAGAGCATACAGTAGTATTCACCATCCTACAGAAAGGCAAGAGGACCCTCACTAGCCAGAGGACATCTAGCTATGAAGTGATGCTTTCACTACCATCACTGCAAGTGGTGTACTGTCACCGTCAATCCAGCAAGGTTCTTTACGCACCCAGTTATGGACAATGGACAGGTGCAGGACTGCGACACATACATACCTGATGAAGTCAGTGCGGTAGGAGAAGACCCTATCCCAGGGAGCATCATGCTCTTTATCAATGGCTTCTCCTTTATAGTCACAGATGTTACTACCTTCTTATTTTTTGGCACAAGTAGCAGAACTAGTGGTAATCATTGAAGCACTACACCAGCACCAGGCAAAGGGATTAGAAGTGACTATCTACTCAGCATATGGTACCACTACAGTACACTCCAGCATTCACAGGTAGGAAAGAAGGGGATTTCTCAAATCTGATGGGTCACCAGTTAAGCAAAAAGGCTTACTATGACAGCTGATAAAATCCTTGGCTTTTCCTTCCAAGGTAGATGTGATGAAGTGCGATGCACACGAACCGGGAAGACCTGGTCTACAGGGTAATGGTTTTCCAGTTTAGGCAGCAAAAGCATCTCTACTATTTGCTGATTATGCCTCGACCATGAGGACCAACAAGCAACAGCCTGCTGTCGAACTACCACATACCTATACAGAGACAGCAAGATGCATCTGCAGAAGTTACAAGAACCGACTCTACCACATAAAAGAGAGTTGTGGGAGCAGCGTGGTTACACCCAGTCAGCATCAGATTGTATTTATAGGCAGGAGAGTTCAGGGAAGCCAATGATGCTGCATGCCCTGTTGCTCACAGCCCTATTACAGTTACACCATCCAAGTCACACAGCCAAGGAGGTCCTTCTAGCTACTATACAAGCAAACTGATGTATTCCTAATTTAGCAGATATGATCCCCATGTACATTGCAGAATGTGTAGTTTGCCAATAATACAGTTCCAAACCTACTCTTAAGGTTATAACTTCCAGAATACCACGAACAGGTCAATTTAAACACTTGTATCTTGAATTCATAGATATGATCGGCAGGTGCAACAATAACAGGTATTTTATAGTTATTGTTTGCCCATTCTCAGGAAGGATTATTGCAGGACCAAGTGTATATAAGCACCAGCAAATTATTTGATGAGAGAAATCATACATAGGTGAGGCCTTCCAAAAGCGATCTGTTCCGATAATGGCACTCACTTTGTTAATACAATGTTCCAACACATATACACTTCGCTAGGGATAAAATACAAACTGTCACCTGTTTATCACCCACAAAGTAACAGTGTTGTGGAATGCCTGACTGACCCCCTAAAGAATAAAATAAGCAACCTTTGTGCTACACTGCAAAATAAATGGCTGCACTGCTTACCACTAGCTTTGTATGCTCTCAGAAATCAGCCAGGCAACGATCATAACTTGGCACCACACCAAACTGTAACAGGGTGCCCCATGCCCATACCATTAACAATAGCCAGATAGAAAACTGATGCACAGAAGACAGCTGAGGTTTTGGGTGATGAGATGGGATCCTATTTGTGTTAACTAAGAAAACCTGCAAAGTTCTTTTCTAACCAGGTATCAAAGGAGGAGAAGTGCACCAATGCAGCCCATCAGATCGGTCCTGTAATGTTTGACCAACAATTGTACATCCGCATTTTCATTCAGAAATAGAGGGCCCCAAAATTCGATGGCCCCTTCTTAGTGACAATGAGTACCCCCACAGCGATCAAAGTCGATGGCAATAAGCCAAAGATTCATCTTTCGGATATTCACCGGGACCCATCGCATGCAACACCGGAAGCAACAGAAAAGGAAAAAAGTGAGGAAGATGATTGCAACTGAAATAACCCTCCCCTCTAACAAATGTGGACGATGTTTGGGCTCTACTATTGGGCAGTTATGCATTCCTTTTTTTTTTCTTTGTTTTAATTAAATTTTCTGCATGTGTCATGCTTATCATGCCACCGTAGAGCAGTAGTAGTAAAGGATGCAGGTGTTAATATCAACTCTCATATATTACATAGTAAACTGTTTGAGAATATGTGGTAACAACACATGTTTGAGATAGGAAGAAAGGTGTCAAATGAATCTTGCTTTCTGTGTTCCCTCATGCCACGGCATCAGATAGGTTACACTCCTCAAAAGGAGTGCCACCAATCAACACCCTTTGTCTACTACACCTCTTTCTCTGGTGCACACATGTAGCTAGTAAGTATTAAGATGGTCATACATAGAGTAAACATTGTGAAACGGGATACTGAGGGAGAAGTATTATACATTCTGACATGACAACCAGACATACTAGTCGAATATGCGCGCATGCCACCGGCCAAAGGCCAGTGGTGGGGAAATAGAATACTAAGCGTGTACATTTTAGTGGCACCAATGCTACGCTGCGCTGCCAATGTAAGAATTATTTAGCTTCACTGATGCTCCTAGATAGCGCAGGGAGACCCGCGTTTGAGATCACAGGATCGCTGGAACCCCAACATCACCTTCGCTTGTAGGGTAATATCATCATGGAAGGGCACACGTGGTGATAGCGAAACGATAGAGGTGTGAACAAGTTTAGGACAAATATGTGCAACGTCATACCTGGATAGAGACAATAATTAGCCATCAGGTAGCAAGATGACCTTGTATATTTTCTTTGTGTTTCAGGGGAAATTGATTCACTACTGCATGAAGGAATATCTACTGCAACACCACAACATATCACACTGACATGCAGGGTGGCACCTCCAGCCTGATGGACCTGTTTTGGCATTGTGGAGAGCTGCTATACAACCAATTGCCTGCAGATTGGGGAGGACTTTGGTCCCTCTTTACCCTCCTCACACCCATTTGGTGGTGAATGTCCTGGATACTATTGAACTGCACGAGCACCCCATGAGTCGTCCATCCCCCCTGTTACATCATTGCCAACTAAAGAGGTCGGCATAAGTACATCGTGACCTCCCAGTGGAGGATCTACCTCATAAATTCCAACTGTTAAATAATACCCAACTATTCTTTGGAAGCATGTTACCACTCATACAGACCAAAGCAACGGCGAGGTGACTGCAGAAAACATACTGGGAGCTAATAAAGATGATCAATGCCAACGAGCACGGATCAACACACTAAAGGAATGTCTGCAAGCAATGAGAATAATGATAATGCAGCACCGATATGTGCTGGAACTTATGACTGCCATAGGGGGAGGAGGGGAGTGTGTGCCAAGGTCATGACATCTGTCTGTATGTATGTCCCTGTGATCGATGCAAACAGTACAACCTTAACTGAGGCAATACAGACATTGCCAAACTTGCAAAAAACTATGAAAAATGAAGGGGGTACCCCGGATAAATGGTTTCAGGGTTGGTTTGTGAGGCTGCCATCTTGGATGTCAGCAGTGTTGAAGGCCTTGTTTCTAACTATTGTAGTGTTGCTCATGATGTAACACATTTTTCAATTAATAATAGCTTGTTGCTAAAGGTTTTGCAAAAAGGTGGGATGGATGTTCACTGTCAAGCCCCTTACTAAGCTCACGGATGATGTAGGTTATATTTATCAGCATGCCCACTGGTGAAACCGAGTGAAAAGTTGAAGTATCAACTAGAGGGGGGAATGTAGACATGGAGTTTAAGAATACATCATATAAGTGCATGAACTCACACCCAACCCCATCAGAACCGTGCATGTTAGGACATTACGAGGTCAGATAACAGTTTGAACCCGTAGTGCAGGAAGGAAGAAAAGATAACACTTGTCTGACACCGAACCATGATGGTTATGTGTTATAGAATGATATTTATTGATGTCTTCTTTTTATTGTGCTTTTATGATTGCTGAAGCTAACTGAATAAAGTAATTATTGATTGATTGATAAGAAAATTCCAGGAACCATTAATGGACAGGAACACGCCTGGAGAGGGTAAAGAACTGGGAATCATCCTGGACTCCGAGCTCAAAATGGACCGCCAGATCAACTCTGTCTCATCTTCCTGCTTCCACACCCTCCGCCTCCTTCGTAAGACCTTCAAACGGATCCCCCTCGAACACCGAAAGACAGTCACTCACGCCCTGGTCACCAGCAGACTCGACTACGGCAACGCACTCTACGCCGGAATAAACAAAAACCTCATCCGCAAGCTACAGAACATCCAGAACGCCGCCGCAAGACTGGTCCTCAACCTGCCAAAACACTGCCACATCTCCCAGCACCTGCGCACACTCCACTGGCTCCCCGTCGAGGCGAGAATCACCTTTAAGATGCTCACCCACGCACACAAGGCCCTCCACGGCACCGGACCAGCATACCTGAACAGCCGACTCAAATTCCAAGCACCCCAAAGGACCCTACGATCAGCCCAGCTTTCCTACGCCGTGGTCCCCCGCACCAGAAAGACCAGATCGGGAGGCCGCTCCTTCTCCTTCCTCGCGGCCAAAGCATGGAACGCCCTTCCGCTCCACCTCAGACAGACAACATCGCTCCCCATCTTCGCAAGAAACCTCAAAACCTGGCTCTTCGACAGACCCCCTCCTTGATGGAATGGAACCTGCAGCCCCCCACCCCCCCACCCCTAGCGCCTTGAGACCCTTACGGGTGAGTAGTCGCGCTTTAACAAACTCCTGATTGATTGATTGAAAGAACTGATAACCTCTAAGGTTAGTAGGTGTAGAGGATAAGGGGTCCAACTTAGGGAAAGAAACTTACACAAAATACAGGGGGCTTGAGGCATGTGGGAATATACCAGTAAGTTGTATGAGAGGGACCGCATAAATGCAACTTGTTTTGGTCTGTCCTGCAAAGATAAGACACGGTAGCCTTCGCATAAAGTAAGCAGCCTGCGGGCTGCCAGTTGATTCAGTTTTCAGTCCTCGGGGTTGAGTGTCTCCTGGCTGTTACTGTGATTAAACCTAAATCATATTGTCAACGGCATGTGTCTTTGTTTTTTTTCCAGTTATCAGAGAATCAAGGAATGTTTCTTGAGAACCCATTATGACAAACCATAGTAATTAAGAAGAGAAGGCCAACCAAGGGATGTGTTGTACTCAAAAGGAAGACGGATACTTCATGTAAAGTAGATCATAGTTACTTTATTTAAGTTAGTTAGTTAAGTTATAAAGTTAACCCCATCAGGAGCAGCTGTCCTGCTGCTCAGCCCTCACTCAACTGACATTCATAACATGCTAACATTCCACACATCCAACATTCTACAACACATGCATTCTAGCTGAGCAGCAGGGAGACTCAAGATACAACATATCTCCCTTCGTTATAGGGGAAAGAATTGCATAGTGAACAAATAAGATAATGACCACATGTTAAGTACACGTAGTCACAAACTTAAAACAATGCACAGATAAAGCATATGCAAATATGCAACACCATTCTACCAATGAACATACAAAGAAGATACATCCTGAATCGCTTTATGTTGTATCTTGAGTCTCCCTGCTGCTCAGCTAGAATGCATGTGTTGTAGAATGTTGGATGTGTGGAATGTTAGCATGTTATGAATGTCAGTTGAGTGAGGGCTGAGCAGCAGGACAGCTGCTCCTGATGGGGTTAACTTTATAACTTAACTAACTAACTTAAATAAAGTAACTATGATCTACTTTACATGAAGTATCCGTCTTCCTTTTGAGTACAACATTTTGGCGACATTTGGGGACTTTACTGGAAAGAATCAACGCGTGCAAAGGAAAAAGCCTATTTGAAAACTTCATTCTGACCAAGAAAGAAGGGAAAAGGTACTGGTAAAGAGGAAGAAAAAAGACTAAAGGTAACAAAAAAGAATATTTAAGTTTGGATGAAAAAATGCGTGTGTAATCCTGGCTGGCAAACAAACCCCATCAGTGACCAAGACATCGGTCGCCCTGAAATCAAGGTTTGCCAGATTGGATTTGTTTGATTTACCAACCACAGTGCAGAGTTTGCCTGAAGATCAGTATTTTGGCATCTTGATAAGACATTACCTCTCTGTTTGTTGAAAATGAAAATGAGATTTTAACAGAGCACAAGAGATTAGCGCTGCAACTGTTGAAAAGGATGATATCAGCGCTGTGAGATTGACGCTGCCACTATTTAAGAGAAAAGAAAACTGTGGCAAGGTTGAAGAGTTTAACGCTGGCACAGTTAAAATTAGCGCTGTCACTGTTCAAAGTAAAGTGTGCTCTGTGCCTCTGGACTAGTGGGGATCAGTGTAAAGGTTAGCGCTGTGACTGAAGAAAAGGAAAGTGGAGCCTTGGCAAAGCAGAAGTGAATTGCGCTGTATCTGTTAAAGAGGAAATGTTGGCAGAGAAAAGGAAATTGTGATGGCAGTTTGTGTCTAGCGTACTGTAAAAAAAAAGCAGCAGGGAGACTCAAGATACAACAGGATGCTATCATTGAGGTCGATTTTAAAGGTTTGCAAGCGTAAGCCCGGCATTGTTTTTTTTGCAAAAGGATGCTTGCTGTATAACTGTTTGCGTGGTCCAGAATATGGGACAATTAGACTGCCCGCCTCCTTTTACATTTATAGGTTGACTGCTAAGCCCTTAATCAAGTATGTGTGGTGCTTTATTAATAGTGAGATTGACACTTTTTCAGGGCCTTTGTGCTGTCCAAAGACTCAGTACCTTAGCATTGTCAATACAAATCCGAGTGGCATTGCTCCCATAGTCACATTTATAGAATACCAATATTTGGGAGCACTAAATCCACTAAAGTGGTAGTTGTGAGCTACAACTGCAAAGTGTTAACCTTAACACAGAACTGTGAGCATGCCATGAACCCCCACTAGACAGTACTTGTCTCTTCACTGCAAAATAGCTGTTTTTTGAGACACATACAGAATAGCATGATCATATCACTATTGGTGATTGTCATTTAATACCGGATCAATATGGTGCACAAAAGGTAGACTGTACTTTTGGCAAGCACTTAATATGTTCACTTATATAGTTACATTTACATTTCTGTTTTCTCAACTGTTTTGTTCTTTCCCATCAGAACATGGATAACGAGAAATACCCTTGAAGAACCATGAGTGAATGTGCTCACTGCAATAGTTTTACAGAACTCAAAGGCATTGGCCCTATACCTGATCAAGGGATCTGGTTCAATGATGTCCTGACGAAAGCCAATTGACCCAACAGGGCAGAGATGGCTGAAGCATGTAGACCACCGATATGAGATGTGAAGGATCAGTTGTTCATCCCCCATACATCCCTTTTGCTTTTAACCGTAGCCCTACCCCAATATACTTTTAACGATTTATTTTCGAAATAGGAGGTATTTTTAATCCCTTCTTCATAGATTCCACCTAATTCTATATCCAGAAACTCTTCCTCCTGGTGGAGGTGCTACATATCCGGCTAATTCCCATGTCCAGGTAGTGGACCTGATGATGAACCTAACCACTAGGACACACCAGTGGAGATGATATGTACAATTGGCTAAAACTAGTGTGTGAGGGTCTCCTAATACTTTCCTGTGAGACTCTGGAACTAGAATTGTGAGGTTTCACACTCCTTTGATTTACTTTAAAACAAAGAACAAAAAAATGTAAGGCAGATCGTGTACTTGAATTATACACATTTGGTGCTCACCAAACAAAGACCCTTTTGGCTGCATGGCTAGTGATTGGACAGAGCGGTCACTCAGTCCTATAATTCAGAGAGGTGGGAGCACAACCATACAGCCATATTGTATAGGTCCTACAATAATGCCCAAAACACAAAGAAGACGTTTATGTACTGGATTTATTTATTCTTGTTACGGTGTGCCCCCTGAATATCGAAGGCAGAATATAATGGTATGGAAACATAGACGGCAAAATATCAAAACCAAACTATTACAAGGTAAGTATAGATTTTCTATACCTGACTCCACATCTATGTACCATGGCAATCTGTCTAACTTCAAGGTAATAGATGTGGATTTCGGAATAATAGATCCATATTTCCTCTATGTGCACTTACATTTCGATATTTTTCTCTTCAATATGTTGTCCACAATATTCTTATATCACGGTATTTCTATGCTCACTATTCAGAAGTATAATCCCTGGTCCCTAGAAGCCAGCGCCATGAATGGAGTGTCATTTCCTTCAGAAACAGACTTTCTGAAGGCAGTATATTAATAGCAGTATCAATTACTACATGTTACGTTGTTGGCAAGAATGTCATAGAAATGTTAAACCTACTATAGATGATGCTGGGGCACCAAGGATAATGAAGAAAGTGAGTGATGAAGGTACCCAAGTGCTGTACCTAAGAGAATATAATGATGTCATCAAAGCAATTAGTAAAAGTCATCAGTGAGTTGAGAGCTCCACCTGAAACACTTTATTATTATGGAAGGATCAATAACAAATGTGTATCAATAGCCACCCAGAAAAAAAGTATAGTAATGGTGCTCTTATGATGATTATGTAATGTGGAGGAATAGGAAATAAAATAGTTAGATATGAACCTCTAAGAGCAAGTTGTAATGTGTGTTCTGTAACAATAAACCTGCAAAAATCGGTTGAGTAATGAGGAAATTAGGTAAAAAGGAACATGGAAAAAGTTAATGGCTGAGGAGTAAGGATCATATACCGACTGGTCCGTCCTAATGGTAATTTGGTTAAAATTTGAGATTTTGGAGGCCATAGGTTGATGCGAGACAAAGACCTATGAGGCTCATTACGATGGTGGTGATCGTTCCGCCATCGTAATGAGATTTACCCACCGCCATATTAGGATGGTGGTGGGTATCACGGCGGAAGCAAAGTCCGTCCGCTGCTTTACCGCCGGTGGCAATCGTAATGATTGCCTGGCAAGTGGAGCAGGGGCACTAATATGGTGGCGGTGCCTAGCAGGCACCGTCTGCCATATTAGGATGTGGGGACTGAAAGGCCGTTCCATTGCGGCATCACCCTCATGGAAAGGCTCGCGGGGATTTGGTCTAGGGGCCCATTGCAGGCCCCCCTTGTGACTGGGGGAGGTGGGGTGAACTTCATTTCACTGCACCAAGTGGCAGGCACCATGTGGTGCAGTGAAATGCCAGACATGCGATTTTAACATTGTGGCGGTTGCCGCTGTCAGCAGGACCTGCAACAATGTTAAATTGCAGTATGCAACCGCCATGGTGGTGATCGCATCCTAATTTGCGGTGCAGGACCACCATGTGTCTGGTGGCCGGTCCCAACACCGCTAGGGTGGCGGCCGGACTCAGGTCCACTTGCCATCCTAATGAGCCCCCTATGTTAAAGATGAATAGCAAAAGTAAACAAGGAACTGCAAAGTGTGTGAAAAAAAAAGAGGACAAAATTGGTTTACTGACCATGATGCGTTGTGTCGCAGGTTAGAATATGTAGATCAAGGAAGCAATTACAACAGTCCAGCCCATAATAAGCTGAAAATGTGAAACAGGAGAATGTACTCTGCTGAAAGAAAAAGGTTTGGAGAACAGAAAATAAATATTATGAAGCCCACGCAAATTAGAAGGGAATAATAAAATCAAGTGCTCTTTAATATTATTGGTCTAGGTGGCACCACGATTAATAAAGTATGGCATGCAGCATCTAATGGGAGCCGTGAATATAATAAAAAATTGATGAGAAAAATGTTTGAAAAAGGCACTATTATTCACTTATGTTCATACCCCCCAGGATATTACGGCATGGATTGGGAAATTTAGCGGCACAAATATGGACATTTAGAGGCACAAATATGGAAATTTAGCAGCATTTTTGCGGCACTTTATTTTACTCATAACCATTCATTTTCAGCCTGTTATCAATGGAAACTGTCTTAGCAAAGTATTCCACTTTGAAATAGACATGCTTAAAGTGTCTGCAGCTCTACAGAAACACAGCTCCAGTCCTACACTTGTAGGAGGGAGCTGTATTTCTAAATGTTTTTATTGAGTTTCTCTTCTGCATGCACGACATGCTTGGATGCCAAGGACAGCAAAAGAATGACGAGTGGAATCTTAAATGAATCTCAGCCACTGGTAATTACTGGGAGCTGCATTCCAGTCCACTGGATCTTTTAGTTGCCCACCATACTATTTCAGAAAGGACCAGCCACATGCAAATCAGCCTTGGTCCTGCTCAAAGAGGAACAGTCCAGCCTGCACTGCCAGGCCAGGTCCCCTCTTAAACCTCACAAAAGCAGCCCAGACCAGTTTCAGCCTGTTTTGGCTCTTCGGTAGGGTGAATAAAAATGCCAGAAGAAGTGATATCATACACCCTTTCACCTACAGGACCATCACAAAGTTCACTAATTATACCAGCCTTTCCCCATCAACAACCTCCTGTTTGCAACTGAGGGGTCTGGGAATGGCAAGGGGGAGACTACAGCAAGTGAATGCAACTCTTAAAGCTATGCTGTCTTTCTACTCCTGCTTCTGCCTACATTACCCCTGAGACTTTGTATAGCAGACCCATTGCAAGGGGTAGCAGAGGGCAAGCCAGAGGTGGTAACTCTGCTGCGTGATACCCCTGATTGACTTCTCTGTAGTTAAGATATTATTCTACACTTTTGCATACAACTTATAATCAAAAAGTGTCTTTCCAGTCCATCTTTGTTTTCTTGCACAAGTATTAGTGAGACAAACGTAAGGGGGACTGGTGTGACCTTGCGGGTGCAGTAGATCCAGTTTGTATTCTCTGCAACCAGCAGTGTTCTAGAGGGACTAAAAACAATTAGTGACTGTACCACAGATGTGTGCAAGATCCTTACTGGGTGCGATGGGACACTTGTTCAACTCTACTCTTCTGTGGTCCCAGCCCCACCAGCCTTCAACAGGTGGGTTGGTTGATAGGAAATTCTACCAATTTCCTTACTGGCTAGTCAACACTTCTTCCCTTCCCTGCACTCCGCCAACCCTTTACGTGACAAGTGAGTTAATATGTAAAAGTCCGGCTCCCCAGCTGACCCCATGAGTCCTTCTCATTTCCTGGACTCGATGGACTTTTTTCTATCCCCCTTGCTGAAAATTCTCAACCTTTCCTTCTCTACAGGACTTGTGCCCATAGCCTGGAAACAAGCATGGGTTTCACCGATAATTAAGAAACCTTCCCTTGACCCCTCTAAACCAGAAAACTTCCGGCCTATATCCCTTCTTCCCTGGGTCTCCAAAATAGCTGAAACACATGTTAATAACATCCTTTCGAAACATGTGGAAAGTCATGGAATCTTGGACCCCTCCCAAAACGGCTTCCGTGCAGGTCATAGTACGGAGTCTGCCCTGCTAGCCACTACGGAACATCTCCGGACGATTCTAGATGCCGGTCATAATGCTGCGCTGATTCTTCTTGACCTCAGCGCAGCCTTTGACACGGTATCCCATGACATCCTTCTGAAACGTCTGGAGACAACCGGTGTGACTGGCCTCGCTCTTGCATGGTTCCAATCCTTCCTTAAGGATAGATCCTTCAAGGTCTCGGCTCCTCCTTTTCTCTCCAAACCCCATCCCATCGCTCAAGGTGTCCCCCAGGGATCAGCGTTGAGCCCCTCACTCTTTAACCTATACGTCCAGCCACTCACGGACGTGGCTAGAGAGTGGGGACTCACGCTGGTCTCTTACGCTGATGACACCCAGCTGGTGGTCACCCTCTCGGAAAGCCCGTCTCTCGCAGCATCCAGGTTTAAAGAGGGTATGACTGCAGTGGCCCGCTGGATGACGGACAACCACCTCCAACTCAATGCCGGAAAAACCGAGGTTCTCCTCCTAGGACGGAACATCAGCCTCTGGAACGAGCACTGGTGGCCGTCATCCCTAGGCGCCACTCCACTCCCCAAAAACTGTGTCAAAAACCTGGGAGTCTGGGTGGATGCCAACCTGGGCTTCCAATCCCACACTAAAAAGGTGGCAGCCACCTGTATAGGCCTTTTAAGAAACCTCAGACCCATACTTGGGCTCTTCGATTCTAAGGCCCGCCAGCTTATCATCCAGGCCACCATCTTATCGCGCCTGGACTATGCCAACGTTCTCCTTCTAGGAGCCAACAAAGCGGAAACAGCAAGGTTCCAACGCATTCAAAATGCGGCAGCGAGAACGCTGGTCGGACTCCCACGCAGATGCTCAGCCAGAGCTACCATCCGTAAGCTCCATTGGCTGCCGGTGGAACACCGAGTTAAATTCAAGGCCTTAGTCACAATCTTTAAAATCGTCAAACAAGGAAACCCTCCTCTACTCCGTAGCCTTGTCCAACCTTACGTTCCTGGTCGTGCTTTGCGCTCTACCAATCAACTCCTTCTCACAATCCCCAGGATTAGACTTTGTCGATCTGGAGGCCGCTCCTTTAGCGTCCTTGGCCCTAAACTATGGAATGATCTCCCCCCTAGCATTCGTTCCATTGACTCCCTCCCAGCCTTCCGTAAGGCAATCAAGACTCACCTCTTCCCCACTTCCTAGTCTCCTCCCCCTCCCTCCCTTTTCCTCTGTTTGCGCGCCTGTCTCTTAGCGCCGGGACACCCCTTTGCCGGGGTAGCTGTTGCGCTTCACCAAATCTAGAAAATGAAAAAAAAAAATATATGACCCTGCTGCCTGGCAGCTGGTAGTGTTAATCTACTCTGAGGCAGTCCAGAGTCAGTGACCCCGTCACTAAGGGCTCAGTAGACCCCATGATTAATTCCTCTCAGAAGCTGTAGGCAGCCTGGCAGTGTAGTAATGCTAGTGTCATGGGCTGTCAGGATTATGTATTAATGCTGTGAGGTAATGATACAACGACGCATGCATCTGTGTCTGCAACACGTGCAGATGTTGCTAAAGACGTGCTAAAAGTTACCAACTGCATGAATAGTATCTCCCAAAGCACAGGTGAAGTCTGGGCTGTAGATGAGTCCGTTTTTCGTGTAAGGTTAGGATTGGTAAACTGCCAGGCAGTCGCGTAATGCAATCTGATACCCCCACCCCCGGAGAATGTGAAGAGGAAACTTGCAACCCCCAGACACCAGGGAGAAGCTCCACTGACAACAGCAGATAAAAGTGTCCAGTTGCACAGGTCCGGTGGTTGTCGTCCGGGCTCCCTCAGTTTCCAGAATCTTCTGCACTCGCCAGGCACCCTAAAGATATTCTCACGGAGCAAGCAGGACGTAGACAACTCTGCCCTTGGAGTCAACAAGAGCCTTTACTCGTTTGCGCTGGGAGCAGTTTCATTGTCTTAGAGATTCATACCTTAGTGGGCGACACCATCCCTCTTCAGCCCTCAATTCGGCAAACAGGTGTTTTTCCAGCAAAAAGAGAAGTCTTTTTTTCATTGATGAATCCAGGCAGCTCACGTCGTAAAACAAAATAATCAAGTTTTCTAAATTTTGCAGCAGTTTGCTAAAAATCGCAGCCTTTTTACAAAACTGCCAATTTCGCGATCTTTTTGCAAATTGTGAAATCGCGAAATCCTGGAGGGTCTGTATGTTGGTGCTAGTGAAGTCAGTGGATAAATGAAATTATATAAACAAATGTAGGGTAATAGTGGTTGTTGAAGTGAGAATGATGCCAGTAAGACAGTAATTAAAAGGTGGCATGAGTTTGATAATTGAGGTAGCAATGACATACAGCCCATGACTTTATTGCAGTGGCGACTCCTCCATTAAGGCGGAGGAGCGTCGCCCCACTGTTTTGCAGCAGTGTAGTAAAAGAAAAAGAAAATAACTTGATGTTATTATCACTTTATTTTGTCCTTGTGCTGCAGCTTTGACGGCAGGGCGGGGGGCTGCTCTGCTCTCAGAGCAGGGGGGGAGGAGTGGTAAGTGCACTCTGTATAGTGCGCATGAATGTTTGGTCAGCCGTCTAGGGCCAACCAAACATTCATGCACACTAAGCATGTTCTCCACCCAGGCTGTATTTCAGCCTCAGCGGAGAACATGCCCCAGGCTCCCATTGCCTATCTGAGTGCTGTGGTCCAATTATAAGTTGTGATTGGCTATGGGGAGCCTTGGGGTGTTTCCTGTTCTGGCCAGAGAGAGGGACTGTAGAGGAGAGACGCTGCGAGAATGTATGTTTTTTGTGGGGTTTTTTAAGCTCTCCCCCGCTATCCCCTGCCCTGCCTCGATCCATGCCGGCAGCTCCTGCTTTTATGCTGAATTGTACGGCTGGAAAGTTACCAGAGATTGGAGGTTAAAGTCAACAAGGGCAATGGAGTGCCTGAAATGCCAATTTTAGAAAAGAAATTATAAAATCAAGTGCTCTTTAATATTATTAGTCTAGGTGGCAACACGATTAATAAAAAAAGTATGGCATGCAGCATCTAATGGAAGCTATGAATATAATTAAACATTGGATGAGAAAAATGTTTGAAAAAGGCACTATTATTCACCTATGTTGGTGTTCTCCACCCAGCTGTATTTCAGCCTCAGTGGAGAACATGCCCCAGGCTCCCATTGCCTATCTGAGTGCTGTGGTCCAATCACAACACTGCATTGCAGCGTTGTGATGGGTTAGGGGAGCCTGGGTGTGTTTCCTGTTCTGGCCAGGGCGAGGGACTGTAGAGGAGAGAGGCAGTGAGAATGTATGTTTTTTCGTGGGGGGTTTTAAGCTCTCTCCCCGCTATCCCCTGCCCTACAACCCTCGATCCATGACGGCAGCTACTGATTTTATGCTGAATTGTACAGCTGGGAAGTTACTAGAGATTGGAGGTTAAAGTCAACAAGGATATTGGAGAGCCTGAAATGCCAATTTTAGAAAAGAAGTTGAAGGGTTTGAGAGCCTGAGCTGGTACTGTCCTATTCAGATGGGAAGAATGGTAGAAAGGTCTGGCGGGCGGTCGCGTGCTGGAAAGAAATGGATGCCAGACCGGAAATTAGTCTGAAAAGGCTCATTCCTTGTTAGTAGTATTGTAATGGTGTTGAAGTGAAAGGGAACTGTATAGAGAAGTGAGCCCAGATGTCTGAACAAATATACCCACAATACAAAATAGGGTGCAAATTGTATCGTAAGGGAAAAACTGAGTAGAAATAAAGATATAAAATGAGGCAACAGCTGTTTTGAACTGCGTAATATAAAACATTACAGTAGGTGTCAAATTTGAAGGGTATAATGCATGTGATGCAGTTAATCAGAAAAAATGGACACTTGTTACACCTTCTAACCTTCGGTTTAAAGGATGAAGAGTACCCTCAAAAACTCAATGCAAATCGAAGGTGCGGTATATATGGTTCATCCGCCCCGCATTGTAGTTGTGGCAGTTATCATCGGGTTTTCTTCTGTTTTGTCAACTGCCAGCCTCACCCGAGGCACCTCTGGGTTATTTGGTGCAGTGTCCAGAGATATGAGGGTTTCCCCGTGCAAAGAAAAAAGTGGCAAAAGTGATGTGCAGAAGAAAAATAGTTAAAAAAGGAGAAATAGCCCCAAGGATTTATTTAGGGGTATATTTCCACTATGGTTTAAAAATAGAACTATACTTTGTGCAGACCGAGTTACTGAGTCTGTCGGTATTTTTTAGCATAACGTCGACATGTTTCAGCTCCTTGGGCCCTAGGGGTCTATGGAGCCTTCGTCAGGACTAATACAAACAATAAAACATAAATTATACTCACACTATTTGTGCGGTATCAGTTATATCAATTTTTCATTTTCTCAATTTTGTGGAAGTCATTCCACTGGGGGGTTTCGTTTGTTGAAGCCCAAAGCTTAAAAATGTGGATGTTGCTCCACTTCGGGGGTTCGCTTTTGGGGCCCAGAGCCGCGTGGAAGGAGTCTCCTGTCTTGTGCTGGCTCTGCCCCCGGATATCCTTTGGGCTTCAACAAACGAAACCCCCCAGTGGAATGACTTCCACAAAATTGAGAAAATGAAAAATTGATATAACTGATACCGCACAAATAGTGTGAGTATAATTTATGTTTTATTGTTTGTATTAGAAACATGTCGACGTTATGCTAAAAAATACCGACAGACTCAGTAACTCGGTCTGCACAAAGTATAGTTCTATTTTTAAACCATAGTGGAAATATACCCCTAAATAAATCCTTGGGGCTATTTCTCCTTTTTTAACTATTTTTCTTCTGCACATCACTTTTGCCACTTTTTTCTTTGCACGGGGAAACCCTCATATCTCTGGACACTGCACCAAATAACCCAGAGGTGCCTCGGGTGAGGCTGGCAGTTGACAAAACAGAAGAAAACCCGATGATAACTGCCACAACTACAATGCGGGGCGGATGAACCATATATACCGCACCTTCGATTTGCATTGAGTTTTTGAGGGTACTCTTCATCCTTTAAACCGAAGGTTAGAAGGTGTAACAAGTGTCCATTTTTTCTGATTAACTGCATCTAATATCCGGGGAAAGAAACGGACACAACTTTTCCTCATCCCTCCATTTTTTGATGAACATATAATGCATGTGAACCTTTTAGGAAGCCAAAGCAGATAAGTATTAGTTTTGGAGAATGATCAGAGAAGGTGAACTCACAGAAAGGATAACAACAGCCAAAAGAGTAAAGCTGCTGGGAGTGGAGACCATACAATAGAGTAATGTAGAATATCAAGATTAAAAGCATCATATTATTGTCTGGTAGAGCTGACAAATGGGTTGGAGGAGAGAAAAGTTCCAAGTTATTGACACATTAAAAGGTGTAAAATGGATAGTAGAATGCATCACTATATGGGATAGGAGTTCAAAGAGAAAAAGTGAATTGCCTTTAGTATTAAAGAGGGACGTATATCATCATCAGAATAATAATCTTATATAAAATTTTAAAAATCCTTGCTCTGACATGTGTTCATATCCATTGATTGAAACATAAATAACTATCTCAATGCTTGTAGATAGAACATGTTAATCAATAAATAAACTAAAGACGTGTGATCCACAGACAAAATCTATTGAAAAGGTGGCTACAAAATGTGGATACATCCTATCATTGTTGTAGTGACTAACATGGTGTAATCAAATCATAATTGCCTTATAATTGAAATCAGAATGGTAGAGCAGAATTCTGCCATGAAAGCAAGTGACTGATTCTAGGCACAGGCAATACTAGGCAGCCCCATGGGGCGTAACCAGTGGAAGGCACCAGGTTAATCCTACAAGTAGCAAATGGTGCCAGCAGGCAAGTAGCGAAATAGCAAAACGTTAGACATGACAATTATTGACATCACCCCTGCCTCCACTAAAGTACTTTTGCTGCACTGGGAAACAACTCTTGATCTACACCAGCACACCCCAAAGGTACAGCACAATCTCTGTCCGTCCATACTCTCCACCCGCTACCTTGCACGTACTTGGGGTGGTCGTAGACGAGTTTGCCATTGTTCCCCACTACCAGGATGATAGGGTTGTTCTTCTGCAAGTAAGGAGAAGATGGTTAGATGTACAGTATACAGATCCCTTGGACAGAGCACAAGAAGTGGTCCAAGGTTTAAAGCGACTTACTCTGTCATCGTTATCGAAGGTGTCGAAGAAGATGCCAACGCCGTCCCAAAGATCCGAGGCACCATATACAGAGCCGGTCTGACCACGCTCCTTGGTGTACCACACTGCCTGCAAGAGAACAAGTGAGGAGGTGAAGCGACCTCTGACAGTATCGTAAGTTCAACTATACAGTGTGCATTTTACATTGTCACAGACACCCATTGACACATTTTATGTCATAAACTCCACTGGAGAATGTCACAGCTTCCACTGCAGCATAAACTGCCACCACCATGCATTGTTCAATAGTGTTGCACACATACAGTCTTGCAGATTCCATTACACTCGGTCAGATCCTTCAATATACCATGTCTAGACATAAGTCACAGACTCCATAAGACAGTGATGTCTTGAATATAGCATCATAGCCTCCTTTTCAATGTCATTGTGTTTATCTTACTTTACTAATGTCTCCATTGCAGTATCACAAATCCCTTTATGCAGTATGAAAGCCTCCACTATAGTGCTACAAACTACACTATACAGTAACAGCCTACAGTGCACTGTAGTATCACAAACCCCATAATACAGCATCACAGCCTCTGTTTTTTGTTACAAGCTGCACAGTACAACGTTACAGCCTCCAGTTGGGGGATCACAGTTTCTATTTTGAAGGCCCACTTTTTCTGTAAATAAACCACTGCCTAAACATGGTCACAGCCACACACTACATAATGTCACAGTTGTCATTAAATTGGGTCATGTCCAACACTATGTACCACCATTTTTTTCCCAATGTCAGACTGTGCACCATTACATACTGCAATGTACAGTATCAAAGACTATATTATACAGTGTAACAGCTCCAAAACTACAGGGGCCTATTCGCAAATTGCATTTTGCAGTACGTTTACAAGTGCTGCTCATGTAATTCACAAATCTACATGCAGAGGTTTCGGTCTCCGTCACTCCTATCTTTTATGTGGGGAGATCTCCGCCCCAACTGCAGAGATTTCTATACAATTGTGTATACAATTGTGTAGTAAATGTGGGAGAGTCAGGTGGAAGTCCTTGATAATGACAAATACTAATAAATAGGAGGGATTTAGAAAGGAGTAAAGAGGGTTTGGGATGGTTAAGGAGAGCTTTAGGGAGGGACACACATCCACCCACAAACGAGGAAGCCTATTCCTATTCACAAACTGCACTTATAACATTTCAAAAGCCATAAAGGCCCCGGAATAGTAGTAAATATATTCCAGCCTAGACCTGCAATAATCCAGCATCACACATAGCTAATCACTAATACTTCAGCACCCTCCCATAGAAAATAATTGGGGCAGGGACTTAAATTAACACCCCATAGTGATTAATGTTGAATTAAATGAACATAGTTTAACATACAAAAATAATTATATATATATATATCTATATATATATATACGTACGCACACACATAATCCAGTGGCAGTCACCAATGGGTAGTTATAGTCAGCCTTGTGTTTCCGTAAAAAAAGTGTTTTTTGTTTTACTAATAACTTTGGCAACGTTTGACAAATCTTGACCAAACCTTTCAAAATAGAAATGTTCATCCTAGAAAGTTTAGGGGTGATCCATCACATTAGGTCGAGAAAAAGGGGGTGGGGGGTCAAAATGCATTTTCCCCATTACTTTTTCCATAGGAAATTTATATGCAACTACAGGCTGAAACAATTTAAACCAAATTAGGCAGAACTCCAGATCTTGGTCCAAAAAGCCACCTTTTTATGATTTGGTGTAAATTCATTCAGTAGCTTTTGAGAAATTAAGGCTTACAATGTTTGTATATTTCACACTGTAGAGGTTCTGCAACTCATTGGTGTGCTCAACCATGCATTGTGATTGGATGGTTGCAACCTGAAAAAAAGTTATGGCTGCCATCTTAGGACTTGGGGACTCAGTCCCGAGTCCTAAAAAAGGAAAAAGAAAATAAGATATAAAGGGCCTGGCTGGGCCTGATGCCCTGGGCCTTGTGACTACCTTCAGGTCAAATTTTTTTTGGGGGTTCTGGCGATCTGCAGATGGACCGGAACACCCAATGTGACACCTCTGGGGATACGACCAAACACACACAATCCAGAGCAAAGCGCATGAGATCACATGTTGGGTGTTGTGGTGAATCAGAAGATCCACAGGATCCCCCCCCCCCCCCACACGAAAAAATGGGGGCTGTGCTCCTGTTGAGGGGCTTGGTGCACAGCCTGGCAGCGGCCTAACCCCATGCTGCACATGGCTATGAACATCTTACTTTATGTTAGAAATTAGAAATTCATTCAAAAACGACGTTATAATTAGGAACTGCAATAAAACCTTATATTACCATTTTAAAAAACCTTAGAAATTCACTGGAAAAAAAGGTTAAAGGGACATTATAGTTGAGTGAAAATGTAATTTACAACATACTGTTTTAAGGTAACAAAACCACAGAAATTCACAAGTTATTTTTATCTTAAGTAACTTTAACTCGTGCCCTAGAGTAACTATAGCTTTTGTCCTTGCTGTGCACTGCTTCAGCCCTTGCACATTACATCACTCATAACATATTCAATGACTGCATTGAAACATCCCAAATGACATCTGAAATTAAATCATTGATAACACTGTGGATGACGATTGTGAGTTGAGACGGTTGTGTTGGATGTGGTGAGTTCTAAGAGTATAGAATAAATATAGAGTTCGCAGAACGTTATCTTCTGTAGGAAGGTGGAATCTGACTATATGGTTACCCCAACTTTTTTCCTGGTGTTTTGCTGGTTTTCGACTTAGTTGGCCTGGGACCCTGCTATTCAGGGCCCCAGTCTATCTGCTTTCTCTATAAAATGGACTCCATGTACTTTAGGTACATACCAGATTGGTTACTGGGTCACCCTTGTGAGCCCCTGAATAGTGTACCATAGGTACCCAGGGCATAGGTGCATCCCAGGCCTACCAGGGGCTGCAGCATGTATTATGCCACCCCTGGCTGGCCCTCCAAACTGACACCACAGGTCTGTTCACCCCTTACTTAGATATAGTATACCTATATCTACCTTATATATAGACACATATGCACCTATAAGTCACTCCTATGGTAGGCTTCGACAATCCTGGAGGCAGAGTGCTTGGTTTTATGTGAGAGGGTGCTCTGGCATGAGCTGAGCCCCTCTGCAGCTTTTGGAACCATCTCCTTATAGCTGTTCTATGATATAGCCAAACCATATACTCCTAAGTGCATTATAATCCTCGAGGTTAATGCTAACGTTGGTTTGGCTTTATCAAAACATGTCGTGTAGGGTGTCAAACACTTTGGAATACTACCCCCGCCAATTCTGGTGGCGGGGGTAGCATTCCACCCTTCTAGAGGGAAAAAACATGTATGTTACTGCTTTACCCGGTTAAAGTTAAACAGAGCCTCAGCATCACAAAATGGATGCTGCTGCCACAGACACGAGTCTGACCTCTTGTTGCTGAGGGAAACTCCAGCAAGGGCGGCCTAGACAATAGGTTTCCTGTCCAGGGAGGTGCCAGCACCTCCCCAGTCAGGGGTTTTGTGTATTGGGGCAGGGAGGGCTGCATTCAGTGAATGCATCTAGACCATGGGTACTCATAGTACGGCCCGCGGGCCGGTGACGGCCCGGCAAGCCTTCCTTGGTGGCCCGGGGACCTTGCAAACATCGTACCCATGTATTTTTTTTTTTAAAGAGTGTCTGCTGCAGTGCGACTCTGAGAGTCTCTGCTGCTCTGTGGGGGCCGGGCGATTCTTGCATAGCCAGAGTGGAGCTGCAAGGGCCTAAGATGAGGTGAAATACAACAAAGCCTCATTATCATGCAAATGGCCTTTAATGACCTGTGAAGTGCTTGGGTGCGGCTGTGTGTGTGTGTGTGTGTGTGTGCGTCTGGAAGCTGTCTCAGAGAGGGAGGGAGAGAGGGAGTGAGGGAGGGGGAGAGCGAGGTAGAGAGGGAGGGAGACGGGGAGTGGGACGGGGGAGTGAGAGAGGGGGAGAGTGAGGGGGGTGAGTGAGAGAGGGAGTGAGAGAGGGGGAGTGTGGGAGGGAGTGAGAGAGAGACAGACAGAGGGAAGGAGACAGAGAGACAGACAGAGGGAAGGAGACAGAGGGAGGGTTGGAGAGAGGGAGCGAGGGAGAGAGGGAGCGAGGGAGTGAGGGAGGGGGAGAGGGAGAGAGAGGGAGAGAGGGAGGGAGAGAGGGAGAGAGGGGTGAGAGAGCGAGGGAGAGAGAGAGCGAGGGAGAGAGGGAGTGAGAGATGGAGTGAGAGAGGGAGAGAGGGAGCGAGGGAGAGAGGAGGGAGGGAGAGAGAGAGGGAGTGAGGGAGAGAGGGAGAGAGAGAGAGAGGGAGTGAGAGAGTGAGAGAGAGAGAGGAGTGCGAGGAGTGAGAGAGAGAGGGAGGGAGTGAGAGAGAGGAAGTGAGAGAGAGGAAGTGAGAGGGAGGGAGTGAGAGAGAGGGAGTGAGAGAGGGAGGGAATGAGAGGGAGGGAATGAGAGAGAGAGGGAGTGAGAGAGACGGACAGAGGGAGGGAGAGGGAAGGAGCGAGGGAGGGAGCGAGGGAGGGAGAGAGGGAACAAGGGAGGGAGTGAGAGAGAGGGAGTGAGGGAGGGAGAGAGGGAGTGAGGGAGGGAGAGAGAGAGGGAGTGAGGGAGAGAGGGAGTGAGGGAGGGAGGGAGAGAGAGAGGAGTGAGAGACAGAGGGAGTGAGAGAGAGGGAGTGAGAGACAGAGGGAGTGAGAGACAGAGGGAGTGAGAGAGACAGACAAGGAGGGAGCGAGGGACGGTGCGAGCGAGGGAGAGAGAGAGGGAGCGAGGGAGGGAGAGAGAGGGAGAGAGGGAGCAAGAGAGGGAGCGAAACAGGGAGCGAGAGAGGGAGGGAGAGAGGGAGGGAGGGCGAGGGAGTGAGTGAGTGAAGAGTGAGTGAGTGAGTGAGTGAGTGAGTGAGTGAGTGAGTGAGTGAGTGAGTGAGTGAGGGAATGAGTGAGAGAGGGAGTGAGAGGGAGTGAGAGAGACAGACAGACAGAGAGAGGGAGGGAGCGAGGGAGGGTGGGAGCGAGGGAGGGAGGGAGAGAGGGAGAGAGGGAGGGAGGGAGAGAGGGAGAGAGAGAGGGAGCGAGAGAGGAAGAGAGAGGGAGAGAGTGAGTAAGACAGGGAGCGAGGGAGGGAGAGAGGGATCGAGATAGGGAGGGAGAGAGGGAGAGAGAGAGGGAGGGAGAGAGGGAGGGAGAGAGGGAGGGAGAGAGAGAGAGGGAGTGAGTGAGTGAGTGAGGGAGAGAGATGTGTGTATGCCGGGTCTCGTGGCTCAGTGGACGAAGGCTTCCGCTGCAGGGACCTGTGATCAACCTCATGGTCATAGTTCTTTTTGTTGATCTAGCCCGCACCCTCCCCCACTGACCTCACCCCCACCGGTGCGGCCCTCGGACACAAACCACACTGTAAATTTTGCCCCCGATAGAATGTTTGTGAGTACCCATGATCTAGACACTGCCTGGGGCACACAAGGTGCTCCATGCATAGCCTGGTTCAAACCAGTTGCTGGGGCACTTCAGCCCCAGCTCTGGCGCGAAACTGGACAAAGGGAAAGGGGTGTAACCACCCCCTTCTCAGGTCCACCCATAGGAGGGACCTAGGCAGGTAATCCATCCCCCATCTTTAGTGTAAGTATAGGAGCTGTGTCCCCAGGGCTTTAGATTATCCTGGAGAGAAACTTTGATACAGAACTCTTGGACCTTCGACATTCTTTTCTGACTAGAAGACGGAAGACATCTCCCTTGCGGTCAAGGAGTGACCACCCTGTTCAAACAGGCACCATCAGCAACTTTGCAGGTCTGCAGTTTCAAGGCTCCCGCCGAAACTCGAAGGCTCTGCGACTCAAAAACTAGACTTCCAGACTTCTCTGACCCCGACCCACATTCACAGCAAAGCTGAGACCTGTGGCGTGCCCGAGAGACGTGGGACCGGACATCTTGGACATACTGTATTTTGCTACCTGCACTCCTTTTCTGAAGCCACAGTAAGTTGTGCATTGGGGTATGAGAAGCCCCAACCCAGAGCATCATTTGAACTGAAGCTCAGACCCCCACACTCCGGGAGTTTCCCGTGGGCCTGCCTTTACATTTGTGCTTGATGCGTCTTCCCACTTCCTTGCCTGTTGGCTAGTGAGCCCCCTGAAGAAGATGCCATCTTGAATCTAACTTGCGATCCTGGTTGCTCCAAGCTTGCTCCAGCATCTCTAAAAAGGAGATGCGGCACAGACCTTGCTGGTCTGCAACAGAGCCAATCTTGACATACTGTGTGGGTTGCGATTGCCAAGGCTTGTTGGGTCCAATCCGGATACCGACACCGCAGTCAACAAGATCCTTTATGGGACAGCTTGAATCCAGCACCTGGTCATCGTCGATGCCTCCTGGACCTCGTGGCTGAAGAGACAAACTCACCTTCTTCACCTTCAAGCACGCGACATCGCCTGGTTCCTTCCTGGTCACTGGCTAGTGACCCAGACTCTGTCCCCTCTGCTTTCAGGTTCTTCACATCACCGATCCACCCTTGGATCCACCCGGACACTTTTCCTCTGGTCGCCTGCAGCACTTATTTGCAGATCTCCAAAGTAAACGACGACGAAACCCGACACGAAAAGACACCTATGCACCCGGCTTCCCTGGGTGAGGTAACACGAGTACTCCGGTGCTCCCGTGGGTCTTGACTCTCGAAGTGTCTTAGTTTAAAAGGGTTCCATCCTAGTCCATCCGGAAGTGTCCTTAAACAGTAACTTTGTAACTTCTTTGTTTCCCATTATTCGTCAATGGTAACTAGCGACTGTGTTTACACACTGCACGTGTCTCCCGTGGGCCTCCTACTTCCGAACCTTTGGTTGTTTAGTGTAGCCCCAGTGATTCTACAGGCCCTAGGCCTGCTTTCTAACTCTCACGTGGTTCTTATACCACTTTCTTAGTATATGGTTCCTGAGCCCCCTAGGGCATAACTGTATATGTGCAACTTATCGTATGCTAATTGAGTAACTTGCGATGTACTTTTACCTCTGACCTCATAAAGAGTGCAGAGGGGTTGTGTATAGAATAAATACATATATATTTGATATATACCTTGTGTGGTGTCCTTTCATTTGGTATTCAAGGGATTATACTTGGTAAAACAACTGGCTTCGCATGCTCTCTGAAGTCTTAGCCTATTGACTTCTGGTCCATGATACCACTAGGATAGTTTTCTATAAGGTTGACTTTACAACCACCATCAATAAGGGTTGATTAGACTGGTGCAAGATGCCCACTAGAATTAGTGGACTTCATATTCCAGGCTAACTTCTCACATTGGTGTGCAGCGGATGGGATAAGAGCTTACTGTTGTTTTACCATATAATCTTGAGATATCATTTGAAAGATCACATTAATGTACCTATAGGTACATATAAATCAAGTTCTTATAATACACAAGTTCTACTGCACTTAGCAGTTGTAGGTGGTAAAGGCCTAGCACACCCTGACTACAACTCCTAGAGAGGTTCTAGTAGGAAACCATTTAGTGTAGGTAGGTGCACACACCACACCTCACTAGAAAATGTCCTTGGAAGCAGGCCCTAGTGGACCTATTCCAGAAGAAACCCAGAGGGTGCCTTCTAAGTATGACTCATTCACTTTTCATGAACTGAGAAGCCTGTGTGCAGTCAGAAAATTGAGACAAGAACAGAGTCCAACCTTCAACCACCTGGTAGATATCTTAGTGGCTCATGATGCAGGTGGATGCAGGTCTGTCTGTTGCAGCGACAGACGCATCCATTTGGAGAAATCAGTTATCAGGGGTCTGGCAGGTGAGGCTCCCGGAGCTAACGCTAAATCCTGTACTATTTTACGTGTTTTTTAAACAATCACTGTTTTTCATTTGTAGCCCTCGTGAGCATTCTTTTGTGCATTCTGCCTACCTGATACTTCTTGTTGCCCGCCCCGGTCCGCCGCGTCCATTGTGTGCGTTTGTTTGCAGAAGGTGAGGAGCCCAGCACTTCCGGGCACTGCAGGAAGCAGATTAGCACTCTAGTCTCGCTGTCCTGCCCCTTACTTAATGAGGGAAGGCGCCCCAAAGGCAAGCCCGTCTGCGCCCGTTCGCGGCCGGGCGCGGCCAGGGGACAGAATCCCTGCTCAAAATAAAACAGTGGGACCTAATAGTCTTCAGTATACGCAAGAACAGCTGATACGCTGGTGCCCTATTATTAAAGAAGCTTGCAGGCATATTATGCATCCAGAAATGATACCTGGTCAGTGTAAGGTATGCCTTTACGACCCCTTAGTTCTTTTGGGTGACGAAAGGGAGGTGGAGAAATTAAGCATGATTCAGGTGAATTGCCGCTCCCTTAAAAAGCATAGATTGGAAATCTATGATCTTCTAGTGGACTGCCAGCCGGACGTGCTATTTTTAACGGAGACCTGGCTTGATGAGGCGTCCGCCCCGGAGATTTTGGAAGCCCTCCTGCTGGCATATGGCTTGTTGAGAATTGACCGGGGGGCCCAGCGAGGGGATGAAATAGCACTGGTGCATAAACTGGAGTTGACATGCGCCCTAGAACCAGTGAATATCATTAATAGCGAAGCAGGTTTCTTCTCTATTAAAGTCTCCCCTAATTACACCGTAAATGGCTATCTTATTTATCGTCCTCCAGGGATATCCACACAATTTGTGGACAGCTTGTTGGAGGTGGTGACTCAACCAGCTCTACGATATAGCAGAGTTTTAATTTTGGGTTATCTGAACCTACATTTCGAGGATTCTAGTTGCAAGGAGGCTCAAGGGGTTATTGCCTCCATGAAGTCTTTGATTTTGATCTCCTATCGCTGACACCCACGGATCAAGCGGGCCATCTTCTTGACCCTATCTTTGCTAACTGGGACGAAGTGAAGGCACAGTGCCCTATCAGCGTTCCCTGGTCTGATCACTGCCTTGTCCCGTTTTCGGTCTTAAGTAGGTCGTTAGAGGCAACATTGAGGAGACCCTCATTTCCCAAACGTAGGAATTGGAAGAAATTTAGCCAAGAAACATTTGAGCTTGCCTTGAAGCAAGACTATCCTCTGTTAAGTGGGACACTTAATGAGGCTTGGAAAGCATATGGAGATTGGATGACTAAGGCATTAGAAAAAGTGGCACCATGGACCAACAGGGCCCCAGCACGTTGCACTAAGTCTGCTCCATGGTTCAATGAGGAATTAAGAGCTGCCAAATCCGTTTGTAAAGATCTAGAATGCACATGGCGCAAAGACTATGGTACAACCCATAAGCTGCAATATAAGAACAGCATGAGGAAGTATCATAGGCTGATAAGGAAAGTGAAAAGAGAATTCTTAAAGGAGAGAATTGAGTCAGCCGAAAATTCTTCTAAGGAACTCTTCTCAATATACAAGGAGCTAACGTTGCCCAATAGAATAGTGGCCCAGGACACCTTTTCCGAAGAGATCTGTGAGTCTATTGCGGACCACTACGTGAAGAAGGTGGAGAAGATATACGTGTCCTTCCCGACGGGGGCTGGTAAGGACATATTTGACCTTGACGGTAGTACGAGGCATACAATGGACAAATACTTGAATCAGTTTGAGGTTCCTCTGAGATTGGAATTGCTGAGAATTGCGCATGGCATTCAATCAGGATCTCCCACCGATGCTGCTCCGCCCAAGATTTTTAGGAATCGGTTAGATTTCCTGATAAACCATATAGGTCATATGGCCACTCTCTCCTTTCAGGAAAGTTATGTGCCTGATGATTGGAAAATGGCTCAGGTAATCCCTATAAAAAAGAAAGTAAATGTAAATATATCCCAACTGGATAAACTCCGCCCCATCTCGCTCCTTCCTTTCTGCATGAAAGTAGTGGAGAAAATAGTTAATATCCAGCTAATGAAATTTATGAAAGAAGGCCAACTTCTCCACGCATCCCAATCCGGCTTTAGGACAATGCATTCAACGGAAACCGCCCTTCTCTTCTCCACAGAGATGCTCCGGCAAAAAGTGGAAGAGACAGACAGCTGCCTTAGTATTACTAGACCTGAGTGCGGCTTTTGACACCGTCTCGCACTCATTGCTGCTAGCACGTCTCAGTGAAGCTGGAGTGGCTGGATCGGCCCACAATTGGCTGTGCTAATTTCTTGCGGATAGGAGTTTCCAAGTTTACTGCCCCCCGTTCAAATCAGCATCTCGGTGTTTAAGGCAGGGGGTCCCACAGGGCTCTATTCTGAGCCCTACGTTGTTTAACCTTTATATGGAACCCCTTGCGAGGATTGTGGAATTATATGGTGTGGAAATTGTATCCTAAGCCGACGACACACAATTGGTGGTCACTTTATCCCAGAGCCCGGTTGAGGCGGCAGCCAACTTCTCCGCCTGTCTAACTGATTTAGCTGGCTTGATGAATAATAACTGTCTCCGCCTTAATGGGAATAAAACCGAGTAGTTAGTGATCGGTAATATACCATCTATTTGGTCGTCGGCTTGGTGGCCTCTAGAACTAGGTCCCACACCTACTCCTTCTGTCCTTGTGAAGAACTTAGGTGTATACCTGGATACCAATCTCTCCTTTGAACAACACATTGGCAGTATGACAGGCAAATGCTATGGCATTCTGAAAACTCTTCGTAAAGTCTTAGATCTTCTTCACATTAAAGCAAGGAAAACGTTGATACACGCCATAGTCACCTCCCACCTGACATTTTTTGCTTATTGGTCTTAACAAGAAAGGGATGCACCAACTCCAATGTGTCCAAAATGCGGCCGCAAGACTTGTACTTAACCTGCCCAGGAAGTCATCAGGGAAACGAGCCTTAGCCACCCTGTACTGGCTCCCCATACGGGAACGTATTAGGTTTAAAACTATGTGTATGGCTCACCGTATTGCACAGGGCAAGGGCCCTGCATATGCTGACCATTTACCGTCCTCAGCGAATTTTGAGATCTCTTGGAAGTGTGCAATTCCACGTCCCTCGCATTCATGAAGCTCGAATGGGAGGTCGTTCCTTTAGATACTTAGCCTGCAAACAGTGGAAAGAACTACCCATTGAACTCCAGATAGAGCCTTCGGAAACAAGGTTCCGTCTGAAACTCAAGACTCACCTTTTCCAGAAGAATAACATTTGATTCTGTGTCTTTTGACCTCTACTTTCCGCTGAATGCCTTATTATCTGCCTTCTTCTGGACTACATTCATAGCTCGGGGACACACTGATTATAGTGTAACCAGGCGCTTTACAAATGTTTTTATTATTATTATTATTACTATTATGATGTAGAAAATGTGTTAGAAATGGGGTTGCCACTTCTACAGAGGGTAGCATGGAGCAGAGCGGGCAGGCCAAACTCCTGAGGACATGTGTGATGCATTTACGCAGTACCCACAGACGACGCGCCAGGCACACGACAAAAGAGGCACGACACCGCTTCTGGTTGGAAAAAGAATAAGTTTGTATTATCTCCAACCTGCAAAGGTAAAACACAATAACAGCAGTAATCACAATGGGGCGCCAACTGGGCCAGAGCAAAGTATACCAGGGGGATTATTCACAAGGAAAAATGGGAGAAGTAATAAAAAGGGTTAAGGAAGTCCATTAGTGTCCAGCTGAAATAAAAAGAATGTCAGGAAATGCATAAAACATAGGATCAATATTGCAGGGCAAACTCAGACCTTAATCCTTAGCCTCGCCTAGAAGTAAGCTGTAGGCTTAAACTAAAGCATGAGACATAAAATACACATTAGGTATGAACACTTTCATCCAACATGGGCCTGTGGGCATCAATATTAGCCTCAATGCATTCAACATGGGGCATGGCATTTGCATAGGCACAACTTTAATATCAGGCCTAGACAGGCATATTCACATCCACCATGGGGGTATGAGCCTTAGCATCAAATCAACCAATAGGCGTAAAACCTTAACATCAGGCCTATAATATCCTGGGCGTAACTTTCTGCAGGTATACAGGGGGCTCTCCCGCACATTAGGCATAAAACGGTAACAGGGAACCACTAGACATCAAAACATTCTGCTGGACCTTATCGTGGGAAATATTAGGCACCCTATCAACAGGGGTACAACACCTGAGGCAGGGAACTCTGCAGGAATTCATCAGCAGCCCAAATATTGCAGCAGACTCCTGCCTAGCCAAGGGGGTATTTCTGCCTCAAAGAAAACAGTATCAAGGACACCGGCTACTGCAGGGGGCTAAACAGAGCTTTGTAGACGCAGCGCTGTAAGAGACAGCAGTCCTGCCATAAGACAGATCTTCCCAATAGAACAGTTCCTTCAGGCCAAGCAGCGCTTCTGCCACACAGCGCTTGGGGGCACAGTCCTCCTAATACAGCGCTTAGGAACCAGCAGGTCAGGCATTAACACTTCCAGCAGTGCTGCGCTTCGCAGAGCAACAGCGTCTTCATGGCACAGCGCTTTAGGGTTCTAGCGCTTAGAGTACACAGCAGCGCTCACAGCGCTTGGGCCAGCAGCAGTTCCCAGGGCAATACAGCGCTTGAAACATTCATAGCAGAGCAGTCTTGGTCCCGGCGCTTTGGGGACACGAGGCAGTCTCCTGCAGGCCAGCGCATTCAAGGGCACAGCAGGCTGCAACAGTCCTGGGCAAGGTTAGCGCTTTGCAGGCATGCAGTGCTTCTTCTAGGCACAGCGCTTTAGGATTGTGGTGCTTAGGCAGGTACACATCAGGCAGCACTCATCCAGGGCCAGGCAATCAGTTCCTTAACAGCACAGCGCTTCCCAGATCATAGCGCTTTAGCACACAGCGCTTCCTCTAGGCCCAACACTTCCAGGCGCACAGCGAAAAGGGGGTGGACAGTCCCAGCAGCCAGCCCCAGGGTAAAACTCCTCACCTCCTGGGGGGGTCCAGTCCACGATGCTCCTTTCCTTCTAGGTGCTTCTTTGCACAGCCCTTGCGTGGCACAGGGTCCCGTCAGCTTCAGGGACCTAGAGGGCCCTCCTTCTTCAGGGGCCCGGGGGGGACAGAGCAGTAGGCACTACTGGGCCAGGTCAGCAGTTAGTGGGGGCATCATCAAAGCAGGGTGGTAGGCTTTCACCATCCCCACTGCAGCGTGGCCCTCCTCCTACACGGCAGCCTGAACTCCTGAAGTGGGGCTTTACAAGTCCTGGGGGCAGTAGGGGGGTCCTAGATGGGTGCAGGGTCCAGCACACAGGCCCAAGTGGCGGTATCCCCTAGCAGCAGGTCGCCTCACATTCCTGTCCCAGCTCTGTCTCAGCACATGACAACTCTACTGCTCTACCTATACCAGAAAGGCTGGAAGCCTCTAGAATTCTCAGGCAAACTAGTTCTAACTGGCTCATTGGGAGGAGTAGAGCACCCTGGGTGCCAGACTTTCCCTCCAAATGCTGGGGTGGCTGGGTACCTAATGACTAGACCGCTAATCTACTGCAGTCAGGTGGCACAACGCCCAGTCATGGCAGCCATTTCAAATACAGCATTTCATCAGGGTACATGTTTACAATGGGGGAAAATACGTGTACACACCATTGCATTGCATTTAACATTACACAGGGCATCTCATACCTCACATGGCCTATACAGTAACCTTTACCATGGGGGAGACATCCTACATTAGGGGGGCGAAAAGCAAAATATTTTGGTAAAAGGGGCCAAGTCTAATAGAATGCATCAGACCCAGGTAATAAAGGGGGACAGACAGGGGGGCCATCTCTCAACAGAGGAAAATACCAATGGAGATGATCCATTGGTCTCTGATGAGGATGATGACCAGGATGCAGCTGATGAAACTCCCCTGGGCAACATAGGGCTGTCTGGAGATGGAGATGGCCATGGTAGGCCCCCCTTCTAACCTTCTAAATAGGATTAACAGTGGAACCAGAAGGCCCAGATCACTGTCCAGTGGTTCTGACCATTCCGATTCCTCAGTAGGGTCCAGTGCCTCTGCCGTGAGGAGGATGACTTCCTCTCAGAGGAGAGAGCACAAAGCTAGGATGAAGAAAGTCAAGCTTAGGATCAAGAGGCAAGAAGTTGCCCTTGCAAAAGAGACCCTAGCTCTTGAGCGAGATAAGAAATTGTGTGGGCTAGAGCCCACTGGTGACAGCATAGTACCTAGAGATAGGGAAAGGTCTCATGACCATAAAAACCTGAACAAGATTGTCCCTCCCTATCAGGTTGGGGATGACATCCACAAATGGATAACTGCTTTGTAAAGGGCCTGCAAAGTGTAAAAGGTCCCCAAGGAGCAGTGGGCAGCAATCTTGTGGCTCTCCTTTTCAGATAAAGGCAGAGATAAGCTCCTAACAGTTAGTGAACAGGATGCTGACAACTACCCTGTCCTGAAGAGTGCTCTGATAGATGGGTTTGGCTTAACCACTAAGCAGGACAGGTTGCTGTTCAGAGACACCCAGAAGACACAGACTCGGGACGGGACTGATTTTGTAGATTGTGCTAATAAGGCTCTGGAGGGCTGGTTACTGGGCAGCAAAGTACAAGACTATACAGGATTGTATAATTTGATTATGAGGGAGCAGATCCTTAATAATTGTCAAAACCAGCTTCTACATCAGCACCTGGTGGACTCTTATCTGACCCCTCCCCAAGAATTGGGAAAGAAGGCAGACAAATGGGTCAGAACCAGGGTGAGGCCTAAAAATCAGGGTGGTGACCAGAAGAAAGATTCTACCAAACCACAAGAGAAAAGTGGGGATAAATCTAAGGACAAATCCACTACAGGGCCCCAATAATCCTCTAATGTTAAGAAACCGTATTGTCATGTATGTAAGCAACCTGGCCACTGGAAAACTGACAGCCGTTGCCCAAAAGCCAGCAATAAAGAAAATATTCCTCCAAGTAATACTCAAACACCTCCTGTTACTACTAGTAGTAATTCCCCAGGTGGTGGGAGTGCCCCCAAAACTTTGGCTGAGTTTACTTGGGGAACTCAGGTGGACTCTGGCCTAACCAGGTCCCCTACTACAGCAACTCTAGTCTGTGAGAATGGCATGGGGTTTGACAATGTCACTGCTTGTCCCAATACCTTGGGCAAGTACAGCCAGTAGCCCCACATCAATGGTCAGAAAGCTGAGGCCTATAGGGACACAGGGGCTAGCATCACTATGGTGACTGAGGGACTAGTCCCCTTAGAACAGCTTTTACCTGGGTTCACATACCAGGTGACCAATATTGATGGAGTGCAGAAGGATCATGCCATGGCAGTAGTAAATCTCAGCTGGGGAGGTGTCACTGGCCCAAAGAGAGTGGCAGTGTCTACAAACTTGCCTGTAGATTGTTTACTGGGCAATGATCTAGAGATCTCAGCCTGGGCTGAAATAGAAAAAGAAACCATTCCAAAATGATAGGCCTTCCTGAAAAGGTTGATAGGGCTGTGATGGTCACAGCCCAAACCCAAACAGATGTTTGTGTTGTGAAGCCTGAAACTATGGATCACTCCACTTGGACAGAGAGCATTGGGAAGGAAGAAAAGTCTCCCTCCCCCCAGACATTAGGTGAGGGTCAGCCTCCTCAGGGAACTGACCCTAACCCTTGTAAAGGAACTGCCCCAGAGGTAGTCAGGCCTGGCCTGGCAGAGCCCCTGATGTCAGTGGACCCTTCCAAGGTGGTACCCAGTCTGGAGTAGGTAACCTGCCCCTCTCTACCCTGCCTCAGTCATCCCAGGGCTATAGAGGTCCGGGAGGCCAGTGGACCCCAAAGGGCCCCCTGTCCAGAGGAACCCCCCCCCCCCATAAGCAGATTAGGGGCACCCAGTCCAGCAGCCCTAGCCAGGTGAAAATTCCTCAAACCTCTGCGGGATCTCCCTTACCCTTGTGTAGGAACCTCCCCCAGATGGACTCTGTTGGACACAGGCAAACCTGGAATCCAGTGGTCCCACACCTGACCTGTCCCTCCAGTGGTCCAACCACAGGGACCCAACCTCCAGCTGTAGGTAGCCAAAGGTTGACCCTGAGAGCACAGTGCAACTCAGTCATGAAAAGAAAGGCATACATGGTGGATAGTGATTGGAGGAAGCCGAGCCCAACATTAGTGGAGCCTCGCTTCAGTACTCCATCCCAGCACCAGTCTTTTACTTTGCCAAAACACCTCATAGGAAGTAAATCTCTATGGTGGAGACCCGCTGAAACCCTTAGGCCGAGGGATTGCTTAGTGGACCATAAGACAGGGTGTAACCATGCTAGTGCAGTTACTTCCTTATATGGCCACTTAGTCAATATAGGCTTTCCTGGGCAAGGATAGCCTTATCTCCTTTTGTTTGGGGGTGGGGGGGAGGTTGTGTAGGAAGGTTGAATCTGACTATATGGTTACCCCAACTTTTTTCCTGGTGTTTTGCTGGTTTTCGACTTAGTTGGCCTGGGACCCTGCTATTCAGGGCCCCAGTCTATCTGCTTTCTCTATAAAATGGACTCCATGTACTTTAGGTACATACCAGATTGGTTACTGGGTCACCCTTGTGAGCCCCTGTATAGTGTACCATAGGTACCCAGGGCATAGGTGCATCCCAGGCCTACCAGGGGCTGGGCATGTATTATGGCTGGCCCTCCAAACTGACACCACAGGTCTGTTCACACAGCCTGGGTAAGGTGGTGTAATCACCCCTTACTTAGATATAGTATACCTATATCTACCTCATATATAGACACATATGCACCTATAAGTCATTCCTATGGTAGGCCTTGACAATCCTGGAGGCAGAGTGCTTGGTTTTATGTGAGAGGGTGCTCTGGCAGGAGCTGAGCCCCTCTGCAGCTTTCCGCACCATCCCCTTATAGCTGTTCTATGATATACCCATAATATATACTCTGAAGTGCATTATAATCCTCGCGGTTAATGCTAACTTTAGTTTGGCTTTATCAAAACATGTTGTGTAAGGTGTCAAACACTTTAGAATACTACCCCCCCCCCCGCCAATTCTGGCGACGGGGGTAGCATTCCACCCTTCTATAGGGAAAAGGCATGTGTGTTACTGCTTTATCCGGTTAAAGTTCAACAGAGCCTCAGCATCACAAAATGGATGCTGCTGCCACAGACAAGAGTCTGACCTCCTGTTGCTGAGGGAAACTCCAGCAAGGGCGGCCTGGATAATAGGCAATAGGTTTCCTGTCCAGGGAGGTGCCAGCACCTCCCCAGACAGGGGTTTTGTGTATTGGGGCAGGGAGCGCTGCATTCAGTGAATGCATCTAGACACTGCCTGGGGCACACAAGGTGCTCCATGCATAGCCCGGTTCAAACCAGTTGCTGGGGCACTCCAGTGCCAGCTCTGGCGCGAAACTGGAGAAAGGGAAAGGGGTATAACCACCCCCTTCTCAGGTCCACCCATAGGAGGGACCTAGGCATGTAATCCAGCCCCCATCCTTAGTATAAGTATAGGAGCTGTGTCCCCAGGACTTTAGATTATCCTGGAAAGAAACTTTGATACAGAACTCTTGGACCTTCGACATTCTATTCTGACTAGAAGACGGAAGACATCTCCCTTGCGGTCAAGGAGTGACCACCCTGTTCAAACAGGCACCATCAGCAACTTTGCCGATCTGCAGTTTCAAGGCTCCTGCCGGAACCCGAAGACTCTGCGACTCAAGAACTGGACTTCTAAACTACTCTGACCCCAACCCACATCCACAGCAAAGCTGAGACCCGTGGCGGACACGAGAGACGTGGGACCGGACATCTTGGACATCCTGCATTTTGCTACCTGCACTCCTTTTCTGAAGCCTCAGTAAGTTGTGCATTGAGGTACGAGAAGCCCCAGCCTCGAGCACCATTTGAACCAAAGCTCAGGCCCCCTCACTCCGCGAGTGTCCCGTGGGCCCCGCCTTCACCTTTTCTTGATGCGTCTTCCCGGTTCCTTGCCCGTTGGCTAGTGAGCCCCCTGAAGACGCCATCTTGAATCTAACTTGTGATCCTGTTTGCTCCAGATTCCCTGAAAAGGAGAAGCACCACAGACCTTGCTGGCCTGCAATAGAGCCAATCTTGACATCCTGCGTGGTTTGCGGTTGCCAAGGCTTGTTGGGTCCAATCCGGACACCGACACCACAGCCAACTAGATCCTTTGTGGGATAGCTCGAATCCAGCGCCTGGTCATCGTCAATGCTTCCTGGACCTCGTGGCTGAAGAGACAAACTCACCTTCTTCACCTTCAAGCGCACAACATCGCCTGGTTCCTTCCTGGTCACTGGCTAGTGACCCAGACTCTGTCCCCTCTGCTTTCAGGTTCTTCACATCACCGATCCACCCTTGGATCCACCTGGACACTTTTCCTCTGGTCACCTGCAGCACTTCTTTGCAGATCTCCATAGAAACCGACGACGAAACCCGACACGAAAAGACACCTATGCACCTGGCTTCCCTGGGTGAGGTAACACGAGTACTCCAGTGCTCCTGTGGGTCTTGACTCTCGAAGTGTAGTTTAAAAGGGTTCCATCCTAGTCCATCTGGAAGTGTCTTTAAACAGTAACAGTAGGAGCCCTAATACCGGTCGGAAACGGCCGATTTCGCCCGTTTCCGACCGGTATTAGGGTTTTCTAATGTAGGAGCATGCTTTACAGAATCGGTATTTTACCGAATCTGTATTTACAGATTCGGCAAAATTACCGAATCGGTAAATACAGACTCGGTAAAAATACCGATTCTGTAAAAGCACATGTAGGTAGCACATCTTTGAGTGCCGCAGGCCTTTCAGATTCGGTATTTTACCACCCAATCCAATTGGGTGGTAAAATACCGAATCCAGGTGTGCATGCACATCTGTGCATGCACACCTGTGCAATGTGACACACAGACATGCCCTTAGGGCATGTATGTGTGCCACATGTCACACAAGTCCGGAATTTGGGTGCCAGAGGGTGTCAAAGTGACACCCCCTGCACCCTTGGAAAAATCGGAATTTACCGAATCGGTAAATACCGTTTCGGTACTCACCATTGATTCCAATGGGCTTCAAGGCCCATAGGAATCAATGGGGGATACCGATTCTGTATTTACCGAATCGGTAAATACCGAATCTTACAGATTCGGTATTTACCGATTCTGAAATACCTACATGTGCCCCCTTCTATTTTACCACTTCTTAAATACCGAATCGGTAAAATTCGGTATTTTAGAAGTGGTAAAATAGAATTACCTACATCTAGCCCTCAGTAACTTCTTCGTTTCCCATTATAAGTCAATGGTAACTCGCGACTGTGTTTAGACACTGCACTCGTCTCCCGTGGGCCTCCTACTTCCTAACCTTTGGTTGTTTAGTGTAGCCCCAGTGATTCTACAGGCCCTAGGCCTGCTTTCTAACTCTCACGTGGTTCTTATACCACTTTCTTAGTATATGGTTCGTGAGGCCCCTTAGGGCATAACTGTATATGTGCAACTTATCGTATGCTAATTGAGTAACTTGTGATGTACTTTTACCTCTGACCTCATAAAGAGTGCAGAGGGGTTGTGTTTAGAATAAATAGATATATATTTGAGTCTTACCTGGGCTGGTCCATGCTACCACTAGGATACCTTTCTATAAGGTTGACTTTACAAACACCATCAATAAGGGTTGATTAGACTGGTGCAAGGTGCCCACTAGAATTAGTGGACATCATATGCCAGGCTAACTTCTCACATCTTCCATTTAAAAATGCTGATTAGGGTCACCACTGCCTCAGTCAACCAGGAAAAATGTAAACGGTCTATGGGGAACGAATGACGAAATGCATTAATTACACAAGTACTGGAAAATAAGTATTTTGTTCATCTCCAGATTTTTTAACAGACAACATACATAATACTCAACTGATTTAGAGACCTGTGAGTCACTAATCAAAGCTGATGGAGGAGTGGGAGGGCTTAAATAAGAGTCAACGCTTTGATGGGACCCAGGTTTGTTCAATCCTGGGAGGCGGCATGCTCTGCCAATCACGTGATCAGCTGCGACAATATTCAATGTCACCACTTAAAACACTAATATACTGCAGGAGCACTTTCAGGTCACAGACTATATAAAGGTAGGCCCACATTTCACACTTCAGCATTTTAAAGTGGCTTTCATTGCTTCTGACCTATGCATGCATTATTGCTGATGGTGCTTTAATCCATGGATTCCTGTGACACCATAGCATAGCAGCACTGCTGAGAATGTCACAGTAACCTCACTACAACAAGAACCTTCATAGACAGCGGATGGGCTTTTTTTCTAACTGGTATTGGGCAGGTAATCGGATCATCTCCTGTTATCACATTTTTCAGACTCTCAAAAAGTAGAGTTGTGAACTCTGTTTCTACGAGAGTGGAACTTTATTTGACTTTCTTTTAGCAAATACATCTGTGAGGATCTGAGTCGCAAGATGTGAAACAGAAGGCCATCCAACTAGTTCATCTGTTCTGGTAGGTGCCTTCCACTTGGGGTTTTGAGGGATCCACCAGATTGTGTGTGTTCATTGCCTGATACAAGGCCAGGGCCTTCTTTATTTTATTCATTTTGCATTTTTTTCAACAACCCAGTGTTGTCAGAGTGTTTTACAATTTAACATAATAGCAGAGATCAGTCTAGCCTTACATTAAACATTGGTGGAACAACAACCAGATTAAATGTATGACATTATTTTAGTATTGGGGTGATGTCATCGAATTTATAGGTGCCTGAAAGTAAAATTGTTGAGGATGGCCATTAGTGGTGCGAGAGAGTATTTAGGGACCCCCATGAGAGATGGGTTGCTGAGTTTGATGTGGCAAAAAACAACGTATTGGACGACGAGGCAAAGAACAATTGGTGGAAGCAAATGTTTGAGTTATTTAGGGACAGTAGCGAGAGTCTAGCAGATTTGTAGGTGTAGTTGATGGGAGATGTCATAGAAATGGAATGGCCCACCCAAATGCTTAGTGATTTTACTTTGGTTGAGGGATGTGGGTGGAAGCCAGGCACTCCAGCTCCTGGAGCCATTCAAAGTTGCTTGTACATGAGGATGACTATCCTGTCCTGCAGATTTACTAAGCGTCTTTCACATTGAAGATGTGACGTAGGGCGCCAGGTGTGATTTTCTTCTGTGTGTTTAAATATAAATGGCGAACACCACAGGTGTTTTAAAATGGATGAGGCATTCAGAGGACCTATGCCGCTTTTGAACACTAGATAAATCAACCTCAAGTGTGCACCTTCCATCGAGTATGCACAAGACCAGGGATTCCAACAGGCATGAAGCGTAAGGGAGCTGGAACCCATATGAGCACTGTCCCCTGTGCCTGTCTAATTGTCATTCACTTTCAGTACCCACACCCAATGCGGAAGAGCATCTCACCAGTCCATCAGCGCCACTTCGTCCCCGGCCTGTAATCCGAAAAGAGATCTGCACCTCCCAGTGCTCAAATGAGGCTTTGTACTTGGACCACACTGATCCACTCTTGCTTCTCAGGGACGGTACTAAACGAACCTCCTCATTTCCGGGTATGGCATCTGTGGGACAAGAGAATCATTAAAGGCAGCAAAGATTGCAAAAGATACCCTGCTGCAGTGAGTACAGCATGAGACTGACAGATAATCCCACCTATGCCTTGACTTTATGGTATCACCCAGCATGTGCACACCATGATGAAGGAGTAACACCAACGCTTAGCTCTTAGGGTAGAACACTGCAGGAAAAACACAACCTACCCCTTGAGAAACGAGACAACTAGGAAGTAATTAGTCATCCATCATTAAAGTCGGGCAAAGTCCTACTTACGTACTTTCCATTTTCCAAACTAAGTCTTGATGGAGACTTTATCAGAAGGGGGCATGGACTGGAAGCCAATCAAGATGAATGGGTATCCTAAGACATCCCACGTGGGAAGCTCTTTCATTGGTAGTCCTTGGCTCTGTGAGGTGTACTGATGCCTGATGTAAGTTGGTTGAAGGCCAGCACTCATCCTTACTTCTTGAAGTCTCATGGGGTCTCTGGGTTTGGTCTGTGTTCTACACACTGTTTTGCCCTGACCTGCATGATCATGGTTAGGGGTCAGGACATATCAGGGGGCAGTGCTGATCTACTGGGGTCTGGAGCTTGAGGTCTGTGAGAAGTTGTGCTGTGGGGAACAGACCTATGCAATGCACATTGCAGCATGGACAGCAATTAAGGGGGTGCCCCGGTGCTTTTCATTTCTAGCAGGAAATGTTTGATGGAGGGACCTGCAGCCCCAATGCTGTATTCGATGGTGGGCTTCTATTAATTTTTGTTTTGAGAGAGGGAATAGCTTGGATACCATGCAGCAAAATCCTCTGAGCCGAAAAAACACAAAACTGTGTAGGGAGGGGTAGAGGGTGGTTGGGGGTTGGCCGGGGGGTCTGTTTGCCCCAAACTGCATCACAATGTGTAAGAATCCCTACTTTGAAGGTCCATCCATAACCCCCTCCCCATCAAACAGGGACATTTTGATCATGTTCCAGTAAACTTCAAAGTCTACATCACAGACCACAGAGAAGCAGGTGCCAAAATACTGTTATGTAAGGTTGTCAGTGTTTTATAGCACACTAATCACCCATGAGAGTATCCAGGCACTCTGTAGCAGGGGTGTGTGGCCACCCTTGTGACATCCTCAAAAAGCCAAGTCTGCAGCGTCTTGCAAAAGTCAAGAAGAGAGGAAGAGGCTTTGATTTTTTTCTGGGAGATTTTTCCAGCTTTAGGGGCCAGCTACAAGAAGGTGTGGCCCCCTACACTGATTTTGTGTATACGTGGAGTGTGTGCTAGTCAGAGACCGGCAGAGAGGAGGGGTCTGCACAGTTGGTGGATGCGAAAGTCCGATTACATGGCAGAAGATATAGCAAATTGGTACATCAAACATAAACCAAGATCTCAGTAAGAATGTGTTCTGTTTATGCAGCTGTGCTAAGTAATGCAGGGATACTGAGGTCTATATAAAGAGCAAAACTTACAGCACTCTCTGAACCATCTCTAAAAAATGTCTTCACCTAATAAATAAAATCCTCAGGTCTGCCAGTCTCTGCCTACTGTCAACCCAGACATTTAGATACAACAAATTATGTGGTCGATCTCCCCCTGTATAGTGCTCCTATCTAGTACTCCCTAAATATTTTACAAAGTATGCAGTTCCATAGTTCCAGTCCTCTTGTTCCAAAGTACTGTTTGTAGGACCAGTTCAAGGTCTCAGGAGAGGTTGTCTAGACCCTCACCCTCACCCACTGGAGTGGCATGATTCCTCATGTGGTCAATTTCTCGTTGGTTGGGTGCTACAATATACAAGAGGCCCCCCAAGAGGGCTTTTTATTGATATTGGAATTATTTATTGAGTGCATGAATGCCTGAAGAGGTTTTGGCGCTGTCATCTGATTAGAGTCAACAGAACATTTGCGGGAACGTGGGAAAAGCCAAGATTTGAGTTGTCTTCTGAAGCTGGTCATATTCTGCTGGTTTTTCAGATGTCCAGGAAGTTGGTTCCATTGTTTGCTAGTGGGCCATACAAACCCTCTGCCACCCCAAAATGTCTCGTGCTATTTGAAAAATATAACTGTTCTGTTGGCCACTGGGCATAAAGATCTACACTGTTGCCTGGATCTAGTCCATGAAGGCATTGACACGCCAAACAGAGTGATATAAAGGCCACTCGTTTCTTAACAGGGAGCCAATCAAGCTCCACTAGAGCTTGTGAAATTGATTGAAATGTTGGTATTCTCTTAAGAGACAAGCAGCCACATTCTCCCGTAGTTGGAGTTTGTATAAAGATAGTTGGTGAATGCCCTGGTTTTGGACATTTTAATAATTCAGCCTGGACAGTACCATCGTAATAACAACTGACTTCTGAAGGCGAAAAAGGATGAACGGAAGAATTTTCCTCAAAGTTCTATGTAAGAAAAAACTAGAGGAGAGAAGTTTATTCATTTGATCTCTATAAGTTAGAATAGCATCAAAGATCATCCCCAGATTTCTGACTTGCTGTACCGGGGTTGGAAGGGGGCCCAAAGTTTGGGGTCACCATGGCGGGTTCCAAAAGGAGGTATCCTTACCAAAGAGGAGAACCTCTTCTTTTTCTGATTTTAATTTAAGACAGTTTTTTTTATCCAGCCAGTGATTGAAGCAGTAAGAAGCATCTTCAACTTTTCTTGGATTGGATACTGTAATTTGAGTGTCGTCAGCATAGAAAATAGAGGAAAACCAAAAGTCCGGATCAGTTTAGCCAGTGAAGAGTGTGGGGCTCAATGATCACCCCTGAGGGGTACCACATAGTAATGTAAACGATTTTGCTATAAAGATTCTGAGGGAGACTGTCAGTTCTCTGTCCATGATAAAGGGTCAAAGTAAATCCAATGTTGTTCCACAAATCCCAATCTTCGCTAGGAGATCAATGAGGATCGTGTGACTCACAGTGTTGAAGGCCACAGACAGATCTAAAAGGACCAGAGCGGCCTTCCCTCCTTCATCTATAATTGACCTCCGCTGTGGTCACGATCAGGGTCGATTCTGTAAAGTGATTTGTTCTAAAACCATTTTGGGCCTCGTCATGGATCTCATTTAAATATTTTGATAGGGTAGTTTTAAGATGTTGGTCTAGAATTTTTTCCGACATTGGTAAGCGAGTAATTGGGCGGGAGTGTTTTTTCCTTGTTGGAGTTGAGGGATGGTTTCTTTAGCAGGGGAAGAATGGAAACCTTTTTCCATTCAGAAGGAAAATGACCAGAAGTATTAATACTATTCAGCAGAGTGGTAAGAGAGGCAACCACTGTCTCTACTATATCATGGAGAATTCTTGGGGGGCAGGAGTCTGAAGGTGCGCCGGATATGGTGAAAGCAATTAGCTCCAACACTCCTTCAGTAAGAAGAGAGAGCTTGCCCAACTCTGCCTCGCCGGTGGACTAGTAATTAATCTACTGATGCCCTAAGATTTAAATTTCCGCTGGTGTCCAATTCTCCATTAAACCTCTGATTCATTCTTGAAATAACTGGCTAACTTATCAGATAGAAGCTGGTTAGGAGTCATTGTGCTGCTCGAATTTCAACTGTTTTGAAAAGCTTTCTTAAGGAGTTTTTTGCTTGTTAAATTTTCTCAGTAAAATAAGGAGGTTTTTAAAATAATAATTGCATTTTTGTATTCTGAATGAATAGTCTCTATTTAGATCTTCTATATTGTTATATCTTTCTATATTTACATCTTTCTTTTGCCCATTGGTCAAGAAAGTACCTTACCACTGGCAGTCGCACTTATTACTGTAGGGGTGCCTTGTAGTAGTAGTTTAACCAGGTATCTGATTAAAATTAACTAAGGGTTACGGAACTTCTTCATTTTCAGTGGATGCTTTTGTCAAGGGTTAATAATAGAGAGCACTTATGGGGTATTAATGACCTCAGAGTTCGCTAAAGGGTCAACATGCTTCTTGACATGTATGCTCAACCCTGGCAATTCATCGTGACCAAAACCTAATATACTAGGTGAGCAACCCAAAACTGTGTGATTGGAGCCCACCTAAATTAAAGGTAGTAGGGTAATTTAACTAAATCTACTCACCTATTCTGGAGGATGGTTCTTTGGTAATAAATGTGAACCAGATGATGTACTGATCAGGTCCCTTGAGAAGACACAGGGTGAGACTTCAGGACTATTGTTAGTTGTCAATAGAAGTCCACGAAATTTGCCTGAAAAGCCTCCACAAACCTGAATGGCACGGAAATTACTCAACTGGCTGGTGAGAGACAGGATGATGGCCTTTTAATAGGTTCTATTGCTTTGCAGAGACTCAGAGTAAAAGATCAGTGATGTCATTTGAGATGTCATCAGTGATGTCACTGACCATGTCATGAGTGATGTAATATGTGAGGTCATAAGCAGTGCAATGTGGGCTTAAGTTATAGTTAGCTCAGGTAACTATAACTGCTGAATTTCACTGGTTTTGTACGAGTGAAATCTGAGCCTAACTATAATGTTACTGTAACCTTTGTGTTTTTAAGGGAATTTCTAAGGTTTTTCAAAAACTGTTTCCTAGCTATGACATCCCTGTAACCTTTGTTTTTTAAGAGTAGACTCATGAGTCTTTGGGTGAGTCTGTGAGTGGGTGCAAGAGTGTTTGACATGGTGTATGAATGTCAGGGTGGGACTGTGAATGGGTGTATGAATGTCTGAGTGAGTATGTCAATGGGTAAGTGAGTGTGTGACTGAATCCATGAGTGGTTATAAGAGTCGCCGGTGGGTCTGTAACTAGGCGCATAAGTCTTTGAGTGGGTATGTGGGTGGGTGCATGAGTGTCTGAGTGGGTATATGAGGGAGTGCAAGAGTCACTGTATAGATATATATAGTTGGTGCATGAATCTCTGAGTGGATCTCTGACTGGATGAATGAATCTGAGTGGGTATATGAGTATTCACATGAGTCTCTTGCTGAGTCTGTGAGTGGGTGCAACAGTGTCTGAGTGGGTATGTGCGTGGGTGTATGAGTTGGTAGGTGAGTAGGGTGTATGACTCTTTAAGCCCCTATGTTATAGTTGTTTGAGTTAACTATAACTGGTGAATTTCTCTGTGTGTGATTAAAATAAATGTTTTTTCGATACAAAACTTGTGTCCCTACAACTCCTATTTCTGAAACATGGGGCAGTATACCACCACTCTGACCCCTTATGTCAGACTTTTCAGAAATTTTCAGCCCCGGGACCTGTTCCCTGTATGATAAAATGGCAGCCACAGCTTTCTGTTCAGGTTACAGCCAGCCAATCACTGCATTCCAGTTGCCACAAGCATTCACGATGTTCTGCGATGTCGCCACAAAACATCCTCGAACACAGATTTCACAATATTTTCCAACTTAAATTTCTAAAGAATATCGTAAAAGATTTACACCAAATAACAAAAAACACAAACGGCATAACAACATCTAACTTTCTAAGTTCTTTGATTCCTATTTTGCATAATTTATTCAGCACTCTAAGCCTGAAACTAACTTTGTTTTGGGTTATCCTGGGTGCTCCCTTGTGTCTGGGAAAAGCTATACCTCTCTGAAGAGCTATAATGAGAGTGAAACACATGGCAGGGGTTGCTTTTATGCATTCCAGGTTGTCGTGGATGGTATTTTACCAATCCAAAACCGTAATGCTGTGCCTGGAGTGGTAAAAGTCTTTTGTCATTTTACAGCACGGCATAGATTGCACTTTGCTAATCCTATGCTTAAAGATTTTGCTGTATATATGGCAAAAGGCTTTGTCCCTTTCTAGCTCGGCGTGAATGGCGCCGGGCTTATCCTATGCTTGAAAACTTTGCTAGAAAAACATACATATATTTTAGTGGCAGTCGCCCCTGTGTAGTAATAGTTAGGACAACAGTGCCATAGGGAAATAATTTTTTGGTTTGCTAAGAATTTTGGCACCTTTTAACGAATCTCCACAAATGTTTCCCCAAAAAAGTCCATCATCCTGACCATCTTCTTGAAGGTTTCAGAGTGACCCATCAAGCAGGGGGAGTCGGTAGAAGGGGGGTAGGGCTGCATGTAGACTGCGTATTACTGGTGTGGTCGACCCTGAGGCCGACCAAACAGCCAGCTCCAACAACAGTGGGCAAGCCACTCCTCCCCTGTCTGGAGCAGGATCGCTCACCTGCCCGCCCCCAACCAAACTCTTCTGCTTTTTCACAGTGTGAAAAGCAGAAACATAAAATGGTATTCATAATACCACTTTATGTTTCTGCTTCTCGCACTGCGAGAAAGCAGTGGGGCGACATTCCTCCGCCCACGTGGAAGTGTAGCCCGATACCTCTATGGTTTGTGCATAAACCAAGGGCTCTCTGAGGCTACCATGGTGGGCCTGCAGGCTCTTCAAGAACAATAAATAAATCTTTGTAGAGTAGGCAGGCAGATCAAAGATAAAAGCCATAGAAACAATGCATATTGTTTCGTCAATTAACCTTTTCCATGCTCATGACGAGCTGAACTCGTCATGAGGCACGGTGCTCATGACGAGCTGAGCTCGTCATGGGCCGTGGAACGCTCAGGTGCGGGGAGAATTCCCCTGCTGTGCTGAGCGTTCCACGGGAACCAATGCACCTGTGACGAGCTCAGCTCGTCATGAGCACAGGAGCACTGTAGCTCATGACGAGCTCAGCTCGTCATGAGCATGGGAGCGCTGTGCGCGTCCCCCTCCCCCCCAACACAGCGGGGGAATTACCCCCGCAGCGAAGGGGTTAACATGATTGTGATGAGTAATATTCAGGTGATTTTAGAAGCACAGAGAAGGTGAAGCGTCCTAAAAGAAGGGGAAACTATGTACTTTTAGGAATAATTTATACTCCATCCATTACCAGTCTGAATTCAGAATATTTTTGAATATGTCTGTGTGTTATTGTCACATCCTGTAATGTTCAAAATGGCATATGGTATAGCACACATCTGCCAGTACTAAGACCTTGCACCGCTGAAGGCTGTCTGAGATGTGGTATCTGATGACTTTGTTTAATTGACCTGGGAAATCGGTCAAAATCATGCAATACATTATTCTAGAAATACCAGTGTGATCTACGCACTGAAAGAGATTGTAATGTAATTTCTTGAAGTAATTAATATTCATACAGTCATCACTACTTTGAAATGAAAGTCTTAATTTTTTTAATTATATGGTAGGCTGTATTCCTTGGATTATTGAATATTGGTTGTTCAATTATATTTTAGGACACTTCCCCCAGAGAACATCCTTTACAATGCAACTTTTACCACGCAGTGCCTTTACGACGCAACTTTTACAACGCAAACCATTACAACGCATTGCGCTGGGGGGCGCTCTAGGATAGGGAATAGGTTTAATGTACTATCCAACACCTTCCCTACTATCCACGGGGACTGGAGTTGGAATAGTAAATTAAACTATTCACTATCCAGCGCCTCAAAGCACTATGGGCCCGATGTAGGTGGCCTTTACCGGTCGGTAACGGCCGATTTCGGCCGTTACCGACCGGTAAATGGGTCAATGAGATGTAGGGGGACCTTGTTTACCGATTCGGTATATTTACCGAATCGGTAAAGTTACCGAATCTGTAAAATACTGAATCGGTATTCATACCGATTCGGTATTTTACATATGTAGGTGGGACTCTTCTGAGTCCCAGAGGCCTTACAGAATCGGTATTTTACCATGAAATAAAACCTCATGGTAAAATACCGATTCCGGTGTGCATGCACATGTGTGCATGCACACCTATGCCATGTGACAGGCAGACATGCCCTTAGGGCATGTATGCCTGCCACATGGCACCCACGCCTGTATTGGGGGTGCCAGAGGGTGTCAAAGTGACACCCCCTGCACCCTTGATGGATTCGGTATTTACCGATTCGGTAAATACCGAATCGATAATGCCCATTGATTCCTATGGGCTTCAAAGCCCATAGGAAGCAATGGGCATTACCGATTCGGTAATTACCGAATCGGTAAATACCGATTTTTACCGAATCGGTAATCAAAACATCTGGATTACCTACATTTCCCCCCCTCCAATTTACCACTTCTTAAATACCGAATCGGTATGATTCGGTATTTAAGAAGTGGTAAAGTGGAGTTTACCTACATCGGGCCCATAGCGTTGTAAAGGCATGCGTTGTAAAAAACGCGTTGTAAAGGCATGCGTGGTAAAAGCATGCATTGTAACATCATACATCCCTCCCCCCTGATGAAGGGCTTGTCCTGAAATACATTGGGATTTGTAAAAAAAAATTATGTTAATTTACTATCAATGTGTGATGATCCAACACGATAAATACGAATACTTCAAATTAAATAAATGAAGACTTTCATTTCAGAGGAGTGATGACTGTATGAATATTAATGACTTCAAAAAATTACATTACTACGCCAACTAGGAGTGCAAGGTGGGGACGTTGCCCTTTTTTAAGACAACGCAATAGGTGTGGTTATGATAGATCAGAAGCGATACCCACCAGCACCCAAAACAGATCTACACAGAAGAAAAGTACAACCTTTCACAGTATGTTAGTAGGAGTGCCACAACTTATATCTAAGACTTTAACAATGCGTAACAAAAATCATTTTGTTGTAAATAATAATGAGAATGTTCCGAAATACTAGACTGTGAATTAAATATTACTAAGGCCTGCAGAAGGGGTAGTGGTCTTCAGAATGTCTCAATCAGTCCCGTTATGCTCACTCTGTTGGACATGTACGCCCTTTTTCTCTCCATATTTCGTTCATCTGCATACGATGCACCTCATCTTGTTCCTCTTGAGCAGGGTTCTCCAAAGTTGGTCCTGGATGTCCGGATCCATGCAAGATTTAGTATATTCCCATTCAGATAAATGTAGTTATCTTAAAAATCTGGCATAGATATGGCCCATCAGGACTGACTTTGCAGCACCCAGCTCTCGAGCAAATGCAAAAACCACAGTTGATGGACAGAATGCAGAACAATGTCATACATTCACCCCAGTACAGAGATCTGGGCCTAAATCCATCGTTTTTTGCACTCCACAGCACCCCAGTTCAGACATGGCCATATGCAAATCAGTCTGACCCTGTGCCTCATGGGAACAGTCCAGCCCGAACTGCCAAGCCATGTCTTCCCTGGACCGGAAACAAGCTTCCGAGGATCGGTTTCTGGCATTCCAGCCGTCTTCAGCCCGGCTTGCTTGAATCCAGTGGTAAAGTGAGCAAGGGACTCACGTCTGAGCATACCCTGCCACACTTATGGCGGCCAAAAGCGGTACAAAAGGGGGTGGTGATGGACGGAGCATCTGAATCAATCAAACACTCACACCCAGTCAAAAGATCTGGGTTTAATCCATCACCGTTCTTTAGCCCACTCTGCCACCCCAGTTCAGACATGGCTATATGCAAATCAGTCTGACCCTGTGCCTCACGGGAACAGTCCAGCCCAAACTGCCAAGCCATGTCTTCCCTGGACCAGAAACAAGCTTCCGAGGACCGGTTTCTGGCATTCCAGCCGTCTTCAGCCCGGCTTGCTTGAATCCAGTGGTGTGGAGTGCATGGGACTCACGTCTGAGCATACCCATCCCACTCGGGGTGACAAATGCAAAAACCACAGTTGATGGACAGAATGCAGAACAATGTCATACATTCACCCCAGTACAGAGATCTGGCCCTAAATCCATCGTTTTTTTGCACTCCACACCACCCGAGTACAGACATGGCCATATGCAAATCAGTCTGACCCTGTGCCTCATGGGAACAGTCCAGCCCAAACTGCCAAGCCATGCCTTCCCTGGACCAGAAACAAGATTCCGAGGACCGTTTTCAGGCATTTCAGCTGTCTTCAGCCCGGCTTGCTTGAATCCAGTGGTGTGGAGTGCATGGGACTCACGTCTGAGCATACCCATCCCACTCGGGGTGACAAATGCAAAAACCACAGTTGATGGACAGAATGCAGAACAATGTCATACATTCAGCCCAGTACAGAGATCTGGCCCTAAATCCATCGTTTTTTTGCACTCCACACCACCCCAGTTCAGACATGGCCATATGCAAATCAGTCTGACCCTGTGCCTCATGGGAACAGTCTAGCCCGAACTGCCAAGCCATGCTTTCTCTGGACCGGAAACAAGCTTCTGAGGACCCGTTTCTGGCATTCCAGCCATCTTCAGCCCGGCTTGCTTGAATCCAGTGGTGTGGAGTGCATGGGACTCACGTCTGAGCATACCCATCCCACTCGGGGTGACAAATGCAAAAACCACAGTTGATGGACAGAATGCAGAACAATGTCATACATTCACCCCAGTACAGAGATCTGGGCCAAAATCCATCGTTTTTTTGCACTCCACACCACCCCAGTTCAGACATGGCCATATGCAAATCAGTCTGACCCTGTGACTCTGCTCAGTCCCTCATGAATACACTACCTTGCATCTCCATCACTTTACCATCCCCCAAACATGCACAAAGCACATACTGACCTGTCGGCTCTGCATTTTATTCAGTGGCGGCTGCTACCGAACCCGGGGTGCATGGGGGAGGAATGAATTTTAAAAAAAGCACCTACCTGGGTACGGCCGGCCTCTCTCCTTCTCCTCTTCTTCCTGTCTTAAGTCCTGCGGGCACAGAAGCACATATGCTCCCAGACTCCCTTAGCCAATCATGACGCTGCTGTGGGGCGCTAGAGGGCGCACTGCAGCATGGCCGCACTGCCGTGAGGCTCCTGCAGCCCGGAGCTTCTATCCGTCCATTTATCCTCTTAATCGTCACCAGTCCCTACCCTGACCCTGGATTCTGACTGGGTTAGCTGCTGACCGCACTCGGTCCAACTCCTGTGCCGATCGGAGCTTGCTGGCCGGAGGTAGAGGTCCCGGAAGATTCCCCGCCGGACACGCTGGAGGACAGGTACTCCGCGGTCCGGCGTTCCTGCTCACTCTAGACCGCTGCTTCACACGTGGGGTGGAGGCCCGATCCCCTCCCCCTCAGGGACTCTTCGTGGCTGTCCGCTCGGCCGCGGCCGGCGGCTGTGCCTGGGGCTCGTATCCTGTGGAGCCTTGTATGCAGCGCCGGTGCAGGTACCACACTGGACTGCGGCGGAGGGGCTGCGGCAGGGACGCCGATCTTCCCTCTGCCTTAAGTGGCAGCCATTGCGCAGGCGGGAGTGGCGGGGCGTCCGCGCCTGCTCGTGCCCCCGTCTGTGGTGCCTCCTTGTCCGCCTGGACTCTGGCTGATACGCGCGGCGGTGGGGAGCAGTGGATAAGGCTGTTACTGAAGGGGATTGCTGGCCGCACTGCTGAGAAGCCGCCTGGACACCATTTGGCGCTATTTTCGTCGCGACGGTTGCTTGATGGCGGAGCCTGCCGTGCTGGATAATGCGCTATGGCGCTCCATTGTCTACGATAGCGCCAGACCCATCTGACTACACTATCGATTGCTGCCTCCTGCTGTGCATTACACACTACGTTGTCCTGATTGTACTGCCCGGCTCTGTGGAAAACGTCGCCGGTGCTGGTTCCTGCGCACCACCCTTGTCGCAATTCGTAAGTGGCGCTTCCCTTTCTGTTCTATGGTGTGATATGTTGGGCCACTGTTGTGCCCTTTCAGACTTCTCTCACCTGCTGTTGTAGGGGCTGCCCTCTGCCACCTCGGGGGCGGCTGCGCTCTGGGACTATTGGGGGGAGCTGGTCACGGGAGAGCGCGACGATATTGTACGGATAACAGATCGCTACGCCACGATCTTGGACTTTGATGTGCTGCATGTTCTGTTTGGTGAACAGCATTGGTTGACGTCCGTGGAATTGGACCCGGTGGTCCCCTTGCTTCTCCTTGTACATTGCTGTGGGAGCTGCTGCAATTTGTGTGTGTTACCATGGGGAAACGGGACAATAAACAGCCTAAGCTATCCTTTGACTCTACAGCTGCTAGGAGGGGCGCTCGTCTGGTACAGGAGGCAGGGAGTTCGCGATCCCCCCCCCCCCGCCTGTCGCTGACGCTAGTCCGCAGCCCACCACCCCGGACTTCCAGCAGATGATGCAAGAAATGCGGCAAGGTTTCGCCACCATAGTGGATAAAGTGGACAAATTATCCTCACACATGGACGCGGTGGTGCAAAAACTTGATGCCTAACCACGGCGGAGCAGCGCATCTCGGATCATGAAGATACTACGGCCACTCATACAACTCAGCTGGCGAGAATGGACAATATCCTGCGGGTAATAGCCGCTAAGAATGAGGAGTTGGAGGCGAGAAGTCGGCGTAATAATGTACGCGTGGTAGGTGTGCCGGAGACGACGAATGTGGGAAAAATGGAGACGTATGTGGAAAGGCTCCTAGTTGGTGCGATTGGAGCGGAAGCGTTCTCCACGCAGTTTATTGTGGAACGGGCACACCGATCCCTTGGGCCGCGGCCGGCCCCAGGCGCTGCACCGCGTCCTATCATTGCGCGCCTCCTGAACTATCGGGACCGGGACGCGGCTCTCCAGGCGGCTCGCACTGCCCGCACGCTTTCCTTTTAGGGGGTCAATTTCACTATATATCCGGACTTCACTCCGATGGTGCAGGAGCAACGACGCAAATTCCTGGCGGTTAAGAAAAAGCTTAGAGACCTGCAGGTAGACTATGCTTTGCTGTACCCTGCGAAGCTGAGGGTGACTCATCAGGCGAAACAGCATTTTTTTACGACTCCACAACAGGCAGAGGACTTTGTGAAGCGCCTCCGGAGGGAACGGGCTGCTAATGACCGGCAAGACGAGGAGGGACAGGATGGCCGCCGCTCGGCGGGGGAGGAGGAGGGCGCTTGAATCCGTTTCTAGCGGCATGGAGGCTGTGATGCACACTTTGCACTGACACTTGTATGGCTGCCCTTGGAGCCTGTACTTTCCCAGGCTTGTACTGTTGAGGGTAGATGTGTGGGTCACCGGTTTGGTCTGGGAGTCCGCTATTGGGGGTCGCCGAGGGGGCGATGGTTGATGATGATACTTTGCTCCGGGCACCCACTCCCACACTGCGCCTGGGCCGGGTATGTGCCCTGCGGTTAGGAGGTCGGCGTAGTGTGAGAGGGTGGTAATGTGCACCTCTGGTGGGCACCCCACTGGGAATGCCCCACTCTTGTTGAGTTTCTTTGTATGACTGACTTGTTGGTTGGATGGGTGGATGAATGGTGTGAGGGGGGGTGGGTGGAAGGGGGTCCTGACAGTTCGGGGTTGGTCAGGTGGGTGGGGGGAGGGGACACTGCGCTGGCAGCTTATTTTTCACTTGATACTTGTGGTCGGAGTAATGTTGCATATGGCTGCACTAATGTTATGGCGATGTCCTGCGATTGCTGTTCTGCTTTGTCCACGGCAGTATCAAGCCTGGACCATTGTTGCGAGGGGGGGGTTGGACAAAGGCGAGCTTCCCCTGATACGATCATTGGCTATGCTGATGGGGCATGATGTGTAGGACACACGTTGTTCTTTGGGTGGAATGCGTGCCTGTTGCACAGTTGTTCTTGTTTGGGGTTGGGAGGGGGGTGTTTGGTTCTGTGGATGGAAGACGGCATGGATGACTGTGGTGTGCAGTTCACGAGGGGGAAGGTGTATGCGGCGGTAACGGTCCACTGCTTTGATTCGGGGACATGGGATTGTGCAATGCTTCAGCATGCCTCATCGCACATTACTTATGAGTGATGTCGGTTGAGGTGTTGGATAGGATATCGATCTTGTCTTGGAATGTGCGTGGGCTTAATGATGCCAGGAAATGTCGGAATGTGCTGCACTATCTGGATAGACATGCAATACAGGTGGCGTTGCTAAAGGAAACGCATCTGCGCCGAACGCCTGCACCTGCGTTTGGAGGGAGGTGGGCCACAGTGAGGAAATTTTCATCATACTCCTCTTACGCACGTGGGGCTGTTATACTGATCAAGAGATCACTTTCATTTCAGGAGTTGGGGTCACGAGTAGACTCTGATGGGAGATATGTGTTATTGTGGGGGAGGATTGGGCAGATCACTGTGCTTTTTGTGAATTGTTATGCACCGAATGTTGATACACCTGCTTTTTTTCTTACACTTTGGGGCCATGTTCTTGCTGTAGAAGCCTCACACATTGTATGGGGGGGTGACTTCAATTTAGCAATGCGGGCTCTTGAGGATAGGTCTGAGGGGAGCTCTCAATACAATGTACAAGCTAGGGATGTCGTGCGGGGCATTGTGGAGGAGGCAGGCTTGATTGATAGTTGGAGATATGCTCACCCCACGGGTAGGGAGGGCACGCACTTTACGGCACAGGCTCGTACCTGGGCGAGACTGGACTATGTCTTCCTCTCCAGGGGACTTGTGGCGGGATTACATGATGTAGTACACCTCCCCAGAACGTACTCTGATCACTGTCCGGTTAAGGTTATGGTATCGGTGCCGGGGCTGCACAGACCGCGGCCACCTTGGAGACTTTTCCCTTCTGCCCTGTTGGATCCCATTTTTAGGGCGGAGCTAGGCGAGGAAGTGGAGGCTTTTTTTCCGAGGAATAGGGGCTCTGTAGATAGTGTGGAGGTGATATGGGAGGCATTTAAGGTTACGATTCGGGGGGTCACTATCTCCAAGAGCTGTGGGGTGCTTAGGACTATTGTTCGTACGCTCGCAAGTTTAGAGGCTGATTTAAAACAGCTGGAACGCAAGATGCAAGCTGGCCCTGATCCTGACCTCATGCATCAATTTAGGGGTAAACTCTCAGAGTATGAAGAGGAAGCGGCCAGGGAGGCGAAGCACAGGGGGAAATACTGGACGGCGAGGAGGTACTGCGAGGGTGAGAGGCCTGGGAAGGTACTTGCCGCACTCACGAGACATCAGAGGCATAGTTCGGATGTGTTGGAACTGGTTTTACCGGATGGCACGCGTTGTAGGGACACGAAGGAAATCCAGGACACGTTTATGCAACATTACACACACTTATACACTTCACAGCAATCGGGAGATGTGAGGTATGGGGGATTTCTGGATGATCTGGCGCTCTGCTGGCTATCTGACGATCACAGGGCGTTCCTGGGCAGGCCCCTTGAGGTGGAAGAGATCAAAAGTGCCATTATGTCTCTGAATAACGGGAAGGCTACGGGGCTGGATGGTCTCCCCGCCGAATTCTATAAATGTTACGTGGATATTATGGCTCCGGTTCTCCGGGAGGTATTCGAGGAGTCCCTGGAGGTGGGGAGATTGCCGGGGTCTATGAGGGAAGTTGCTATCACCTCATTACTCAAACCAGGAAAGGATCCCCTGGACGTGGGGTCCTATAGGCCTCTTTCATTGCTTAACTGCGATGTTAAAATATTGGCGAAAGTATTGGCGACACGGCTCTCGGAGCTTATGCCCGTTATCGTCTTACCTGATCAGTCCGGATTTGTGCCTGGCCGGGCAACATCTCATAATCTTCTAACACTATTCTCCTTAATTCCGACGATAGCTCCAGAGCTCCCGGTGGCTGCCGTTTTTTTAGACGCTACGAAAGCGTTTGATTCAGTGGAATGGGGATACTTGATAGATGTTTTATGCAGAATGGGATTTCCTCGGATATTTATCTCATGGGTCAAACTGCTTTACACTGACCCGGTGGCGAGGGTGGTCGTGAATGGTGTGCTTTCCTCCCCATTTCCAATCACGGGGGGGACCAGGCAGGGATGTCCTCTCTCTCCCCTCCTGTTTGCCATTGTCATAGAGCCTCTTGCGTGTAGGGTTCGCCAATTACATCAACAGAGTGCGTTTAATTGTTTTCAGCGCCAAATTGGGATTTCTTTGTATGCGGATGATGTTACACTATATGTGAAAGATCCGCAGGCGAATCTTAACGCGCTATTACGTGAGCTTGTTGCCTTTGGCTGTATTTCTGGAGTGCATATCAATTGGCAGAAGTCCCAATTCTTTCCGCTCACTGCAGCGGTTCATCGATTCCCGCTTGACTACCCTCTGGAGTGGTGTGATTCGGAACTCCGTTATCTTGGTATTGTAGCATCTTTGGACAAGGAAGAGACTATTAGGCTTAACTATGGCGTCGCCATCACTAAACTAGCAGATAACATTACGAGATGGATGTCTTTGCCTCTGTCCATGGCGGGTAGAGCGTCCCTGATAAAAATGGTGGTCTTGCCTATTTCAGAATATTCCATATCACCCTGGGGTGTATTTTTTTACACGTCTCCGCTCGGAGCTGATTCGTCTGTTCTGGGGGGGGGCAAACAGCCGAGATTGGCATGGTCTACTTTAACGTTGCCTTATGTAGATGGAGGCTTTGACGTCCCTGATCTTGAAATGTATTATGTTAGCGCCCAGGCGCACTATGCATACCACTGGACGCGTCCTACATCGTTTATGCCTCAGATTGCTGCTGAACAGTGGGTCGCTCATCCTCTCCCATTGGAAGACATGGTACTGGGGAATGTTGGGGACGTTGATACACACCAGACTACGGTGACGTGCACGGTTGATGCTTGGAAGCGAGTTACGAGGGCGCTGGATCTTGCATTCCTCTACTCACCTGCACTGCCTCTAGCGCATCATCCTGCCCTGTCCTTGCTGCGGGAGACAGGGTTCCAACGCATGTGCAAGCGTCTTGTGATACTTACGTGGGGGGACCTTTTTCGCGAGGGTTCTTTTCGTACCCGTGAACAATTTTTGGGTGGTGGGGAATATTCCCCGATGGAGATGTTTTATTATGTCCGGTTACGACAAGGCCTGAGGACGCTACTGCCTGAGTTCCCCAAGGAACCGAACATGGCTTTACCGCTCCACGTGATGTTACTCTCCGATGGGCGTCATCTGGTCTCTAAGTTGTATGGTGCCATCAGGAAACAACGGGTTACGCCGTCTAGTCGGGTACGCGAACAATGGAATGCTGAGCTCGGAATCTCTATCTCTGATGAACAATGGGCATACTGTTGTGGCGTGACTGCCAATATCTCCTCTAGTTGCCGTTTAAAAATCACACACTATAAATTCATATAACAATGCTATTACACTCCAGCTAGGAAACTCAGGTTCCGGTTAGGGGAATACGATAGATGTGCTCGTTGCCATGCGACGGGTGCTGATTTCCTTCACCTGGCATGGGAGTGTGGGGCCATTTCAGAGTACTGGGTGCAGGTTCATGACGCCCTTCAGGTCATGACTGAGGATGGGGTATTGTTCGACCCTATGGTCCTGCTATTAGGATATACTAAGGAGGTGCCGGCACTCTATCGTAGATTTGTGGACGTGGCGTTATTGTTGGCAAAACGGCGAGTGGCCTGTTGTTGGGGGCGGGGCAGGGTACCAGGGTTCAGGGACTGGCTGAGGGATGTCCTTTATTGTCAGGACCAATACAACGTGTACGCAGACATGATGCCTGTACGCTGTAGGCCTAGGGACTTCTGGAGCCCGTTGCAGGTGCACCTACTTACCAGGGCTGTGCAGGATTCTGATTCGGAAAGTGAGGATCGGGTTGGGGTTGGTTAGCGGTGTAACGTTTGTTGGGAATCCACTTGCACCTACCAAACACCATGTGACACAGCGACTGGAGAGGTCCCTATACACTGCTGCTCTGTTGCTTGTGTGGGTTACACTGTATGGTCATTAGGGAGGAGGCGAAGGGTCACTGCCTGCGCCTTTGTGGTGATGTTTAGAGTCCCTCAACCCAGTGACTGTTGAACTATGGGTGTGAGTCCGCTGTACTGATGCTGTTCTCCTTCATAGACGAGTGTATGCTTTGTATCCACACTACTGCAGTACTTGTATGCTCTGTACAGATGTGTTGCACTTCGATTGCTTGCTGATATCGTAATTCCATAACTGTCTACCTTGTAATACGCTTGGACTTGGCACCTGGACTTTCCATGTACGCAACTGCATTGCATTATCCCTGAATCTGCGTATGCTTTGAATATGCGTCACTGCTGTCTGTTGCTTGTCTTCCAATAAAGGTTTAAAAAAAAATCATGGCGCTGCTGTCACCAGCATGACAATAGCGTTGTGATTGGTTTGAGTGCCCCAGTTCGGCGCTCAGACAGGGAGTGGTAGTTTGTTGGTGATCACCGCCCAGGCTGTACTATACAAACGGGTGGAGAAGATGCTAAGTGCGCATGACTGTTTGGCTGGCGCAAGATGCCGGGCCAAACCATCATGCGCATCAAGAGAGTGTCCACCACTCCTTGCCCCTGCTCTTGAAAGTCGAGCCCCGACCCACCCCACATGAAACTAACGGAGCCACTGCAGTATGGAAATATTAAATGATAATATTGTGTTATTATCGTTAACTTTTCCTTTTTTAACTGCTGGGGAGCAGTGGGGCGATGCTCCTCTGCCTTAGCGGCAGAGCCGCCCCTACATTTTTCTTGTAAATATTTTGACATCTATGTACCTCCTTCACACACGTTTGCACAGAATAACACTGCAACCGAAATACCCCACCTCTGCTCTGACTGTTCAGCAGAGAGACCAAGGATTGGAAGACCCTGAACTCTGAACACATTTTTGACCCACTGAGAGGCACAGTGAGAAAGATACTGACACCGCCTTCGGCCTCACTCCAGAGCAAACCTGGCCTGGTGTGAACACCTGAAGGCGACCTAGTTCAAAGCATGCACTAAACAAGAGTAATATGACACACTAAAATTAGAGAGACAACATGCTGGAAATGGTTGTCTTCATAATAGTGTTAAACATGTGAAATATAGCCAGAAGCGTCATCGCTGACATGGGTTACTTTATTCTTTTAATTATTTTAATTTTCTAGAAATGTATCAGTGTAATTTTCGGTAAGGTTAAGGATGTGAAAATAGGGCCTGATGGGGACCCGTTTTGAGGTCCTTTATTAATTTTAATTACTACCGTGCCGGAGAGGACCCGGTCCACTTAAAGCCCCGGGCGAAAAATGAAATCAGCGACCCCAGCCCACAAGGGCAGTTTCTGGCCTCTTAGCTGGCTCTCCACATAACTGGGCCAGTTTCACGAGACCGACGAGCCGCCACTGCCCCTGCGAGAGGGGCTGACTTGTGGGCACAGGAGGGCCCCGAATGAGACTGCCCATGCAATTAATGGCCCAGAATTAGGGTCTTGCTGGAAAATGGCCCTGAGCGAGACTCTGACGTGGGAGAGTCACTTAACAAAGGGAGAGCCAGTCAGCGTTGTAGGGTTTCGTGGTGGAGAGGGCCCTAGGCCCGCATGTGAGGAGCCGCAATGACTGACGCAGACACCAGATGAGGGTAGTGGGAATCGCCTCGAGCCCGTGCGCTCGGCCCCATTTATTTGCAGCGTCATGTCACGCCATGACGTCTGTGGTGGGTGGGTGTCAAGTAAGTTACATCACACTGAAACACTAGAACGTGTCCATGCTAGGACACTACATCCCTCCCATTTTTTAATTGCAAAAACCCACATTCAGAAATCAACCTGTGGGGAAAATAACATGTATCAGGATGCAGTCAAGTGTTCAGCTTCCGCAGTGTCTTTCGATCCGCCGCTGCTTGGAATTACAGATGATGTTCAATCTGTTGCGGGGAACATCAGTTCACAGTGGCACCGGTTTGTGGTGCTCGATGGAAACAGTCTGTTGACGACTCTGCAACCAAATTTTCCTCACAGTCCTTCTTTTGCTCACTTCCATGGCAACGGGTGCAGTTAGAGTTCTTGTGGTTCGCCGGGGAATGATGCACGATTTCCGGCTTTGGCCTTAGTTTTATTTGTAGTCTGTGTCCTACTTGGCAAAAGGCAGATCCATTGCAAGGCATCCCTCTCACTAGGATGACCCCTCTCGTCGGTGTTCCCCTGCCACGGGATATCCTTGAGGTCCTCTTCTCGGATTCGCGCTGGGCTGGATGTGTCCACATCAGTTGTTCCTGCGCCGCCGTCAGTGGGGGTATGGAAGAGACGATGTGTCTCACCTCAGATTCCGCAGCCTCGTCCCAAGGTAGCTGTTGGTTTCTGTCTTTGCTTGCGATGTCTTCGCCCTCCCCGGACCTTCCGGATGGGCGTCGGAGGACCGTCTCTCGTCGCGGGGACTGCGTCCCGGAGGCCTCTGCCCCTGAGTCACCACGGCTGGCATGTGTCCAGTGTCCGTGTGACCCCAAAGGTGGATGTCACTAACGGTCTCGCTTGCTCCTCTCCGCAGATCCTGGGTGTGCGGAAACATCGTCTGTCAGCTGGTCTTCTTTGCCACTGGTGTTCTTCCGGCCTTCGTGTTCCTCGCACCGTTGTCCTGGCACTTGTCACCTACTTCTCTTCGGGAGTGAGTGGTCTTCGTCTTCCTGCACTCCTCTCTGTCTTTCCTTAGTTGTTTCCCTGTGAGGACGTTGCTTCGCACTGACTTCTCCTTCTACTCTTAATTGTGGCAACAGGCCACATGGATATGCTTCCTTCCTTTTCACGGTGGCAAACGTGCCACTCAGATCCTTCCTTTTCACGGTGGCAAACGTGCCACTCAGATCTCTCCTTTTCTTCCTTCCTTTTCACGGTGGCAAACGTGCCACTCAGATCCTTCCTTTTGCGGTGGCAAACGTGCCACTCAGATCTCTCCTTTTCTTCCTTCCTTTTCACGGTGGCAAACGTGCCACTCAGATCCTTCCTTTTGCGGTGGCAAACGTGCCACTCAGATCTCTCCTTTTCTTCGTTCCTTTTCGCGGTGGCAGACGTGCCACTCGGGTCTCTCCTTTCCTTCCTTCTGCATCGCGACATCACTTGGACCGATCTTGGTGTCTTCTCTTCTGACCTGGGTCCTCCATGCAGTGCGCGCACCCCGCATGTGTACCCCTGGTCTTGTCCCCGTCGGGGACACTTTCTCCTTCTTCCTCAGCAGCCAGAGTTGGTGTCACGAACCTTCTTGTCTTGATGCTTTCTTTTCTTGATGCTTGTTGGTGACGTTCAGGGGTCCATGTTTGTAGACCTGTTCATGGTTGAACGTCCTGGACCGATTGGTGGTCCACTTCTGCCGATGCCGGGCAGGTTGCTTTCGGTCGTCCTGTCGGACTTTGCGCTACAACAGTTCCTGGGGGACCCGTTGTGGGTCAGCACTTGATGGGCGATCATCCTGCGGATCGGCCCCTGGGAGGCGCCATGGATCTGTCGCGGGTCGGCACTTGATGGGCGATCGTTCGCGAAGATTGTTCTGCGCGATGGCGCTGCATGCACTCTTCTTTCTGCTTGCGGTGGCTGTGCGTCGCCACGTGGCGCGTTGTTTGCGCACTTACTGTTCAGGGTTCTGGGACGCCTGTTGCAGGACGTTGGGTACTTGCTGCTTTGGCTGTCGTCAGGTACTTGATGCTTTGGACCGTTGGCGGGAGTAGTTGATGCTGCGGTGAGCGCCTGTGGCCACCAGGCGTCGCTGCTCTCTCCGTCCTTTGATCGCGGCAGTCGTTTCCCCGGACGTTCTTCTGGTGCTTGGCAGTCGTTTCCTCCAGACGTCAGGGCTTGGATGCTTTGTGAGGCATTGGTGCCTCTTTCCCACGTTGCGTTGGAAGTGGCAGCCGCCGACTCCTTGCTGGTGTGGGTGGGGGTCATTTGCGCTGTTGCGCAGTTACTTGCTGCGTGAGGTTGGATGCTTGCTTGCTGCGGGAGTTTAGATGCTTCCCTTGGGGGCGCTACTCAGTCGGATGCCCCTTGATGCTGTTGATTGAGCTTGCGTGGTCCAATGCTTGTTTAGGTATTGGAGGATGTTAGTGCACTCTTGCTTTTGGCCACTGGGTGGCAGTGTTGCTGGATCTTGTACCAGCCTGTCTTGGGGCTCCTGTCTTCCCCTGATGTGCACTCTACTGCCTCAGGCTGGGGCTGGAGTTGCTGCTGCTGGGAACCTGCCTCAGACTGTCCTCTCGGTGAGTCTCTTTCCTCTTCACTTTTTGGGGGCAGAAAGGCATAGGCGCCTCACAGTTGATTGCTTGCTGCAGAGGGGCACAAGGGGCACCTGCCGGGTGCACCGGCACTTTCACTTTTTGTAGGTGTTATTGGCAGCCAGTGTCCCTGGGGCACAGTCAGTTAATTTCGGCGGCGTTGGCCGCTTACAGGCACTTGTTCCTCCCATTGAGCACACAAGGTGAGGGCTCCTCTAAACATCAGCGGCACTGGCCGCGTGTAGGCGCTTCCTTCTTACCCCTCCCCGCTCGCTGCAGCCTCGGCAGTCCTCGCGAGGGGGGGGGGGGGGGGGGTGTTGATGCTGATTCCCTCCGGCGAGGAGCGCGTCGCTCCGGTCACTTCTCCCTGGGCAGGGGCGGGCTTGAGGCAGGCCGCGGGTAGGCTCCGCCGGCTCTGCTTACTTACGCGCCGGTAACGATCCGGCCCTGCAGGCTCCCGCTCTCCGGTTTCCCGCCGCAGCAGCCCTTCCTCACACCCGCTGCGCGGCGGAGACTTGCCATTTACCTCGCAGGCCGCGGGTAGGCTCCGCTGGTTCTGCAGTGTCTCTCCTCGCGGGGGGGGGGGGGGGGGTGGTGTCGTCGGCAGGCCGCGGGTAGGCTCCGCCGGTTCTTGATCACGTCGCGAGGGGGGTCGGGAGGCGGTTAGCTACTCCGCTCCCTCCCCCTCGTTATTGACGGGTGTTGCGGGTCCGGCCGCACTTCTTCACGCCGCCATTCCTCTCTATGTGCCCCTGCCGCTTCCAAGCACACACGCGGCGGGGGCGGGGGACGACTCGGGCAGGCCGCGGGTAGGCTCCGCTGGCGCTGCTTATTTATCACCACAGTTTATGGCGGGCACTTCGCCCGTGGGGCTCACCTTCGGCCGGCGGGCCAGATGCTCCGTCGCGGTCGCGGCGGGTGGGCTCCGCCCGGCCCGTTCACCTCTCCGATGGGGGTTTTCAGCCTCGCGGCCGTCGCAGGTGGGCTCTGGGCGGTCCGCAGTTGCTTGGTGGCGGTCGACGCGGGTAGGCTCCAGTCGGCTTGCTGTGGGGCGCCGACGTGCCTACCGGCTTCACGGCGCGTCGCGCCTCACCACAGGGGATGCCCTCTATGCGGGCAGCTCTCATCCCCTCTTTTTATTCTCGATCAGCCGAGGGTAGTGGCACGCATGGGCAACACTACCGGCCTCGTCGCCATTGTAGGGTTTCGTGGTGGAGAGGGCCCTAGGCCCGCATGTGAGGAGCCGCAATGACTGACGCAGACACCAGATGAGGGTAGTGGGAATCGCCTCGAGCCCGTGCGCTCGGCCCCATTTATTTGCAGCGTCATGTCACGCCATGACGTCTGTGGTGGGTGGGTGTCAAGTAAGTTACATCACACTGAAACACTAGAACGTGTCCATGCTAGGACACTACAAGCGTGACATTAATGCCCCAGAGATAAACTATCAAGTTAACATAGTGGCCTGAACTGACACTCAAATGTGAGGTTTACGTCTTTTGATGCTTATATTTGAAATTATTGCCCAGGGAGAGGACCAACAACGTGATTAAAGACCCCTGAGAAACTCTGCACACGAATGCCCTCACACGTGTCACCCTCTAGCCCTGCCAAACGGGTCTCTTACCTCCATAGTGGTCCCAGAAGGGCACGTCCCCGTTGGACAGGCTCAGGTGTGGCCCCTTGAAGCTGAACTTGTACTCAAACCTGCGATGAGCAGCGAGGGTCCCAGACTGGGAGAAGCACGGGAGGGGGACGGCGGCCAGGAGAAGGGGAAGCAGCCCCAAGAGACTCATCTCGGCCCCAGGAGCTGGCCACAGACACCTGCCGTGTGCGGAGGGGCGCGGCGGGCAGGGGCTAAGACCCGGGAGCAGCCTGCGGGACAGTGAGCGGGCACAGCGCTGCACAGGGGATCCGACCGGCAGAAGCAGACCAGGCAATCTCTGATTGGCGGAGACCACCCCTCCTCTCCCCCCATCCAAGGTTGCCCCAGCCGCCACATCTCACCTGTCTCAGGAGAAACAAACAGTCGCGAAGCTGGTTAAAAAACAAAAGTGTCGTGTTTTATTTAATACAGCCGCCTTCTTTCTGCTTCCTAAAAATATCGTTTTGCTTATTGATTTTCAACGATGAGCCTGAGCATGTCTCGTTCTAATACAACTATCAGCCAATAACGTTTATTTCGGGTTTCCAACCCCATGCGACTTAAAATAAAGCAACACACTGGCATTCGAGATCTTTATTTTTTTTCAAAATACAGATGACCATGAGATAAGATATCAAATCTAAAAGTTTGAGTGATAAAAAAGAGGACTTTTTAACGCGCGTAAAGTGGCGCGACATGTCCTAATGGGAACCGTTACACAGTGGCCGTTGCTACAGTTATGAAATCGCATCGTGCATAATCGAACGTGTTGCCGACTTCAATAGGTTAGAGGTTAACAGGCATGGGTCAAAGGTTTCTGAGAGCCATATTTCTTAGGGCTGGATTGACAGACAATAAACCGGCTAAAGATAACAAACCACAGATTCTTCTTCAGCCACGCACCGGAAGTAGACCCAAACTGTCTACATTTCCTTTTGTTCAAAGATGAATTTGCTTCCTCGTCACAGCTAACAACACATATCATTCTCCAGTGTAACGGCTCCCTCCCCTAATCCAGAGCAGGGTCTTGGCATGCCACGCCGTTGCCCTGTCTTGGCTTTATAGCAGGCACCGTGCCCTCAGAGCTGAACATTTTTATAAGGGGCATACAGTCAAGTTTCACAAGACTAAGAATGACTAGATAGGCCAGTACCAGTTTTTCTCAGAACGTTGGGGCTTGTAGTCTTATATAATAACCCTGTATAAAACCAAGCCTGCTACATGTCCCAGAATTCTAAGACAAAACTCGGAATTGAACTAGCACAGGGGCAAGGAGGGCTTGGCAGCTATGATGAGAATCTTGGAAGCTATTATTTTGCGCATCTCCTACTAAAAAAACAACGATTTTGACTTGTAGATAAAGGAAGAATGGCTAGAGTGAAACTACCAGTCCCAGCATGCAATATACCGATGGCAGAAAGGCTATGCCTGCTTGTCTCATACATTAAGACCCTCGGCAGCAAAGATCGGTCACAATGTTGACCCCCCCCCCCTTATCACCCTTAATTTAAAACTCACAACAGACAGAGCTCATGTTTCAAACAATGTACCCCACCACCCTCGCACACCGGACTCCCCTCCCAACCGAAACTATGGGAAAAATGGCCCCTTAGTCAAGAATATTTTGCTAGAATGAACAACAGACATATTAGTGACCACAAGGCAACACATGAATAAAAACACCGGATGTCTAATGGTGTAATGATTACATACCTAGTGTGGATAATGAAAAGCTCATAAATGACTTATGGGAAGATGGCCGGCATATAAAGAAATCATGATGAATGATGTGAACCAACAATGATTCAGCTATGTGATGTACAGTATCTCCTTTTATAGGCGATCCCACTCTCCTTACTGTATATGTATACTCTCCAATTTTGCTCTTCACCATACTACTCAGGGCTAATACTCTGTACCAGTACTATAGGAGTGAGTTTTATTCTTCTTCTACAGCATTTTCTTGAGGAGGATACTCTACTGTTTTTTTTCATCTAAAATTTCTTGGTTCACCATATCAACATAAATCTCGAACCCTCGTATTGTAATATTGGGTTTGTAGTCATAAAAAGCTTCCACATAAGATGTAAATGTTCCTATCAAATCTTCCTCTTTTTGCCTTGGTTTAAAAAGCTGTAGGAATGCTAAAAATCAAATTCTTTGTTTGCAGCATTATCATATGTAAATTTAAAGTGATTAATTAATGTAGGTTTGGAATAATGTATTATGTAACTGTCTGTTCCCTGCACATCCAATTTCCCACTATGAACATCCTCAACAACATTATTTCTGTAAGTATAAAATTGAGCTACTTCATATAGTGACAATGTTTCCAAGTAAAGGTGTCTGTTAAATTAGTTTTCATAATGTCCTTGTTTTCAGGATCGAAGTGAGCAAGATCATAAATTTCTGGCAAACTCTTTAAAACTATTCTTCACGAGGATGCTAATCCTAAACTATGCCATGTAGAAGTGTGACATTAACATATAAACTGTAAGAGCTTAAACTGTCACATGTCTCATAACTGCTAATCTCTCTGTGAGATAGCATTTGAAGGCTAAATAGATACAGCCTTTCTGTTAAAGATCGCTCAGCAGAAATTTCTTCCCATATTGCCTACGTCAGTTTTCTCTGCTTTAGAAATATATGAAGTCATATACCAGGCAACAGTAGTTGAATTATCAGCAACAATTTGGATATCAATATTACCATTCCACATGTGCAGTATTAAAAGGTTGTAGTCATTGATCCGCTGTGATGCATGCCCTCTTTTTAAATTGTATGTGTTTTTGGGACTTTCCATTAACAACATTCCTAAAAGAAGGCATAAGATTATTCACTCTTCCTTTTTTTTAAATTGCCACTGTTAGAAGGTGGTTCTGACACTATGGGCTGCCCGGATTTTTCGCTTTTTGAGCACCTAATTGTTGAGCTTTTACTGTGGGGGAGCCTTATAATCTGGGCCTCACCCACAGTGAACTCATAATGAAGGAGACTGCATGGAGTTTTTACTGGTGTACCCCTGGCTTGACTAGGCTGCTGCACAGCAGCTGGAGTATGGGACACTGTGCCGGTTACATGCAGACACGGGTGTACATGCATGTGCACACGTGTAGGGGCTGCGCAGGGGAGATTCCTAGCGTGCGCAGTCCAGGAGCAGCTACAGAGTGAATGGTGTGGCAGGACTTATGCAAAATTGGGTGGTGACATGGAATAGGCTTTATACTCTGGGAAGGAACATGCCAGGGAAAGTCAGTGTGTTTTACTGTGTTTTCACTTGATTATTCCCCTATGGGGATGTGGGGCCCAAGGCTACAATGACTTCCACAAAGCCTACTGATTCCAGACATGCACTAATGTCCAGTGTAGCGGATGTGAAAATGAGTATTCTGCAGAGTCGAAAGTCATACTTGTACGGCTTTTGGGTCGGCCAGAAATGTCATATTTCTCTGAGTCCCTGGCTGGGGTCTGGCCCTGGCAGATTAGATTAATGACTTTTCTTTCCAGAGCGAAGATCTTCCCTCCAAGGAGAAAAGATAGGTGAAGCTACAAGCCAATCCGTCAACTGCTATCGCTGGGTGCCAGGCACCAAGCTTAACCACAGTGAGGGCAGTGAGGGGGGAAGGAGTTGGGTTTCAGAGGCCATGTGGCCAGAAGACACTGGACAACACCATTTTGAACAAACCCAGGGGCTGGACAAGAAGGAGGGAGCAGGGGCAGGGAAGTGATGTGTCGCTGTTTGATAAGACACACAGAGACTTCCTGCCAGCCCCCTACTCAACTTTTAAAAAGTACTTTCACAGGAAGAGAAGCTCTCTCTGGGGTGTGTTCTGCTGAGGCGAAAGGTGCTGGAGCCTGGCACAATTAGCAGTTGGAAGGAGGACACCCCTGACTGCCCCAGGCCCTTAAAAGCACCAGAGGAAGAGCCCAGGACAGGTGCACAAAAGAAGAGGCCTCTGCGCAGGGAGAAGAGAGGTGCAGGGAGCCAGGGAAGACCGCTCCCTGCAGAATGCACCCTCTTGGAAACCCGGTGGACAAAGGAGAGTGCTCCCAGTTGTTGGGTATCGCCACCAGGTGCGAGAAGACGCAACAGTGGGGCAGATCGGACCCCCAGGGCCAGAGATATGGTCCCCAGAAGGTAGGCAACCTTTGACCCCTAGGAAGACCCACGACGAAGCGCATGGGTCTCTGCCGCCGGTCTCAGAGATGCCCCCGGGGTGCGTCATGTCCCAGGGGCTGCCCCAGGTGGAAGCAAAGCCGGGGAGCACCGTTGCGCTCCCTGTGAAAATTGCCCCCTGGGGCACCAGGAGCCCACCATGGCCCCCCGCCGAAGCGGGATGCGGGGGAGCACCGTCGCGCACCCCGAAGATGTCCGGGGGCCCGGGACCCCATCCCCGGGCCCCGACATTGAGGAGAAGGCCGGGGGAGTGCCGCACCACACTCCCCCGAGGTCCCGACGGGACCGCTGAGGCAGCGTCTGCCCGCCGGAGCAAGCAGACCAGAAGTGCTCAGCAGCCTCCCGCGGCAGCACAGAAGAGTGCTAGCTGCACAGGGACCCGGTGGGGGCAGCCAGGGGTGGGCTCCTTGGGCTGCCCTCCAACCCTGGTGACACGCGATGATCCCGGGTGGGACCGGGACCCTCAGAACAACAAATTCGGCGTTGGGGGCCTGGGTGGGACCGGGCCCCCCAACAACGGGCAGAGCGGCAGGGGGTGGGCTCCCCAAGCTGCATCCTCTCACCTGGGGGTCCGGGTGGGACCGGGCCCCCCACCGAGGCCCAAGACGCGGCCGGAGGCCACAGCGTGGCTCTCCCCGAAGCAGCGGGAGAGCGGCTCATCATTTATGCGGACAGGCCCATAATGCCTTGCAGGCCAGGACCGGCCTGCAAGGGCAACCTGGCGTTTTCTTGGCTTGTGGTGGCCCCAGGAGAACGGGGTCACCACCCTATATGTATAAAGGTGCTGGGGAGCTGCTGGAGATGCGCAGTCTCCCCACAGCAGGAAAAGCAAAGTCCCACCCCAAGTGACTTGGGGAGGGACCCACAGCTGTTCAACGTCTACATGGCCCCCCTCGCACAAGTGGCCCGCCAACACAACCTCAACATCATCTCCTATGCTGACGACACCCAGCTCATCCTCTCCCTCACCAAGGACCTGCACACCACCAAAACCAACCTTCACGAGGGAATGAAGGCTGTCGCCGACTGTATGAGGAACAGCCGTCTGAAGCTGAATTCAGACAAGACGGAGGTACTCATCCTCGGACCCACCCCCTCAGCCTGGGACGACTCCTGGTGGCCGACTACACTGGGAACCGCTCCGACACCCACCGACCATGCACGCAACCTAGGATTCATCCTCAACTCCTCCCTCTCCATGTCTAAACAGATCAACGCCGTCTCCTCCTCCTGCTATAACACCCTCCGCATGATCTGCAAAATCTACAAGTAGATCGTGACCGAAACAAGAAGAACGGTGACACAGGCCCTTGTAAGCAGCAGGCTGGACTACGGCAATGCACTCTACGCAGGAATCCCAGCCAAATACCTACGACGACTACACTGCATCCAAAACGCCTCCGCCCGACTAATCGTCAACGTCCCCCGCCGCAGCCACATCATCCCCTACCTAAGAGACCTACACTGGCTCCCCGTCGACAAAAGGATCACCTTCAAGCTCCTCCCCCATGCACACAGAGCACTCCACAACGCCGGATCAGCCTACCTGAACAGCAGACTCAGCTTCTACACCCCCACCCGCCAGCTCCGCACCGCTAGCCTCGCCCTCGCCGCTGTCCCCCGCATCTCACGAACAACCTCCGGTGGCAGATCCTTCTCCTACCTCACCGCCAAGTAAGGTGATGTCATAAGATAAGTGGTTAGACACTCTTGCTAGGTTGTCTGGCAGTATTTACAACTGAATCCTGTGATCATCTGTGATGCCTTTATGGGCTGTAATTGCAATACATTTTGAATGATATCCATATGTGCTGAGTACTGTCATTCTAAAGTGTGCGTAAACATGTATTCTTGCTGCTGCGTTTAGGTGAAGACCCCAGACTATTAGCTTAAGATGTAGAGGTGCATACTGTATGGTCAGTAGTCAGGGTGATGTGTCACCAAGGCAGGTGTAGCCTGTTTAATGCTTGTTGAGGTAATGGGGGGGGGTCACCACTGGAATGGTGCCAGTGCACAGGGCCCTCGCTCCAGGTTAAGACCAATTCACTGCATTGGGGGCAAGATGATGTGCATACATGGGAGTGGTGGCACTAGACCCCACACACCCTGTGGGAGGGGTGGAGATGTTCTGCAATGTCACAAAGTACTTCCATCAGCTTATGTATATTTGTAAATTGATGTATAGTATTGAGTGGCGTGTGTGTTTAACAAATGTACTTTTATAAAGCAAAGTACAGACTGGACAATCAATTATTGAGTGTGTTATTTTTGCGCACCTGCAAATGGTGGTCTAGCCCACACCACCTCCCTTGAGTAAGCCTCAGACTGCTCTGCAACACTACCCTCTGAGAGTCAGGCGCTACAATGGGTTGGTTGGTTCCCAGTGAAGGACAAATGTAGTCATGTTATTTGTTCAGGCCTCACAGATGCTGCCTCGTTTTCCAACAGCCATTGGTAATCCAAAATTACATTTTGTATGAGTCTTGATCTTCTTAAACAGTAATTTCCACATTTGTGACTTTGAAATGTAATAATTTGGTCAAATAATTGTTTATTATTTTCTTTATTTGGGATGCCACAAGTCACATATTGTTCATTAAAGTAAAGAATGATTAATCAGTTACATCCAAATGTTGGTGCATTTTTTATCCACAAGAGCATACGAATATGAGGTGCAACTCTCACATGGTACTCTTTTCTCCAAAAGAAATCAACAACCTCTCTTAGGGATTTTTTTTGCTTGTTAGGAACTTAGCATTGTTTGGAATGTTTGATTTATAAATCAGTAAACATTTGCTGGATCTAAAGAACCTACTTCCTCTGGTGTTTTGACAGCCACATCTGGAAAATTCTTGTTAGGCTCAAGTAGAAAAGTGCATAAATCAACCCATAGGTATTCCATACAGCTTAATGAAAAGGCAAGTTGGTGGGCCCAAATTTCTCAACATTCATTTTAGTTCTCCATGTCTTATGGACCAATATTCATGTGTACCTTGTTGATATGCTATGATATGTATATCAATCAATTATTCAGGGGATTGTAAAGCAGAACTACTCACCCGCGAGGGTCTTTAGGTGCTAGGTGGTAGGGGGTAACTCCGTTGAGTGCTGGGATCATCCAAAGAACAAGGCCTTGAGGCCCTTCCTAACCTGGGGCAATATGGAGATTTGCCGGAGTGGAGGGGGAGGTCGTTCCAGGTCTTGACCGCGAGGTAGGAAAAGGACTTTTCTCCAGTTCTGGTCTTGTAGATACGTGAGATGGTGGCCAAAGAGATGTCAGCTGATCAGAGGTATCTCTTGGGTGCGTGGATGGAAAGGCGGTTGTTTAGTTATGTTGGTCCAATGTTGTGGAGGGCCTTGTAAGCGTGAATGAGGAGCTTGAAAGTTATTGTTCTTTCAATGAGAAGCCAGAGGAGATCGTGGAGGTGTTGGGTGATGTGGTGGTGGAGGGGGATGTCTAGGATCCGTCTGACTGCGGCGCTCTGGATGGTCTGGAGTTTACAAAGTAGTTTCTTGTTGATTCGGGCGTAGAGAGTGTGGTGTTGGGCCTCAGGCCCACATGGTGCAGAAATGAGGGAAGCAGACACTGGATATGTGGTACTGTATACTGCCTTGAGCACGTGCACATGGGCCCTTTTATTAACGGGGCCAGGTCACTTGTGGCACTCGTGATGGATGGGTGTGGGGGTGCAGTGTGCCCTGCCCTCGAGGGAGTGGCTCGGATGACAGCTTCCTGAGGGACACTAGAACGTGTCTCGCAGGACATTACATTCCTCCCCAACTTTATTGAGGAACCAACAAAGAGTTAGTCCAACCTGTGGGGATAAAACAAACAGTTAACTAGATACCACAGGGTACATCAGTCTCTAGTCAGGTCGCTGGACGACATCGGACGTGGGCTGGTGACTTTGCTTGTAGCTGAACTTTCTCCGCGGGCACCCGTACTTTACCCTGAGGGGTTCAGAACACGACCGCTGGCTTGGAGACGTCCGCTGCATACCCTCAGTTTGCTGACGATGACATGTCTTGCCTGTCTTCCGCTTTGCTGACGTAGGTGATGGTCTGTGGTGAGTTCTAAACAGTCCCTTTTGGTGGGTTGCGTCGTGAACATGGATGGAGTCTCAAGTGAGGATTCTCAGAGGTGTTGCTGGACCGACTGTCCCTGTTGAACTGCTTGGTTGTGACCGGTAACCTGTCGGTGGGGCAATGTCTATTCTCGCTCTCCCGCCTGGGGAGGCCCATCGTCGGGGTTGCTACGAGAATGTAGGAGGGCTGCGCTTGGGGCCTCTTGTGTGCCATCTGGGGGCAGCTGCAGGACAGTTGAGGAGCCATTGCTTAGTCGCACGCACAACCCTCACGGGTGGATGAGTCTTGGCCAAAACTTGCACTAGCTGCCGCGGATCCGGTGTAGGCCAGGTTCACAGGTGGCCTCTGGTTTCTCTTGTCGGCTGGTGTGGCGACGGTGTAGGACTCCAGTCCGCCGATATTCTGGGAGTGGTGCCGTTTGATGCAGGTGCTGATGGTTGACGTGATGGTGGTTGCCAGCCATGTGGTGACTTGGGATGATAGGTGGTGGTAACATGCTCCTCAACGACTCACAGACAGGTTTTAGACCAGGTCAGGGCACGGACACTGCTCTCCTCGCAGCAGTAGAAAAAACCAGGGAAATAATCGATACAGGAGGATCAGTGGCAGTGGTCCTCCTAGACCTAAGCGCGGCCTTTGACACGGTCAGTCACCAGGTCTTAACCCAACGTCTTGAGAACATTGGGGTTAAAGACACAGCGCTGAAATGGCTCTCGTCCTTTCTCTCCCGACGCTCCTACCAAGTATGGGAAGGCGAAAGCCGCCCCCCCTCCATCCCCCTCCAGTGCGGCGTGCCTCAGGGCTCATCCCTGAGCCCCACGTTATTTAACGTTTACATGGCCCCGCTGGAGGAACTCGTTTCACCCTTCGGAGTCACTATCGTTAGCTATGCTGACGATACACAACTGGTGGTGACACTCTCCCACCCCAAGCTAGAGCCCTCCAATCTCCACGACTGCCTCTCCAACGTACATCAGTGGATGAGTGACTCTGCTTTGAAATTAAATGGCTCCAAAACGGAGATCCTACTCCTAGGACATAAAACCACGAACCTCCCCTCCAACATCTGGCCAGCCTGTATGGGTGAACCCCCTACCCCCAAGAAGGAGGTCAAGAGTCTCGGAGTGTGGCTGGAGACCGACCTTACCTTCAGGAAACAGGCAAGAAAGACGGCCGGCATATGCTACGGTCTACTCAAATCTTGCAGGAAGGTAATCCCACTACTGCCTTTCCAGTCCCGTCTCATGCTGATCCAAGGCCTAATTTTATCCAGGCTGGACTACAGCAATGCCATTTACCTAGGCTCCCCAGAATCTACTCTTCAAACTCTGCAAAAAGCTCAAAATGCCGCAGCCCGACTCCTAACGAACACCCCGGCTAGATCATCTGCTAAGCCCGCACTTAGGAAGCTGCACTGGCTCCCTATCAGGGAAAGGGTCACTTTCAAGGCCCTCTGTCTTGCCCACAAGGTACTCCACAACACCGGCCCCCCCATACTAAAGAACTGGATCATCCCTTATAGACCCACGAGAGCGCTTCGCTCGGAGCACGGAAACCTCATCACGATCCCCAAGGTGAAAAAGGCCCGCATAGGTGGCCGCCGCTTCTCGGTCAACACAGGAAACAAATGGAATGCACTCACTCTGAGCCTCAGAGTAGAACCCAACCTCCTTCGGTTCAGGAAAGCCCTCAAAACCCTACTCTTCCCCTAAAACTGTCATTTCTCCCGACCACTTCCCTTTGCGAGTAAAAGGTTCAGCGCTGGGATACCCACTCGGTGACTACGCGCTCTATAAAACCATAAAAAAAAAAATGCTGCAAGTGTTGGATGTCAGGAGGGACTTGGCAGCCATGTGCCTCCGCCTTGCTGAGGTGGAGTGTCTGTGGCGGCTTGACATGTAGAGTGTGAGTATCCTCTCTTGCCTGGCTTGGGGCCACTGCTGACTCCATCTTGAGGCGGTGTGAGGATGGACACTCGGTGCTGATCTCCACCAGTGGCATCTGCGGACAGGAGCAGGGATGCCGCTTGACTTAGACTGCCGACGCTCAGGGACGGACGGTCGCCTGGGGAAGCATTAGGATGAGACGCAGTTGGCGCTTGCTGCGGCTTATGTTCGGTTCACCCATGAGGCTGTATCCAGGGATGTCGGTCCGCCTTGGTGGCTGTCTGGTGTGTTAGGGTGTGCTCTTGGCTTGCTGTGAGTCTTCGGTCTTCTCCCTTTGTTGGTCTAATCAGCCCATCTGTGTTCCTCCGATTTTTGGGGTGACAGGGCTGTCACTCTCTTCTTTCTTCAAGGGCATTGCGCTTGGCCCTTGAGGCGGCGCTGTCATGGCACTGGCTTCTGCCTTCACTCCGGCTCGCTCCTTGCTTGCTGGGCGACGTGACATCCGGTCGTGTATCGCCGGTTGTTGGAGCGCATGTAGCTGTGGCGGCCTGCCACGTGGAGTGTGCAACTCCTCTCTTGCCTGACTGGGGTCACAGCCGACTCTGTCTTGAGGCAGTGTGAGGGAGGACACTGCGTGTGGTCTTCAGCCCACTGCGGGGTTTCGCTGGGGTGGTGGCCGTCTTCCTGGTGATGGCGGGGCGCACTCTGAGATCTGCTGACTTCTGTTGCCGGCTGGTTAGCAGGACGCTGTGCGGTGCCCTGGTGAATCTGGTCCGTGGGTACAGTGCCGCTTTGCTTTGTCGCAGGTCTGCAGCCGTCGGTTGCGGTGGGCAGTTAATGTGTTGGACCGCTACTTCAGGCAGGGTAATGGGGTGTCCGGGCTTCACTTCCCATCTTTCGTGCTGTTTGGGTTAAGGGTCGCGAGGAACCGCTGACTAGTTGCTCTGGCCAGGCAGGCAGTCCGTCCCTTAGCGCATGGTTTTTGGGGAGCTACTACGTGGCGCTGTGATCGTCGCGGTGTCTCGCCTGAGTTCTGCAGGTTTTGGGTGCTGTGGGAGCTGTGCCGGATTCTGCGCAGTGTCTGTCTTGCTACCTGGGGTGGAGTTACTGTAGGCGCCTCTTCCCCCGCCTTGGCACTCACCCAGGCCTCTCGGTGTTCCTGTGGGGTGATGCAGGCAGGTGCAGGGGCCATGCTCCCCGGTGACAGTAGCAGGATGCCCTTGCAGTGTGAGACGTGAGAATCTGATGCTGCAGTGTAGGTGACTGCTCTCTTGTTAGAGTGGCGACCTGGGCTGGGGGGCCCTTGTCTTTGCTGGTCCTGAGCGTGCCTTAGTGTCTTGGCATGCTGGGCTTGCTTCATGAGGCTGTAGGAAGGTGCAGTACCCCAAATGACCACCTGGTGGCAGCGCTGGGTGTTAGTCTCCAGACCCCCAGCAGTCTGTTTCTGTAAGCTGCGGGCCTTCTTCTGACTGCTCTGGGGGGCTGTTCTACATAAAGAAAATGAAGTTCTGTAGCTTACTCCCGTCTCTCTCTCTGCGGTGCAGGGCAGGTGGGTCATGCAGGTCGTTTCACCACTGCGCCGCCCAGTGCTCCGTATTGCTGCTGGAGGGGCTGGGGCAGCGAAACTCTTTCATTCTGGCCCAGGGGTCGCGTCATGCAGCGTTCTTAATGTGTAGGGTCAGCGGTGTGGCGTGAGACCAGCAGGTGGCGCTGCAGCTCGTTTCCTCTTGCTCAGTTTAGGCCAGCCGCCGCTTCTTACGGGTCTGATCCGTGCTTCAGCTGGGGCCGTGGCAGTTCTCTCCCCCTTGCAGGCCACGCTGTGCGTTCGGCGGTGGCGGCGGGTGCATCCGCCCCCCACTCCCTCTTACGGTGTCAGCAAGATGACCCACAGCAAGCCAGCACAGCTCGAGCCCCAACCCGCGGAGACTGCCAACGCGCAGGAAACTGAAGGCTCAGCAGGTGGGTGCAAGCGGGACTGCAGGGTAGGAGAGGCGCTGTGCCGCAATGGGTTCGCAGGCCCTCCTGGTGTGCGGGTAGTGTGGAAGCCGTCTTGTCCCTGCTGTCTGCTTGCTACGCTTGCGGGCACATTCCGAGTGTTGGAGGGGAGTCGGCAGTATCCCTGAACTCGGGTGGTAGCTGGGAGTAGTGTCTTCCCTCTTCGCGCTCAGTGCAGACGTGGAGGACAGCCCGCGGGCGCTCCGGAGTTTGCTGGGGCGGTGTCCACTACCTTCATGCTGTTGAGGCCGGCCGGCTCCTTCGTCCCTTGCAGTACAGTCAAGGCTGTTGTGCTAGCATGGGGCCTTGAGCAGGCAGCGCTAATCTCCTCAGGACTAGGAGATGATGACAAGGTGACGCGAGGGGCACAAATCTCACCTCTGTCACGGGTGGCAGGAAACGGTGCACTGGGGGTGCCACTTGCCGGGCACTTTTCCTCCCTCACGGGGAGTGATGAAGCGCAAAGCGGCAGGGCCGCGGGGGCAGCTGCCTGCCTCATCGCCAGTGTGGTGTTGGGCCTCAGGCCCACATGGTGCAGAAATGAGGGACGCAGACACCGGATATGTGGTACTGCAAACTGCCTCGAGCACGTGCACCCGAGCCCTTTTATTGACGGGGTCACGTCACTCGTGGCACCCGTGATGGGTGGGTGTGGGGGTGCAGTGTTCCCAGCCCTCGAGGGAGTGGCTGGGATGACAGCTTCCAGCGGGACACTAGAACGTGTCTTTCAGGATATTACAGAGAGTATTGCCATTTTCCAGTCTGCTACTGATGAGGGCGTGCATGACCGTTTTTCTGGATTTGGGTGGGATCCATCTGAATGTTTTTCGGAGTATGTGGAGGGTGTTTAAGCAGGCCGTGGATACAGGGTTGATCTGGCAGTTCATCATGAGCGATTGATCTAGTATGATGCAGAGGGTTCATGCGTGGTCCATCGGGGTGGGGGGCCACTGGTGTCGTCCCAGGCGGATGAGGTGGAGCCAAGGATGAAGACTTCTGTTTTCTTCGAGTTGAGTTTCAGGCAGCTCTTCTTCATCCAGGTGGCGACGGTTATCATCCCTTCTTGGAGTTGTGCCTGGTGATGTTGGGGTCTCTTTGTGAGGGAGAGAATGAGCTGGGTGTTGTCAGCGTAGGAGACGATGTTGAGCCTGTGGTTTCTATAATTACCCAAGAAAATGGTAATGCATAAAATGAGGAGCAGAGTCCGTGGTCTTCGAGTTGAAAGGGTTTTATTCCAGAACTCGAGTTAAGGGAGAGCTCCTTCACCAAGCGGGTTCAGGAGTAGTCTACTTTGCTTGAAACATAACAGCACTTATATACAGTACGAGTACAATCAAAAGAAGGAGTTTCCCTTAGACTTGATTCAATCATTTCATGATGTAATCATACAGAAGACATAGCATACTTGTTCTCGTTTAAAGAGTAACCTGAATAGCATTTACACATAGACAAACATAAGGCATCGGGGTGATTGTGGTGACAAGTTACAGAGTTGCTAGTATCTGAGAACAGAGAATCGAGGCATTGTCACAGGGTCGTTTCTGTCAGAAAGGTGAAGAGGACGAGGCATTGTGCGTCTTTACTTCGTACACAAGGGCGGTGATGTCTCACAATGGTGTGTGTGTGCAGCGGGGAAAAGGAGGAATGGACTGTAGTAAACTATTCTTCTTCGTGGCTGTCTCGTGTGCTTGATTAGGTTTTCCCTTGGTTGTTAACCCAACCCGTGGCTGTCCTCGCAAACTAGGAAATCATTGATCAGCGAGAGCTGCTCGTTCGGTGATGGAGTTAGGGAGGGGGGGTGTTCCGGGTCAACCATCCGACTGACTCCGTTCTTGTCTAAAGGAAAATATTGAACGGGGACGGAAACCCGTAGGATACATGGTAGCTGGTCATTATTCTTTGCATGTGTCAGTTTTATGAGAAAGAGAGCAGGCAAGAGGGGGTACAACGGGGTTTGTGCTTGAAGTAGGAGAATCGGCTTGCCTGGTCGATGTTAGGGTGGATAGGGTGCATGATGGGACACCAGGGAAAAAGGGAGCTTTTTAGTCAAATTCCACATTCCCTCCTTGTCCCATAGAAACCCTATTACAGAAATTCTTAGTCAATTTCTATATTCATCAGGTCGTTTACTTGCTCCTGTAAAATGATCATTTCAGTTCTCTTTCCTCTGTTTCGTGGACGAGGAGTACAGGAAGTGGCACACAGTCCACAAAGGGCGGGGCCACACTGGACACAGAGGCAACAGGTGAAGATAGTGGCAAAAACGAGTCCCAGGACCTTTAGTGCCTTCCACCCCCAGGTGGACAGGAGGTCCCACAACCAGCCAGTCAGGGACCATGTGCCAGTGTCCATATCCAATTTATCGGATAGTAAATGGAGGCGGGAGATAGCAGAATAAACTGATGGGGCGTTGTCTGGAATAAATACACAACAACTGGACCCTATTACCTTACACACACCACCACGGTCGGCTAACAGGACATCTAAAACTATACGGTGCTGTAGTGTCATGAGCCTGTCTGCAGCGACCTCAGCTGTAATGTTATTTAAGGCGCCAGTTGTTTCGTCTATGGCAGCCTGAACTACACGGGTTAATTGCCGGATGTGGCGACTATTTGCCATAGGTCCCCAGAAAGGGAGAAAACCTTTAAAGAAGTCTCCTCCTTCTTGTCTTGTAGTATCTTCTGCATCTATGACCCCCCTTCGTTGTCTTCTAACTTGGGTCAGAGGGTCAATCAGGTGGTAATTGGCGGGGGCTGTGTAAGTCGGTGGTAATAGGAATGCGAGGTAGCACTTTCCAGACCAGCCTTGGGGCAACCAGGTGCGCGCATGGGGTCCACAAATGAAATAGGTGTTTGGGGCAGTTACTATGGTCGGAAAATCGGGAGCGGGCAGTGTGTATGTCCTATCACACTCGCTGTTCCCCATTACTTCCCCTTTTCCTTTCCCTCTTATGCAAAACCGGCCGTTTTGCGGTACTACCCAACCCCCTTGATCTGTCCGTCTTTGATCGACGGAAAACATTTCCCTGAAGGAAGCAATGTCATGGAACTGGGAGTAACTGATATTTTCGTGATCTTCGGCCCTACCCCAGGTAACAGTGAGATCCACCATTTTAGAAACAGCCTTTACTATTTTGGTCTTTACCTCGTTCCAATTACTCTCGTTTTTCAATTTGGTCGGGGGAATGTTTCTGACTGAGGCAGAGAATATCATGGCTAAGGCATAGGCGGATCCTGAATAACCAAACGGGAGGGAGAAAAAGGGCATTCCCTTATGCATGGAATGTGGCATCAAGCCACAAACCCAAAGTTTGTCTTGTTGACTATGAGCTGGTGTTTATGGAGGGTGGAAATGAATGTATTATTTATAAATTCCTTTCTTCTGTCCTCGAGGTGTGGGGGAAGATCAACATAGGAATGCATAGTGGTATTCTTTACAAACGTGGAAGAAATGTGGAGGGAAAACTGTACATAAGATCCATCCCTGGTAGGCTGCTACACAGCAAACAAGTAACATTGTAAACAGAAAGATCGAGAACCTGCTGTGCAGTAATTTTACATAATTAGTCTTTTTCCATTGACGCACCGCGTCATTTCTCCTCATAATGTCTATGGATTTAATATCAAGATGTCTCTGGACACGAGATCAAAACGTCTCCCAGCAGCCGCTTCACCAAGAGCTTGTTCTTGGGCTTAATTAGCCACCGGTGCGTTATGATCAGGTGCAATGTCTTTAGTCTGTTTTTGGTGAGATCGCAGCCGCGATCGGTATTCCTCTTGAGGAGTGAGTTCTGGAATTGGTGAAATTATATCCGGGGCGTTTGTAGCTGTTGAACAAGGCACAGTGTCTGTGGGTGTAGGTCCAAAAAATTTCCGACAGTGGCTAGCGTGGAGCCATCCTTTGCGTCCTTCTACTTTGACGGCCATCCTTGTGGTCAGGAGGACCAGCTTAGGAACTGTCCATCTCTTCTCCAGGGGGCTGGTACGATCGAAATTTCGCACCAAAATCCAGTCGCCGGGCCTGATGGTGTGTTCTCCAGGCGTGGTGTGGTCTGGAAATACTGCTGTAACCTGTGAACGACAATATTGGAGTGCAGACATCAAGGAAGCCAGGTAATTTGTCAACATATTAGAATCAATGTCAGTCAGTTTTCTAGGAGAAGGGACACCCCAGATGTTAGGAAGTCTCCCGAATGTTATTTCGAAAGGGGACAGTCCCGTCCGGGAATGTGCCACCATTTGCATATAAAAGAGAGCGACCGGGAGGGCAGTGACCCAGTCTATCCCTTTTTCTGCACATACTTTGGCTAGTTTTGTTTTCAAGGTCTAGTTGTGCCTTTCTACCAAGCCAGCTGCCTGAGGGTGTCGGACACAGTGGAATCTCCAGGAATATCCCAATAAAAGAGAAACAGCCTCCATTAATTTGGAGGAGAAAGGCTGTCCATTGTCTGAATAAATGACCCTTGGTAACCCATACCTGGGGAAGAATTCTCTCACTAATTGCTTAGCGGTTGTCTGGGCACCATAGTCTGGGACGGGGTATGCTTCAGTCCATCGTGTCAGTGTACACACTACCACTAGCACATATTTGTACCCTCTGCATCTGTCCATTTGGTTATAATCCATTTGGAGGACTTCGAAAGGATGATCAGGAGGCTGGAATCCACCTTGTTCTACTGGTACACCTTTACCAGGATTAAATTGGCAACATATCATGCAAGTTTTTACTTTTTGTTTGGCTGCAGCTCTCAGATGTTTGTTAAGCCAGATATTCCGTAAACTATCCAGCATACCTTTCTCGCCTAGGTGGGCGGGGCTATGGGCGTGTCAATTATGATTTGTACCATGGAATCAGGGAGAAACCACACTGTTCGGTCTTTGGTCATCCAACCTCGATCTGTCTGGACCCCTCCTTGTTCAGTCCATTTCTTTATTTCATCTGTGGTGGCATGTGTCTGTATGTCTAGCACATCTTTCAAGGGGTCTCTCACTACCATAGTGACAGTCTGTGTTGGTACCTGTGAGTCTGATGTGTTCGCTGGACTCTGGGCTGTCTGTTTAGCAGTCCGGTCCGCTAAGTCATTTCTTTTGGATATGGTGTCTGTAGCTTTGGTATGTGCTTTGCATTTCAGAATAGCTATGGCTGTAGGTAGGTGTATGGCATCTAGTAGGGCTTGAATCAGGGGACCATGTTGTATCTTGGCCCCATGTGAGGTAAGGAAACCTCTTTCCTGCCACAACACTCCAAAATTGTGAACTACACCGAATGCGTATTGGTAATCGGTTTAGATGTTCACTTTCAATTGTTTTGCCCATATGCAGGCCTGTGTCAGAGCGATGAGCTCTGCTGCTTGGGCTGACAGAATGTCAATTCTTCTGGTCTCTATAACTTTACAGTCCGTTGTTACGGCATAGGCTGCCACTAACTCTCCAGCACTTGTCCTCATGCACGACCCATCCACATAGAGTGTTACATCAGGATCTGGGAGTGCAACATCTGTTAGGTCTTGTCTTGGTTTTGTCACTACGTCAATCATTTCCACACAGTCATGTTGTGTCGTGTCATCTGAGCTTGAGGGCAAAAGGTAGCAGGATTCAATACGTTGCATCGTCTGATCTCTATGTGTGGCTGAAAGAGCGTTAGTTCATATCCTGTCAGTCTTGCTACAGTCAGGTGTTGGGTCTGTGTTCTGTTCAGAAGGACTTCCACAGCATGTGGTACTTGTACTATCAGGGGATGTCCTAACACTATTGAATCACTTTGTCTTATGGCCAGGGCTGTAGCCGCAACGGATTTCAGACATGCAGGCAAAGCTTGTGCTACGGGGTCCAGTGTGCTAGAAAAATAAGCACAGGGTCTGTTTCTTCCTGCTTGATCTTGTGTGAGGATGGATAGTGCTGTTCTGTCACGTTCTGTCACAAACAGGGTAAAAGGCTTGCTATAGTTCGGGGTGGCCAGAACTGGTGCTTGACACAGAGCTAGTTTCAGAGCTTCAAATGCTTGGGAGTGTTCCGATGTCCAAGGGAGAGTTGTATGAGTGGCTGCTTCCACTGTGGTTAACTGTATGAGTGGCTTGACTATGTGGGCATACTGAGGGATCATTGTCTGCAATATGAAGTGAGACCAATGAATGCACTGACTTCTTTCTGTGACTTTGGCTGTGGAATTGTCGAAATCAGTTGGATTCGTTCTTGCGTTAGTTGCCTACCCTCTTTCGACAGCGAATGTCCTAAGTAAGCTACTTGCTGTGCGCAGAACTGTAATTTTGAGGGAGATACCTTGTGACCTTTGTCTGTCAGGAAATGTAGGACTGTGAGAGATGCTTTTTCACATTCTGGTTCTGTCCTTGCTGTGATGAGGATGTCATCTACATACTGTATCAACGCTGTGTTGGCAGGCATATTGATACTGTCAAGTTGTCTTTTTAGTGCTTGGCTGTAGATGCTTGGACTTTCTGTATAGCCTTGGGGAGCTCTAGTGAACCTGAAGCTTCGTCCTTTTAAACTGAATCCGAAAAGATATTGACTGTCGGGATGTATAGGAATGCTGAAAAACGCATTCTTCAAGTCGATGACTGTGAAAAATGCAGCTTCGGGATCTATGGCCGTCAATAGTGAAGAAATATCTGGGACCACCGGATATTGTGGGATCACACATTTGTTCAGTTCTCGGAGGTCAACCACCAGTCGGTAGACCGGGGGTGCCTGAGGGTCAGTCCTTTTGAGGACCGGAAGAACTGGAGAATTGCAAACATTTGAATCAGTCTCGATCACCACACCATGCTCTATGAGTTCTTGGATTATTTTTAGTAAGGCTTGTTCAGCCTCGGGTGGAATCTTATATTGTCGTATACGGGGTAAGACTACACCCTCCTTGAGTGTGACTTGATGTGGGGTGATGTCCATGTAACCGACATCAGTCGAGCTTTTTGCCCACAAATGTTGTGGGATGTCTTTTAGTCTGGGGTCGAATTCTTTGACTGTGAAATGTCCTTTGAAATCTCGTAGGAACAATTTTACTCCTTCCGGTGAACAGCATATTACTGCTCCTAGTTCTTTGAGTGTCTTGATTCCTAGTAAATTCTCTGGGCACGTTTCTGTAAGGACCAAATCAGTAGTACGTGTCAGAGGGCCTACTCCTAAAGAGACTTGTTCAGATACTTTGTTTATGATCGGTTTTCCTGAAAAGCCCAGAGATATGTTATGTGAGCCAGAGAGAGGAACCTCTGGGACTTCCTTATGACTTATGGTAGTCCTACTCGCCCCTGTGTCTATGAGGAATTTTCTGTCTTGTCCCAGTAAGTGAGCTTGTACATATGGACCTTTCTGATCCACTGGAACTGGGATAAGGGGCAAGTCACTTTCTCTCTCAAGGCTGTCTCATGCGCATGGTTCAAACTCGGGCTAATCTGACTGTGCGTACTGGTACATCTGTGTGGCAGCAGTAGCGGGCGTCTGAACCTATGGCGGCGTAATGGTTTGAGGCTGCTGAGTGTTACCTGGTCTAGGAGTGTGAGGGCGTTCTTTCGTCTTTCCGGTCGCTATGTTATGTTTTAGAACTGGACATTCCCTCACAAAATGGCCCTGCTGCTTGCAGTAGTTGCAAGTACCTTTATTGGCCCCCACATTACCTTTAGGGCCCGTATTTACTGGTGCCGTCTGTGCAACCAGTACTTTCATTTTTGTGTCTTTTACTCTTTTCTTTTCCTGTTCCTGTTCCTGTTCCTCCCTTATTCTGTTGTGGTGGTACTGTAACATCTGTAACATTTGTGAAGGACTATTTGCTTGCCAGGTACTCTCAATTTTCAACACTCTATTTCTGATGGGGGGTAAGGCGTTGTCCACCAATTTGGACACAAAAAGATGAGGATATGCCTCGCTGCTATGTGCGAGTCCACTATTTATAGAGAAACATTTCTCCAATCTGGTGTAGTAATCACCCGTATCCTCGTCTGGCTTTTGTTTACAGGCAGAAATGGCATCCCAATCTTCCTTTTTCGTTGTCAATAACAGAGGCAAGACCTGTATGAGGAGACTGGGCAGTTCTCTTACGCGTTCACCTAGACCTTCACCTGGTTTTCTGTCTGTCTCTTCTTGTTCTAGGGCAGTCCACGTGATCTTTTTACCACCCACCTCCCAGTCCTTTTCCTTCAATTTGTCAAATATGCCGGTAGGTAGAATTACCTTGAGGAGTATTATTATATCTGGATATGTAAAACTACCCATTTGGAGGATATCTTTCAACTCTCTATGGAATCCTCCGGGATCTTTTTCGTGAGAGGGCACCATCTTTTTCATTTCCAATATCTCTAATTTGGTGAGGGGAGTATACACATGTATTCGTTGCAGTGTACCATCTGGCTGGGGTATGGGGTGGACTTCTCGTAAAGGATATTGGCCTATACTGTAAGGTTCATGATCTGATGAAGCTAAGGTAAGTTGCAGGAAACGGAGGCGCAGGTCCAGAATGGTGTTGATCAATTCCGGTCCTCGAGACCTCCATCTATCCGTCACTATTTCCTGTAACAATTTGTATAGCTTATCTGGTTGGTGGGAGTTATTCTCGTATAAGGTAGCCAGGTGTTGGACCATATAAATACCTGCTATTCGTTGTTCTGCTCGGGGAAGAGCCAAATACATTTGTGCTACTATATCTGGGCCATACACCCGGTGCTGTGATATCCAATGGGTGGCAGACCGGGCCAATTCTTTTTCTTGTTGGGTAAGGGGAGGCTCATTGTCCATCCATTCATCTAGGGCTCTTTCCGTGGACTGAAAAAGATCTTCCGAAGAAGGATCTAATCTTTTAATTTTCTGCGACATTCGCGGGGTTCGCCACTTGGGGCCAGGACAATGTCGCGCTACACCCAGGAAATTCATTTTATCTAGTGTCGGACCCTCATCTTCCTCTGAGTCGTCCTCCTGTGTGACTTTCTCAGAGTGAATAGTGACAATTTTCTTAACCAATCTTTTAGTTATTTTGTCGATCTGATGTCCCAGATCGTGTGCTCCTCTGTGTATCTGATCACTAAGGTCTATTAACTCAGAGTCTACGCTTCCATTACCCGGGTCTAGTTCCCGGATCAGACAATTCATGATGAACCGCAGGAGCAGTCCTCTGATGGGAACTTTTCTGTTTTTCATGACCTGGACCAGAGTATCCGGACCTTCATTTGTCCATATGAATTCGTAAACTCTATCCAAATGCTTCGTTATATCAGGGACCTTTTGGAGTTGACCCACGGCTAGTCTTAATCTCTCTGATATCGTGGTCATTGGGTCACTACCGGGTTCGGGGTCGTAAGGACACTCCAGAGGCGGGACATCGTCTTTATCCTCAGCCCCGTTCCCGGACACTCCTAAATCAAAGGTAGAACCGCCGGCTACTAGTTCAGGAGCACGTGTAGATGGGCGTGTTCTAGGCATGTTTACATAAGCGGGGGTGGTTCGGACAGATAGGCAGGGAGGAAATTTTCGGGAGCAGTGGGAATTACTTTCACTGGGGACTTGGGGTGTTTTTCTACAATTTCTTCAGACAAAACGGGATAAATACAGGAAACAAGAGTGTTTCCCTCTCTCTCTACCTGTTCAGCTAAGACATTCTCACCTTCTTCCTGTAATTGCTTTTCTTTAGGCTGTTCCGACATTCTCTTATTTTTCTCGACTTTCCCTAGTTCTTTCTGGGCCCTCCTATGCGCTTCCTTATGCCATAACTCAATGGCTTCTGTCTGTGAGGGCCTCGCCTTTCTTTTCCATAACTCTTCCTCCACTCTCATAATGCATTCTATATCCCATGTACCCGCGGCAGGCCATCTATACGCCATTTCTGATTTCTCGGTATAGTCTACCCAAAGGTCTAAAAATAATATGGCACTCAATCCATGTTTGTTGTACATGAAATATCCAGGCGTATCTCTAGGCGGGACTTTAACTGGTTTCTCTAACAGATTCCTTTTGGTGCCAATTGTACGTAATTTGGAAAACAGAGGCATTCTTAAACTCAACAAATTACGAACATACAAAAACGAACACTTTATACACTAGAATATAGTGCAACCATACCGGTCTCACGAATGAGACTCGTCTTTACCGTTTTCCAAAAATGGAACCCGTCTTTATACTATCTCAGTGGTACTCACCAAGAAGCAAAACTTGAAGACCTGGTCATCGGACTCTTGACGCTTGCGCAGGAATTCGGGGCTCCAAAGACCTCGGACTCGGCGTTCTCACTGGTCGGGCTCTGGGTTGGGACACTCCGCTATCTTCTTCACCGCCTCGTGTGGATGATCAGTCGCAGTCTGCCTCCTCCTCGTCTCGAGGGCGTTAGCGGGAACACCCCGCTGTTGTGCACTTGAAGTCCGTCGAAAGTATGGAAGGGACAAGGACCCGACTTACATCGCCGGCGCATAGGGAAGAGGGAGCGTCCCTGTTCAGGCGCCAATTAATGTGGTAAATAAAAAACTAGTTATTTACGCCGTTCGGAATTTCTATAATTACCCAAGAAAATGGTAATGCATAAAATGAGGAGCAGAGTCCGTGGTCTTCGAGTTGAAAGGGTTTTATTCCAGAAATCGAGTTAAGGGAGAGCTCCTTCACCAAGCGGGTTCAGGAGTAGTCTACTTTGCTTGAAACATAACAGCACTTATATACAGTACGAGTACAATCAAAAGAAGGAGTTTCCCTTAGACTTGATTCAATCATTTCATGATGTAATTATACAGAAGACATAGCATACTTGTTCTCGTTTAAAGAGTAACCTGAATAGCATTTACACATAGACAAACATATTGCATCGGGGTGATTGTGGTGACAAGTTACAGAGTTGCTAGTATCTGAGAACAGAGAATCGAGGCATTGTCACAGGGTCATTTCTGTCAGAAAGGTAAAGAGGACGAGGCATTGTGCGTTCTTTACTTCGTACACAAGGGCGGTGATGTCTCACAATGGTGTGTGTGTGCAGCGGGGAAAAGGAGGAATGGACTGTAGTAAACTATTCTTCTTCATGGCTGTCTCGTGTGCTTGATTAGGTTTTCCCTTGGTTGTTAACCCAACCTGTGGCTGTCCTCGCAAACTAGGAAATCATTGATGAGCGAGAGCTGCTCGTTCGGTGACGGAGTTAGGGAGGGGGGGTTTTCCGGGTCAACCATCCGACTGACTCCGTTCTTGTCTAAAGGAAAATATCGAACGGGGACGGAAACCCGTAGGATACATGGTAGCTGGTCATTATTCTTTGCATGTATCAGTTTTATAAGAAAGAGAGCAGGAGGTGTACAACGGGGTTTGTGCTTGAAGTAGGAGAATCGGCTTGCCTGGTCGATGTTAGGGTGGATAGGGTGCATGATGGGACACCAGGGGAAAAGGGAGCTTTTTAGTCAAATTCCACAGTGCTTGTATATTTCTTCTGAGTGTTATGTTATGTTATATCACTTGTAAAGCGCATAGCTATCCTGGCACAGGGACGTCCCAGTGCTGACTACCAGGAAGAGAGGAAGGGAAGGAAACTACCAATCAGCGAAAGAGAAAGGTCTTCACCGCCCTTCTGAAGGCTAGAAGGATGGGAATGCTTCTGATGGAAAGAGGCAAAAAAATTCCAGAGGGTCGGCGCAAGGACCTTGAATGTACGTCCACCCGCTCTGTTTCAGTGAGACCGAAGGACTCGTGCCAGGTGGAGGTCGGCCGATAAGAGAGCACATGTCGGGATGTAGGGATGGCATAGATAACTCAAAATTGCTGGGCCTGAGCCTTCAAGAATTTTGTGAGCAAAGCATAGCGCTTTAACATGGATTCTCTGCTCTGTAGGCTGCCAGTGAAGGCGACGCAGAAGGCCGGAGACCAAGCAGTGTCTAGGTAGGGTAAACAGCGTCCGGGCTGCAGCGTTCAGGGTGAGCTGCTTCCTTTTGGTCACAGCCCTATTGGAGCCAAGGAGCAGACCATTGCAATAGTCCAGCCTGGCTGGAACACTGGCTTGAACAATCAGCTGGCGAGTGGGGGGTAAAAAACAACAATATGGGGTTGAGGCCACGCAGCAAGCTAAAACAGGCACCTGCAACAGACTTGGCATGATCTTCAAGGGTAAGGGCGCCATCGACCCAAATGTCTAGATATTTTGCGACGGTTTTCAGCAGAGGGGGAGTGCCAAGGTTCGGAGGCCACCAATTGCTGCCCCAGAGATGAGTCTCTACCTATTAGAAGGATCTCAGATTTAGTGGAGTTCAGTTGGAGTCAATTAGCCTCCATCCAAGCGGAGTTGGCGGTCAGGTCCTCCTGAAATTTAGCGGCAGTTAGCAGCATTTAGAGTGTTCCTTAGAAAGTTTCTGAAACTGGCCTAGATAAGTTTCGTCTGGAAGTAGTCGGTCATTCGTAGTTATGAAGTCTTAATTTTAAAATTCCGGTAATGTATGTTATATAAGTATAAAATAGCATCTTGTACTTTTGAAATGTTTAATAATTTTTTCAATTTTTTATCTTTGTTGGAACGTCATTAACTAATTCAACTTAAGGTTCTTACGGTGAACACTTCTCAGTCAATATATTTTTTTAATCTAATAGTAGAAAACAATCTTTCGCATAACTTCATAACAACATCCTTCATTGTTTACAGATAGGACCCATTTAGTATATGCATAGTAACCTTCATCATGAAAGTATGGTTATCTACTGAACATAATCGTTCTCTTCAAACCCAATTTGACCAAGAAATTGAGTCCGAGATGGAGGCGGAAGAGGAAGACTCATCGCGTACCTCTCAGATTAAAGGGTCAGTAATTACTTGACCGACCACCCAAAGGAAAATGAAATAATGGATAATATTGATGCAACTGGAACTGATCTACTGGGACGATGGTTACAAAGTTTGGAGGTCACTGGGTCAACCAGTGCCTCTATGTTAGAGGTGATGGTGATCCTCCAAAAGACTTTACAAGGCATATTAGGGGTATCAATTTTAAACAATGAAATCCTAAAGTCACAATCTGTACAGTTTAAAAATATGATTGGGGAACTGACACAGATTAAAGAAGAAATGCCTATGTTAGTTAGACCTGTAGGAGGTCCACTGGAAATGAAGGAGGGGATGGAGGAAGAAGTAGTAAGGGTTATTGAACCACAGAAGGAAAAACCAAGCACATATGTCTCACGTTGTCCGATGATTACAAAAAGATGTGGGGAAGGGAGGTATTACAAGCAATACATCCCGAGACCAAGAATAGGAAGACTTCACAAATGCAATTGTCTAACCCCAAGTCGTTAAGGTAGCAGAAAAAGAGCAAGGCCAGAAATAACGGTACAAAAGGGGGTGGTGATGGACGGAGCATCTGAATCAATCAAACACTCACACCCAGTCAAAAGATCTGGGTTTAATCCTTCAACGTTCTTTAGCCCACTCTACCACCCCAGTTCAGACATGGCTATATGCAAATCAGTCTGACCCTGTGCCTCATGGGAACAGTCCAGCCCGAACTGCCAAGCCATGTCTTCGCTGGACCGGAAACAAGCTTCCGAGGACCGGTTTCTGGCATTCCAGACGTCTTCAGCACGGCTTGCTTGAATCCAGTGGCAAAGTGAGCAAGGGACTCATGTCTGAGCATACCCTGCCACACTTATGGCGGCCAAAAACGGTACAAAAGGGGGTGGTGATGGACGGAGCATCTGAATCAATCAAACACTCACACCCAGTCAAAAGATCTGGGTTTAATCCATCACCGTTCTTTAGCCCACTCTGCCACCCGAGTTCAGACATGGCTATATGCAAATCAGTCGGACCCTGTGCCTCATGGGAACAGTCCAGCCCGAACTGCCAAGCCATGTCTTCCCTGAACCGGAAGCAAGCTTCCGAGGACCGGTTTCTGGCATTCCAGCCATCTTCAGCCCGGCTTGCTTGAATCCAGTGGCAAAGTGAGCAAGGAACTCACGTCTGAGCATACCCTGCCACACTTATGGCGGCCAAAAGCAGTACAAAAGGGGGTGGTGATGGACGGAGCATCTGAATCAATCAAACACTCACACCCAGTCAAAAGATCTGGGTGTAATCCATCACCGTTCTTTAGCCCACTCTGCCACCCCAGTTCAGACATGGCTATATGCAAATCAGTCTGACCCTGTGCCTCATGGGAACAGTCCAGCCCGAACTGGCAAGCCATGTCTTCCCTGGACCGGAAACAAGCTTCCGAGGACCGGTTTCTGGCATTCCAGCCGTCTTCAGCCCGGCTTGCTTGAATCCAGTGGCAAAGTGAGCAAGGAACTCACGTCTGAGCATACCCTGCCACACTTATGGCAGCCAAAAACGGTACAAAAGGGGGTGGTGATGGATGGAGCATCTGAATCAATCAAACACTCACATGCCAGAAACCAGTCTTTGGAAGCTTGTTTCCGGTCCAGGGAAGACATGGCTTGGCAGTTCGGGCTGGACTGTTCCCATGAGGCACAGGGTCAGACTGATTTGCATATAGCCATGTCTGAACTGGGGTGGCAGAGTGGGCTAAAGAACGGTGATGGATTAAACCCAGATCTTTTGACTGGGTGTGAGTGTTTGATTGATTCAGATGCTCCGTCCATCACCACCCCCTTTTGTACCGCTTTTGGCTGCCATAAGTGTGGCAGGGTATGCTCAGACGTGAGTCCCTTGCTCACTTTGCCACTGGATTCAAGCAAGCCGGGCTGAAGACGGCTGGAATGCCTGAAACCGGTCCTCGGAAGCTTGTTTCCGGTCCAGGGAAGACATGGCTTGGGAGTTCGGGCTGGACTGTTCCCATGAGGCACAGGGTCAGACTGGCTTGCATATAGCCATGTCTGAACTGGGGTGGCAGAGTGGGCTAAAGAACGGTGATGGATTAAACCCAGATCTTTTGACTGGGTGTGAGTGTTTGATTGATTCAGATGCTCCGTCCATCACCAACCCCTTTTGTACCGCTTTTGGCCACCATAAGTGTGGCAGGGTATGCTCAGACGTGAGTCCCTTGCTCACTTTGCCACTGGATTCAAGCAAGCCGGGCTGAAGATGGCTGGAATGCCAGAAACCGGTCCTCGGAAGCTTGTTTCCGGTCCAGGGAAGATATGGCTTGGCAGTTCAGGCTGGACTGTTCCCATGAGGCACAGGGTCAGACTGATTTGCATATAGCCATGTCTGAACTGGGGTGGCAGAGTGGGCTAAAGAACGGTGATGGATTAAACCCAGATCATTTGACTAGGTGTGAGTGTTTGATTGATTCAGATGCTCCGTCCATCACCACCCCCTTTTGTACCGCTTTTGGCCGCCATAAGTGTGGCAGGGTATGCTCAGACGTGAGTCCCTTGCTCACTTTGCCACTGGATTCAAGCAAGCCGGGCTGAAGATGGCTGGAATGCCAGAAACCGGTCCTCGGAAGCTTGTTTCCGGTCCAGGGAAGATATGGCTTGGCAGTTCGGGCTGGACTGTTCCCGTGAGGCACAGGGTCAGACTGATTTGCATATAGCCATGTCTGAACTGGGGTGGCAGAGTGGGCTAAAGAACGGTGATGGATTAAACCCAGATCATTTGACTAGGTGTGAGTGTTTGATTGATTCAGATGCTCCGTCCATCACCACCCCCTTTTGTACCGCTTTTGGCCGCCATAAGTGTGGCAGGGTATGCTCAGACGTGAGTCCCTTGCTCACTTTGCCACTGGATTCAAGCAAGCCGGGCTGAAGACAGCTGGAATGCCAGAAACCAGTCCTCGGAAGCTTGTTTCCGGTCCAGGGAAGACATGGCTTGGCAGTTCGGGCTGGACTGTTCCCATGAGGCACAGGGTCAGACTGATTTGCATATAGCCATGTCTGAACTGGGGTGGCAGAGTGGGCTAAAGAACGGTGATGGATTAAACCCAGATCTTTTGACTGGGTGTGAGTGTTTGATTAATTCAGATGCTCCGTCCATCACCACCCCCTTTTGTACCGCTTTTGGCTGCCATAAGTGTGGCAGGGTATGCTCAGACGTGAGTCCCTTGCTCACTTTGCCACTGGATTCAAGCAAGCCGGGCTGAAGACGGCTGGAATGCCAGAAACCGGTCCTCGGAAGCTTGTTTCCGGTCCAGGGAAGACATGGCTTAGCAGTTCGGGCTGGACTGTTCCCATGAGGCATAAGGTCAGACTGATTTGCATATAGCCATGTCTGAACTGGGGTGGCTGAGTGGGCTAAAGAACGGTTATGGTTTAAACCCAGATCTTTTGACTGGGTGTGAGTGTTTGATTGATTCAGATGCTCCGTCCATCACCACCCCATTTTCTACCGCAAGGCCAGAAATAACCCCTTCGGATGAGAAAGTGCCTCCAGGCGCCAAAAAAGTTTCTATAGATAGTTCTGGGGAAATTGAGAGAAAAGAAAAATTGGGCTTTAAGGCGAGAGGAATGGAGAAGTGCTTAGGTACAAGCCCCAGTTACCCTAATATTGGTAGTGACCCCAGGAAGAGCAATACCAATAAGAAACGCAGTACAAACAGGCCAGAGTCAAAAGCAGGGGGTCCTTCGGGTACCCAGCAAGAAGGATACCCGGATCTGTGGCTTTTCTTGGAACCATTAGAGCAGTGAAAAGGTGGGAAATAAGTAAGAAAATTAAAACCCCTAAATCGTTCCCAACTCCTTTTCAAAATGTGCAAGCTTATATTTTGTTAGCACAGAGGATCTTAAAGAAGTAGGGTTCACGACAAATAACAGTGGGGGGAAGTAACTAAGCTACTCCTGTATTCAGCTTTAGTTAAAGCAACTCTGGAAAAAGCAGAATCTGAGTTGCTAAAGGAAGGAATTAAACTGATAAAAAGAGAAGATATGCTGACAAATAAGCAGGGTAAGTCATTCCTTAGTAACCATGCAGGGTTGGGTGTACGGCAAATAAGGATGATTAATCACTGTAGAGGTAACAAGGAAGGATTGGAAATTACTATATCCCCGAATGAATTAAGGAGTGATGATGATGTAGATATATTAGCTGGGAACAGCTATAGAGCCTTAGCATCCGTGGACTATAGGTAGAGGGGGGCCTGAGTGAAATTGATTAGGAGTTTGGGACGTCGCACAGCTTTGCGATAATTTCTTGGAATATAAACGGCTATAAAAGAATAGTGTCCCAAGAGAGTTTTACTAATATTCTAAAGAGTCCTGATACTGTGTGTCTGCAAGAGACCTGGCTGTGCTATGAAACCCTTGCCACTGAAACTACGGTTATGGAGGGGTTTGCCCACCACTCGAAGGCCGCAAGGAGGAATCCGTGTGGTAGACCCTCAGGTGGTCTACTGACATTGGTGTCCACTAAAATTGCCAGAAAAATAGAAACCCTCGATTTAAGCTGTAAGTGGGCATTAGGGAGTAGAGTATTGACTCTGAATGAAGATCCTTGTTATGAAGGTGTATGTATTATTAATGTGTACATCTAGAGGGGAAAGATGACTGTAAGGTGAACCTGGGAAAATTAACAAAGGATATGGATAAGTTATGTGATTCCTACCCGCATGATGTGTTTCTAATGCTGGGGGATTTTAACCATAGATTAGATCCTGGGAGAATAGACTCTTGGAGTAGAGAATTACTAAAAGCTTATAATATAGGGTCTGCCATGTTCCCCAGCGGAGAAATTTCACATCAAGATATGGCCTTAGGTCAATTATTGGGTTCTATGGGCCTTTTATGCGTAAATGGTAGAATGGAATTTGATCGGCCGGCAAGTCGTACATTCACGCTGGGTCAGCAACTGTGCCTGATAGATTATGTTTATACACACGCTTGGAGCTTCAAATTAATTAAATACTTCGAAGTGATTAGGGTGGAAGGGAGTGTCCATTATCCTCTGCTGACTAAATTATATGCAAAAAGGGGTAGACAGAGAGAACAAGTCTTCCAAGTACAGGGTGAATATCCTAAGCGGCTCACGACCTGTATATCTGATGGGCACATTAAAAAAATTAAGTGGTGTTCAGCAGTTAATGGTATTAGAAAATTTGCCACATGAGATTGATATTGCCTGGTACGCAAATTCAATAAGCCAGCTGGTAGATTGTTTAAGGGTAAAACTAAAATATGGTAAACCAGGTGAAGCCAGGAGTAAAAGATTAAACATTAATAACAGACCCTGGTACGATGACGAATGCCGTAAAGCGAAAGCTTGTATCAGGCAAAAGGAAAGAAGACTCTGAGGACGATTCAATGGGGAACGTTTAACTGACCTTCGGAAGTTAAAGATAAAGTATAAAACAACTATCAGAAATAAAAAAAGAAACTTTAAAGACAGATGCTGAGCAAATTTGCTAGAGGCAATTGAAGATAAGAATGTGAAGGGCTTCTGGAAGTTGGTGCAAGAAAGCTTCGGTAAAGCGCAGGCCTCTTTGCAGTGTTCGGTTTCCGAGGATAAATTGGTGGATTATCTGGCAGAAATCTACGGGAAGTGGCCAATTGATGATAGAGTAAGAACATTAGTATGGCCAAGTGTGAGAGAAGAGCTAAGAGAGCATTTTACCCAAAGCCACATTAGGATGATTATCTCAAGCTTAAATTTAACTCGCGCAGCTGGGCCTGATAATTTGCCGGCCATAGTGTTGAAAACTAACCCAGATTGGTGGGCTGAGTTTTTTGCATATATGTTTCAGGGGATCCTCAATACAGGGATTGTGCCAGAAAACTGGAAAGGAGAATTCGTTAGACCTATCCACAAAAAAGGCGATGTAAATGCTCCTAAGAACTACAGATTAATAAACCTTTTGGATATAGGAGAAAAGGTATGCACCAAAGTAGTCTTGGGATTACTAAAAGAGTGGGTAGAAGAAAATCAGATTGTGCCCCCAGAACAGGGAGGGTTCAAAGAAGGTCACTTAACTGTGAACCACTGCTATGCTCTAGGGGCAATAGCGAGGAAGTCGATTGAGCAGAGTGGCAGCCTTTTTTTCTGCTTCGTGGACTTCCGCGCAGCATTTGACCTGGTGGACTGGGGGAAGCTGTGGTCGACCCTGATAGGTTATAATAACCCTGATGACATACTGAGCCTGATTCAAGTGCTGCATTCAGAAAACTGGGCCAAGATAATCTTAGATGCAGAGGGAGGTTTGTCCCAGAAAATCAAAATTGGCAACGGGCTGAGACAAGGGTGTGTTCTGTCCCCTCTGCTCTTTTCCCTGTTTATTGCAGATCTGCCACAAACTTCAAGGGGGGTAAGCCAGGAAACATATTTCGTGTCTACACTATGCGGATGACCTGGTAATTATGGACCAGACAGAGATCGGTCTACAACGAAAATTACATAGGTTTAAAGAATATTGCCAAGTCAAAAAACTTGTAGTTAATATGGAGAAGACTAAGATTTTATGTTTCGGTAGAAGGAAAACTAGGTTCTCCTGGTATCTGGGTAATGAAAAATTGGAAAAAGTAACTGAATATAGATAACTGGGGATGTGGTTTCAAAGAAACTTGCATTGGCACACTCACCTGGAGGTACTAAAATTGAGGACTTCGGCCTCGTTGAAGGGATTAAAAAGATTTAATTGTGTGTATTGGGAAATGTCGGACAGACCAGTTCTAAAAGCTTATTCAGCCATGGTGCCACCTCAATTTTTGTATGGTGCAGAGATATTATATCTTAGTGGCAAAAATAGCTGGGATGTTGAGGAGGGAAACAGTTTGAAAAATCACTTTTCGCTGCCTAAATCTTCTATGGTAAAGGCAGTGAGACTTGAAATGGGAACCACCTCATGGGGTATTATAACGTGTATGGCCCTTCTACGATTCTGGCAACGTGTGAGCTTGGGCCAAGATCTTAAAATCTCACAATGGTGCCAGAATGAAATTATAAAAAGTGATTTAAACTGGGCAAAAGAAACTAGAGTTATAGTCCGCAATGCTTATGGTCAGCTAAAGATTGAACTGCGACCCCAGTCCCTTCAACCTGAGATCAATAAGAGAGAGTTTAAGATGCGGGGATTCGAAGTCTCCCAAGCACAGGATCAAGACTATCTTTCTAGGAAAAGCTCAGTTCTTCATATGGTCAGAGTGTGGCAAAAAGATCAACATTTCCCTTATATTGACAGGCTACCCAGTTGCCAGCTAAGGAGCGAAGTGTTAAGACTAATAATTGGGGTAAATCCAGGTTATGTGAGTAAAGAGATGAAAAGCTTTATGCTAAATAATGAAAGAAAATGTACTTGCACTTTAGGAACAACTTGTAATATCAAACACATTTTATTAGATTGCCAGAAGTTGTTAGAACTGCGAATACAATTTTTATGTCCGATTTTTTAAAAGTATGATATTAAAAATAGGTTGCAAGCAGTAAACCTGTTACAGGAAATGGTCAATGGGGAAATATATAAAGAAGGTTAAGGAGTTCCTAAAATGTAAGGATTAGCGAGAGGTTTAGGCCAAGCGTATTAGGCGTCAGAGAAACATTAGATTAAAAATCATGTGACATCAAATATTTTTATATTTTATGATTTTAAATTGAAATTGTGTTTTAGAAAATTTTGAAAAAATGCTAGTTTTTATTGTTTTGCTCTTCGTGAGGATGTTCGGTTTTTAGATGGTGTTGAGAAGCTGTATAACTTGGATTTTATTATGATGTGTCTTATTTATTTGGTTTCTTTGATGGTTGTAATAGACCGAATAGAGTTTTACTGAACTGAACTGAACTACTGGACATGTGTCTTATCAGACTCCAAATATGTTTGAGAAATTCAAATGATTCAAACTTTTTTTCCCAACATATAATTTAAAAGTTAAAATTAAAAGTGTGACGCCTCCCGACGCCTGATTGCTATGCTGCTAGTACTGGCCAGGCGTAGGGTGGCCATGTGTTGGGGGCGCTGACCTGCTCCTAGAGTCGAGAGCTGGCTTGAGGATGCCTCTTGGTGTCAGACTCTGTTATCTGAGTTCTGGGACTTGCTACCTGCCAGGTCCCGACCGGTTGACATCTGGGGCCCTTTGGTAACTAACCTCCTCTTCCGTACCCATTCCAGTGGCGCTGCCTCTCCCGTGCCCCCCCACGGCCCTGGGTCCGCGGCGGTCACCGGCGCTGGTCGGTGACTGCCCCCCATCTCCTCATTGATTCCCCCGTCTTGTGGCACCCATCACTGTTGCCCTGGCCGAGTGTGTGACCCTCAAGAAGGGAGAGATCCCTGTGAAATGATGTTGTGATTCTGACTTAATATACTTATGCTTCTTGCCAGGTGTAGTCTACTCGTTTCCGAACACTTGACTTGACTTGAATGAATGAATGAATGAATGAATGAATGAATGAATGAATTTATATGGGCGCAACTTAACCCGAAGGCATCAAGGCGCATCAGATGGAAAAACAACTGAGTGGTCAGAGGCAAATGAAGGAAGCAGATTTTACAGGTAGGATTCTGCAAATAGCCAGGTTTTTAGATTTTTCCGGAAAAGGGCAAGAGATGGCTGGCCCTTAAGGTCAGCGGGAAGCGTGTTCCATAGTTTGGGGGCGAGGGAGAAAAAGGCCCTCCCTCCCCATCTGGCCTTAAGGATCCGGGGAGTCGCCAGAAGGTTTTTGTGAGCCGATCTCAGGGCCCTGCCCGGGGGTGTAGAAGGACTCGAGAGATCCAATGTCCTCAGCACCCAGGCCGTGTAAGGCACGGTAGGTCAGAACCAGAACTTTAAAGTTAATTCTGGCTTGGACCGGTACCAGTGGAGACTTTTTCTGATTTCTGTGACAGAAACACGCCTAGGGGCATTCACCACAAACCTGGCTGCAGCATTCTGGATGATCTGGAGGCGCTGAATAAGCTTTTTGCAAATGCCAAGGTGGAGGGCATTGTAAAAGTCCAGGCGAGGTGAGTTGAGGGCTACTACAACTTGTTTCCGAGCCTCAGGGGAGAGGAAGTGTACTAATTTCCTGAAAATCCTCAAAACCCCACAGCAGGTCGAGACAGTTTTGTTCACTTGTTTGTCAAACGCCAGTGTGGTGTTAAAGGTGACCCCCAAATTTCTGGCGGCAAGGGACCGCTTGGGACAGGTTCCAACGGAGGGTGGCCACCAGTCATCCGACCATAGATCTTGTTTGCCACCAAAGATGAGGATCTCGTTTTTTTTCCCCATTGAGCTTGAGGAAGTTTGAGGACATCCAACCTGCCACGGCTTCCATGCATTTCTTGAAATTAAGGGCCGTGGACACCACAGAATGAGATATGGAGACCATTATCTCAGTGTCGTCAGCGTACGATAGGATTTCCAATCCGTAAGATCTGACAAGCCTTGCAAGTGGGGCCACATATATGTTGAACAGAGTAGGGCTCAAAGATGAGCCCTGCGGGACCCCACAATGCAAAGGCTTGGCAGAGGAAAGGAAGTCACCCAGTTTGACCTGTTGGGCACGTTGGTTAAGGAAGGATGTCAGAAGACTGAGAGCCAGTCCTTCCACTCCCATCTCACCGAGCCGCCTAGACAAGATGGATAAGGACAGGGTGTCGAAAGCGGCTGTAAGGTCGCGCAGGATCAGGATGGTAGAATGACCTCTGTCGACCTTAGCTCGGATGTTGTTGACCACCACTGTGAGTGCAGACTCGGTGCTGTGCGCCTTTCGAAAGCCATGCTGTGAGGAATCAAGCAGGCTAGCATTGTCAAGAAAGGCGCTGAGGTGGTAGTTGAGGTGGGCCTCAAGCATTTTGGCTGGGGCAGGGAGAAGGGATATAGGACAAAGGTTTTTAAGGGTACCATGATCCAAAGTTGGCTTTTTCAATAAGGGTTTTACAATAGCCAGCTTCCATGATGCAGGGAAGACGCCATTAGAAATTGCCATATTCATTACTTCCAGGTAAGGGGGGAGGAGGACTTCCCTGCAGTTTTTCAATATTTTGAGAGGGCAGGGGTCCAGAGGGGAGCCCGATTTAAGGTTATCAAGGAGAGCATTTAAACCTTCATAGGATAGGGGGGGGAAATTGGACAAGCGTCCTGGGGATACCAAGGTCAGAGCAGGGTGGGGCAGTGGGTCCGGCGGCAAGGCAGAGTCTTGAATAGAATTGAGGGGTTCTAAAGCGGAGTGAATATCCACGATCTTGGTGTGAAAAAACATGGATATCCAGTCACATAGTTCTTGAGAAGGGACAGTGGGGTCTGGAGACGGAGTGAGAAATAGAGAGTCCACAATTTTAAAAAGATCTCTAGGTGAGCTGAGGAAAGTGGTCAGGTCGGTAAAATAGGATAGTTTAGCCACTAGAATTGCGGCCTTATAGCCTGTAATTAGACTTTTATGTTTGATCCTTTCATCAGGGTCAAGGTGAGCTCTCCAGAGTCGTTCTTGTCTCCTACATTCCTGCCTACGTAATCTAAGGGAGTCAGAGAACCAAGGGGCTGACAGGCGTTTCCTGGCGCAGTAATGGGGTTTGACAGGGGCAAGAAATGGCGTTAATCAGCTCCTGCGCTGCAGGATCCGTATCAGATTTGGAAGAGGAGATGAGGTTGGCAATGAAGGGGCTAAGGGTTACGTTGTTGAGGCCTCTATTGTTCCTTTTGAGAGTCCAGGCATTATGTTCCTTTGGAGACAGATCCTGTTGCCCGGGATCGAACTCAAAGGGGACAGCCTTATGATCAGACCATGAGAGGGAAATGGGAGTGCCTACTTCCAATCTAGGGTCATTTGTTAAGACCCCTTCCAACGTATGGCCTGCTGAGTGGGTGGGATATCTCACTTTTTGTAGAAGCACACAAGAGGCCAGGGAATCCACAAGCGATATGGTATCGGGCGAGTTGGAACTTTCTAAATGAAACTTGAAATCCCCAAGGATAGAAAAATTGGGCAGATCAATATAAGGTTCAAGGACTTCCAAAAGATTGGCGGAAAAGGCCGACCTGGGACCAGGTTTGTATTGTGTCCATTTGAGCTGCTGCGTAGCACAGTGTAATGTGTCTGACTTGAATTTCCTCAATAAAGGTTTTGAAAAATTAAAAAAAGAAAAAAAAAGTGTGAGTGTTTTCATGCAATTCATTTTAAAAATAAATTTCTTTTTACTGCAAAAGCTTCCCCCTCAAGTGAGACATATTGCTTATGTTAAAGTTTACCAGTACGTTTTTTGTAAGAAGGATTGTTTCATAGTAAATTCCCAAGTACTCTATTTTTAAACAGTTTACAGATAATATTTCTAATAGTCTCTCTCCTGGTAGTACTATACAAAAAGAGAATTTCCCATGTTTGGTGTTGTACACATGTTGTTTACACATGTAAACATGTTTCCATTCATTATTTGAATGTAGAAGCAGATTAGGGCAAACTTGCCTTCTACTTTGCAAACAAGCAATACTACTCTTATCATTGTTTGTTTTTGGCTCGTCCAGTTTGTCCTTTTAGAGGTCATTTCTATCTAATACATTTGGAGTACATTGAATTTTTTGAAAAATTTTCAGATCATATTTTGAGGGCATCTTGGTGACTTTGGTTCTATCTGCATATACAAAAAGAGAAACAAGTTGAATAGTACCATTACTAAGAATTACATTGACGTTTAAATAAAACAACTGTAGATGTAACATCTATTTTATACTAAATATTATGCCACTTTATTGTTAACTTTGATGGAAATAAACACTGCCATTATCTTCCTAATAACGGAACAGTTTGAAACAAATAAATGTATCTCCAATCTTCATTTGACTCGAGCTGTAGTTCTAATTCACCAACACAAGTAATGCTAGTAGTATTGAACAATGTTGGTAGCCTACTGATGAATACAATGAAACAGGTATTTCTGTTACATCCAAATGTTATGTAAAAAAAACATATTATTGGGTATTTGTGTCATGTGACTACAGTTAGTTCCAGTTTGACTTTAGTTTTTTAATAAACTACGAGATACATTCCAAATAATTACTCATCCTTCTTACATTTGTAATAGCATAGTCTATTGGTTTACATTGTCATATGACCTTCAATTGTACTGAAATAGCTTTATCTACTCTGTAGTATGTTAAAAGTTTACAGTCTAGTATTTTAGGAAGTAATGAGCTTCTCTACTACTCTTTGGGCTATATTACCAGCCCAATATGATATTGAATAATCAGCCTGTTTCTTTCTTAACTATATTATGCTACATACATAGCAATTGGCCCCTGTTATAAGCTAGTACATACAACTTTCACTTTATTGCATTCACTGACTGATTTGTCAAGGTATCCAGTTGTGTTCATAGAAGATGCTTTGTGTGTGCTTAATTGGACACAGTTATGTATTTTGGGTTAGAGAGTAGCAGCTTAACTTTATTTTGGTTAATACCATAAACGTACACATACATACGTAACATAAAACTTTCATTGCATGCACATATGATACCAATTAAAACAACCCATCAGAGTTGCTCATACAATCTCCTATAACACATTTACATGGAATCCATTATCAAACATAAAGTGCAAGTAACAACTTTATAGCATTCTTAATCAAAATCAATATGCTTCATCAGAGCTGGAAATCATAATCCTTATCTTTTCTTACCTCGAAGGTGCTACTAACGTTGTCATATTTGTCCTGATGCTCATCCATCCTTGCACAATTTAATGCATTGAGGGATTTGCCCACTGTAAATCTCAGGGAAAGGGGATAAGCCAGTGATAAAGTGCTAGCCAGATATAAATATTTTAAAAGCGAGTCCTCCAATAATAATAAGACATATAATAATAAAAGCAATATAAGTTAAAAAAAATATACTAAGCAATACAAAATACCCTAAAGGGATACAAGAAGATTCCTGTTTAACTTTCCCTCCGAACAGAAATATTTCACCTTTTTGACCCCTCTTCCTCCGCACAAACCCAACTGCGATTAAGTGTCTCTGCTTATGCTGTATCTCCTTGCTATACTCCATCCCCTCCGCTCGAATACGGGTGAATGGGGTAGTGTCCTCCCCATTCCCGGTTTCTCAGGGTATGCCCCAGGGGTGTCCGCTGTCGCCCCAATTATTTGCCATAGCCATGAAGCCACTGGCAGTGCACGTGCGACAGCACCATGTCCATCGTGGACTGACATTCACCCCATGGGTGATACTTGTCTCACTGTATGCGGACGATGTCACACTGTACAATAAATGCCCGGAAGAGAACTTGGCCCTCTTGATCATTGAGTGTCTCAGATTCGGTGGACTCTCTGGTATCCTTATAAATTGGACCAATTCTGTGATTTTCCCGCTAATGGACGCGACAAAGCACTTTCAGGCAGAGTTTCTGCTGCAGTGGGCCGTAGGCCCGGTTCATTATCTGGGCGAGTCGCAACGTTGAGGAACTGTGGACATCCAACTATGGACGACTGATGGACTGCTTGAGGCCCATGTTGCTAGCTGGGTCGTACTCCCATTGTCACTAACAGGACGTTTAGCCATCGCAAAAATCTCCTGCTTCCACTCAACACTGTGTTCAGACGCAGATTGCGTTCCAGCATGATCTTACTGGTGTGGGCTGGGAGACAGCCCCGGATCTCCTGGAAAACCCTGACACGCCCTCTCAATCAGGGTGGATTAGCCGCTCCTGACTTTGATCTCCATTACTACTGCACCCAGGCGCAGTTTGGCTTCTATTGGGTGTTCCCGACGCAGTTCATGGCACATGCAGCCCCTGAGCGGGATCAGGCAACACTTACACTGCACCCGTTCCACGTAGTCCTATATAGGACACAGCAGGGCTCGAGTCGGGGTACCACGCGGGTGGACGGCGTCCCCTCACTTATTTTACCAGGAGCTCGATAACTGGAGCAAATGGAGGCACACATTCACTCTTTGGCCTCTCTGGGGCGAGATCGGAGTTCATATAGAACGCTACTCATGCGCTGGCTTCTCTGATGCAATCACATCTAAGGGGTGAGCGAGGGGAGGCAATGAGTCTGATGGTGCAAGCCACCTTTTGTGACGTCACTTCCTGTTGTGACGTCATCGTCCCCCCACTTCTTTATTTAGGACTTTTGCCTTGGACACAAGCACGGCCGCGCTTGGAGATCCACACTGTGGGATGTACGTTATGGGCATGGAATGCATAGAGCGGGCCTGGAAATGCGGTATGCCCCCTCGATCCCTCTGCCCAAACACCCTGCTTTGCTTTCTCTATCGGAGGCGGACCCATGCGAGCGACTGAGGAGGCTTCGGATCACCACAATGGGCGACGCATTTCCTGAGGGGACCTTTAAAGAGCTCCAACAGGTGCGGGGGGAGGGGAATTGACAGCCCTCGAGAAAATGACTTACTTTCACCTACGTTCCATGTACTTGAACACTTCTTGAAAAATCCTTTGCCTAGCAAACTGAAGGACCAGGTTTTAGAACCTAGCGGCGCCAGGGAAAACGCCCGATGCCTTCGAGTTCCCCTGCTTTGGCAAACAGAGACACGGGACGCTTCTTGATGACGTCAAAGACCAAAGTTCATTGGCTGCAACCAGGAACAGAGATCTACGAAACACAACACGGGTGGTTCGCTAGAGACTGCACAAATTCAATGAGCGGAGCATGGTCTTTTATGCCAAAAATCACATTCCAAAGGTGGCATTGGTTACACACAAACTAGCCAATCACGGGGTGACATTTCAAACATATCGTATGAAAACAATCCCATTTTCCATTGTCCAGCCCACCAGAAATGACCAAGCACATTCCAATAAACTGTCGGAGCAGGCCGGACAAACCCATCATAAAACCTCAACCCAAATCAGTGATTATGTCGTAAAGGAAGGAGCAGAAACAGATTGGAAGCAAGATAGAAAGGTGGGTGCAGTGTGCTGTAAACTTCGGCACGTCCTGCTCTTTGATCTTTATCTGACCAGTTGCTTAACAAGGAACTGGCTCAGCAAGGTCAGTCTCGGGCAAGGAGTCAGTTCGGCCAGGTCATTCAGAAGTCAGCTAAGGTGTACGTGTCTCAAGGACTCGTTCGGCCTCAATCATCGGCCTATGTGAGGGCAACCACACAAAATGGCTGCCGCACACAAAATGAAACCGGAAGGTTCAAACGAAATCCCTAAATACATAGTGTTCTCATTGATCGATTAATGAAAACACTCGTACACACCGCACTCGTGATTTGCGGTTCGCTCATACCAAAATCGTCTATTTCCGACGACCTTTATTGAACGGGTACGGAACCACCGAACCTCAGACCCTCAAACTACGGAACTACAAAACTGATTACACAGCTATACTCTGACATGCAGCGCAAAGCAGGGATGTAACAAAGTCCCCGCAGGCCCCGTGGTGCGGGGGGCCCACTCTCTTCATTAAATGAAGGGGGCCCGCCCCCTCAGCTCTTCAGTGAGAGCTGTGAGTGAGGCATGCACTAAACAAGCCTCTCTCCCTCCAAAGCAGGAGCAGACTGTCTGCAGCCTGCTCTGAGCCCCTCCCCTCTGACTGAAGAGAAACAAAGTATCAACATTGTTTCTCTTCAGTCAGAGCCAGGCCGAAAGAGGATGGGGTGGGGGCCCCAGAGAGCAGGAGGTAGCACAGAGCACTGCTCAGGACCCTGACAAGGACGGGGGCTGGAGGTCCCAGAGAGAGAGGAGGCAGCACAGAGCACTGCTCGGGACCCTGACAAGGACGGGGGCTGTGGGTCCCAGAGAGAAAGAGGAGGCAGCACAGAGCACTGCTCGGGACCCTGACAAGGACAGGGCTGGGGGTCCCAGAGAGAGAGAGGAGGCAGCACAGAGAACTGCTCAGGACCCTGACAAGGACGGGGGCTGGGGGTCCCAGAGAGAGAGAGGAGGCAGCACAGAGCACTGCTCGGGACCCTGACAAGGACGGGGGCTGGGGGTCCCAGAGAGAGAGAGCAGGAGGCAGCACCGAGCACTGCTCGGGACCCTGACAAAGTCGGGGGCTGGGGGCCCCAGAGAGAGAGGAGGTAGCACAGAGCACTGCTCAGGACCCTGACAAGGACGGGGTGGGGCTGGGGGCCCCAGAGAGAGAGGAGGCAGCACAGAGCACTGCTTAGGACCCTGACAAGGTCGGGGGCTGGTGGCCCCAGAGAGAGAGAGGAGGCAGCACACAGCACTGCCAGGACCCTGACAAGGATGGGGGGGTGGGGCTGGGGGCCCCAGAGAGAAAGGAGGCAGCACAGAGCACTGCTCAAGACCCTGACAAGAACCTGGGCTGGGGGCCCCAGAGAGCAGGAGGCAGCACAGAGCCCTGCTCAGGACCCAGACAAGGACGGGGGCTGGGGGCCCCAGAGAGAAAGGAGGCAGCACAGAGCACTGCTCAGGACCCTGACAAAGACGGGGGCTGGGGGCCCCAGAGACAGAGGAAGCAGCACAGAGCACTGCTCGGGACCCTGACAAGGACGGGGGAAGGGGGCCACAGAGAGAGAGGAGGCAGCACAGGGCACTGCTCAGGACCCTGACAAGGACAGGGGCTGGGGGCCCAAGAGAGAGAGGAGGTAGCACAGAGCACTGCTCAGGACACTGACAAGGACGGGGGCTGGGGGCCCCAGAGAGAGAGGAGGCAGCACAGAGCACTGCTCAGGACCCTGACATGGACTGGGGCTGGGGGCCCCAGAGAGAGAGGAGGCAGCAGAGAGCACTGCTCAGGACCCTGACAAGGACGGGGGTGGGGCTGGGGGCTCCAGGAGAAAGGAGGCGGCACAGAGCACTGCTCAGGACCCTGACAAGGAAAGGGGGGTTGGGGGCCCTAGAGAGAGAGGAGGCAGCACAGAGCACTGATCGGGACCCTGACAAGGACGGGGTGGAGTCCTCAGAGAGAGAGCAGGAGGCAGCACACAGCACTGCTTGGGTCCCCGACAAGGGTGGGAGTGGGGGCCCCAGAGAGAGCATTCTCCAAGGCAAAGCTCATATGAGAAGGGATGAGGCAGCAAAATGGTGCCCTCAGGTAAGTACTCTTGTTAGAAGCACCATGTGGGCGTCCGCAGGGGGGTATGTAAGGGGGGCCGAGAAGGGTGCAAGGCATAGTGGAGAAGGATGCAAGGTAGAGAGGAGAAGGGTGCAAGGCAGAGAAGAGATGGGTGCAAGGCGCTGAGGAGATGGGTGCAAGGCGGAGGGGAGAAGGGTGCAAGGCAGAGTGGAGAAGGGTTCAAGGCAGAGTGGAGAAGGGTGCAAGGCAGAGGGGAGAAGGGTGCAAGACAGAGGGGAGAGGGGTGCAAGGCAGAGGGGAGAAGGGTGCACGGCAGAGGGGAGAAGGGTGCAAGGCAGAGGGGAGAAGGGTGCAAGGTAGAAAAGGGTGCAAGGCGGAGGGGGAGAAGGGTGCAAGACAGAGGAGAAGGGTGCAAGACAGAGGGGAGAGGGGTGCAAGGCAGAGGGGAGAAGGGTGCACGGCAGAGGGGAGAAGGGTGCAAGGCAGAGGGGAGAAGGGTGCAAGGTAGAAAAGGGTGCAAGGCGGAGGGGGAGAAGGGTGCAAGGGGGAGGGGGAGAAGGGTGCAAGGGGGAGGGGGAGAAGGGTGCAAGAGGGAGGAGGAGTAGGGTGCAAGGGAGAGGGCGAGAAGGGTGCAAGGCAGAGGGTAGAAGAGTGCAAGGGGGATGGTGATGAATTAAAAAAAATTCCCCCCCCCCGGAAACATTTCTGCGGATGCCCATGGCAACGCACACTACTTTGTGAGAGAGAGTGGAGGGAGAGAGAGAGTAGTGTGAGAGAGAGAGTAGAGCGAGAGAGAGAGTAGAGCGAGAGAGAGAGTGGAGTGAGAGAGAGTGGAGCAAGAGAGAGAGTGGAGAAAGAGAGAGGGTGGAGCAAGAGAGAGAGCGGAGCAAGAGAGAGAGCGGAGCAAGAGAGAGAGTGGAGCAAGAGAGAGAGTGGAGAGGGACAGTAGAGAGAGACAGTGGAGAGAGGGAGAGAGAGTAGAGAGAGAGAGTAGAGAGACAGTGGAGAGAGAAAGTGAAGAGAGACAGTGTAGAGAGAGAGAGTGGAGAGAGAGAGTGGAGAGATAGTGGAGAGCGTAGAGAGAGACAGTGGAGAGAGAGTGGAGAGAGAGTAGAGAGAGTAGAGAGAGAGAGTAGAGAGAGAGAGTGGAGAGAGTGAGTGGAGAGAGAGTGGAGAGAGAGTGGAGAGAGTGGAGAGAGTGGAGAGAGTGGAGAGAGTGGAGAGAGTGGAGAGAGTGGAGAGAGAGACAGTGGAGAGAGAGAGTGGAGAGATAGTGGAGAGCGTAGAGAGAGACAGTGGAGAGAGAGTGGAGAGAGAGTAGAGAGAGTAGAGAGAGAGAGTGGAGAGAGTGAGTGGAGAGAGAGTGGAGAGAGAGTGGAGAGAGAGTGGAGAGAGAGTGGAGAGAGTGGAGAGAGTGGAGAGAGTGGAGAGAGTGGAGAGAGTGGAGAGAGAGACAGTGGAGAGAGAGAGTGGAGAGAGAGAGTGGAGAGAGAGAGAGTAGAGAGAGTGAAGAGAGAGAGTGGAGAGAGAGAGTAGAGAGAGAAGAGAGAGACAGCGAAGAGAGAGAGTAGAGAGAGAGTGGAGAGAGAGAGAGTGGAGAGAGAGAGAGTGGAGAGAGAGAGGAGAGAGAGAGTGGAGAGAGAGAGAGAGAGCGGAGAGAGGGAGTGGAGAGAGAGAGAAAGTGGAGAGAGAGAGAGTGGAGAGAGAGAGAGTGGAGAGAGAGAGAGTGGAGAGAGAGAGAGTGGAGAGAGTGGAGAGAGCGAGAGGAGAGAGAGGAGAGAGTGGAGAGAGAGGGAGAGTGGAGAGAGAGGGAGAGTGGCGAGAGTGGAGAGAGAGAGAGTGGAGAGGGTGGAGTGAGAGAGTGGAGAGTGGAGAAAGAGATTGGAGAAAGAGAGAGTGGAGAGAGAGTGGAGAGAGAAAGAGTGGAGAGAGAGTACAGAGAGAGAGGAGAGAGAGAGGAGAGAGAGGAGGGAGAGAGAGTGGAGAGAGAGAGAGAGAGTAGAGAGAGTGGAGAGTGAGAGAGTAGAGAGAGTAGAGAGAGAGTGGAGAGAGAGTAGAGAGAGAGAAGGGAGAGTAGAGAGAGAGAAGGGAGAGAGAGAGAGTGGAGAGAGAGTAGAGAGAGTGAGAGACAGTCGAGAGAGAGCCAGTGGAGAGAGAGAGAGTGGAGAGAGAGTGGAGAGAGAGAGCGGAGAGAGAATAGAGAGAGTAGAGAGAGTGGAGAGAGAGTGGAGAGAGAGTGGAGCGAGTGGAGAGAGTGGAGAGAGAGTAGAGAGAGTGGAGAGAGAGTAGAGAGAGTGGAGAGAGAGAGAAGGAGAGTAGAGAGAGAGAAGGGAGTGAGTGAGCTGCAGTGGAGAGAGAGACAGTGGAGAGAGAGTAGAGAGAGAGTGGAGAGAGACTGGAGAGAGAGTAGAGAGAGTGAGACAGTGGAGAGAGAGACAGTGGAGGGAGATACAGTGATGGGAGAGACAGTGGAGAAAGAGACAGTGGAGAAAGAGTGGACAGAGTTGAGAGAGAGAGTGGAGAGAGAGAGAGAGAGGAAAGAGAGAGGAGGCAGCATAGAGCACTGCTCGGGACCACGACAATGATGGGGGCTGGGTGCCCCAGAGAGCAGGAGGCAGCACAGAGCACTGCTCAGGACTCTGACACGGATCGGGGCCCAGAGAGAGATGAGGCAGCACCAAGCACTGCTCGGGACCCTGACAAGGATGGGGGCCCAGAGAGAGAGGAGGCAGCACAGAGCACTTCTCGGGACCCTGACAAGGGTGGGAGTGGGGGCCCCAGAGAGAACAGGAGGCAGCACAGAACACTGCTCAGGACCCTGACAAGGAAAGGGGGGGTTGGGGGCCCCAGAGAGAGAGGAGGCAGCACATAGCCCTGCTCGGGACCCTGACAAGGACGGGGGTGGGGTCCTCAGAGAGAGAGCAGGAGGCAGCACACAGCACTGCTTGGGTCCCCGACAAGGGTGGGAGTGGGGGCCCCCAGAGAGAGCATTCTCCAAGGCAAAGCTCATATGAGAAGAGATGAGGCAGCAAAATGGTGCCCTCAGGTAAGTACTCTTGTTAGAAGCACCATGTGGGCGTCCGCAGGGGGGTGGGTAAGGGGGGCCAAGAGGGTGCAAGGCATAGTGGAGAAGGGTGCAAGGCGGAGGGGAGAAGGGTGCAAGGCAGAGTGGAGAAGGGTGCAAGGCAGAGGGGAGAAGGGTGCAAGGCAGAGAGGAGAAGGGTGCAAGACAGAGAGGAGAGGGGTGCAAGGCAGAGGGGAGAAGGGTGCAAGGTAGAAAAGGGTGCAAGGCGGAGGGGGAGAAGGGTGCAAGGGAGAGGGGGAGAAGGGTGCAAGGGAGAGGGCGAGAAGGGTGCAAGGCAGAGGGTAGAAGAGTGCAAGGGGGATGGTGATGAATTAAAAAATTTGCCCCCCCCCCTGGAAACATTTCTACGGATGCCCATGGCAACGCACACTACTTTGTGAGAGAGAGTGGAGGGGGAGAGAGAGTAGTGTGAGAGAGAGAGTAGAGCGAGTGAGAGAGTGGAGTGAGAGAGAGTGGAGCAAGAGAGAGAGTGGAGCAAGAGAGAGGGTGGAGCAAGAGAGAGAGCGGAGCAAGAGAGAGAGCGGAGCAAGAGAGAGAGTGGAGCAAGAGAGGGAGTGGAGAGAGAGAGTGGAGAGAGACAGTAGAGAGAGACAGTGGAGAGAGGGAGAGAGAGTAGAGAGAGAGAGAGAGTAGAGAGAGAGGGTGGAGAGAGAGAGAGTGGAGAGCGAGAGATGAGAGTGGAGAGTGAGAGTGGAGAGAGAGAGAGTGGAGAGAGAGAGAGTGGAGAGAGAGAGAGTGGAGAGAGAGAGAGTGGAGAGAGAGAGAGTGGAGAGAGAGAGTGGAGAGAGAGAGTAGAGAGAGAGTAGAGAGACAGTGGAGAGAGACAGTGTAGAGAGAGACAGTGTAGAGAGAGACAGTGGAAAGAGAGAGAGTGGAGAGATAGTGGAGAGCGTAGAGGGAGACAGTGGAGAGAGAAAGAGTGGAGAGAGTGGAGAGAGAGTAGAGAGAGTAGAGAGAGAGAGTGGAGAGAGAGAGTGGAGAGAGAGAGTGGAGAGAGAGAGTGGAGAGAGAGAGTGGAGAGAGAGTGGAGAGAGAGAGTGGAGAGAGAGAGTGGAGAGAGAGAGTGGAGAGAGAGAGTGGAGAGAGAGAGAATGGAGAGAGAGAGAGTAGAGAGAGTGAAGAGAGAGAGTGGAGAGAGAGAGTAGAGAGAGACAGCGAAGAGAGAGAGTAGAGAGAGTGGAGAGAGAGAGAGAGAGAGAGTGGAGAGAGAGAGAGAGAGAGAGAGAGAGAGAGGAGAGAGAGAGAGTGGAGAGAGAGAGTGGAGAGAGAGAGCAAGTGGAGAGAGAGAGAGAGTGGAGAGAGAGAAAGAGTGGAGAGAGAGAGAGTGGAGAGAGCGAGAGGAGAGAGAGGAGAGAGAGGAGAGAGTGGAGAGAGTGGAGAGAGTGGAGAGAGTGGAGAGAGTGGAGAGAGTGGAGAGAGTGGAGAAAGAGGAGAGAGTGGAGAGAGAGAGAGAGTGGCGAGAGTGGAGAGAGAGAGAGTGGAGAGGGTGGAGAGAGAGAGTGGAGAGTGGAGAAAGATTGGAGAAAGAGAGAGTGGAGAGAGAGTGGAGAGAGAAAGAGTGGAGAGAGAGTAGAAAGAGAGAGAGAGACAGAGGAGAGAGGAGAGAGAAAGAGAGTGGAGAGAGGAGAGAGAAAGAGAGTGGAGAGAGAGTAGAGAGAGTGGAGAGTGAGAGAGTAGAGAGAGTAGAGAGAGTAGAGAGAGAGTGGAGAGAGAGTAGAGAGAGAGAAGGGAGAGTAGAGAGAGAGAAGGGAGAGAGAGAGTGGAGAGAGAGTAGAGAGAGTGAGAGACAGCGGAGAGAGAGCCAGTGGAGAGAGAGAGAGAGTGGAGAGAGAGTGGAGAGAGAGAGTGGATAGAGAGTAGAGTGAGTGGATAGAGAGTGGAGCGAGTGGAGAGAGAGGAGAGAGAGTAGAGAGAGTGGAGAGAGAGTAGAGAGAGTAGAGAGAGAGAGAAGGGAGAGTAGAGAGAGAGAAGGGAGTGAGTGAGCTGCAGTGGAGAGAAAGACAGTGGAGAGAGATTAGAGAGAGACTGGAGAGAGAGTAGAGAGAGTGAGAGAGTGGAGAGAGAGACAGTGGAGGGAGAGACAGTGGAGAAAGAGACAGTGGAGAAAGAGTGGACAGAGTTGAGAGAGAGAGAGAGAGAGAGAGAGAGAGAGAGAGAGGAGAGAGAGTAGAGACTGGCTAACTCAGAGTCTGAATACTGACTGACGGAGAGACTGACTGGCTGAGAAACTGACAGAGAGAGAGACCGAATGACAGACAGACTGACAGAGAGAGAGACTGACAGACTGACTGACTGAGAGAGACTAAATGACAGAGAGAGAGAGACTGTGATGGAATTGGGGTCACAGTGTGTATGAAGCTATGCAATGCCTCTTAAGATTGCTATTGTCTACTAATAAAAATGTATTATCAAAATGTGCTCTTTGTAGTTACATCTGCTTTTGAAATACTGCATTGTTGCTTTGTCTAATGTTTTAAAAGGGAAACGAGAAGGAGCAGTGGATGCACTTTTGTCAAAACTGAACTATGAGTGGGCCCGATGTTGTATATCATGACAGGAGTCTGCATCAGAAAACCCCCCTATAATTGGGCAAACTTCCCCGGCCTACTGATGGTAGGGACCCTGTAATGAATGGACCACCACCTATGATAGCCTGCTGGCAGACTAAGCCCAACTTGTAACTCCACCATCCAGTGTTACTTATAACGGCTGTATTGGTGACAGTGGTGTAACAATCGTCCCGCATCCCCTGCGGTATGGCAGATCACTGGCCTGACAGCTCTAGACTGGCACGGAGGCTGGGAGGGGGGCTCCCTCCATGTAGTTTGCAGGAGGGCCCCCTCAAGTTTCGTTACGCCACTGGCGCACAGCACCCTGGTCCCATATGCACCCCAAGGGCCCGTAGAGAGTGAGAAGGCTCACTTGGCATAGTGATCACACCAGAGCAATGGACCTTCTGCTGCACGCAGACAAGAGCTCTGTCCCCTAACTATCGGCGGCGCCCCATCCACTTTAAATTCCTTCAAATTGTATAGAACACCTGATTGGCTCTGCAAAACCGGACTGGGTGCTGAAGCACGCTGCAAGCCTTGGAGATCCCCTGACGCTACTTTCCTTCATCGTGCCTGTACACCTCTGCCCTGATCGCCTTGCTGAGATATGGAACAGCAATGCCGGCGCACTGTAGGACATTGGCGGCCTGCTACTGCTGCTTGAAAAGAGGCGCATTGTGATGCACTGGGGTAGAAGTCGGTCCCGCTTAGGGAGGAGTGGCTGAGGGATGTCTTGTTCTGCCGGAACAGCAGTCTGCATATAGGGAGCGTGTACCAGCCCACACCCGGCCTAGAAGCATATGCGAACCCTTGCTGGCATACCCACAGTCACACGCGACTGATCCAGACCCATCGCAACAGCATCTCTCTGGAGAAGCCTCGTGTAGTGTCCTGCCTGGCATATAGAGACACGGACACACGGTGTAGGTGGGAACTTCTTTATTGTACTTCCTTCATCGTCCTGGTACATCGGCTAACTACCTCACTTGTCCCCGACTCTTCGCTTTCCACCGCCTCTATCTTGTCCCCGGGCAGGTCCTAGTGCCCCATACATTTCACATCATTACATCTTCCCCCTCTGTAAAGACAAAGAACAAAACCCACAACAGTACATCAGCTCCTCCTCTTTTCACGTCACTGGACATCTCACTTACAGTTCTTCAATGAGGCATGACGGTTTGTGATCATGGTTCCTTTCTGTTTGGTGACCCTCAATGGAGTCTCAGGGTAGCTGCAGTCAGTCTTTCTGCAATCAGTCTTGCACTGTTGGTCTTGCTGCGCCAGCACCCAGTCCCTTTCTGGGAGTGAGACAGGGGTGGCTTTCCTACAGTCATCTGTGTACCTCTTCATCTTCCCTTTCTTTGTTCCGTCCTCGGTGGCAATCTCTTCATGACCGGAGTCAGGATACATAGTACCCTCGGGTGAGTTCATCATGGGCGATCGAGTACGCACTGGCCTGCCCAGCATGAGGGTTGCCGGACACTTGCCCGTGGTGGAGTGAGGCGTATTTCGATAAGCTCGTAACATTTCGTTGAGCACTGTTTGTGAATGTCATCGGGTGAGCTCCGCTCGTTGAATAGTTTTTTTGACTGTGGCCATGAATTGTTCCGCCATTCCGTCCACCATTCTGTTGGCCTGTAGTCAGAGTGGCGTGATTTTGCGATGTTCGAAGTTCATGTGTCGAGCACACACAGCAAAGTCCTGTCTGTTAAATGGGTGTCCATTATCAGAATTTACCACGTGGGGAATGCCCAATGCGGCGAAGACCTCATCAAGAACTGATATGATGTTGGATGCCTCGGTGGATGTGATGTGTTGCGCAATCGGGAATCAAAATACTCATCCATAGTGACTAGGATGTATTGTCCAGATCTGAACGGCTCAACAAAATCAACCTTAATTTGTTGCCAGACGCCATTCGGCAGTGGAAACATTTGCAGTGATGCAGGAGGGTCTGGGTGGCTTACTAATTGGCATTGTGGGCAGTCCTTCAGTGTTAGCTCACCTATTGGATCCAGCATCGGAAACCAGACCCGTTCTCTCAGTGCCCTTTTTGTAGCTACAATGCCTCGGTGACCTTCATGGGCCACATTGGTGTCTCTTTGCCGCAGTTGCTTAGGAATTTCTATTCGACTGTCTCGTGGAACTAAATCTTTGGCTGCGATCGACAATTTGTTGTGAATGTGTTTGTACGTAGACATCTCTTGGGTGTCAATCTCGATACCTCGTCCCTTGTCTTCTATGGGTTTCTTGCTGTCGGTTTGTATTCGACGTTTCACCTCTTGCCGAGTAGCGTCTTCTTGAGTTGAGTCACAGATCACTTCAGGCGGGACAGCGAGTGAGCTGTCCTGAGCCACCACGAAATGTATGTCTACGAGTTTTAGTCATTCCGCCATAGGTAGACTCAGGAGGCAGTCAGTTTCAGGCCCCTCGATGACATGGATGTAGGCTTGGATGGTGCGATTCTGATAGGTCAAGTTAGTTGGAAACTTCCCAAGACAGGGAAGTGGCTTCTTGGACATCCATGTGTACACTCGGACATGGGCCTTGCTCAGCTGGGGTGGTGTCTTCATCCTTTAATATTCAGCCACTGGAATGTAGTTGAGAGAAGCTCCACTATCCAGCACAAACTTGGCACAAACTTGGCACAGTGAGGACCGATTTTGATGTCAAACCGTTGGTATCTCTTTAAGTGGTCGGGATCCGCCACCAGGCATATATATTCGTCGCTGTCCTGTGAGATGGGTGACAGTGATTTGGACTCTCTTGATGAGGAACGCCGAGATTGGTAGTTCCGGCGGGAGTGACAGCTGGAGTGTGACAATCCGATGGACGAATCTCGGCGATCGTGCACCACTTTAGCCTGATGGCGACTGCTTGATGAACGAAATTGTCTGGTGTGTTCTCGTTGATTATCTTTCCGGGAAATTCCACAAACACTTTCAAAATGATTATCCCTTCCACACTTCCGGCACCTCTGACCTAGTGCCGGGCACGTGCCCACATGAGGGAAATCATATCTGCATCTGTGACATTTCAGTTGGTGCTCCGATCTCTTCTTGGTGCGACTTGAGCTTCTGCGTCGACTACTTGAGGGATGATGCTGTCTTCTGGATCTGGAGGAGCGCGCTTGTGGTGGGGACTGTCCGTGCGCTTGTCGAGACTGCATCCTGAATGCCTGTTGACGTTTCTCGCTTCTCTCGGCTTCCATCTTCTTCGCATGCTCGTCGGCTTGATCATCGACTCTTGTCATTTCCTCAATCTCCTCTAGCGGGTAACTTTTCTTGAGCAGTTGCGTCTCAAGGGCTCTGAAAGACAGCCTTCTATAATTCTCCATTGGAGGGCATCCTTGGTGGAGAAATTATCAAAGTCACAGTATCTTGCTAAGCGTTGGCCTTCTACCAGAGACACGAATGCATTTAGTGCTGCTCTCTCTCACTCACCGATTGTCGGTGTCAGCCAGCACTCTCTTCGCAGGAGCACCAGGTGAGGCAGCTTTTCTTTGTGATTTCACCACAGGCAGGCAGCAGGCTCTAGCCCCCAGGACGTGCCACACACACACGCGGTGCGAGCTCCGGGCAGGTGAACACACCGCTGGAGTTTCTGGAGTTGGCTCCCACCGCTCGAGGACGCTAGCGCCATGACTCGGCTGACACGCGGTCACCGGCCCCACAATGCCTGATGCCTCCCCACTTCCAGGGACGTGCACCAAGTTAGCCGTCCTCCTCATACACAGGTTCTTTGTACCTTCGTCGCCAGATGTAGTGTCCTTCCTGGCATTTAGAGACACAGACACACGGTGTAGGTGGGAGCTTCTTTATTGTACTTCCTTCGTCGCCCTGGTACATCGGCTAACTGCCTCACTTGTCCCCAGACTCCTCCCTTTCCGCCTGCCTCTATCTTGCCCCCGGGCAGGTCCTAGTGCCCCATACATTTCACATTGTTACACCTCGTAGGGGAGCATTCTGAGCCTGTCTACTGAGATGCACGAGTACGCCTCATCCCCTAATCACCCTCGTGTCGGATGGACTCCCTCTCCCCTTTTCTTGTCCTCTTACTCCCCCCCCCCCCTCTTCCCCTAGTTCTTGTTAAGTGCCCCCCTCTTTCTGGTTGGGCTTTGTTGACTTTCAGCCTTGAGCATTGTGAGGCAGATATTGAACTGTATCAAGCAAACTATGGAATATGGGAAGAGCTCGTTTTCGTCTGCAATTCATCATGTATGTCTCTAAATGCTACCTCCTGCAGCCCTAATCTTGCGACAGATGTCAATTCTTATGATTATAGGGGCTTATTTACAAGTCCCTTGCGCCAATTTTGCATAATTTTTAATATGGGAAAAGTGACGTACGGGTGGCGCAAGCGGCTTGTAAATAAGCCCCCTAATATGTTTGCCTCGCCGGATGTATTCATGAAAATGTTCATAAAAAGATTTTTTTTTAAGTATCTGCTTATCCTGTAAACTATATGTGGTGATGAGTCGGTTTTCAGAAGCCTTAATGCATCTAGGTACTTCCTAAAGCCCAGGTTACAACATATCGGGCGGATCTATTTCCTTCTAGAGTAAATATATACAGTACAGAAAAATAAGATGTGCGCCATGTTTTCCCTGCTTGCAAAGTTCATAAGGTGCAGTTATGATCACTAGAACCTTGTCTATCAGAAGTACATCTCGATGATGTGATATAATTTGGAGGCTGTCGAAACAACATTTCCTATATAGTATTTTACCTAACTGAGGATGGACAACAAATAAAGTTCACAATATCGGATAGGCTTAATAAACAAAAACTGAACAGTCAACCATCCCAAACTAGAGTTTGGATGTATTGCATCACGCACGTGTTCCCAATAGACCAACTTTTGGTGATTTTTAGAGTGACCAGCCAGGGATTGAGGGTCATTCCAGGCCGAATTTGACAAATCGGAAGTGGACATGTAACCAAGGGAACTAACGGGTCTGTCAAGGTCCAATAGTTCTCTTAGTCCCTCCCTATAGGTATTCCATATTCTCACCCAAAAGAGCAGGGGGTCTTAAGGCCACTAAATGCCCTATTCATTTGAGATTAATGTCTTGAAATCATGGGACAAGAGGGGTGCAACAGAGGGGACACAGCAGCAATCTTATGAATGTATTCTCTCCCAGAGTGAGTTTATTGACATGGTCAGCCTCACATAATTCTGCTCAGTATAATACAGCTGCTTGGGCCTTATACTTCTATACTTCAATGGCCAGAGACATTGCTCCAGTTGTTGTTTCATGGTGTTTCCTCAGTACTGCCATGGAGCCATGAGCTAGAAGAGCTTTACTGTTGTCTATGTGGGGGGACCAATACAAGCCTTTGAATCAAACAAGACACCCAAGTACTGAAACTTAGATACCCACGCTAGTGTCTTCTCATGCAGCCATAGGTTCCCTCTGAATGTCATGTGAGGTTTAATTCCCATCAATTTGGTTTTACTGGGAGTGATTTCTAGACACTTGGTGTCACAGTAATCATAAAAATGAACAAGCAATCTCTGTAAGCCCCTTGGGGTCTATGACACCAAAATTGTGTTATCTGCAAAAAGTAATCCAGAAACTGGAATCCCATTAAGCTTGGGGGAGTCATGGTTACAGTGATGTAGAACAACTATGACGTCATTTATATAAAGTAAGAAGAGGGTGGGAGCTAGCACACAACTCTCGGTACAGTCGTTCTGTTCAAGATCTGTCTGGTGTAAATCTTTTGTAAGGTGTCTAAGAGGTTTATGTGTCTGTAGTTGGCTGGATCATCCAGTTTTATAGATCAGTACAACCTCTGCCACTTTCCATGTTTCGGGAACCAGAGCACCTAAAGCAAGCAAGCTGCTTGGATTAACATAAGGTGCCTAAACAAATTTGGCGTGTCTCAATAATTCACCAGGGATCTTATCTGGGCACAGGACCTTTCCAACACTTATAGTGCCAATAGCCAACATTGTCTCATCTAAGGTAAAGTAAGGCTTATAAGTCCCACTCAGAGGCGCAATTAGAGCCACATTTCGGAGGGGGCTAGGAAAAACTTTCGGGGGGGACTGAATTTCTAAGCAATAGGCAGAGTGGAGCTGAAGGGGCTATTTGAAGGGGTGAAACAACAACAATGCCTCATTAACAAGCAAAAGGTCTTTAAAAGATCTGTGAAGTACTCGGGTGCGGCTGTGTGTGTGCCCGGGAAGTTGTCTCATTCGGGCTGCCACACACGACGGGGGGGCTGAAGCCCTTTCAGTTCAATGGGTGTTGCGCGTCTGGTCCCACTGATATATGGATCTGGCAATGGTTTTGGTAAGGACAAGGGAAGTAAATCTTTACGTTCTTTGCCCTGAGACTACAAGTTCAAGAAGTGTTGAACCTACGTTTCAGTGATCACGTTAAAAATTGATCAGTTTATGTTTGTTGATCCTTATTACCATGAGCTATGTTCCAGTAAGTTGTAGTATCCCTGGTTGTAGATGCACAGAACTGATCAGTACACTCCTAGGAGCAACATCCTATCTTCTTTTTTGCAAGGGTTACTGTTTTCATGTAATTGGCTCTTGACTCTTGGAAAGAGAGAATGCATTTGGAATTTATGGCCTCAATTAATATCTTTTTGCTACTCAGCAATACTTCATATACCAAGGATTGCACAAGGATTCCTTGCTGGTTCCTCATTCTATAGCTAAGGAAGATTTTGTTTGTCAAATATGGTCTCAGGTACTCCAACAAGGACTTATGTATATCAACAATGGGTATATCTAAAGGCGGGCAATCAACAAATGGCACTACAGTATTTGAAAAGACATTGTAGATCTTAGTCATAGTGTCAAGATTTACTGAGATTAATGGCCACTAAATCGATCTACAATTGTTCCCAATATGTGGTAATATGTATAGTGGATCTGTAGATTGAGTCGGCATCTCAACAAGAAATCCTGACATCACTAAATGCGGGCGGAAATGATTGCGGTCTTCTCTTGAATCTATCTTACAGTCCAACATTCTGGTCCAAAGGCAAACACTAATAAGTACTTTGAGTAGGAGTTACCTCTTTGGAATTTAAAAGAACTAGTATTATTAGACTTGGACTTGCCATAGCAGGCCCACAACCCATGTTCAATTGTGAAATGGGACATTGCATAGAAGACACAGTGCATGGGACTGAGGTACCGTTATCAAGACCAGGATTACCCCAAATCATATCCTCCTCCTTTGTGACCAAGTTCAGATTCTATTGAAGTCCCCTCCGAAAATTACCATGATCCTTGGGATTAAGGAGTTAAAAAAAAGTATCTAATGACTATTAATAAGGACTCTGAATTGCTCTTCCTTGGTTGAAGATAAATGTTGGGGAGGTACAACTGAAGGCCATTTAGCGTGCCTACTCTTAATCCTAAAATGTCAGGAAAATCAATTCTCAGAATATCAATACAAACATTGAGTGACATTTTAGCACAAAGGGCAAGTTCCCCTGATCCTCTACCACTAGAGGAGGGGATAGCATTAACAAAGAATGTTTTGTACCCTGGCTCTAATGGCCAGGTTTCTTGAAACTACCAAAAATGAAACTGCTCGACATACTCTTGCCAATCCGGATCTTTCCATTCGTCTCTAAAACTAGCTATATTCCATGATACCAAATGAATAGGCTCACTATATCTATTTTCACCACGCCTGAAAACAGAAGAGTCTACTGCTGTCATTGTATTGGAACCTTGAGAATATACCTTATCCTCCTGTTGCTACATTAACAAATTTTGATCTACTGTGTTATCAGGAGTTAAAGTTCTTGACAGATAATTTAGAGATTCCTTAATTGGAGGGACTTGATGATGGAAAGACGACCCATCCTCTACTAGTCAACTGACTCCAGATTATCTAAAGTATGTCTTATAGCTGGTGTGCTGGATGGGGGAGTCAAGGTACCTGAATGATGCTGTATACAAGGGGTAGGTAAGTTTAATTTAAACCTTATCAATGGGCGTATAGAAAAAGGGTATCTGTTCTCCATAGAGATCAGGCCATCCACTATATCTTTAGGTCTCACTCCCGAGGCCTGTTGACTTCAGAGCCTATCCCACAACTTGACCCGGCACAGCCTGAGCTTCTCTGGCAGTCTGTGAAACCAAGGCAGATCCAATAGTTCTGTGAGTTACTGGGTGGGCCAGGTCCCGGGGACATGTGGGGATTATTTAAAAAATGGAGGAGGAGTACAGGGCCCCCCTCCTAGGGCTTATAAATTCACTGGGGACCACCACCTCCCAGGTTTCATTGTAATAAGAAACGGGGCGGGCAGATCCCCTGGGCCCTGGGTACCACCACTACTTTGGGGCTACACATTAAATGCTTGGGGGGCCTCGCAGACCCCCCCCCCAACCCAGAAGACCACCACCTCCCTAGGATTTAAAATGCTTGGGGGGCCACGTGGACCCTATTCCCCAAGGGCCACCATCTCCCCAGGGTTTTTTTCTAAAGAAGGAGGGTGGGCTGTTCTTGGCCCTGGGAACCACCATCTCTTTGGCCAGGGCATGAAAGTGAAAGGATGGGGGCTACGTGGCTCCCCTCCTGGAGTCAATAATGGCCCTGAAAACCGCTACCCCCAGGGTTGGCTCTTGCTATGTCCCGGGTTACCTACCCCAGGACATAGAGGTTTGCTGTGACATGGCAGGATCTTTTCCAGCTCCCACCAAGTCAGAGCAAACACTCTGCTACCAGCAAGTGGGAGCTGATAAAATGTTCTCGCTTGCTGGTAGCAGAGGTTTCGCCTGCTTCCCTGCCCTTGTTAAGCGGACAGGGAAACAGATCAAATGATTGCTCACACAGACAGGGAGCTGCATGTTTAGCAGCTCTCTGTCTGTGAGAGCAATGCCGGCTCCCTCAGAAGGGGAGATGGCAGGGACTGCATGGGCAGAGTGGGGGACTACCTTGAGGCTCCCACCATGGTCCCGGAAAGAACAGAAAGAGGGAAAATAAAGGTGAGAAACAAGCAGAAAGAGGCAGAATAAAGGTCAGCAATGAGCCGAAACTGGCATTATAAAGGTTAGAAACTAGCAGAAAGAGGAAGAATAAAGGTGAGAACCAGCATAAAGTGGCAGAATAAAGAACCGAAACAAGCAGAAAGAGGCAAAATAAAGGTCAGAAACTAGCAGAAAGAGGCAGACGAAAGGTCTGAAACTAGCAGAAAGAGGCAAAATATAGGTGGAAAACAAGCATAAAGTGACAGGATAAGGGCAGGCTGCGAGCAGAAAGAGGCAAAAAATTGTGATAAATGGGAAGAAAGAGCTAAATGCCAGAAGCGCGTTCAAAGAGGCAGAAAAAAGGTTTGAAACAAGCAGAAAAAGCAAAATAAATATCAGCAATGAGCAGAAAGAGGCCAAAAACCATGCACAACAAGTAGAAAGAAGCTAAATAAAGGTAAGCCATGAGCAGAAAGAGGCAAAATAGAGGTCAGAAACAAGCAGCAAGAGGCAGAATAAAGGTCAGAAACTAGCAGAGAGGCAGAAAAAAGGTCAGCAACGAGCAGAAAGAGGCAACATAAAGGTCAGAAATAAGCAGAGAGGAAAAATAAAGGTCAGAAACTAGCAGAAAGAGGCAAAATAGAGATCAGAAATTAACAAAGGCGTTCTGACACTCAAGCGTCTACTCACAGACCCACAGAGACTCATGCACTCGCTCATAGATCCAGCCAGACACTCCTGTACCAACCCAAACACTCACACATCCACTCAGACTCCCACGCACAATCACACACCGACTCAGAGACTCATAAACCCACTCATAGACCTATACACTCATGCACCAACTCACAGAAACACCCAGACACTCATATACCCTCTCACAGACCCACTCAGACACTCATGCAACCACTCACAGACCCACTTGGACACTCATGCACCCACTCACACATCCACACAGGCACTTCTACATCCATTTGCACAGCTATATAAACACCCATACAGTCACTCACATACCCACTCACATACCCCTACAGCCACTCACTCACCTCCCTATACAGCAACTCACACACCTCCCTATACAGCAACTCACACACCCACTCTCAAAGGTTATAGTTAGGAAATTCACTAAAAAAACAAAGGTTACAGGGATGTTCAAAGTTAGGAAATAGAATTTTAAAAAACATAGAAATTCACTGAAAAAAGCAAAGGTTACAGGGATGTGCAAAGTTAGGAAATAGAATTTAAAACATCTTAGAAATTCACTGAAAAAAAAACAAAGGTTACAGGAACATTATGGTTAAGCTCAGCTTTCAACTGTAACCTTTGTTTTTTTCAGTGAATATATATATATATACATATATACAAAAGGTTAAAATAATATATATATACATATATACAAAAGGTTAAAACTTAGTTCTAGTAAGGAAACCTTTTTTATTCTTTCTATACAAACCAAACTTAAAATACACAAACATTAGTCATAGTTAGTTATACCTTAATTTAATAATTTAGGCACCACCTTCAAAATACTATACCTTTATTTATTTTGTCTATACAAAGCAAACTTAAAGTACACAAACATTAGAAATTCTAAGTGATAACTGTACCTTAAATTTCAAATGTACGCACCACATTCAAACTTAAGCACCTCTGTACACAGTGTTGTCAACTCGCTAGGCAGAGTACATCAACTATAACTCACCACTCTACAATGCTCAGTGTTCTCCCAACTGATGTCATTTGAGATGTCATAAGTTTGGTTATAAATGCCTTGATTTTACATAGTATGCGTGATGTAATAAGAAACGATATAAGCAGTGCATAGTAAAGGTGTGAGTTATAGTTAATGTCCTCTGGCTTGCAAGTTGGCAAGACTGTGTATGTAGGTGCACGAGTTATACTAATTTGAAGTTAGTGCATAAATGGTATATTTAAGGTATAACTTTAGAATTTCAAATGCTTGGTTAGTTTAAGTTTGGTTTGTATAGAAAGAATTAAGTTAGAGTAATTTGAAAGTGGAGAGTATATTCTAAATGGGCAGTATTATTATACCTTTAGAATTTCTGTTTATGTAGTTTAAGTTTGGTTTGCATAGAGAGAATAAAAACATTTTTCTAACTATAAGTTTTAGATTTTCTTTCTTTCCATTATATTTGAATGATTTTTATTAATCAAAAAGTGTTTCAAATCGTAAAGTGGAGTGTTGATTTTGTTTTTCTCGCAATATGAGCTGTCAAACATTTCACTTTTTTACTAGACAGAATGTCTATCAAAGGACGATAATCCGTTTTCAAAACAAATGGCCTGCCCATAAGTATTGCATAAATCTTTCCACACTTCACACATGCTAGAAATTCTTTAGATGACAGAATATTTCGGCTCCACTTGTCATAATGTTCTTGATGCAAAACCTATTTCATGTTCGCCATTGCCCTGTGATAAAACATCTCCTAAGCCTTACTTACAAGCGTCAGCTGTCACAATGATGTTCCGGTCCTCCACAAATGGTTGCAATGCTGGTGCTTCACAATTTCATTTTTGATCTTTTGAGACATATTTTTACATTCATCAGAAAACACAAATGTAACACCTTTTTTAATATTGATCTAAAGCACTTATTGTTCTTAGCAAAATCTTTTAAACATTTTGCATAAAATTCACACACCTAAAAATAACTGGTCTCTGTTTCTTGGGGCAGGTATTCCACAATGCTTTTTACCAGATTCTGTTTAGGTTGGACTCCTTGCTCTGATAAATATGCCCCCAAAATTCTTTTTACTTGTCCTTGCTAAATGTTACACCTTTTTTTCCTGAAATGCCCAGAACCTCATCCAAAATATTATCATGTTCCACTTCACTACTAGCAGAAATCAGAATGTCATCTTGAAATGCTATATGCGCGTGTGGTCCTGAAACATTTCTGATATCAGTCTCTGAAAAACAGCTGGTGCCGATGCCAGACCAAAGGGCAATCTGCAAAATTTAAATACTCTATCAGGAGTGACAAATGCAGTGAAATGGCAGAGTAACTAGTTTTACCTGGTGATAGGCAGCTGTTAAATCTTAATTGGGAAACCAGCTCGAGGAACACATTTTTGTTATTAAGTCTTCAATCCTTGTTAATGGAAAGTTACCACCCAAATTGCTTCATTCATACCCTACAAATCGACACACATTCTTAAATCTCCCGTTAATTTCCTTGCCAAAACTATGGGGGATAACCAAAGAGTTGCATCAACCTTTTCAATAATGTCTTGTTCACACAAATCTTTCAATAACTTAGACAATTCCGCAAAGTATGTTTTACAGGCATTGCACCCTGCTTAACTGTTATAGTGTGATTAAAGTCTGATTTTCTATAAACGATCATGAAAAACAATTTCAAATTTCTTTTCCCAACCTTCGTTAATATTGTCAGTGTCCTTGAAAGAATTTACCTCATTCCTGTCAATGGAAACAAGTTTGTCCCATCCAAGTTAATTGCTTTTTTAGGCACATAAACTTTTCCTTGAATGACAAAGGAAGTTCAAAAAGATCTATCTTGCTTCCTTCAAAGCCACTGTTAACACATCAGGAAGAAATTGTGTTTTATCATTCCTTAATTGATTGAATTAATCTTGTGACACAATTGTAATGTGTGCACCTGGCTGTGTCCACTAAGAGTTTGATCTCCACCCCATCCACCAATACTTCAATGTTCGGATCCACAATAACTTTATTTTTCTGTGGCTTTGTGACTCTACCATTAATACACACTCTTTGTTGTTGTTGTTCTTGTCACCCTAATTGTTGTTACTATCATTCAATACAAAAGAAAAACGGTTTCTTTTTGTTCCTCCTCTGCACACTCTAAATGAATGTCCCATCTTTCCACAACCCCTACACTGTTGACTGACAGTTGGACAATTTCTGTATGAAAATACGTGTGAAAATGGCCAACACCTGCAAAAACTAATATTTTGTGTCTGTTTGACCTGGGCATTACATTTGCTGCTGCTTGCAAATCTCCATTTCTTGATGTCATTGTTTTGACAGATATACATTTTATTAGCCAATACACCCAATAATGACAATTCCAGCTGTTTTGCAACTTCACATGAACATTCAATGCTTTTTGCAATATCAACAACTTTATCAAATTTTGTTTTTTTAAAGTTAATAACCTCTCCAGAATTGTATTGAATGCCACCTACCAAATAATTGATCTTTGATTAAATGTACGTTGAAGTTCTCAACTTCACATTTTGCCACCAAGGCTTTAATAAATGTATCAATACTTTCACAGTTTTTTTTGTGATCTGGTAAAACAATTATATCTACGCACCCTAGGGAAAAAAAACAAAATTTTTTGGTTTGCCAAAATATTTGTCCAGTTGCTCAACCGCTACCTCAAACTCATCCTCCACCTGGGGGTTTATATGCAGCTAAGTGACCAAATAAATATTGTCCTATTTCTCCCAAGTAATAATTAATCACACTTTTTTTCTTTCAGTTCTAAACCTTTGGCCATTAATTTCACCTTTGTTCACTCTAAAAGATCTTAGTCAAAATTTCCATTCCCGGAGTGGATCACCTGAATCCTGAAGAAAAGGTGTTGGAGGTAATACATTCTGCATGCTGTTTGCAATAGAAGACAACAACAAAAAAGATTTAAAACACGTTTTATCAAGCATGCAAGTTGCTGATAAGTATTACTTGCATTGAGTACAACCATTGTATGTCAGCTAAAATAAAAACACACTTGAGCTGCAGTATCTTTGTGGTTGGAAACTTAGTTATGCAGACTATAAAGCATGCAAACTGCTGCAATTTTGATCTGTATTAAAGTGTACGAAGCAATGAAAGTCACTCTTGTTGGAATCACAATGCTTGCAAATCGCTGCAATTTTGATCTGCACTAAGACTAAAAGTGTCCCAATCACTGAGTCACACTTGCTGAATTTGCAAAATGTGTAAACTGCTGTATAAGATATTCCAATTTAATGATGATATTTCCCTCAAGTAATAAAGACGAGTGGTCCACGGTCTATGTTGTATTTTATTGTAATTGCATTTATATAGCACTTAATACCCCAGACGAGGTGTTGAGGTGCTTTTTCGGCGAGTAGCACCTTACTGGATACAAGTTACTATAGAAGCATTGTTAACCCCTTCGATGCTGATGACGAGCTCAGCTCGTCATCAGCCACGGTGGTCGTGTGCTGATGACGAGCTGAGCTCGTCATGTAACACTGTTGTTTGCATTTTTCAGCACAGCGGAAAAATAACCACAGCAGCCAAGGTGTTAATGCCAGACTGTGCGAAGGGCACAATCATAAAGTGCAATGTTTTACGAAAAGGAGTACTGCCTGATGCTCCAGGATTAACCAGATGGGCAAATAGGTGATCAGTTTTGCCTACTTCATTGTGCAACCTAGCCAGAAATGAGGAGTAATCACGGCACCTAAGCATCTCTAATTTATCATAGTAGCTAGATCTCAAGAATCGTAAGTCTTCAATATTGTCAGGGTTAGTTCCTCTAAATCACGTACAGAAGATTCAAGATGCAAAACATCTCTAGTAGGAGTTTAACACCCACAGTAGTTTTAATGCATACGTTTCTTATGGCTACCTTAAATGTTTCCCACTCCACCATTGAGAAAGAGGAAGTCCCACTAGTTTCACAAAAAAAAGTATCCATATAGTCTTAAAGTGCTCGGCGAAACACCTGTAGATACCATGCTGGAAAGGTGTAAACGTCCTCACTCAGCATTAAGCTCAACAAGCACCTCCCAACATACCACTGCATGTTTCGCAAAATTAATGGCAGCAGATATGATCTAATTAGAGAGAAGATCTTTCTGTACCACCTCACACCAATCTTGCTTACTGACCTTTGGTGAATCATCTGTAAACTTCTGTAGGAAGGTAGGGTCCTTCTGCATGGTTACCCCCACTTTTTGCCTGGTGCTAAGCTGTTTTTTGGACTAGTCTGACTGGAATCCTGCTAATCAGGACCCCAGTCTCTCTGCTTTCTTCCTTAAATTGTTGTGACTAGTATTTAGGTACATCCCAAATTGGATACTGGGGAACCTTCATAAGTCCCTAGTATATGGTACTAAGGTACCCAGGGCATAGGTACCCCAGAGGTCGACCATGGGCGGAAGAATGCATTGTGCCACCCATGAGAGGCCATTAAAAATGGAACAACAGGACTGCCATTGCCGCCTGCGTAAGTTGGTGCTAGCACCACTTACTAAAGATATAGGTTTCCTATATCTAGGGTCACTGCATTAAAAACCTATAAGTCACCCCTATAGCAGGCCTTTGCAATCCTGAAGGCAGGGTGATTGGTTCTAAGTGAGAAGGTGCCACTGCATGAGCACGACACCCTTACAGCTTAGAGTCCTTTCTCTCGGGTTGTCAGTGAAGCAGCCATATACTATATAGAAGGGTACCACGTAATTACTCAATGACCATCTCGAAACTGATTACAGTAAATCCTTTCATGTTTGGTATCAAACATGTTTAAATCATACCCCCACAAGGTATGATTCCAAGAACTGGAAGAGCCCTCTCTTAGGTTCTCCATGTCCACCGTACCAGTCTTCTGGACTACACAAAATGGTTGCTGCCGACCAGAGACACGATTCTGCCCTCCTGCTGCTGAGCCAAGCTCGAGCAGGGGAAGGCAGAACAATAGGCATCCTGTCACTCGGAGGTGTGACCACCTCCCAGACAGGGTTTAGTGTATTGGGGCCACTCTGTATTAGGGCAGGGTGGGTGCACTTGCCAGCACCACTCTTTTGTAGCACTTTTGGCCGCCATTAGTGTGGCAGGGTATGCTCAGACGTGAGTCCCTTGCTCACTTTGCCACTGGATTCAAGCAAGCTGGGCTGAAGACGGCTGGAATGCCAGAAACCGGTCCTCGGAAGCTTGTTTCCGGTCCAGGGAAGACATGGCTTGGCAGTTCGGGCGGGACTGTTCCCATGAGGCACAGGGTCAGACTGATTTGCATATAGCCATGTCTGAACTGGGGTGGCAGAGTGGGCTAAAGAACGGTGATGGATTAAACCCAGATCTTTTGACTGGGTGTGAGTGTTTGATTGATTCAGATGCTCTGTCCATCACCACCCCCTTTTGTACCACTTTTGGCCGCCATAAGTGTGGCAGGGTATGCTCAGACGTGAGTCCCTTGCTCACTTTGCCACTGGATTCAAGCAAGCCGGGCTGAAGACGGCTGGAATGCCAGAAACCGGTCCTTGGAAGCTGGTTTAAGGTCCAGGGAAGACATGGCTTGGCAGTTCGGGCGGGACTGTTCCCATGAAGCACAGGGTCAGACTGATTTGCATATAGCCATGTCTGAACTGGGGTGGCAGAGTGGGCTAAAGAACGGTGATGGATTAAACCCAGATCTTTTGACTGGGTGTGAGTGTTTGATTCAGATGCTCCGTCCATCACCACCCCCTTTTGTACCGCTTTTGGCGGCCATAAGTGTGGCAGGGTATGCTCAGACGTGAGTCCCTTGCTCACTTTGCCACTGGATTCAAGCAAGCCGGGCTGAAGACGGCTGGAATGCCAGAAACCGGTCCTCGGAAGCTTGTTTCCGCTCCAGGGAAGACATGGCTTGGCAGTTCGGGCGGGACTGTTCCCATGAGGTACAGGGTCAGACTGATTTGCATATAGCCATGTCTGAACTGGGGTGGCAGAGTGGGCTAAAGAACGATGATGGTTTAAACCCAGATCTTTTGACTGGGTGTGAGTGTTTGATTGATTCAGATGCTCCGTCCATCACCACCCCCTTTTGTACCGCTTTTGGCAGCCATAAGTGTGGCAGGGTATGCTCAGATGTGAGTCCCTTGCTCACTTTGCCACTGGATTCAAGCAAGCCGGGCTGAAGACGGCTGGAATGCCAGAAAAAGGTCCTCGGAAGCTTGTTTCTGGTCCAGGGAAGACATGGCTTGGCAGTTCGGGCGGGACTGTTCCCATGAGGCACAGGGTCAGACTGATTTGCATATAGCCATGTCTGAACTGGGGTGGCAGAGTGGGCTAAGGAACGGTGATGGATTAAACCCAGATCTTTTGACTGGGTGTGAGTGTTTGATTGATTCAGATGCTCCGTCCATCACCACCCCCTTTTGTACCGCTTTTGGCCGCCATAGGTGTGGCAGGGTATGCTCAGACGTGAGTCCCTTGCTCACTTTGCCACTGGATTCAAGCAAGCCGGGCTGAAGATGGCTGGAATGCCAGAAACCGGTCCTCGGAAGCTTGTTTCCGGTCCAGGGAAGACATGGCTTGGCAGTTCGGGCGGGACTGTTCCCATGAGGCACAGGGACAGACTGATTTGCATATAGCCATGTCAGAACTGGGGTGGCAGAGTGGGCCAAAGAACGGTGATGGATTAAACCCAGATCTTTTGACTGGGTGTGAGTGTTTGATTGATTCAGATGCTCCGTCCATCACCACCCTCTTTTGTATCCCTTTTGGCCACCATAAGTGTGGCAGGGTATGCTCAGACATGAGTCCCTTGCTCACTTTGCCACTGGATTCAAGCAAGCCGGGCTGAAGACGGCTGGAATGCCAGAAACCGATCCTCTGAAGCTTGTTTCCGGTCCAGGGAAGACATGGCTTGGCAGTTTGGGCGGGACTGTTCCCATGAGGCACAGGGTCAGACTGATTTGCATATAGCCATGTCTGAACTGGGGTGGCAGAGTGGGCTAAAGAACAGTGATGGATTAAACCCAGATCTTTTGACTGGGTGTGAGTGTTTGATTGATTCAGATGCTCCGTCCATCACCACCCCCTTTAGCACCACTCAGTCTGCATGTAGAGAGGTGTGGCTCACTGGTTAGAGGCGGCAGACCCGGAGGCTGAGAACGGCCCGGGACCAGGGTTCGATTCCCGACGCGGCAGGGTCGAGGACCAGGGTCAGCGGACTGATAATTCTCTCCTCGGTGCCCACTTTGGGCAGTGATCACACTCGGTAACTCTGGGCATTCAGCTTGCCTAATCTCTACAACGGCCCCCCACAGACGCCGGGGATGCCTGGCTTCACCTTGGAGATTCCCAGCATGGGACCATCTCACAGGGAAAGCCAGGACGGGTTCCCCAGCGGTCCATCGCGCCAGGATACTCCGGTAGTAATTGAGCGCGCTACAAAACACCTTACATACATACATACATACATGTGGGACTCATTTGGTGACCCCATGCATAGTCCAGTTCAAACCAGTCCTGGGTGTTGTTGGCTCCAGCTCTGGCACAAAACTAGACAAAGGACATGGGAGTAACCATCCCTCTGTCCAGACCCTCCCCAGGGAGGGTCCCCTGAATCATCCCAACCCTTTACCTAAGATACTTAAGGTCTTACCTAGGTGTAGTTCCCTAAATTTGTCGTGGGATAAGATTCAGATCAGACACCACTTCTACTGTCTGGGCACTCTGAACTTCGCTGGACTTAGTTTGGGCTCAACTTCCTCCCCCTTCCAGTCCGCTGCATTGTCTGTGCTTGTGCACTAAATAGGAACCTTGTAATGCCTGTGGGCATCAAAGACACCTGAAGTGATCTCCCTGGGAGTGAAGGAGTCACTTCCCCGCATTTGCAGGTACCACAACTAAGTTGACTGGTCTGCTGATCCTGAGCTCCTCCGGACTCTGAACGGCTCTGCAACACAGGTGATAGTTTTCCACAGCTTCTGAGGCCTGCTCTACCCTCTCACCAAGTTTGAGAGCAGTATCCCTTGTGGGGGTTGCAATAACCGGACCCCTGTGCTTGCTGATTTCTCTCCATGAAGATCTGTGAGCTCCAAGTAGCCCCAACCTCGAGCATCTCCTGTTACCAGCCACACCACATCGTGTGCATCGTGGCCTACCTCTTTTGGTGAGCTGCTTGAGGTACTCTTATGACTCCAGTGCCTCCAGCCTGTGGGTTTATTTGAGGGTCACCTTTGTTTCTCTTGCGCTCCCCTGATTACTCGGGGCCTGCCCTGACTCCCCTGCTTTTGGTGAGTCCACTGGATCTTGCTGGTCCCGATGTTGCTCCTTCTTCAGCTTCTGCATTGGTTGCATTTGCCAAGGCTTGTTGGTGCTCCTGCTGGGCACTGACCCCTCAGCACTAGACATCCTTCGTGGGACAGCTCGTGCATGGGTCCTGGTCTTCCTCAATGTTGCCTGGTTCTCACAGCTGCAGAGTCAAGGTCTTTGTCTCCTTCAACACCCGACATCAGAGGGCATTCATCTTACAAGTCTCCTGGTCACGCCGAGTGACATAGACTCTGTCCCCTTTGCTTGCAGGTACTTCTCAGCTACAATCTTCTTTCGGATTCCACTGGAAATTTTCTCCTCTTCCAGCAGCTGCACTTTCTTGAAGTCCTCCATTGGAAACAACTGCGGTTTCCGACACCACTTCACACGTATGCAACCGGCTTCCCTGGTGTAGGTAATGTGGGTACTATGGTATCCACGGTGGGGTGGCTATCCAACCTTCTGTCTTCCATGGGGTTTCTTCATGGTCCACTGGGAAGGGTCCTTAATCTTAAAAAATCCAACTGCGACTTGCACGTAGACTTGTACAGAGCACGCGGTCTTGTACTCAAACTGCACACGCTCTCCGTGGGGCACCTACTTACTCTCCTTGGGTTGTTCCTTTGGTCCCCAGCATTTCTACGTACTCTCTACATTGTCTTCTTCAGTTGTGGTTCTTATACCACTTTCTTAGTATATGGTTTGGTTCCCCCCTGGGGCCCGCTGTGTATTTTGTGCTATTTACTGTGATTTCTTGCAAAGTAGTGAGTGCATTGTGCATATCTCTGGATAGGAGATATTTGTATGTGTTAGAGAGTATAGATAATAAATACATATTTTTTATAAATACCTTGTGTGGTTATTTTTCACTCAATCTATACTATAAGATTGCATTCTGGCAAAACAAGCTGCTTTGCCTTCCTTCTGGACCAAGCCTGAAGGCTACTCTCCACAGCTACCGCTTAGAGACCTTTCTAAGGTTGTCATAGACCTTTTAAATTACCATAAGGGTTGTCTGGAATGGTGCAAGGTGTCCACTTACATACATGTACATCTTCTCACAACTTTGAAATGCTCTCCCAAAGGGTTCGATGACACCTCCCCAATGGGGCCACGCATTTTGTCAGCTGCATTCATCCTCTTACTCTACTTATGACGTGGGGCAGGTGCTTCAGGTGCCGACGTATGTTGTGTCCAAATTGCTGACACTATCATCGAAGAAAAGTAGGGTCCTGCTCTGGAAACCTGGATTTTTTAAGCTTTTTTTGGTTATTGCTGGTGTGATAATTGTTTCCTATGCAATCTCTTATAGATGGAAGGGTCTCCATTATCATTAAAACTGCAGTTGAGGAGTTTGCATGTTTTTAACACTAAAGCATATTAAAATGTAGTAGTGTCATCTATTGGTGAGCTTCTTCATAAGGAACCTATAAGAGAGGTCACTGTATAAGATGTAAAAGGCTAACATCCTCCCTGTTTCATGTGTTGTTGTAGGAGATGTAGCCTTTTTTCATGTGCATTTAGGAGAGGGCTGATCTACATTTGTGCTGGGCGATGGCGGAGGAAGACGAGGTGCCTCTCAAGATTATGTTGAGTTACAGCCATATGATTAACATTACAGAGAAAACAGGTCTCCTCCATAACAGCAATGCTGAAGTTTGCCTTGACAGCAATAGAGGGCCAGAGGCAGCGGAAGAGGATTTACTAGAACTTTGATACGGTCCAACATGGGAAGATGAAGCCGGAAAGAATAAGCTGCACTGACAACATAACAAGAATGAGTGCCAGTCTAAACCTTTTCATCTGCATCATTGTTTTTTTTTTAGATTGTGAAGAATGGATTGACAGAGTGGAACGTAGATTCTCAACATCAATCTATGTGACAGTAAATGATGCTCTGTCGAGTGATGTGACACAGAGTGCTGAGATTAAGTGCCTCAATACGGTTATATTCCAGACTTCGAATAACACCAATGCCTCAACAGTGACATCAAGAAGGATCCTAATCTCTAAACAAACACGTAGGAGCTATAGCTTCTGACTAAGTCAAAAAGATTGGCGTTGAATCGTGGTGCCAATGCTGCATGAAAGGGTGCCTTCTTCTTTCCTCTTACTTTCTTTGCATCTCTCTCTCCAATGTGGTCCTTTGGAATGAGGATTCATTGGTAGTTGGAATGTAACAGATAAACTATTTCTTCCTCCTGCATTGCTTTCTGGTTCAGAGTTCCTCCCATTTTTCATTCAGTTGGATGCTCTCTCAGTCTCAAATGGCAATTTTAAACATATCTACACAAAATTAACTCTTTTGAGTAGTGAGAAACTGGAAGGCAGACCACACATAAACTTTGGTAAGGCCCTCTAGCAGCCTTTTTTTCTGATAGAAGAAGGGTATGTCAAACAATGAAGGCATGGTGACCAAAAAATGAAGCTGAAAATGTAGTACAAATATCTTAAAAGATTCCTAGTTTAACAGTGGGATAAAGTTGAAATAAGAAACCACATTAGACAAAACTCCCAGAAAAACAGGCAAATATCTACAAGTGTTATGCAATGACTCTGCTGTGCTGCTGACCTGTAGTGCTACTGTGCCGCCAGGGCCGGACTGGCCGTTGCGGGCACCGGGCAATCCCCAGGTGCGCCCACGGGTTGGGGAGCGGTTTTGGGCACCTGGGGGCCGTTTTTGCAAAATCGGCCCTGTAACAAAATCGGCCGAAAACCTGCCCCGGTAAAGAGCTCGGTCGCACCACTAACATCCCCTCTACCCTGCGGCCGAGCACTTTGCCAGGGCCAGTTTTGGTTCCCAGTCCGGCCCTGTGTGCCGCCGCTGACGGGTGCTGGGATCCAGCAGGAGATAACGCCAGCACGAATCCGGCTGCAATTTTCCTTTGAAGAGACGGCAAAAAAAAATGCAAAAAAAACACAGGGAGTACAGGAAAATAAAGAAAAGTAAAGAAAAGAACCTTCGGGCCCCCCACTCCCAGCCCCGCCCTGGAGAACACAAATGCTTGGATTCGATCATCCACGCTGCAGCAGGTCAAGGGTGCAACTGCGCCAACCCCCGGGGGAAGACACAAGGAGCTTGGTGTGCGGCAGTGTGCCCTTTGCGCACCTAACATTGCAGGGAGTGTGTACAAGGGCGTGAGGACTCAAAGATTAGAACCAGCGGTTGCCTGGGGAGAGGACGAAGCAAGAAACCAAGAAATAAAGAGAAAAAAGGAAACTCGCCCGATTGAGGAGTGGCGGCGGGAGCACAGCTAAGGTAAGTGTTTGGGGTAAAAATAGGCCTACAAGGAAATGTATGGAAATATACAAAGGACGTCTTAATTAATGTATTGTCTGTGGTAGATGGACTAGAATAATTGAGCAGTGGCTCATAAGGTTGGAGGGGATTTTACCAGGAGGTGTGATGAAGGGAAAAGATCTCTGTAAGAATAACACAGGAGCAGGTTGACAATACAATATGGTTTAATGCATTAATCAGCTGGGGAGATCAGCCAGGCTCAGCAGCGACTGGAATCTGACGTCCAACGAACAGTTCAAAAGCAGTGGCTTATATATGCTAAAACCACAAGAGAAAAAAGTTACAAGCCTAGAATTTGTCACAAATGAGTAGATTAAAATCAGCAGTTACATGAATTTCCTGAAAACAAAACACATATAGATATTGGCCACATGGCCTTCGCATCTCACATTGGCGGAAACATCCTCAGTGGTTTTTTCCCTCACACCTTTTGGCCATGCTTATCTGACTTCTGGTTTTATCCATCATGCCTAGCATCGTGTAAGTGTGACATGTGGTTTTCAACTGAAGCGACTTATGAGCAGTGACAAGGCTTGCACCTGGGCCAGTCCATCCTGTGTGCATGCTTAATCTATGTGTGCATGCATTAGTAACATGGTTGCAAAATACATGATTGACATCTTCCAGCTCGGTCTCTCTAGCAGATGGGCTTGTGGTTTGTGGTGTTTTTGTAGTTCCAACATTTAAAACACTACTGGTTTCCTGAGACTGGAAGAAGATATGATCTACGCTTCATGCAGTATCTTATCTTTGTGACTGCAGGACATATCCTGCCCTTTCAACAAACTATGTGACCTGATAAGTTCAGCTAAACTCATTGTCCCTGCAACAAGCATTTTCTGGCCTATTTCACATGCATAGGCCTGGGCCTGTATTTCTACTGAGGCCTAAAACTGCTTTTAACTTGGAACTTCTGCATAGAATTTGCAGGCCTTAACTCTGTATGTGTTTGCACAAAATGTATCCTATTTTTCCCTATATCATTCCCCCTTCTAGTTGATTCTTAAATTACTGCTTCTCCTCTCAACCGGAGCACCCCCCTCTTCGACCATCTTCTTGTGGAGATCATGCAATGTCCGAATGGCCCCGGATAATGTCCCGCTGTCTGCATCATTGACTGGCACATATGTGCAGCAGGCGGATCCAATCTTTTTGTACACAACCTCACTCCATGGCCGTTATTAAATCTAGAATGTATCTGTGCTGCATCACCATTAATCTAAGGGCACGCAGTTCTTCCATTATGGCATTGATGCCATCTTCTGTGGCATTTATGGCCTTCATTAGCTCCCATCTTGTTATCTGGAGCCAGCGGGCTGTTGCTTTAGCCTGAAACAATGGTATAATGCTGCAAAAGAACAGCTGGGCATCATTAAAAAGTCTGTATTCTTGCAGAACATCTGTCCATTTTTCCCAAACTGCATAGTTTCTTATCTGCTCTACTTTCTTCATTCTTGATACCTCCTTCACTATGTCTTCTTTTTCTGTCAGAATTTGTAGGACCCCAGGGGTGGTGCCAAATAAGGTTGTATTTACTCAAGACGTTGCTGGACTAACATGCATTGGTTGTAGCTGTGCTTTTATTCTACATAAAAAGAGGTGGAAAAGACAGTGCGTAACATTCAGGGTACCTCCTTGGGGTAATGTAATCTATCTACTGTAGTGGCATGGGGAATAAGGGAGCATACATAACAACTGGTATTAGTTGTAGATTGACCTATACTATGCATGTGCTGGTACCAACTATTTTCAAGCAGAGCATTGTGGAAAGGGTGATGATCAGTATCATTTTCAACACTTCTACTCATGTGCATGATATCTAATGTAGAGAAAAAATCGAAATAGACTACGACTATCATCATCAATATTAACGCACCGAGGAGGAAAAATAAAAGAAAAGTACATATCTTAAAATAAGTGTCTGTTGAAGCTTTGGAGGGAGGCTTTACTCCGGTTGCTTCTCCTGTTCTCCCCCCTCCTTTTTCTGCTCGGCGTCCGAAAGGATAAATGGAAAGGTCGTTGCCAGGCGAATGTCCCTCAGATGGTACCATGGTTTACGTCCTTGTTCTTTCACTGCTGTAGCTGGGCTGTGAGTTACAGGAAAGGGTCAGTTGAATTTCCTGTCCTTCGAGGTACCGGATAAAATTCTTTTTGTACACTAAAGTTCCAACTGGCAAAGGTGGTCTTTGATCATCTGCTGGTAGTGCATTGGGGTGCTTATCTGCTGCCTGGGTGACCTGTTTAGAGAAGAACCTTGCGGCTTTTGTAAGCTGTGCAATATAGTCAGACATTTTCAGTAACTGAAGAATCATGCTGCATTGGCTCTAACCACTGCTGCCCCTGTATGTCATATTCCTGTGTCCTGATCTATTGTGGAAGATCCATCCATAAAATATTCAACCCTACCTGGAATAGGGTCTTCTCTTGCTTGGCTAAACTCATCTGGAGTATATGCTGCACAGTCATAGGGGTCACTATCTGCACCTTCAATAGGGGGTGCAAAGAAAGTAGCAGGATTGACTGTATGACACTTAACTACCTTGAGAGATGGTAGTGATAAAAATAATCTCATAGCCTGATACTCTCGGTGTTGTTAGTGTCGTCTTAGCATTCTGAATTATTGCAAACACTGCATGTTCTGCATACAGCGTCAGAGGTAAACCATGACAATGGGGGGACTTTTCTCAACCCCAAAGGCTGCTGTTGCCAATGCTTGCTCTCAGGGGTAATGGCCTTTCATAACAGGATCAAGTAGGCCACTAAAGTGCGCAATTGGAATATTGCCTAAAGGATGCCTTTGGGTGAGGACATCCGTCATCACCTGGCCATTGCAGTGGCAAAAAAGGAAAAACTCTTTAGTGTAGTCTGGTGTTCCTAACACTGTTGCATTTGTTATCTCTCTCTTTAGTTTTTGAAGTGTTTCTGGCATTTCTGCAGTCCATGTTATTCTGTATTTCTGTGTCTTTGCCTGTTTGATGGCTGCAAGCAAAGGAGCTATCAGGGTGCTATAGTCAAAAACTCATTGTCTGACATAGTTGCATAGGCCCAACATTTTTTGCATTCCCTTAACTGTCTCAGGCTCAGTCATCTGTCTAATTGATGCTGCTCTTCAGGTGTAACTCGGCGACCTGAGGCTGATAGCAGTTGTCCCAAATAGTGGACTTCTTCCTGGCAATATTGTAATTTGTCTCTGTCTACTTTATAGCCTCGTTCGGCGAGGGTGAAAAGCAGACACACAGTGTCTTTTCTGCACCATTCTTCTGTGGCACTACAAATTAGTAAGTTATCAACATACTGCAGTATTGTACTGTCACTTTGAAAATTATAGAGGTCATTCTTGACTGCTCTGTTGAAGACACTAGGGGATTCACAGTACCCCTGAGGTAGACGAGAATGGAGGTACTGGGAGTCACGAAATGAGAATGCAGTCAAGTAATGATTATCTGGGTGCAGTGGAATGCTAAAGAATGCATTTTTCAAGTCTGTGACTGAGAAGTATTTAGCATCTTTGGGTATGTTAGTCAGGATAACGGAAGGGTCAGGTACTCCAGGGAATTCCGGTATCACCATGTCATTAAGGGAGCGCAGGTCTTGAATCATGCGCCATTAATTACCTTTGGCATTCCTGACAGGGTAAATCGGTATGTTGTAGGGGGGATACACCTGTGTATATGACTCCCTGCTCTACCAATGCCTCAATAACTGGGGTGATGCCTTCCTCTGCTTCTTTGGATAGAGGGTATTGCCTTACCCTTGGTAGTATTGCTCCTTCCTTCAAGGTTATTCTGAATGGGCATGCTGTGCGGATGACACTTACATTGCGGGGGCCTTTGGTCCCCAAATCAGAGGGTACCTGCGCAAGGTGATTGTCCTTACTAGGACCAGAAATAGTCTTTGGTATTGCAGACCTTGTTTCCAGAGTAGTAAGCAATGGAATACTGTCTTGAAAAACTAACACTGATCTTGTGGGGTCATTGGCAAAAAAATGGTCATCTGATATACCTACCAGGAAGGAGGCAACAAGCGTTTTTGAAACCATAATATACTTGCAAACATGATGCCAGCACCTAAAGTCAGCACTTGGTGCGGTCACACTGGTTGCACCGCCCTAGAGCTGGCCCTTCACAAGGGTCCTGTGACCTCTGTGACTGTTGTTCTAGGGTGTGCTACTTCATAGGCCTGCCCATAAGACTGGAGGTGACCTTCAGTATGGATAGTGGTGGACAAGCCTTGAAGGTTAACCTACACTTGTAATGCTAGGGTCCACCTGCTGGTGCGAAGACACCAGGACTTCTAAGGTGTTGCGAAGCCTTCTAAAGTCTAGCATGTGATTGTGCTCTCGCAGGAAAGTGGTCTGGTGGGCTGGTTATTAAGGCTGAACCTGGTTCCCAGTTCCAAATTCAGCAGCTCTGGCCATAGTGCCACATCCTCTCCCCCACTGAACACCGTACTGCCCCACTGAGAAAAACTCCCACTGTTTTTTTCAACTACAACCCAATTGTTGCCCGCTATAAACACCTGGATGCGCAATTTAAATTACGCACTAGACAAGAGCAATATGCAGCCTACAACAAAAAAAAGGAACAACATCCTGGAAGAAGCAAACACTTATAAGGAATGCAAAATTTAGCAAACCATGGGAAATGTAAGCAGGAACAACATGGTTACCTTAATGCTTTTACACTCACTATTCAGAAATCAGTGAGTGCTTTTGCCTGAAAAGTTAAGGACACAACTACAGGGCCCTGAATGGACCCATTTCAATGGCAATTGCTTATATCCTTAGAAAACGTAAGCAGTATGGTAAAAAGACCACATCCCTGGACGCAGAGCCGCAGCACACATTTTGTTTTCCAATCCACACATTTTGGTACCTCCAGGATTGGTGCACTAGTTTCAAGTTCAGGGAAAACAAAGACAAGAAAACTAAAATAGCGCTTCACTGGCAAACTCTGTAAAAGTGGCGCTAATGTGTTTCAGTGTGAATAAAATCAGTTTGGCCAGTTTGCTACCACTCTGTCTTACTTTATTTAGTTATTTATCTATTTTTCATATTTTTAGCCTTTTATTCCCAATGCTGCACTTTGGAATTAAAATGTCAGAAAAATACTACATTTCCAGCAAAAAGCGTCTTTCTTATTTGGATCCATTTCACAGGGAAGCAAAGAAAGGAGAGGAAAGAGAGTGAGAACCCCGTCTTGAAGTCACGGTTTTCATGGGCGTCCGCAGGGGGGGCAAGGAGGGTCGCTCCAGGGGGAGGGTGGGGGCAAGCGTCCCTCCTTGCCCCCCCCCCCGCGGACGCCCATGTACGGGACTGGGAACCACAGAGGCTTCGGTAGCAGCGTGTGGCTTCTGGTTGTACGATGCTGCACGCTGCCCCTGGCCGTGTGCGAGCCCACTCCGCCCGGGAGAGGATGTAGCACGAAAGAAAAAGCCTGGCCGCAAAGTCCCCGTTTTTTTTTTTTTTTTTAACACGACAACTTAACCAGGGACGTACCAATGGTAAAGTGACATGGGCCAAAGGACCGCCATCCCAGAACTGGAAGAGGCTAGGATGCACGCTCCCGGCGCCACCCTTACCCCCGAAGAGCTGCAGACCCACGCAGCCAGGCAACTGGTCGGGAGAAGTGTCACTCCTGGAGGCAGGACAAAAATCTCTATGACCCCAGCAATCAGCGCTGTTATGTTTTGAGCAGTCTAGTAGCTGGGCTTGGGCGGAGTCATGGGGTGGAGGAAGAGGCGGGGCACGAACAGGAAAGGGGCAGTTAGAGAAGGGACAGGGACGAGGAAGGAGTGTGTTAATAAAGCTCCTTGAATATCAAGTAGTGTCTGTCATTATTGCATGCACAACACTACAGCTGGCGACGAGGGTGGGATGAAGTAACCTGCCATCCCCACAGTGAGGAAACGAGTGCCCTGTCCCTGGGCAGCACCGAGAAGTAGTCGCTGTCGCGACACGAGTGCCCCCAGAGAAGATCGCCGCCTGAGGACCCAGGCCAGCGACAGCTGTGACGGCTCCACGATCCGTCGATCGTGTGGAGCGCTGCCGAGTGAGTGCTGAAATAAGTTTGCTGCCTAGAAGTCACTTCGCGCCAAAACGGGAGCTCACCCCGGATGCGTGCAACTTGACAAGGCGTCGGAAGTGGCAGCGAGTGAAGCGACAGAATCGCAAGCCTACCGTGACCCCTTCGTGTAGAAGCTCCAGGGAAAGCGAGTGGAGCGCGGCTAATACAGTGCTGCTGACAAGCTCGGCGATCCAGTGAGTCTCAGTAACTGAATCGGAGCGAGGAGAATGAATGAAGTTGAAATCTCGCGGGAGCCGTGATTTCCCTAGCGGCGGCCATCTTGAAGTCAGGCAGCCCACAGGACAATCCCTATGTGTAAATGGGAAGCGGCCATTTTGAAGTCAGGCGGCTCATGGTTTCAGCAAACAAGCATTTGTGAATGTGAAACAAGCACTGGCAGATGCAAACAAGCATTGGTGAATGCGAAACAAGCACTGGTAAATGCAAAGATAAGCACTGACTAATGCAAATAAGCCTTGGTAACTGCGAAACAAGCACTGGTAAATGCAAAGACAAGCACTGGCGAATGCAAAATAAGCCTTGGTAACTGCGAAACAAGCACTGGTAAATGCAAATGCAAGCATTGGCAAACAAAATAAAATAAGCAGTGGTGAAAGAAAACAAGCACTGGTAAATCCAAAAACAAGCATTGGCAAACACAAACAAGCATTGGTAAATGGGAAACAAGCAGTGGTACCTTACAACGTGTCTTGACAAAATGACTGGCACCAGTAAAATAAAAGGTGACGTTGTCAGATTTAATCCACAGGATCCAGTTGTCGAATAGTGGCTCCACCTCCAAATGTCATCAACACCCTGATTTTACAAAACAGGTGTTCGAGCCATTAGATGAGGGAAAATATAAGTAAAAAATAAGAAACGGGGGGGCATGGCCAAGATGCCGGCGGAGTAGGACGCCTTTCCGAGCCGCTCCGGCTCAGATCCGACAAAGCTTCTAAACGCACGATCCTGAGGGGGCGAGCCCGTCTCAAAAGTAGAGGAAAGGTCTGCCACACGTAGCGGGTTGCTCTGGTGCGGTTGCTGGAGTGGTGGGGCCCCGAGCTCGCCCTTGAGATCGATCAGACTCCGCGGCCTGTGCGACCCCGGCTTTTCCTGATCTCAACATCAAGCGCAGGGGGAAGGCGGAGCCCGGAAGTCCCGCCTGGAGCCATCGGAGCTAGCGGAAAGCGCTGGAACGCTTGGAGTCACCAGGCCGGAGGCTGGCGATAGCTGTGAATTGGAGCCCCCGGGCCCGCGAGGAGCACGTTCAAGACCCTGCAGCGGTTGCCGAGGGGTGGAACGGGACATTTGCACACTTTGGGTGGTGAGCCTGAGCGGTGGCGGTCCCCCTGCCCCTGCCTGGAGGTGGTGAGCGACACCGGCCCAGCGGATCCCGGCGAGACCCGAGCCACGTGGGGATCGGAGGAGGCTTGGGAGTCTTCGACAGCTCCCGCGCGTGGCTGCCATTGGACTCTTGCTCGTCTGTGCACGTGTGGGGACCGCGACTAGTACTGCCGTACACGTGGGGCTCGTCATAGCTGCGGTCTGTAGAGTGAACCTGGTGCTCGAGTTAGGACGCCCGCTCTAGCCTGGGCCGAGCGCCGCAGACCGCCCTCTAGACAGGCCACGAGGCGCGTGGTCGGGACGCTGTGAGCCGCCATGTCTAACGTGCAACACAAGCGGGGCCAGGGAAAGAACAATGCCCAGAAATCTTCCCAGCACCCGGCGTCCCCTGGAGCTAGTGGGTCTTCGAAGCAGTCGGATGACGAAGCACCGGCAACGAAGGCCTTCATGACAGAACTCTTTGCCTCTATCAAGGAGGACATCTCCGAGCTCCGGGCGCAGCTGGCCTCCGATCTGCGGGAGGTGCGCAGAGACGTTGACGGCTTGGGGGAGAGGGTGGCGACCCTGGAGGACCGAGACCTGAGTGTGGCCACTGATGTGCACCTGCTGCAGCAGGATATCATTCGCCTCACCGAACAAAACCTGGACCTGCAGTTACACACGGAGGACTTGGAAAACCGCTCCGGTAGAAACAACATCCGTATACGGGCGGTGCCATGGGACGGTGAGGCGGGAGACCTGCGGGGATATGTCCAGGACTTATTCCTCCAAATACTGGATGATGAGGACACAAAGGAGATTCAGATGGACAGAGTGCATAGGGTGGGGCTGCCCCGGCGCGGCGGGGCCCCCCCCCCCGATATCCTTGTGTGCGTCCACGATTTCCAGCTTAAGGAACGGATCCTCCGCAAGGCCAGAACACTCACGTCACTACAATTTCGGGACCACCGTCCCCAGCTGTACCAGGACCTGGCGGCCTCTACTCTGCAGAAACGGCGTGAGTTCCGTCCGGTGACCGCATTCCTGAGAGAACGGGGCATCGCCTATTCCTGGGGCCATCCGTTTAGGATCATCTTCCGGTGGCAGAATCGTCTTGCTCAAATCCGCACGCTTCAAGCAGCGAAGGACCTTCTGGGCCTGGAGGACGTGCCGTCATCACGGGCCGAGACTGCCTCGCCATCTCGGAGGCGCCACCGTTCATCTTCCTGGCAGAGGGTGGGTGGTTCACCTGCCCGGCAGCGACCGGACCTCTCCACCAGCTTACAAGAGAGGGGCAGCGCTGTGGCATCGGTGGCGTCGGCCACGTTAGCTGACTCGCAGCACAGCTCCGGGGCGGCATGACCCCCTCATCTTGATGGATCGGCGCCGGAGTGGTTCGGGCCTTCTGGTTGAGGGGTATGAAAGTACTCTTGGAGGAGACACCCTCGACTATGGCCATGGGGGATAGCGTATTGATCCCTCCGGCCTGCTTCCTGGATGGAAGGCCTCCTACAGACTTCGGCCTTCTGGACACGATGAGTACTGACTTTGTACTTGGGTTTCTATGCTTGCTTTTGTTTTTGGTTGAGTTTGGGTTGGTGCGGGGATGGGAGTTGGGGAGTTCGGGATACTGGGGGGGGACCCATGACGGTTTGACTGGGGGGGCGCTTGAAGTGTGGCTGCGGATGTGTGTGTACATCAGTGTTAGGAATGTTGTTGCACTGGTGGACTGGCGATTGCTGCTCATTGCTTTTGAGGGGGCTGGCCTGGCTGTGGGGAGGGGGTCACCTGGCGTATTGAGAGCGGGGTCTGGGGTTCGTCTTTGTCATGCAGATTAGTATAGGGACGTGGAATGTTAAGGCCATGAATTCACCACAGAATAGGCAGAAGGTTTTGAAATATGTGGTGGATCACCACCTTGATGTTGTTGGACTGCAAGAAACACACTTGGCACGGAAGGATGAGATGAGGCTCCGCCATAGGGCCTATCCCATTGTTTATAGGTCTTCCGCAGCTACGAAGCATAGGGGCGTGGCACTCCTCTTCAGAGCTACGTTGCACTTTCAACCTGTGGATGTCCGTCACGACAAGGAGGGCCGGTGGCTCATGGTTAAAGGCCTTATACAAGGGCGATTGTGCACTTTTGTGGTGGTGTATTTGCCCAATGCTGGCCAGAATAAGTATTTGCAGGACCTGTTGGAGCGGGTGGGTGACTTCGCAGAAGGGCACTTGTTTCTGTTGGGGGATTTCAATTTGGTGTGGGACAGGGATCTGGACAGCTCAGGGGGCCACAGGGCGGGTACGGGGGTATTTTCTGGTTCCACGCAGCAAGGGGTGGGGGAGCTGGGTCTAGTTGATGGCTGGCGTTTTTTTCACCCTTCTACGAAGGACTACACATTCTTCTCACATGTGCATCACTCCTATTCCCGCTTGGATTACATTTTCCTTAGCCAGTCCCTTCGCGGGAGTGTGCTGGATGCCGCCATTCTCCCGATCTCGGTGTCGGACCACAGTCTCTTAGTGCTCAATCTTCGTTGGTCACCGCCGGATGCTGCATGTCGGAAGTGGTATTTTCCCGCGTCGGTGGTCAGGGACGAAGTATCTAGCCAAGCATTGCGCCTAGCTATCCGCGAATTCTTTGACCTCAATCCTCCGTCGGACACTTCGTTGGCGACCACGTGGGACGCTTTTAAAGCAACTATCAGGGGCACGTGCCTAGGTCTCAACTCGCAGCTTAACACATTACAGAGGAAGGAACGTGAGGCCTTGGAGGCTGAGGTACTCGAGCTCGAGCGGGCTCCCAAAAGCAACCCATCGAGAGTGACCCTCCGCCCGTTGACGGCGGTGCGAGGCAAGTTGAGAGCACACTATGCTAATAGGGCAGAGCTTACTCTCTTGCGACTGGGGCGTCAATCATATGCTTGCGGCAATAAGATCGGCAGGCATTTGGCACAACAATTGCGGGACAGGAGAGAGAGGGAATACGTAGGGGGAATTAGAGACTCCGCGGGAGTGCTACATCACCGTGACGGGGTGAAGGCGGACATTTTTGGACGCTTTTACGCCGATCTGTACGCGGGCGACGCCCTGGACGCTGCGTCGCAATGGGAGTTTCTACAACGCTTACCGCTACCGCAGGTCTCTAGTGAGTGGAACAGCGTGTTGGAGGCCCCGATCTCGAGGGAGGAGGTTCTCTCCGCCATCAAAAATTTGAAATTGCATAAGGCCCCGGGACCGGACGGGTACACGGCGGTCTTTTACAAGACGTATGCGACTGAGCTGTGTGACTTTCTGGTTGCCCTTTTCAATGATATGGCGACCTCCGGAGTGAACGCAGGAACTATGGCAGAGGCGGTGGTTACGGTCCTGCCGAAACCAGGGAAGGACCCGGAGCAATGTGCTTCGTTCCGTCCTATTGCCTTGCTTAACATAGATGCGAAGCTTTATTCGGCGATTCTGGCCTGCCGCCTCCAGGACCTGCTTCCGGCGATCATACACCCGGACCAGTCCGGCTTTATCAAGGGCCGCCAGACTCACGACAACACCCGTAGAGTAGTCCACCTTATTGAAAAAGCGGCCAGGTTCCGCATCCCAGCCGTGCTGGTGGGCCTAGACGCAGAGAAAGCCTTTGATCGAGTGGATTGGGGCTTTCTATTCCACACGTTGCGAGCGTTCGGCTTCTCTGATAAATTCATTACTATGGTACAGGCGAATTTTTGTAGCCCGCGTTCGAGGGTGACGGTGAATGGCCATCTGTCGGCCTTTTTTCCGCACTCGTGGGGCACCAGGCAGGGGTGTCCCCTCTCCCCCTTGTTATTCGTGCTCAGCATTGAGCCTCTGGCAATGGCGGTGAGGGAACATGAAGGAGTGAAGGGCATACCGTTCACGGGTGAGCAACACAAGATTTCCCTATTCGCGGACGATGTCCTGCTTTTGTTGGCTGATCCTGCCGGTTCCTTACCTTGTGTCCGGGATATTCTGCTTGAATTCGAGGGAATAGCTGGCTTCAAGGTTAATTACGGCAAATCTTATATTCTGAATCTGACCCTGTCTCAGGCCGATGTTGCTCAGGTGCGGCCATTGACGCCGTTGGCTTGGGCCTCGGGCTCGATTCTCTACCTGGGAGTTCACTTGACTGGAGAGATGGAAGCCAAAATTCCTGTCCTGGTTAGGTAGGGTGCACGCGCTTAAAATGGTTCTCCTCCCCAAATATTTGTATCTCTTCCAGGCCCTGCCTATCCCACTGGAAAGCTCTTTCTTTCGGCAACTCAAAACGATGATCTTGAAATTTGTTTGGCAAGGGGGCCGGGCGCGCTTGTCGTTCGCACTCCTGCGCCGGCCGCGCTCTGAAGGCGGGATTGGTCTTCCAGACCTTCACTTATATTATAAAGCTGCCCAATTGAGGGTCATGGTGGAGTGGTCACAGCAGCTCTCTGAGAAACATTGGCTACATATGGACCGAAGCGTGGCAGGCCGGTCCATCTGGGATTTAGCCTGGAAGCCGAAGAGGGACCGCCCAATGAATGCGTACCTCAGTACTCCCACGGGTACTACGCTGAAAGTATGGGACACTCTGGCGGGCGATGAGAGGTGGACGACCTTCCCATCTCCGTTCACTCCATTGCACTTCAACCCGGCCTTCCCGCCGGCACTTGAAGAGGGGCCCTTTGACGCGTGGAGAGAGGGTGGATGCAGGGCGCTGCTCCATCTGTTTCACGGCCCTGAGCCTCTCACCTTCACTAACTGCATGCGGGATTACCGGGTGCCGCAAACTGACAACTACAGGCATATTCAATTACTACATTGGGCCACGTCACCCGGAACTAGGGAGGCAGCTACGCGGCCGCCCTCTGACTTCGAGGCGTTCTTGCTGAAGACGTCCACCATGAAGGGAGCCGTCTCCTTCATATACCGATTGCTGCTCCGTTCTGCTTTGTCTCCTAGGCCGCGTTACATGGAACAGTGGGAGGAAATGGTGGGAAGGGACATTACCGACGAGGAATGGTCGGCACTGTGGAGGGATTTGACCCAATTCAACCACTCGATTCACCTGAGGGAAGCACATTTAAAAACTCTTATGCAGTGGTATATGGTTCCGGCCCGGCTTCATCGTATCTACCCGGCTACCTCAGATAGGTGCTGGAGGGGCTGTGGCCTTCTGGGGGACTTCCGCCACATTTGGTGGGACTGCCCAATCATCAGACCATTCTGGGATGAGATTCTCTCTCATATCAATGATATTTTGCGATACCCTATTGACAACTCTTTGGCTTTTGTACTCCTGGGGCTACGAGACCCCGGTCTTGAGCACCAGACACGCGCGGATAAGAAGATTCTCTGGCTTTGCTTGGGTGCAGCCAAGCTTACTTTGGCAGCAGCTTGGAAGCGGAAGGAGGCACCGGCGATCTCCCTTTGGCATGCGAGACTGTGGAGGCTTCTGAGTCTGGAGAGAGTGGCGGACATCTTCCTCGGCAATTACAAAAACTTTAAGCACATATGGGGCCCCTTGGTGTCCTTTTTATCCACTGGTTTGCCATCGGCGGTGTGCCCAGCTTCATTGAGAACCTTACATATCTTTCAACTGTAGTGTGCATGCTGGATGAATGGGGGGTATGTGTGTCGCCGTCATGAGGGGTAGAGGGGGGGGGGGGAAGGGGAGTTGTGGGTTTTTCCTTCTGGTGTTGCACCCGGGGCACCATTTCCCAGCGGACGGTGGTTTTCTCTTTGAGCTTTTTGGACTATCAGGGGAACTGCCTGAAGGGACTATTTGATTTTGTACAAACCCTGCTCCTATGGGGCAATGTATATAGCTATCCTGCCCTGCGAATGTACGGACCTCATGCCTCAACTTCTGTCAGCATCACATCGCTACCTCTGTCCTGATTTCTTTTATTTCCCACTGTGTGGGATTGCTTGTGTTCCCGGTGTGCTATGTTTTATGTCTTGTTTCTTTTGTTCATTGCAAAATAAAAAGTTTACAAAAAAAAAAAAATAAGAAACGGGAAGGGAAAGGAAGGGGTCAGCAGGGAAGGGAAACCTGAAACGACAAAAGGACATCTGCATGAAACTTCATATACAAGTAAGGCTACACTCATATATTCTCGCTAATAGGAGCCATGTATACCTACTTAAAGAAAAAGAACCAGGCCAGTCAATAGTATAACAATCTTCGCTCTCCCCAACTGTCTCAGTTAATCCTAAGGGAACAAAAATGAGAACTTTCAGTCATAGACATTTGTGTAGAACAAAGAACACATGAATGAGACTATCTCTGTCTAAGGACCTACCACTGGGCAGCATAGACCAAAGTTAAATAAGGGATTCTGTAGAAAAAAATAAACGAGCGAACTCAGAATGAAACAAGCCCTTTGTCCGACTGGCAAGATCTGGACATGGTAGTGTGTAGGATGCAATAACCACAACTCTCCGCTCCTTAACGGTTCATAGATAGTCAATTATGACATAAGCTGGATCAGCCTGTAATAAGATAAGGGACACTACAGCAATGCGTAGTTATCCACCTACCGCGTTCTGCTCCCTTCATTCAATAGCTTGACTGTTCTGTACAAAACACGGCAGCGCGTAGTACCAGTTACCACAGCTCTCCGCTTTTGTTCCACATAGATCCACAGTTGATTAAATGCCCCAACAGACACGGCAGCGCGTGGTTATCCTCACCACTGCGCTCCGCTTTGAATAACAAGCACTTCTTCGATACCAAATGAAATGTACAAGTGAGGAAAAACAAAGCATCCAGAAACAAAGAAAGCAGAAACAAAGAAAGCAGGAACAAAGAAAGCAGGAACAAAGAAAGCAGGAACTCTGCCTCTTGACACAGAAACGGAATAGTTATCACAACAGCACGGGCTTCGTTGCAGCTTGCAAACGAGACCGTGAACGAGCTGAATTTGGGTTCTTACCGAAGTAAATCCAAGAATAACAATCCAGGGGTAAGAACACTCGGCGATAGTCCTGGAAGCCTACCTCGTGGAAACAGGAGCAGCCTGCAACCCCGAATAGACTTGGCAAACCGAGAACGACGAGCAGAGCAGCCGCTCCCACGTCGGGAATTGAAAACAGGAACCAGAATAACACGCACCAGGATGCGTGCTCCACTCATTAAAGTAACTTCCTGCCATTGCCGCTAAGGGTCATGGGCAATGTAGTTTTTGTTCTGTACATGGTACAATGCAGGTGCAGGTGATGCGAACCTGACAGTATGTCCCCCTTCCTAGCGCCTACTAGGCCCTGGCCGCAAAGGATAACGGCGATGAAATGAACGAATAGCAGCAGGAGCATGCACGTTCCCCACAGGTTCCCATGAATCGTCCTCCGCCGAGTAACCCTTCCAAGAAGCAAGGTACCACAAAACACCCCTTCGCATCCTCGAGTCTTTGATGCTCCTCACCTCGCATTCGGCCCCATCTTCACAGACCACCGGCGGAGGTGCACGCCTTCTAGCAGAATAAGCAGGTTTCAATAGGCTGCAATTAAGCACAGGATGTATACTGAGCGTACCAGGCAGTTTTAGTTTGTAGGCCACTGGATTGATTATCTTCACTATGGTATAGGGCCCAATGAACCTGGGGTGGAAGACACTGCGTAACTTGAACCTGATGTTGCGGGTCGATAACCACACTCTGTCTCCTACTTGATAAACAGGGCTCTTAACCCGGTGTTTGTCCTCCCACTTCTTGTATTCCTTCTTTGCCTGTATCAGATGGACCCTGATTTTCCTGTGTATGTTGTGAAGGGTTGTCATCTGACCCAATACTGTGGGTTGTCTAGTCACCTCCTCAGGGATACGTACCGGAAGGATTTGTGCATCAAAACCATAGGTAGCAAGAAACAGGGGAAACCCCCACAGAACAATGCCATGCGTTGTTATACGCGACTTCTGCCATCCATAACATAGAAACCCATGAATCCTGGGCATCTGTAGCGTAACAACGGAGATACTTTTTTAGTGTCTGGTACAACCGCTCTGTTTGTCCACCAGTCTGTGGATGGAAACTGGTGGAGAGTGTGGATTGTATCTGTAATGCCTGACACCACGATTTCCAAAACCTGGCAATGAAATTGGGGCTCCCTATCAGAAACAATAACCTCGGGTACCCCATGTAAGCGGATAACGTTGGTCATCAGTAACTGAGCCGTCTGACTCGCCGTAGGGAGATTCACACAAGGGATAAAATGCCCCAGTTTCGTGAGACTGTCTATGACCACAAGGATGGCTGACTTACCCTGATCAGGGGGTAATCCAGTAACAAAGTCTAGACTAATGTTCTGCCAAGGTCTTCTAGGTGTAGGCATAGGCATCAAGAAACCTTTCTTTCTTCCAGGTAAATTTTTTGCTCGTGCACAGTCTTCGCACTGCTCTATCCATTTGGCTACATCAGTCTTTTCGGTTTCCCACCAGAAGTGGCGTTTCAGTAGCTGCAAGGTCTTTAGCACACCTTGATGACCAGCCAACGGGGAGTTATGACACCAAGTGAATGCCTTCTTTTGCAGCGCCGTAGTTGGGAGATACAGACGGTTGTCCTGAAAAGGCAATCCTTGTTTCAACAAGCGATTACTGCCCTGTGTAGCCCAAAGAATCCAAGCATTCAGATCCTTAGTCTTGCGAACAGTCTCCAGAAAAGAGTCTGCCTGAATCACGCAAACCACCTTTCCTGGACCGACGATGACCACCTTGGCATCGGTTTTCTCTTTTTCCTCAACCTGATCTCTTTGGGAGAGGGAGTCAGCTTTCTGATTATCCACTCCTGGCCGGTAAGTGATGGTGAAATCATACTCAGAGAAGAACAACATCCATCTCATCTGTCTCTGCTTGAGATGACGGGCTGTTTTCATGAACTGAAGATTTCTATGGTCTGTGTAGACTGCAACTGGGAAACTAGCCCCCCATAGATACTGACGCCATTCTTGGAATGCCCTTTTTATGGCTAAAAGCTCCTTCTCAGCTATGGTGTAGTTTTTCTCAGGCTGGCTCAATTTTTTAGAGAGATAAGCTACAGGATGGAGTTGTCCTGTGTCTTTATCTCTCTGGGACAGGATGGCCTCGATGGCCTCATCCGATGCGTCCGCTTCTACAATGTAGGGATCTTCTGGTTTAGGGTGGGGAAGAATAGGGGCGGTGGTAAAAGCTTTCTTCAGATACTCAAAGGCTTCCGCGGCTTCTGTCGACCAATGGAACGTAACCCCTTTCCGTAATAACCTTGTCAGGGGCACAGCCACCTGTGAGAACCGCAGAATAAATCTGCGGTAATAATTGGCAAAGCCTAAAAAGCTCTGTACTTCTTTCACACAGGTGGGGGTAGACCATTCCTGAACCACCTGTATCTTTCTTTGACATTTGCAATCCCTCCTGACTTAGCATAACACCCAAGAACTCAACAGTGGATACGTTGAATTCACATTTTCTTATTTTGCAAAACAATTTGTTTTCTCTTAACTTCTGCAGTACCTCTACCACGTGTTGGTGATGCAAGGAGATGTCCTCAGAATAAATCAGAATATCGTCAATGTACACCACTGCACTGATGTCCACATACTCTTTCAACACATCGTTCAAGAAATATTGAAATGCCGCCGGCGCATTGCACAGTCCGAATGGCATTACAGTATACTCAAACAAGCCGTATCTGGTCTTAAAGGCGGTTTTCCATTCATCCCCCTCTCGTACGCGAACCAAATGGTACGCACCTCTAAGATCCAGCCTGGTGAATACTTTGGCATATCTTACTTGGTGCAACAAAACAGATATAAGAGGTAGGGGATATCTGTTTCTCATCGTGATTTTATTTAGCATGCGATAGTCCACACAGGCTCTCAGATCCCCATTAGCCTTTTTGATGAAAAACAGGGGGGAAGAGGCAGGGGATCTGGAAGGCCTGATGAATCCTATGTCCACATAATGGTCTAAATACTCTTTTAGGTGTGTTGTCTCTGGAATGGACAAAGCATACACTCTGCATGAAGGAATGGTGGCCCCCTCTATTAAGTCTATTCGACAGTCATATAGCCGGTGTGGAGGGAGCAGCTCAGCCTTGCTCTCACTAAAGACTAAGCTACTCAACAGGCAAACACACTGTTTTCTCAGCTGCTGTGGATACCAACAAAGGAATCAGCATAGGCGATGACAGAGCATACATATGCCCCTCCATATGTGCCTTACATTCCATGGACAAAAACTGGACTTTCTTTTCCTTCCAATTTATCGTAGGATTGTGATGGTTAAGCCAAGGCATCCCTAGGATCACCTCATACTGAGGGGCTTCAATTATATTCAATGACAACTCTCCCCTGTGTCTGCCTTCTTTTGCCTCCACAGACAATGTTATCATTTCAGTTTGTTCAGTGATGAGACCTGAAGTTAAGGGTTTCCCGTCTACGGCTAGGACTTCTTCCGGTGTATCTCGGGGTACTCTGTCCAATGATAGAGAAGACACCAACCCACTGTCAATAAAGTTGCCTGTGGCCCCTGAGTCTATAATGGCCATCACTGAATGAACCTGAAGTTGACACTCTAACCTTACGGGCAACAGGATATGTGACTCAGATTCCAACAATGCTAGTATAGTGAGAGAAGGAACTTTCCAGGGTTGAACTTCGCCCTGACTGATCTTAGATATCCCGCTCTCCTCATCCTGTGCCCCAACCATAGCAGTGGCTACTCTTTTGTTTCTATTCCATCCCCCCGTAGTTTTAGGTTTAGAGGGACATTCTCTAACATAGTGACCCTTCTTGCCACAATTGCTCAATACATGCATAGCCCTGCCACCCTACAACTTTCTTTTTCTTCTCTGGTGAGAGGAGCTCTAACCGCACCAATCTCCATGGGCTCGGAGCTATTCTCCGTGGAAGGCAAGGCCCTACGGGGAGTACAATCTAGTCTAGAAGGGCCCCTGTCCCATCTTCTCCTATCTACAGTTCTATCAGCCATTCGTCCATCCAATCTTAGTGTCAAATTAACCATATCAACACAAGTGGTTGGTTGGGGATTGATCTGGGCTATCACGTCCTTTAAACCATCCTGTAACCCCTGGTAAAAAAGAGACATTCTTTTCTCCTCAGGCCAGGAGGTCTCAGCCACTAATCTATCAAACTTGGTAAGATAAGAGATCAAATCCCCTCTGCCCTGTCTCAGTTCTAAGAGTTCCCTGTCTGCGCTAAGGGTAGTGGCCCGTCGGTCGAACACCTTTTCGAATTCTGTGCGGAAAGCCGACCAATTAGAAAGCACAGGATCGTCCTTTCTTACTAGAGGTACCGCCCAATTGGCGGCATCTCCTGTAAGATAAGAAATGGCAAACGCCACACAAGAGTGATTATTAGGGAAAGAGGCCGGCTTACATGAAAAATGAAGCAGGACTTGAGTCAGGAATACTTGCGTCTTGGCGGGGTCTCCTGAATACCTATCTGGATTAGCCAGAGGAATAGAGGAAGGGACTGTGACCTGTATCTGTGATGAGGAGGCATCGAAAGGGTTTCTAGACAATCTGTCTACCTTGTCCCTTAAGGCCGCTGCTTCGGTTTTAGAGGAGGCCAACTCCTGTTGTACCAGAACCAGTGCCTGCATTACATCCTCCATGGTAGCCATAATTAAACAACTGGATCGGGTAGCGCAGTTTTCGTGGGCGTGTTATTCTGTCAGATTTACTCCACAGGAACCAGTTTTCGAATAGTGGCTCCACCTCCAAATGTCACCAACACCCTGATTTTACAAAACAAGGTGTTTGAGCCATTAGGTGAGGGGAAAATATAAGTAAAAAATAAGAAACTGGAAGGGAAAGGAAGGGGTCAGCAGGGAAGGGAAACCTGAAACGACAAAAGGACATCTGCATGAAACTTCATATACAAGTAAGGCTACACTCATATATTCTCGCTAATAGGAGCCATGTATACCTGCTTAAAGAAAAAGAACCAGGCCAGTCAATAGTATAACAATCTTCACTCTCCCCAACTGTCTCAGTTAGTCCTAAGGGAACATAAATGAGAACTTTCAGTCATAGACAATTGTGTAGAACAAAGAACACATGAATGAGACTATCTCCGTCTAAGGACCTACCACTGGGCAGCATAGACCAAAGTTAAATAAGGGATTCTGTAGAAAAGTATAAACGAACGAACTCAGAATGAAACAAGCCCTTTGTCCGACTTGCAAGATCTGGACACGGTACTGTGTAAGATGCAATAACCACAACACTCCGCTCCTTAACGGTTCATAGATAGTCAATTATGACATAAGCTGGATCAGCCTGTAATAAGATAAGGGACACTACAGCAACGCGTAGTTGCGTCCACTACCGCGTTCTGCTCCCTTCTTTCAATAGCCCAACTGTTCTGTACAAAACACGGCAGCGGGTAGTACCAGTTACCACAGCGCTCCGCTTTTGTTCCACATAGATCCACAGTTGATTAAATGCCCCAACAGACACGGCAGCGCGTGGTTATCCTCACCACTGCGCTCCGCTTTGAATAACAAGCACTTCCTCGATACCAAAAGAAATGTACAAGTGAGGAAAAACAAAGCATCCAGAAACAAAGAAAGCAGGAACTCCGCCTCTTGACACAGAAACGGAATAGTTATCACAACAGCATGGACTTCGTTGCAGCTTGCTAACGAGACCGTGAACGAGCTGAATTTGGGTTCTCACCGAAGTAAATCCAAGAATAACAATCCAGGGGTAAGAACACTCGGCGATAGTCCTGGAAGCCTACCTCATGGAAATAGGAGCAGCCAGCAACCCCGAACAGACTTGCCAAACAGAGAACGACGAGCAGAGCAGCCGCTCCCACGTCAGGAATCGAAAACAGGAACCAGAATAACACGCACCAGGATGCGTGCTCCACTCATTAAAGTAACTTCCTGCCATTGCCGCTAAGGGTCATGGGCAATATAGTTTTTGTTCCGTACATGGTACAATGCAGGTGATGCGAACCTGACAGACGTAGCCAATCACGCTCAAGGATGTCGAATCCACGGCCAGAGAATGGCAACGCTGCAGTGGCTATCTCGACTGAACCTCGAATATCACATTTGCGTCCCCCTGAACCACTAATATTGGTGGTAGCTAGAAGATTTCGAGGACTATCTTGAAGGTTCAAAGGTCACTGTGGATAGAGAGAAACTCATTGCACTGCGTAATTTAGTTGGCAAAGAAGTCGGCAAAGTGATTAAAGAGCTGCCAGAAGATGACAAAGGGACTTATGCCAAAGCAAAAGAAGCGCTGAGCAAGAAATTCATACATAAAAGGAATGTGGACTATGAAAGATATGTCTCTCATCAAGCTCGTCAAGACAAAGAAGAAATGATGAGCACCTTCATCTCCAGGTTACGATGGCTGTCTCAGTACTGCAACTTTGATGCGTTCTCAACGGAAGACGCTATTTGGCTGCGAGTGATTGAAGGCCGTCACTCCGAAACACTCCTAAGGAGGTTGCTCAGAAAAAGCCACAACTTTGACAATATAGAAGAAAGGACAAGGGTACACGATCAGGCGGAGGAACACGCCAAGTGCATGGAAACAGGAAGAAGTGAGAGAAAGGAACAGGCCATCTGGACGCACAGCACCAAGACTCGCAGGAGGTCAGGTGAACAGCAAAGAAGGTTCAGACCAGCCTCTCGTCATCAACACAAAGGACGCAGATGCTATGAGTCTAGCCGGAGATCCAAGAAGGCCGAACCTTCTAAGAAATCGGACAGGTCTAGAAAGTGCTATCGATGTGGATACGATTATCCGCATTCAGACGTCTGTCCAGTGATGGGTCAACAGTGTCACAAGTGTGGGCGCAAGAACCACTTTGAAGCAATGTGTGGAACATATAACAAAGAAAGGAGATGTGAAACGAACAGGCGACAGTCTGACCCCAGAAGACACCACGCCAAAGCGGTGCAAGATCGGGCGATATCATCCTCTTCATAATCCCGCTCCAGCCGAGACTCTCATGAATCTCAGTGGACCAGAAGGTCACCGAAACGATCACCGTCGAGACAGTCCAGATCGACGTCTCCAGAGTCTAATTATACTGATGAATATGTTTGCATGGTATCAGACCCTGATCAACTAAAAAGGTATCCTCCTCTGGACATAAAAGGGGGGACTCATGCGACACAGTTCATGCTTGACAGTGGGGCATCCCTGAATTACATGCCCGTGACAGATATAGCAAGATGAAATCACCACCTCACCTGAGCCCAGCACACGTAAGAGTGTTCACCTGGATGGCGAAGAAACCACTTCCATGCTTGGGCAAATTCGAAACAACTCTCACACACGAAGATAAATCGGTGACAGCATATTTTCCATGTCATTGAAGGTCCCGAGGCGGAGTGCCTCCTCAGCCTGCCGACGGTAGAACGTCTCCGCCTTGTGGAGATCCTTTACAGAGTCAGTGATGACCCGGACATAATCCACAAGTTCCCTACATTATTTACTGGGCTAGGCAAAATGAACAAAAACAAATGCCAGATCCGCCTCCACATCAATGATCAAGTGCGCCCTGCAGCTCAACACCCTCAACGAGTGCCTTTTCATCTTCAGCAAGCGGTGGAGGGGGAAATTCAGGAGCTGCTAATAACGGACATTATTGAAAAGACAGATGGTCCTACGCCATGGGTGTCTCCTGTTGTCATAGTCCCAAAGAAAGGCACTCCAGACAAAGTGCGCCTATGCGTAGACATGAGACTTACCAATACTGCCATAGAGACAGAGCGTCACCCAGGACCCCACCTGAGTGACATGATAACCGCCTTGAACGGAGCAAGGGTATTTTCCAAACTTGATCTGAACAAGGGCTATCACCAGCTGGAACTCCATGAAAAATCAAGATATATAACCACTTTCGCTACACATTTAGGTCTGTTTAGATACAAGAGACTAAGTTTCGGCATTTCATCAGCAGCTGAAATCTTTCAAGAAATGATTCGACAGACCATCAGACACATACCCAACTCGCTGAATTACAGTGATGACATCCTGGTATATGGGTCAAACACGCAGGAGCATGATAAGGCGCTGGATTGAGTATGCCATGCTCTCCTGGAGGCCAACTTGACTCTAAATAAAGATAAGTGTGAGTTCCACCAATCCACTCAAGTTCTTTGGCCATGTGTTTTCGGGAGCAGGCATGAGGCCTGACCCGGAGAAAGTGACTGCACTCAACGCCACCAAGAGTCCCCAAGATGTCAGCGACATTCGTTCCTTACTGGGCATGGCGAGCTATTGTGCCAGATATATCAAAGTCTATGCCACCATCAGTCATCCCCCGAGAGCTCTCACCAAGCAAGGACAACCTTTTGTGTGGAGTTCCCAATGTGAGAGGGCCTTCCGGGAAATCAAACAGGCTGTTGAGGCTGCAGACAATCTGGCATACTTTAGCCCCAAAAGAAAGACTGAAATAACAGTGGATGCCAGTCCAGTAGGTCTGGGTGCCATCTTGGCCCAGTATGACAAAGACAACGATCAACGGCACATCGTGGCCTACGCCAGTCGCAGTTTGACTGAAACAGAAAAGGCCTATTCTCAACCAGAGAAGGAGAGTCTCGCAGTTGTCTGGGCTTGTGAGCACTTTCACGTCTTCATCTATGGTAAGCATTTCACCATGATAACAGATCATCAGGCGTTGGTCACCATATTTGGCAACCCCAATGCCAAAATGCCACCTAGGATAGAACGTTGGGGCCTGCGCCTACAGGAATACACATACACAATCATCCACAAACCGGGGAAAGGGGAGAATCCTGCGGACTACATGTCCCGACACCCTCAGGAATCCCAGGCCTCGCCTCCGTCAATTGCTGAAGAATACATCCATTTTGTAGTAGGATCATCCCGACCTCCGGCCATTCCCTCAGAGGCAATCCAGGAAGCCACTGCCCAAGATGGCATTCTTCAGAAAGTCATGCGTCGACTGCGCACCCATCGATGGAGACACAACAGTGAGGAAGAGAAGACCGATCCTCAGGTCCGCCAAGAAATGCAGGCGTTCAGACACATCTGCGAAGAGCTATCTGCCACCTCGGCGGGGGTCCTCCTGAGAGACCATCGGATTGTCATCCCGAGGCAGTTACGACAAGGAGTCATCAACCTGGCTCATGATGGTCACCGGGGAGTGGTTGCAACCAAAAGAAATCTCCGTGAACGAGTCTGGTTCCCGCTGCTTGATTCCATGGTGGAGGCCACCCTCAAAGACTGCCCAAAGTGTCAACTAGTCAGCCATGGAACACCCCCGGCCCCTCTTCAAATGACTAAACTACCAAATGGAATATGGCAAGAACTAGCCATGGACCTTTACGGACCCCTTCAATGGGGCAAGTATGTGGTGGCTATCATGGATGAGTACTCAAGGTTTCCAATTCGTGCCTTCCACTAATGCCTCCTGCGCCATCGCAGTACTTGATGAGGTGTTTGCCACCTGGTGTGTCCCAAAGGAACTCAAAACGGACAATGGTCCTCCATTCAATGGCGAGGAGTTTAGTGAGTTTGCACGACACCTTAATTTTAGACATCAAAAGGTCACGCCTCTGTGGCCACAGGCTAATGGCACTATTGAAAGGTTCATGGCAACTCTGAAGAAAACATTCAAACAAGCCATGCTTGAAAAGAAGGACTTGCAAGTTGCCCTCAACGAAGTCTTGCAAGCCTACCGGACTACCCCACATGCCACCACAGGAAAGTGCCCGGCCACTCTCCTGCTGGGGCGACCCATCAGAACCAGAATCCCGACGTGGGAAGGTGCTCTGTGACCAGTGTCTCCGACACATGTCCACCAAGAGGTGGCTCTTGCTGATCGCACCAATAAGAACAAGATGAAATCATAAGCGGACAATCGAGGGCGAGCCAAGTCTCCCTCCTTACAGATGGGGGACTGTGTGGTGGTCAAACAAGAGCAATCCCGAAAGACAGACTGCATGTTCAAAGACGAGCCGTTGGTTATCACCCAACAAAAGGGCACCATGGTTACAGCGGCATCTGACAGGAATAAGATTACCAGAAATGTGTCTCACTTTCTAAAATGCACGCCGGGCCTGAAAGAGGCTCTTTAACAGGATGGAGACATACTGGACACACAAGGACCCAGTCAAGTGGGCACAATCCAAAGACTTGATCAGCGGGCTGATACGGAATCGGATGCGGGCGGTATGAGTCTGCGACCGAGAAGAAACATTCACAGACTTCAAAGACTGATTGAAGAACTTGAATAAAGTTAGTTTGTTCTTTTGTTAACAAAGGGGGAGATGTTATGTTTTGAGCAGTCTAGTAGCTGGGCGTGGGCGGAGTCATGGGATGGAGGAAGAGGCGGGGCACGAACAGGAAAGGGGCAGTTAGAGTAGGGACAGGGACAAGGAAGGAGTGTGTTAATAAAGCTCCTTGAATATCAAGTAGTGTCTGTCATTATTGCATGCACAACACTACAAGCACCCCCACACCATGCCTCAGTACATAGAAAAAGAGGGCAGTGGGAATGGGTGCGAGCCCTGAGTGACCTGTAGAGAGCCGCTCGGGCTCTCCTATACGGTATTGCCATCTGAACATGCATCCCCACACCCCCGGGGCGGGCTCGCTCCGGGGTATAAATAAACAAGGCAGAAGACCGCTCGGGGTCTTACGGCTAACCAGCTCACCTTGTGTCTGTGTCCCTTCTTAGAGCATCCCAGAGAGCACGTGGCAGGCCCTGTCCTGGCCCACGACACTGGCGACGAGGCCGGTCACAACACACACACGTGCCTGATCGCCGCCCCAGCCCGCAGAGCAGAAGCACTTCGTCGGATCAGCATCGCTCCTGAGCCTGCTGACGATCGTCTCCCCACCCGCGCTCAGGCTCGAGGCCCGCCCACGCGTCTCCCCGCAGGGAGCGCCTTCAGCTGGCGGGACTCGCCTGATGTGCCCTGTCAGTGCGGTGAGTCATCGTTTTCGTTTCCCCTGCCCGCGCAACGTCCCGCGGCCCACGTGGCCCTGCTCAAGCCCCCGCAGTGTGGAGATCTGACGGCGGGAGCTGACCGCATGCTCAAGGCCCTAAGGGGAGGGGCGCAGCGGAGTGATGAGCGGCTGAACCCAGCAGGCGATAAAGGACGTCCTGTTCATCCCCCTGATGAAAGCAAAGTGCAGCGGGGCCCAGCAGGCGAAGGGAATAGCCTCACCCCCCCCTCATAAAGCAACAAGCATTGGCAAATCCAGGGGGCCACAGGGACATTCCTGGCCACATTGGCAGCAACAAACAATGGCAAATCCAAGGGGCTACACAGTCAATTCCTGGCCACATTCGCCCCGCAGCCTGCTTCCGTCCTCCACTCAGGGCACAGGGAAAAACACACACGGCAGTTGACCCCCTCCAGCCACCACCAAGCACTGGTATTTTGCGCACCTCGTCTGGAAGTAAAAGCGCGGCTGGAGCGATATCACCCCCCGTGTCTGCCGTCGGAACAAGGTTGGAGAAGGCGCACAACAGAGTGCAGCGGAGCGCGTCAACGACCACGTGAGAGGTGGTAGGCCGGACGCAGCCTGACCTTCATTCAGGCAGGTCGTGGAAAAGCACCAGGAGGAGCAGAGACATGTCGAATCCAGCGACGGGGTCAGGCAGGCAGGAGGAGGCCACAATCAAGCCGTGGTGGCCGCACCACAACCGATTGTTCAAGCACACACGGGCGTGACGCCACTTCCCCGTTCAGCGAAGCGGCGGACCCTGCGACGGCGGCGCCTAGATGGAAGGCCTGGGTCGGGAGGCTTAACCTATTTCAAGGGCACCCGAGAGACCGACGGGACAGTCAAGAGGTCCCTCCTCATCCTGTACGGAGGACCAGAAATCTACGATCTCTTCGAAACACTCCCCAACACCGGGCCTGATGAAGACTACGACGCAGGGGTTACCGCGCTCATCACGCATTTCAACCCCCAACTCAACAACGACTTTGAGAAATTCAAATTTAAGAGGGCGTGGCAGACAGAATCGGAGTCGGTGGACATGTTTTATGCACGGCTGCACCGGCTGGCCAGCACCTGCCCCTTCACCAACCCAAGAGAAGAGATTAGAGATCAGATCATAGTGGGGTGTCGATCCAAGCTACTGAGGAAGCTCATACTCCGGCAACCTGGGATCTCGCTAGATGATATCTTGGTTCTAGCCTGTTCGCACGAACTGTCTGACACAAGGGCAGAAGAAATGGAGATTGCCCCTACGCACACCGGTGGCCACGCCAGCTCCATCAAGGACAACACCAATCAAGGAAGAAAGGGTCGAAGCTATCCACAGGAGGCCCCCGACAAACCGCCAACAGCACACACCCACCCAGGGAAAACCAGTGTGCATACCGAGAAGATCACCCGGCGTCGGCGACGTGCGGGGCAAAAGGTAAGACATGTCTGAAGTGCAGCCGGCTAAACCACTTCGCGGTAGTATGCTGGGGAGGAAGATATAGACCGAACGCTCCCAGATCCCGCGCTGCTCATGGACCCAGACACATGTTGCAGCGCATTCGACAGTTGTCACTAGACCAGGAACCACCACCCTCGACAGTCAGGCCCAGGAAAGGCGACCACGATATGAAGACGATGACTATGATGAGGTTTACGTCATCTCCTATGTCAGCAGAGTGTCCACGAAGAGGAGACCGCCGCCCATGTGCTCCGTCTCCATTGATGGCACGGAAGTGAGAGCTCTCATCGACACGGGGGCGTCGGTTAATGTAATGGACTGAGATCAATACGATAAGATGTCACCTAAGCCCGCCCTCGCACCCTCCAGTGCACGGATCTACACCTACGGAGGAACAGACCCGCTGCGAGGCCTAATCAGGACCACCGTTGTGAATGGAGACTACTCGACAGAGACACGTTTTCACATTACGGAAGGGAAGAAAGGCACCCTTCTGAGCTGCCACACGGCGGAGGACCTCGGGCTCGTATTCTTTGCAAATCAAGTACATCAGTCACATGTGGACAATCTGCTGAGGGAATTCCCCGCACTATTCCAAGGCCTGGGGAAACTCAAGGGGAAAAAATTCCGCCTACACATAGATACATCTGTATGCCCAGTAGCCCTCCGACATAGGCGACTACCGTTCAATCTAAGGCCCCAGGTGGAGGAAGAACTCAAGAAGCTGGAGGACCTCGGGTGATAGAAAGAGTGTCAGGTCCGACTCCCTGGGTATCCCCCCTGGTTGTGGCGCCCAAGCCAAAACAACCTGGGGCGATCAGACTGTGCGTTGATATGAGGCTCCCCAACGCGGCTGTGAAGAGAGAGAAGCACATCACCCCCACCATGGATGACATCGTAGCCAACCTGAACAGGGCAAAGTGGTTCTCAAAGCTGGACCTCAACTCGGGGTGCCATCAACTCGAATTGGAACCAAAGAGCCGCTATATAACCACGTTTTTGACCCACGTGGGGCTACGCAGGTACCGGCAGCTGAGTTTCGGGGTGTCCTCAGCTGCCGAGGTGTTCCAAAACGCCATACGTGAGGTGTTGGCGGGCCTGAGCGGTGTAATCAACCTCAGCGGTGATATCCTTGTCTACTCCGACACCCTCGAAGACCATCATGCCCATCTAAGAGCGACGTTACAAAGGCTGGTGGAAAGTGGACTGACCTTGCACCGGTCGAAGTGCTCGTTTTACCAGGAATAAATTGACTTTTTCGGGTACACCTTCACCTGAGATGGACTAAAGGTAGACCCCAAGAAAGCGGAAGCCATACGGACAGCAAGCACTCCGCGGACTCTCACTGAAGTGCGGAGCTTCCTGGGCATGGCCACATACTAGGGCCGCTTCATCCCCAACCTGGCAGCTCTGGCGGAACCGCTGAGGGCACTCATGCGGCAAGACCACAAGTGGGAATGGACAGTAGCGGCAAACAGGGCGTTTCAAGACATAAAGGCAAACCTGCTTGACAAAACGGTGATGGCGTACTTCCAACCACGACGCAAAATGGGAATGATAGTTGATGCTAGCCCGGTGGGGCTAAGAGCGGTGCTCCTACAGGAATACGGACCGGAGGAATGGAAACCAGTGGCCTACGCGAGCAAGGCCCTGACCGACACGGAAACCCAATACGCCCAAATTGAACGCGAGGCATTGGCGATAAAGTGGGCGTGCCAGCACTTCCACCTTTACCTGTGCGGTCAGGAATTCAGCGTGGTGACGGACCACAAGCCGCTGCTACCTCTGTTTGCAGGGTCATCCAGACTAGCACCCACATGGATAGAACGCTGGGCCGTCCAACTACAGGGGTACAATTTCAAGATCATCTTTAGACCAGCGGCGCACAACCCAGCTGATTACCTGTTCCGGCATCCAGACACCACCAAGCCAGCCCACTCCCTGGAGGACGGAACGGGAGTCGAGGCGTTCGTTCACATGATCTCGCAAGCGGCATGCCCGGAAACGATGATTCTGAATGAGATAGGAGAAGCGACAGCGAAGGACGAAACATTGTCTCGTGTCAGACATGCTCTTGAATGGAATCGCTGGGCTCAGTTCATTGCCGGAGCCCAGAACCTTCGATCGGAAATCAGTCACGCACACCAGCAGTTGTGGCAGGTCAGGAGCGAGCTGAGCGTAGGTGACCAAGGGGTCATCTTAGAGGACACTTGATCGTAGTGCAGGAGAGCCTTCAGCCTCGGATATTGGTGCTAACCCATGTCGGTCATCAGAGGATGGCCAAAACAAAGGCCCGTCTGAGAAGCAAGGTCTGGTTCCCGGCCATGGACAACATGGTGGACGAGATAGTACGCTCCTGCCATGCCTGCACCATTACAGGCGGAGAACCAGCGCCGGCGCCGGTGATCACGGAGGAGGCCCCCCAGATGCCGTGGACCCACCTCAGTCTCGACTTCGGAAGCTTCCCGGACGGCAGGCACACGCTCGTCCTAGTCGATTCGTTTTCAAAGTTCCCGGTGGTGGAAGTGATATCCTCAATTGCATTTCCCCAAGTCAAGAAGGCCCTAAACCGCATCTTTGCCACCATGGGGCTCCCTGAGGAAATCAAATCAGACAATGGGCCACCCTTTCAGGGCAGAGACTTTCAAAGCTACCTCGAGAGCCTCCGGATCACCCACCGGAAGATCCCCCCCAATGTGGCCTCAGGCGAATGGGGAGGTAGAAAGACTAATGAGGACCATCAACTGGGCACTGAGGATTGCCGTGGACAGTTGGGAAGACCCCGAAGCAGCCCTTGACCAGTTTCTAGGGGCATATCGGCAGACGCCTCGCAGTACCACCAAATGTGCCCCGGCGCATGTATTGTTCAAAAGAGCACCCCCGGACAGCATCCCGACTGATCACACATGGGCCCCGGAAGCAAGGAACGACAAGGTCATTCAAGCTCGGAGGCGAGCCACAAATCAAAAGGCGAGCGAAGCACAACATGCCCAACAGCCGACGCTGCAAGTTGGAGATACCATGGTGGTTCGAGATCGACACCCGGGGTGGAAATTTTGAACACCCTACGAGCCGGAGGTGTGGACTGTAGACACGGTACAAGGAACGATGATCACAGTCCGGCGAGGCGGTCAGGTGGTGACACGCAACGTGTCATGTTTCAAAAAGGCCAGCAGGAGCTCGAGAGATGGCTGAAGACCAGGAGAATGTGGAGGACAATGGTCTGGACTTTGAGACGTCATTCTCAAGGTCACTGCCGGCGAGACAAGACAGAGGAGGTTCACCTGGGGCGGAAAGTCAAAACACCAGAGTCAATCCCAGCATACCAGGTATAGCCCCAAGTGGTGAAAGTACGGAGGCAACCCCGGCCGGGGTTGTGGCATCCCCATTTGCCCGAAGCCAGAGGTACAGCCTGTGACCCAATCCGGGTCCGAGCCAGAGGCTGAAAGACTTTGCATGGACATCACCCTAAGATGCGGGAGTGCCTGCAGGAGTGGACTAAATTGAAGGAGGGATGTAGAGAGCCACTCGGGCTCTCCTATACAGTGTTGCCATCTGAACACGCATCCCCACACCCCCGGGGTGGGCTCGCTCCAGGGTATAAATAAACAAGGCGAAAGACCGCTCGGGGTCTTCCGGCTAACCAGCCCACCTTGTGTCTGTGTCCCTTCTTAGAGCATCCCAGAGAGCAAGTGGCAGGCTCTGTCCTGGTCCACGACATGACCCAGGAGCAGCAGGTAGAAAACCAGTCCAGTTATAGGAGACCAAACAGGTGAGCTCACTAGTGCAGGGCCTAACCAACACCCAGAGCCCACAAACCTCACAGCCCGGTGGAGCAGAGCTTTAAAAATCAAGGGGGCAGTGCGAGAGTCAAGAGTCACAAGGCGGGGGACAACTCGGATCAGGAGCCCACTCGAGCAGTTCCTCAACACCCGGGCCATGGGACCTACTAGAACAGGACCTCGCCCCAACTTACCTGAAACATGCCCTGGAGAATCTGCAGCGCAGAACCAAAAAAAAGCCTGCCTGCTTGCGCCGGCACGCCTCTTATAGAGATTATGGGTGATAGGGGTCGGCATTGTTGGGAAGGGAAGGGAGGCATGGGAGGCTAACTTTTGCTTTGGAGGGTTCTGGTGTGGAGCTGAAGCTCACTTTGTTATTATTGTGGCGAGGAAGACTTACAAGGAGGTAATGAAGAATATAAACATAAGTAGGGCTTTTTGCCGATGGTGTAGGATTTTAGTTTGCTTCCGGTAGAAGAATTTTTGATAAAAACATTTCTGTAGAAAACTTTTACATTTTTATAGAGTATGTGCAATGAAGTGTTATGTTTATAACCTGACATTTTTTAAGGAATACTGTTTTAACTAATTAAATTACTTGTGATATTAGAATTGTATAAATTAATATATTTTGACACTATTTAAAGACCAAAGGTCTAAATAAACATTACTTTGAAAAAAATATTTTTTACGGAGTTTTTAGTGCGAACTTGACCCGGTATCGGGTATCAGAGCGCTTTACATAGCACCAGTTGTGTTACATGAGGACACATTCATTTTTGTAAGGCACGGGGAGCCCAGAATCACAGGGTATTCTGCGTCATTTCTGAGACTCGATCCCGGTTCCCCAGATTTAAGGTCGACCGCCCTAACCATTAGGCCAACTCCTCTCCCCACTTTGATACTATGTTATGCAATCCAACTCTCACAATCCAGAAAATAGGAACTCACTCCGAGGCAATAAACAGTGCTAGGTATCATCAGAAATAATGAGCCACCACCTGCTGCTACCCTTCGTCACGGCTGCTGCAGAGAGATCACTGTGGCGGGACGAGGAGGAGGCCCCTGGAGACAGACTGTTGCCATGCTGAGTGAGAGCCTTTGATGGAGAAAGGCTACAGGCTGGCGCAAAAAAGCGAGATACACGCATTGACTCAAGGCCCTATAGGGGACAAAGGCCTCTAAGGGCTGCATCACTTATTGTGCCACCTTTGGAGGCCCTGTACCTTTACACACACTGCCATTGCAGACTGAGTATTTTGGTGCAGAGCAAAGTGAAGAGTCGACATGGCCCACATCCCTGTGTCCCATGCCTCCAGTTCACTGCCACAGCAGAGATAAGCTACCCCTCTAGCTGTTTGTAATGTATGGCTGGGTGCACTATACCACTGGTGAGGGTACAGGTGCATGAACACTGTACCCCTACACTGTCTAATGCCATTCTTAGACATTGTAAGTGCAATAAAGCCATGAAGAGTACATGGTCTGGGTGTTTGTCATTACGAACTCCATACCACCATAATGGCTTTACTGAAATCTGGGAAGTTTGACATCAAACGTCTCAGCACATTGAACCCACACTGATCCCAGTGCGTGATTCAATGAAAAATGCACTCAGAGGCATCTTAGAGATGCCCCCTGAAAAATAACCTAACTCTAGTGTCCAGCTGAGTGGCTGCTCGCCAGCTGCCACCACCAGATATATTTCTGGACCCCTTGGTCGAGACCCTGCCACTCTCGAGGTCCTGAAACAAAGCACATGCTGGGTATAGGTGCCAAGCCTCCTCCCCCGAGGATGGGCAGGGTCCACGAAGGGGAAGCTTCTAAGGCTTGCTGCCGTTGTAAGCTGACCCAGCCATTTACTGTTACCAGCAACTGGCCCCCACCGATTCTGACCCCCACTTTAGGCTGGAGAATCAGTGGGAAAACCAAGATAGGAGGAGAGGTGTACCCATCTTTGCCAACCCCACTCCTCAAGTGAGGGAGGCGAGGTGACGCACAACTCTCAATACCCGCCATCTTTAAGATGGAGGGACAGAGCCAACCAGAGTGAAGCTTATGCCTCCCTCTCACTGGAGGGTGGTATAATAGGGGGTGTACCCATCCAAAGGAAGGGACCCATTAGTCCCAACCTGTACCTACCTGAAACACCCCTAGATCTAGTATTTAAGGGCAACTTCGAACCTTACCTCCTCAGACAAGAAGAAACAAGTAGAAGGACTGAAAAGCTGTGCTGAAGGAAGAAGAGGAGGACACCAACTGACTTGGCCTCAGCCCTACCGATCTGTCCCGACCTGCTCCAGCAGAATACCAGTGTGTCCTGCAGCTAGCAGCCCTCCAGAACCCGGAGGAACTGACTTGCCAGAGTTAGACTGACCTAACACCATGAGGCGGTCTTCCCTGTGATCCTGACCTAGGATCTGGTGATCCCTGACCTACCTCAAGCCTCCTGACACCTGCAGGCCCTTTCCGGAGGATCCCCCCGAATACAACCAGAGCCAGTAAGAAACAGACACCAAAAGACACCCAACGTCCCACAACTTTGGGTGTCCCAACGATGGTATCCCAGCATCCCATGACATCCCAACTTACCTCTCTCTCCAACCGGTGGTAGCCTCCAGAAGTTCTTCGTCCCTGAGCCTGCAGCGTTTGTTAAAACCGGAGAATCTGCATTGAAAACAAGGGGGCACCTGCGCCAAAACAGCACCTTGCACCCGGCCGGCACTTTGGGTGCACTTATGTACTAACTTGAACCCCCCTTTGCCCTGGGCTTAATTCCAAGACCTTTGCTCCCTCAACCTTGTGGTCTGCTTGTGAGCATTGGGCCTCAGCACTCTGCACCCGGCCGCCCTAGTGCAGCCGAGGGTGCTCTTGGAGTGCATCATTGACCCTGGGGGAACCCTTGTTCTAACCCCAGAAACCCAACTCCTGAAACAGCTTCAACGCATCCAGAACGCCTCTGCAGGCCTTATCCTCCACATCCCTCGATGCAGCCACATCACACCCCACCTAAGAGACATGCACTGGCTCCCCATCAACAAGAGGATAACCTTCAAGCTCCTCACTCACGCACACAAGGCACTCCACAACACCGGACCAGCGTACCTCAACAGACGGCTCGGCTTCTTCACCCCCACCCACCAGCTCTGCTCGGCCAACCTCGCCACAGTCACCCACATCCGGAAAGCGACCTCCGGCGACAGATCTTTCAACCACCTCGCCGCCAAGACCTGGAACACCCTCCCCATCCACCTACGGCAGACCCAAGACCTTCTGATCTTCAGAAGACCTGTTTCTTCGAGCAGTAGCAGCATTTCCCACCCCCAGCGCCTTGAGACCCTCATGGGTAAGTAGTGCGCTTTACAAATGCTATGATTGATTGATTGATTGATTGAACTCCCAAAACAAAGTACTTCCCCGTTACTGATAACTTAATTTCCTCCCATAGGATTGCATTGATTGCTTTTTTGTGAAAAAAGTTCTAAGTGTGAAGTTGGAAATCCTATGAGAAATCATACAAGTGTGCTTTGATAACAAATTGCATTACTTACTCTGTATCCAAGAAATTTCCCCAGAGTGGTATACAGGTATACCATACTGAGTAAGAAAAGTTCTGAAAAGTAATCCAACAAAGTACTCACAAAGTAACTGATTAGTAATTTTAACTGTTTATTAACATTTAACATACCTGTAATCAAACAAATTGCATTCAACTGCATTCTACTTTATTCAAATGCATTATTCTTGCAAAGTACTATTGCACTTTCCTGTGCAAGGCCTTGCTTGGTTCTAGAAATAAAATGCAACTAAATAATATTTGTATACAAAACAAATTGGTCAGAGTTCAGTCTTTGAGTGTGTGAAATCATCACTTGCCGGAGTGTGTACAATAAATGCTTTACACTAACCGATAAAGCCTTACTGCTTGCTCACACTACTACAAATAGAGAGTAAGGCATTATCCCCTTTTACCTCTGCCTACCTTTGGGGATCCACTGGACTCTGAGCACACTATACCTTACTTTGGTATAGTATATACAGAGCCAGCTTCCTACACCAACAAATCATTCCTGTCAAAAAGAATCAGACAATCATTTCCCGGCACCCGTATGCAATAAAGGTAAATAACATACAGTATAACTCAAATGGTTAACTATGAAATAGACTCAAGGGAGATAAAGAAGTAGGTAAAAGGTCAAGAAAATAAAACACAATCAGTCTGCCCATCTATGTATTAAGAAAATATTGCATCTCAAGATCAATGTTTAAGCCATCCTCCACAGTATGTAAAAGCATAATCCACCTGTCTTCACATTTGTCGTAATGCAGTTCTCTGTCTAGCATCACTTTGCACAACATCAATTCCATGAAACCTGAAGCCCAGATGCGTGGTCTGAGTCTTACAATCTTTTGCCTGCAATGCTATAGGATGCCTAACATTTTGTTGCTTAAGTGCTCTAAAATGTTCAGTATTCCTCTCTAATAGAGGTCTAATCATACTCCCTACTTTTCACATTTACATAAGAGTACATAAACCACATACCGGATGTTAAAATCTATTTGCATACAAATAACATCATCATGTGAATTACAAAAGCAGAATTTGGTTATGCCGTCCACCGCCAACCAGCAAACGTTAGTGTCCACACTTGTATAAACCCTGAGTCAATCTAGATAACCACGTATTCTGTTGGATAGCAAAGACTAATAATATTCTGTAACAATCTATGCTTATGTATAGGTGATGCTGGGATATTCCAAAATGATTGGCTGTAATTCCTGTCTAATTTAAACAAAATCCAATGTATGCGTAAGACATTGTACATTTTAGCAAAGACTGGATAAAAATTTGTAACCAGTCTAACAAAAGACCTTCGTTTCTTAGCGTCACGTTTAATATCCAAAAGTGTATTGGTGCATTTCAACTTCTGTGATCTAGCACTTCTTCTAGAAATTACCTTCTTGTTATATCCTTGTGTCCAAAATCTCGCCTCCATATCATGAAGGGATCGTGTAAATTCCATGTCCTCACTACAATTTTTTCTTGCCTTCAGCATCTTGCCGAAAGGGATCGAGTCAATCTGACATTTCGAGTGTAAGCTAGAAGTAAGAAGTTAGGAATTATAAGATTTATCTGAAAGAGACAGTTAGTGATTCCTTACCTTAGAATTACACCCAGGTGTCAGACTGGATTCGGAAAGTTTTTTGTCAGCAGTACCCCTGCGCGTCGAAAGGTGGTGTCAGTCGTCATTGGTGTTGTGGTCGCCAGGGTGACGTTGCAGTAGCTACTTAGACACCGCCATCGCCCGCTAACATCAGGTCTTTCTTTTTCCACGCCAGCAAATGCAGTCACTTTTTTACTAACTTTTTTGCGACTTTTGTGGACTTCGTTTTTGAGTCTAATATTGACTCCTGGTGCACAAGGGATGTTAAGCTTCAAGGACTATGGTACCTGTACCCGACTGATGTAGGTGACGGATCCACACCGTGTCTGCCTCTACTGCCTGGAGCGAGACCATGACCCCAAGTCGTGCTCTGACTGCCGAACTATGGCCCTGAAGTCTTTGAGAGAGCACTCCCGAAAGCTACTCGAATCCCGGCAGTAGGCTCCGTGTCGTTCGAGGTCTCGATCGCGCGGGAGGTCGAGGGACCGGTCGCGGACTCATTATCACTCCTCGTCTAAGTCTTCGCACTCGGGTCAGGGAAATTGAAGCATAAGAAGAAGTCAAAGAAGCATCGTCGCTCTTTGACTTTCCTCGCCCGTTGGCTGACTCGGCGAAGGGGGTGGGTGGTGGCACCCCATAGCTCCACGTGCGGAGCCTACAGGGTTGACTCCGGCCTTCCCTCCCTTGCTGGGACCTGGAGTGACGCCTGCCCAGCTTCGTCAGTTCTACGAAGCGATGCATGCCATCTACGGACAGTCTGACTCCGCCGGTGCGCCTTTGGTCCCCGTGGACTCGGCAGGGTGCCCTAGACCTTCGATGCCGGCCCCAGCACCACAGGGCCCCCTTGAATACAGGCCTGGTTCTGGATCCACGCCGGTCGACCTCATTACACCTTCACCGGCACCACGTCCGAAGCCGGCACCAGCTGGACCTCCAGCAGGCGTTGACCGCAGCTTCCACCCTGATGTGGATACTGTGCCGAGCCGGCATTGATGGGTACTTTTGTGCCTGCATTCCACGCTGGCCATTTCCGGCCATTTTGGCAGCCAGAGGGTGAGGAAGACTGGGTGGGGTCTGGTGACCCTTTAACTGAACAGTTGGAGTATGACTAGGACCGGAGAGAGGAACTGGGGGATGCCAGTGGTCTGGTCACCTCACCAGACCTTGGCATGTTGTCTCCTCCTACCGTGAGGAGGAAGCGTCTTCGGAAGTGGTGTTGCGTAGGCTGGCCAAGGCCCTAAACCTCGAGCTACCTACTGTGGCAGTCAGGACTAACCTCCTGACAGAGGTGTTTCAACCGGCAGCAAGCTCTTGGGAGCACCTGAATCCATTTAATGAAGCCTTCATGGACATCCTTTTGGGCACTTGGTCCAGACCCAACACAGGGGCTACCGTGGATAGGATGGTTGCCCGACACCACCTCCCGGCCGGAGGCGACCCCACTTTCCTCTCCCAACATCCCTCCCCCGAGAGCTTGGTGGTCCAAGCTTCAATGACTCAAACCACATTCCATAACGCACCACCTGAGAGGGAATCCAAGAAGCTGGATCAGCTTGGGAAGAAGTTGTTTTCTTCCTCCAGCTTAGGGCTGCAGTTGCTAAACACTGCATGCCTGTTGGGCCGTTATTCCAACTCCATGTGGGATATGGTGGCGCAAGTGCTGCCTCAGTGTCCTGAGGAGTGCTATTGCCGAGGGGAGGGATGCAGCAAAGTTTACCATCCGCTGTGAACTGGACACTGCTGACTCAATGGGTAGGACCATTTCAACGTTGGCGGTGCTTCGCGGTCATGCCTGGTTGAAATCGACTGGCTTTTCTGGGGATGTCCAGAACACTTTGATGGACATGCCCTTTGATGGAAGTTGCCTGTTCGGAGCGCTTCAAGGAGTCCTTGGGCCTCTCCACCAAGCACCCTGCACTGTCTGCCTTGCGCCCCTTTCGTGGCCACGGAATGGGTGCCCAAACACGTTCCTTTCAGAGCCACAGGCCAGCGCAAGCTGTTCAACCTCAGCGTGGCCTGGGATGTGCTGACCACCAACGTAGTTCTGGGGGCCAGCGGGGGCGGGCCAGTCCACCACCGCCCCCTTTGCAGCAGCCTTCAAATCCTCCTAGTACGACCTTTCAGGCCCATCAAACACCAGTGGGCGGCAGGATCCGCCATCACCTCCTCCACTGGCGCACTATCACGTCAGACAGGTGGATTTTGCAGATAGTGCAAAGGGGCTACTACATTCCCTTCGAGACTACCCCTTCAGCCATGCAACCCCAGTACTATTGCATGTCGGGGGATCACCTGGCCCTTCTAACAGGAAGCTATGGCTCTCTTGGCCAAGGGAGCCATCGAGAATGCTCCTGCCACAAAAGTAGTTGCTACTCCCGCTACTTTCTGGTGCCCAAGAAAGACAAGGGCCTGTATCCTATTTTGGATCTCAAGGACGTCAACCTCTTCCTCCGGAAGGAGAAGTTCAAAATGTTGAACCTGGCTCAGGTCGTCTGCCCACGACCCTGGAGACTGGATGATAGCGTTGGACTTACAAGATGCCTATTTTCACAACCCCGTCCTGCCGGCCCACTGGCATTACCTGCGGTTCACGGTAGGCCACGAGCACGTCCAGTTTACCGCGCTCCCCTTTGGCCTTACCAGCACCCCTCAGATGTTCATGAAAGTGATGGCGGTGGTCGCAGCTGATCTGCGCAGATCAGGGGTTCCAGTCTCCCCCCCCTATCTCAACGACTGGTTGTTCAAGGCTGGCTCGCACCAGGCAGTCATAGCCCACCTCCAGACTACGTCCGACCTTCTGCATTCGCTGGGGTTCTCCAACAACATGCCGAAGTCACACCTCACCCTCTCTCAGAAGCTCCTCTTCATTGGAGCAGTTCTGGACACAACACAGTTTAGGGTTTATCCTCCCGAACAGCGAGTCCGGGATATTCGTGCTATGTTTCTGATCTTTCAGCCTCTATCCCGTGTTTCGGTCTGGATGACTGAGGTTGCTGGGCCTCATGGCCTCCTGCATCCTGCTGGTCGATCATGCCAGGTGGCATATGCGGGCCCCGCAGTGGGACCTTAAGTTCCAGTGGGCACAACATCAGGGGAATCTGTCTGATTGCATCCAGATCTCGGAGGGCACTGCACAACAATTGCAGTGGTGGCTCACGAACCAGGATTGGGTCAACTGCAGAACCCTCTCCCATTCCCAACCATAACACAGTGGTAAAAGATGTTCCCCTTCTGGGATAGGGGCGGCAACCTGAAAGAGGAAAAAGATCAGAGGCCTCTGGTCTACGGCGGTGTCCGAGCTCCACATCAACCATCTGGAGTTTCAGGCTATCCTTCTTGCACTAAAAGCATTCCTTCCCTCTGTCCAGGGAAGAGTAGTGCAGGTGGTCTCAGACAACACCCCCATGTGGTACTGCAACAAACAAGGCGGGGTGGGGTCGTGGTCCCTATGTCAAGAGGCCCTCCATCTCTGGACATGGCTGGAACATCAGGGCATATCCCTGGTGGTTCAAAGCCTGGCAGGTTTACTGAACGCCAGGGCGGACAAACTCTGCCGCAGGTGCATGATGGATCACGAATGGCGTCTTCACTCGGAGGTGGTGCACGTTCTCTTTCAACAGTTGGGGAGAGCGTTAGTTAGATCTATTTGCCACCAAAAAGAACGCGCAATGTCAGGAATTCTGACCGTTAGAATTTCCTAGGCGGCACTCGCTAGGCAACGCTTTTCGTCACAAGTGGAGTTGCTGTCTTCTATACGTCTTTCTGCCTATACCATTTCTGCCCAGAGTGCAGAAGAAGATCAAGTGCGACCGGGCCCAAGTCATTCTTGTGGCTCCGGATTGGGTAAGAAGAGTCTGGTATCCCGAGCTGCTCAACATGGCCATCAATCCTCCGATCCGGCTGCCTCTTCTGGAGGATCTTCTGTCGCAGCAGCAGGGACAGACCTCCACCCGAACCTGTCCAGCCTCCACCTCCTTGAGTGGAGATGGAGCAGCGGCAGTTGACATCATTTGACTTGCCTCCTGAAGTCTGTGATGTAATCTTGGCAGCAAGGCGTCCCTCCACTAAGATTGTATATGCCTGCAGATGGAATACATTTGTGGCATGGTGCACAGCAAAGGCTGTGGATCCCCTTTCTGCTCCTCTTTCTGAGGTTTGCTTGTTCCTCCTGTCTTTGGCCCAGCAGGGTTCTGCTCTGGGCACTCTTAAGGGCTAGTTCTCAGCCATTTCAGCCTTCCTCAGGCTTCCTGATCAGCCTTTTCTTTTCAAGTCCCCTCTTGTAAATAGATTTCTTAAAGGCATTACCCCTCTTTTTCCTCCGGTTGCCTTCGTACTGCCTTAGAGGGACTTGAACTGGGTTCTTACTTATTTGATGTGCACTCCCTTTAAGCCGCTAAATAACTGTCCTCCCAGACTCCTTACTCTGAAAACTGCTTTTCTGGATGCCATCACCTCTGCGCACAGGTTGAGTGAGCTGCAATCTCTGTCTTCCAGGCCTCCCTTTCTGGCTGTTCACCCGGACAAGGTCGTCCTCAGAACTCGACCTTCCTGTCTTCCAAAGGTGGTCACTTCTTTTCATATTGGCCAAACCACCACTAAGCCCACCTTCTTTCCGCTTCCTTCAAAAGAGGAAGAGAGGCTCCACCGTCTGTATTCAAAACGTGCGCTCTCCTTCTACTTGGATCGCAGAAAACAATTCCGGGTGGACGACCAGCTCTTTGTTGGTTACGGGGGCGCTAAGAAAGGTCGGGCTGTGCACAAACGGACCATCTTCAGGTGGGTCGTTCTGTGCATCTAGGTCTGCTATTCTTTGGCAAAGAAGGAGCCTCCAGTGGGGCTGCACGCCCATTCCACCAGAGAGATGGCAGCCACTACGTCTTTGGGAAGAAGGGTTCCCCCAAACGACATCCGTCAGGCAGCTACGTGGGCATCGCTGCACACGTTCACCAAGGACTACTGCCTGGACAGCCAAGTCCAGAGAGACAGCTTCTTTGGCCATTCTGTTCTACAGGATTTCCTGGTGTGAACTTAGTTCGCAGACCCTCCTCAGGGGTTCGTATTGCTGGGGTATCTACTCTAAGGTAAGGAATCTGTAACTAACTGTTTCTTTCAGATGAACGAGTTACCTACCTTCGGTAACAATATATCTTTAAGAAACATAGGTTATTTATAGATTCCTTACCGCCCCACCCATCCTCCCCGTTCTGCAAACTGACTTATACGCTTAAGGACATCCTTTCACGGCCCTAGATTTGTGCACCAGTGGTCAGTGTCTTGCATGGCTGTGCGCTTCTGGCATGGAAAGTAGTGTAGAGAACGGACATTAGCGAGCGAGGGCGGCGTCTATGTAGCTACCACAACGTCATCCCAGGGACCACGATGCAAACGACGAACACAGAGCCGACCGACAGCACCTTTTGATGCGCAGAGGTACTGCTGACGAAAAACTTTCTGGATCCAGTCTGACGCCTGGGGGAAATTCTAAGGTAAATAATCTATAACTATCATATGTTTCTTACAGATAAATCGTTACCAACGGTAAGTAACTTGTTCTTCAACATCCCATTATGTTTTTTTGTCACTATGTAGATACAATTCTATATCCAAGAAAACCATCTGATCTGTACTGGATTCAAAGGTAAAGGATATATTATGCAGATGTGAATATTTTTTTTAAACTGCTGCCATTACACTTGATCACCCATCCAGCTCATCAGTCAGTCATCGATGTATCGCCCCAAGTAATGGATGTTATTTATTTTCACACCACTAGGGCACATATGCACCTCCTCAAACCAACCCATTAAAAGGTTTGCAAAGGATGGTGGAAATCTGAAGCCCATCGCAAACCCACAGGGATGCTTGTACCATTCTCCATTAAACAAAAACATGTTGTCTTCCAATATCAATTGTGACAATGCAATGAGCATCTATGAATGCTCCAAGAATTCAATTGGTTTCTTTAAAAAAAATGATTGAAGTAGATTGACGCCATGTAATTGCAAAATATTAGTATACAGCGAAACTACATGAAGTCACAAGTAACATCCCTGGTTCCCATCACATTATTCAACAACTCAAGATATGCTTAGTGTCCCTTATGTATGACAGAAGTTTTGATACAAAAGGAAATAAGAAAAGATCTAAAAACTCTCAGAGCATCTCAGTAGGGTCCCCAATACCCATATTTATGGGCCTGCCTTGTGGAAAGAGGCAATTATTGTGTATTTTTGATAGCGTGTACATACAATGATATCTGGGGTGATCTATCAAAAGGTAGCGTTCATGATCATTTATTAACCCCAATCCATGGCAATTTTCAAACTGGTGTTAATACGTTTGGAGAGCTCAAGAACTGGTTTGTGACTTAGTTTCAGGAAACAGGCAGGTCTGCTCAGTCAGTTGGTTATAGATCCCATTGTCATAGCCTAATCTATCAATTACAACCATGTATCCTCCATTGTCTGCCTCTCTAATGATCAAATCTCAATCTTGAAGTAACTGTTTCATAGCCTCAAGTTCTCAATACATCAAATTATTCAAGTGGTGATCCACAAACTAACATTGTGAACTTATTTCCCATCTATCCATATCCATCATTACAGCTTAGTAGAAGAGGTCCACACTATTACCACTGGAGAGTTTGGCAGTCCATTTAGATTTTTTTTGAGGCCGCTGTCCTCACTTAAGTTTGTGCACAACTCAAGGCCGTTCAATATCCTATGAATAGATACTGTGTCTTGTTCACATTCCGTGATAAATAAAAGCGTTGTCATGTCAGGTGCTTTGCTTCATCCCTGTTTTGTATTTATCGGCAATTAATCTTGTAATTACTTGTTATCTTCTTTTGGTTTTGTGTGCCCGTTATTGTATATATGTTTATTACAACAGTACAATGGCTGCTGCTAATATGATCCATCCTTCCTCATTCCTGAATGGAATAGGTGAACCTGATATAGATTGGAAAGTCTGGATTAAATTATTAGAGTCTCACTTGATTGCTATTGATGGTGAAAGGTTCAGTTTTACGTAAACCACATTCTTTTGCATAATTTAGGAGTTTATGGTCGCAAGATTTATGAAACAATGTCTGAACGTGACGGTGTAGGGGAAGAAGGGTAAGAAGCATTCGATATTTATGGTATAAAACTTCTTAAGTAAGAAGTACTCTTTGGTGACAAAGTAAATGTGGTATTAGAACAGCAATTTTTTTTGTAGGGAGCAAGGCTAACAAGTCTATAACCAACTACATCGCAGCATTGACGGGTCTGAGTAAATTGTGTGACTTTGGTAACCTCACAGATTTGCTGATCAGATATCAGCTGGTACGATGTACTAATAATTCTCATATTCAAGTAAAATTACTGGCAAAAAATCCTGCACTAAGAGATGCTATCAGCATTGCACAATCGGTGGAACATACAGCTAAATGCATCAAAGAAATTAAGATGTCTAATGAAATAGTTGCTAATGTACAAGAGAGTAATATTGAAACTGAGGTCTGTAAGGTGAAGAATTAAGACCTTAATCCAGGTAAAGTTCTTGTTGTAGGAAGGAAGCCAACGTGTTTTAGATGTGGCAGCAGTAATCATCTGGCAAACAATATACTTTTTCTTGCAAAAAAAAAAATGGAATGTGTAAGTAATACAATAGGAGGGGGCATTTTGCGAGAGTTTGTGGAGAGGGAAAGTTTTCATTTTTGTGAAAGTGGTGAAAAGGAGGGTAGTCTAGTCAAGGTGGTTAACAATGAAAGCCTGGCTTAGAAGGAATCATTACTTCACCTCCCACAGGGTTTATTTATCTCCATCAAGACTGTCCAAAATAGCGAAGGGCCCAGAGTTAGCTGCAAAAAGTGTGGCCTAGTAAATGCCTCAGACATTCACATGTTTAAATATTGCCCCGTAATAACTCAATATTGGGGGGAAAGTATGGGAAACTATAACGGACATTCTGGGATCCCCTGTCCACATTTCACTCCCCTTGGTCATCTTTGGCATAGCTAGCGAAGTAACAGGTCACGTTATGGGGTTCCTTTTCTACGCAATACTGCTGGCTAGAAGAGAAATTTGTAAGAAATAGGTAGATTTAACACCCCCACACACAGAATGGTTGTCGTCCTTGTATAAGACCTCTAAGACTGATTTGGACAGCCTGCAGAGTAGTAGGAAAAAAGCAGTATGGGATTGTTTATTCGATTGGTCTTAGTGCTATTTTTTATTTTTCAATAACAATGTTTTGGATCCCACGATTAAGCCTCTATGGAAGCTCTCTGAATGAGTTGGGCCTTTCCTGCAGTTTCCAAATCCAGCTGGCCACCATACAGTACCCAGTTACAGTTTTCCAGAAGAGAGTGAGACCACCTCCTCTGTTCAGAAAGGGGGACATGACATTCTGTGGATTGTTGTCCGCCGGTAGGCGGGTGTTGGCCCCCGGTTCCACTCTTGATATCTGCGTCTCCGTACAATTGAGTAACGGTAATTGACATCCTACTCTTTGTCATCTGAGGTCTGTAGCGAATGAGGAGAAAAAAAGAACCACGTTTTATTATTGGACAAAATCAATGGTGGTCTGGAGATTTGCAAAGTATGTCCCAAATTGTTTTCTGAGGAACTGGGATTACTTCATAATTTTCAACATAAAATTAAGCTGAGAGAAGGAGGCAAGTCTGTTGTGCATAAATCTCTACCTGTTCCACACTTGATGAAGGAACCATTAGAGAATTATTTGAACAGGTTGTGCAAGATGGGTATCATACAGTCCATAGATTCTTCTAAATGGTTGGCTCCAATCGTTATTGCATCAAAAAGAAATGAAGGCATTTGTTTATGTGCGGATTTGTGTAGTCTTGATGAGAACATCTGGATAGTAAGACACCCACTTCCACATTTAAATGAAATGCTTAGCACTGTGGAACAGGTTAAGTATGTCAGTGTTATAGAGCTCTCTAAGGCTTACCGCCAAGTGGACCTCGATCCTGAATCTAGACCTCTTACGGCTTTTGTCCCACCTTTGGGAGTGTTCATGTTTTTAACATGCCATTTGGTCTTGCAACTGCGGCAGCAGTCTTCCAGACGATAATGCACCAGATTTTAAGAGGTGTGACTAACACTGTGTTTTCAAGAGAACATCTTAGTGTCCGGTACAACTGTAGAATCCCATGATAAATCTCTTAGATTAGTTTTAAAACAACTGATGGATGCTGGGTTGACAGTGCAGCAAAGTAAATGTCAGATCAGGGTCACCTCTGTGGATTATTTGGGCCACACAATATCAGAAGAAGGCTTTACATAAAAAAAGAAACCGCTTCCTTCGTGCAGTAAAAGAGGCCCTCTACCCTCAGAGTAAGGATGAACTCTAATCCTTTTTAGGGTTTTTCAAATACATGGCAAAGTATGTGAAGAACTTCTGTTACAAATAAGGATTTTGTAAGGGAGGATGATCATAAAAATATAACTGATACATTGAAAGAATTGTCCTCTCCCCTGCCTTAAGAACATTAGACCATACTAAAAAAAAACATCCCCACAACTGATGCGTCGAATAAAGGCCTAGGTGCCACTCTATCTCAGAAAAGTGAAAGGGGAGAAAGAATGATAGCCTTCGCGTCCAGGCGTCTGAAAAGAGCAGAATATAATTAGTCTATTATCGTCTCCCTGATTCCATGTTTATCAGAATTAACTTGTAAAATGGTTTTATCAAATGTTTTTAAACAACATTTAGTCTTTATCTGTATAATAACATTGTGTTTTTAACTAATTCCATTTGAATTCTTTGATGTACTTTTTATGATTCACTAAATGTCAATCGAATAAAAGTTTTTGAAAGAAAGATTAGTCTATTTTTGAAAAGGAAGCTTTGGCCTGTGTTTGGGCAGCGAAACACTTCAAAATGTATCTATAGGCCATAAAATTTATGATGCGTACTAATCACAAACCTCTTAAGTTTATGTTCTACATTAAAGGGATTGAGCATAGTACCCCTCGTATATCAAAGTGGATATTGGGACTTGAAAATGTCAGTTCCAAAGTGGAACATGTTCCTAGGGGATAAAAATGACATTGCAGATTTTTTGTCTAGAGCTCCTTTGCAACAAAAAACACAAGAATTGTTAGACAGTCATATTTTATCTAAACAAATCACAGCCTTAACAAAAGTTGAATGGGAACAGTGCATAGAAAGGGACAACCGTTTTAGTCTAATTAAAGAGATGATTGTCAATGGCTGGCCCACTAAATGGAGTGAGTTTAAAGAGGAGATTAAGGATTTCTGGCTAGTAAGATCATAACTTTGTATCATAGATGGTAAGGTTTGCAGCAACAAGATTTTGCTACACAAAGATTTTTTTTTTTTAATTGTGGAATTGGCCCATGAGGGACACCTTGGTAGAAGCATTACTAAAAATAGAGTTAGGATTACATTTTGGTTCTCTAGAATAGATTAATTAGTGGAATGGATGGTTAAAGATTGTCCCACTTGTGCTAAAAGTGATAAAACTAAAGTCATACGTTAAGGCCCCTTTATCTCTGGTTGTAGTACGCCAACAAACCATGGAGTAAACTTGCCATGGACATTATTGTACCGATGGAAGGTATAGGAACCTCTAAGAAATTCATGTTAGTGTTAATTGATTATACCCCTCATTGGGTCATGTATAGAATGGTTCAACGTACTAACACTACTGTTCTGCTAGAATTCCTTAAAGATGTGTTTCGTAGGGAAGTAATACGTTCAACTATTGTTGTTGGTGTCCAATTCACTTCCCAACAAATGAAATAATTTTTTCAAAACTTAAAATATGAGAAAACTGCAGTGTATTGTCCTAAAGCAAATGGCTTAGTTGAGAGGACTAATAGCATGATCAAAGAACATTCAACTAGCTGTTGTCAATGGTCACTATGTAGAGAAATCATTGCAGATTGTGTTTGGACAGTCCACACTTTGCCCAATCTCATCACATGTATATCTCCTTTTGTGTCCTTCAGAAGGAGAGAACCATGTACCAAAATGAACCCTCAATGGCTGCGTGGACGTATGGGTGTGAGAACTGAAAATTTTAAAACCAGTGAGACTATAGATCAACATCAGAGGAGGTACAAGAAATGGTACAATGACAAAAATGGAGTGAAAAATCTCACATGGAAAGGTGGTGATTAGGTACAAGTGGAGCGCGAAAGATCAGCAGTCTCATACCAAGTTTTTACCTCCTTGTCACATGACCAAAGCATACTGCAATGTGGTACTACTTGAGAATGGTCTATTATGGCGTTCCGGTAAAAGTAAAGAAGTTAGTTCCCTTCATTTGTTCCTTTTGGAAAGGGAGATGTGCTGTAATGTTATCCATTAATTTACTGCATAGATATATATGTATTACATTGGTTTGTACCTGCTCCCCTCTTTTGTATAACCAAGTTGTACATTCCATTGGAGTTTGCCACAGAATGTTAACACATGTCAGTTATTGACAGTTGATTACGGAGAGTGGGTGGCTGAATAAAGAAGACTATTCACTTACCTTGTTTTGTCTTCATTTTATTACACTTCTGAACAGTATGTCAAACATTCACATGAGCAACAGTACAACACTTCCTCAGCCTAAATATTGCTAAGAACACACCATAGACCATCCTGTCCTAACTCACTCCTACCACTTATCCACCACTCAAATTAGTTTAATATTTCCCCAGTTGAATTCACTACTAATCCTTTTCTGGTTCCGGAGTAGCATGCTACTCGCCAAAAAGCACTTCAACAACTCATAAGGGGTAGCAAGCGCTATATAAATGCAAACCTTTTCCTCTTCTATCCCTCCACTATCCTTCTCAATCCAAACTACAGACTAACATATCCACACCTCAAATTAATTTCATATTTCACTATACCAATTCACCACTAATCCTTTTTGGGATCAGGAGTAGCGCGCTACTCGCCGAAAAGTGCTACACCACCTCCTCTAGGGAGCTATTTAAAAAAAAAAAAACTTCCCTCTTCCATCCCTCCACTATCCCCTTCAACCCTCGTCAGGGGTAGTAAGCACAATATAAATGTAATTACAATACAATACAATACAATACTTCTTGTATAGATAAATCGGTAACTATAATATCGAATGCAGTAAGTTTATTTTTCATAGGAATCGGAGGAAAAAACTTCTTTAATTTCAACTCTCTCACAAATCTTTAGATATCTATCTTGATATCAGTAATATCCTATTTCACATTGGGGCAAAAACGCATTCCTTTCTGAAGAAAGACATCATATCATTAGTCAAATTCTTACTAGAAAGGTTCACCACTTAACATCAGAGACCTGACCCGCTGCTGCTTGTTCCTGATCCATGACCTTGTCTGCATACCTCCCTTTTCATTGGACAGTTCCCTTTGCCGTTAGGTTTTTTCCCCTTCGTTCACTCGGGACCTGGAATTTACATCTCAATTCTCCATCCTGATCCATATAACCTCTCTTAAAAAAGTATTTCTTTTATATTGTTCAGATGTGCCCTCCCTGGCATCTCCATCTCTACTAGAGAAATAGCTAGATGAGGTGGCATGCTTCCCACTTAAAGAAGCTGATTGGTCCCACTGTCGCAGGTTTTCTAACTAGGTAGTCAAAATGCTTGGCAAACGTAAAGACTCTTCCGTTGGCATAATCAATTTCATCTCTCAAGTTTTCTCGCCTTCCTTTGTTTAATCTCCTCATCATATTTATTGAGAATACCTTCATTATCTCATACTTTTTTCTAGTGGCCTCTGGTAAATTAAATTCCAAGAGATTTCCTTCTCAATCTCCTGTAATAACTTAGTGACTTTCCTCTCTGCATTCTCTATCAAAATATTCATTCAATTCATGGAATTGCTGGCAAGTTCCTTTTCCCACCGTAACAGTAAGTCCTCATTCAGATCATCGTATGTAAGAAGGATCTAGGATCAGAGAAATAGTCCTTTTTACAACAGGCCAACACAGAAGTTTGTGCACCAGAAATATGGTGGTTGAATACTACCCAAGACTGAGACCATGTAGTCATATATGGCTTTATTTTGCTTACCTGTAGCCCTGACGAAGCCGATGGTGGATACACCATATTGACGAAACACAAATTGGCTACAACGGTTATAAAGACTGCATGTGGAGAATATGAAATAAAGTACCACTGATTATACTAGACTATTGGACTTTGAATTTTGGTGCCGAGGGGATTTTACAATTAAGTCTTTGGCTCCTCATCGGAGTGTATGGTGGCCACTTCTACTTGGAACACTCTTATAAATTGAATTTAAATTGACATCTTACATATTTGGGATACACACGTTTTTGCGCAACCTAATGAACTTGCCACTTATCTATTTACATTGTAATCAAATTTCTGCAAATGGAACGCCCGGAGCGATTGCAAAAGTGGTTCACTTAGCCCTGGTGGAATGGGCTCAGACCCCTAAGAAGACTCCTTCTTAGCTAAGGCATATCAGGTCTAGATTCAGAGGATGCTCCACCAAGATTGAATCCTCTTCTGTACTGCTTTACCTTTTTTGGAACCAGAGTAGCCAACAAAAAGCTCGCTGTGTGACTGGAACTCCTTGGTGTGGTCCAGGTAGAAGATAACTGCTCATCTAGGATCCAACCAATGCACACCTTCCTCCTCTTTTGTGTAATGAGGTGGAGGATGGAAGGTCATAAGAGTGATAGATTGGGCAAGATGGAAAGGAGTGACCACTTTAGGAAGGAAAGCAGAGCTGGTTTACAACACCAACTTGTCCCGAAAGTAGGTAGTGACAGGAGGGCGACAGCAAAGGAATTGCAACTCACTGACCTTCAAGCAGAAGTGATATCAACCAAAAACACAATTTTGATGGTCAACATATGAAGGGTACAACTATGATGAGGCTCATACAAAGTCCCCAAAAAGTAAGAACCAGGTTTAATTCCCATTGAGGAACCATAAAAGTAGTGAGAGGAAAAAGATTGGTCAGGCCCTTCAAAAAACACGCATGACAACAGGGGACTTAAACAGAGATGGCAAATCCAGCAGACAGAGGAAAGCAGACAAGGTGGATAAATAACCCTTCACAGTTACAATGACACATCCTCTTTGAGCAAGGGTAAGCGCAAACTGCAGCACTTGAGATAGTCCGGCCTGCGAGGAATCCACACCATTGTTTGCACACCATGCAACAACATTGCTCCATATGCCGTAATAAGCAGGCTTAGTGGAAGGGCACTGCATAGACTAGATGACATCTCCCACCTCTGGTGGCAGCTGAAAGGAGGTCCGTTGTCCCTGATCAATCTTCAAGCATGTAGGTGGAGGTTTTGGCCACTGGGGTGCAACACCATTCCCCTGACAGTGACAGAAGGTCAGGCTTGAAGGTGGAGAAGCGCAGGTCTGCATATTATACACTTCTCTACCAATCTGGGGCAATGAGAATGACTTGGGCCCAGTCTTGGAAAATCTTCCTAAGTACTCGAGGATCAAGGGTATAGGGGGGGGAACCGCATAATGCAGTTGAAAGTTCCACCTCAACTCAAAAGCGTCGCCCAAGGCTCCCCTCAATAGATACTGTAGGGTGCAGAACCACTGGCACTGAGCATTTTCCAAGAAGGTGAATAAGTGCACCTGAGGAGTACCCCACTCGGTGAAGATGTCCTGGACAACTTCCAGCAGAAGAGGCCACTCCTGATCAGCAAGATACTGCCGACTCAGGCTGCCGGCTCTGACATTTGGAAACCCTGCTAAGTGCTTGGCAGTGAGCCAGTTCCCTTGTGTATGTGCCCAAGATCACAGTCTCAATGCAGCCAGGCAAAGGAGGTAAAACCCTTCTGCTCCTGATTTGTTTACGTACCACATTGCAGTCATGTTCTCAGATTAAGTTCTGCACCACCCTAACCATGGTGGAGGTGAGGTAGGCCTTACGCACCAGTCGATTCGACCGCAGGTCCACCAGGTTAAAAGTTATTGATAAATCGCAGTCTCATGCCTGGGGGCATCTCGGTGCTATAGAACTGGATACAGCTTACGGACATAAGGTTCCTGCAGATAATCTTATATCTCCTAGTCCTGGGAGAACAGCCAGGTTTTCAATGCCTTTCTAAAAGCAAGTAGTGAAGGAACAGCCGATGGTAAGTTGTTCCAGACCACAGCAGTGGTCCTGAAGAAGCTCTTCCCACCCCAGGTTGTCCTCCTGAAAAGGGGGTCTACCAGGTTCATTGCTGAGCTTGACCGAAGCATCCTCCCTGTCGTATACCACAGGAGCTTGTCCTTAAACTGAGCTGGCCCTAGTCCCTGTAATGATTTATAGAACAGGCATTAAGCCCTGAACCTAACAAGCTGTTTGACTGGGAGACAGTGAAGTTTCCCGATGGCTCCTCTAGCCGATTCGTGTTTAGGGATTTTAAAAAGAAATTGTGTAGCTGCATTCTGCAAAACCTGAAGTTTATTCAAAGAGCCTGAGGCGAAGATTGAGCTAAAGGCTATTGCAGTAATCAATCCTAGAGATTACTAGAGCAATGATTACTGTCTTCAAGAGCTTTGATGGCAAAACATTTTCAATCTTTTTTACAAGCTTCAAGGAGCAAAATTAGGCAGATTTTATTTTATTCACTTGGTCTTTTATTTTCAGCTCTTTATCTAGCAGAAAACCCAGATGTTTTACTTTATTTACTGGTTCAGGGAGGAGGCCTAACTCAGGAGGCCACCATTCCGGCGTCCAGAATGAGGGGTTATTGCCAAAGTAGATGACTTCAGTTTTGGCAGCATTCCGCTTAAGACAATTGTTGTCCATTCATTTGCTTACACTGCTCATGCAGGTTTTAAATGCAGAGCCTGTGTGTTCTCGGGTTTCGCTAGTGACACCACAATTTGAGTGTCATCTGCGTATGATGCTACGGAGAAGCCAGATTTTTTGATAAGTGAGGTTAGTGGGGTGACAGAGATTAACTAGTGTTGGGCTGAGTGCCAAGCCCTTAGGAACTCTGCAAGGCATAAAGAAAGGTCTGGATGTAAATGTGCCAGCGCCAAGCTTTGTTGTCTGTTGACTGAAAAAAGATTGAAGGAGACCTAATGTTGTATCCGCTAATCCCAGACTTCGCAAACGTTCAGCCAGTAGCTCATGCCTGACCGTGTCAAATGCAGCAGATAGGTCCAGCAAAATCAGGGCCGTGGCCCCCGTGTCCAGTGTTTCAGAAATCTCTTCGGTGGCCACCACCAATGCGGATTCTGTGCTGTTATTTTTCCTAAAACTGTGTTGTGTGTAAACCAGTAAGCAATTTTCTTCAATGTACTCTGATAGCTGTTTGTTCATCACTTTCTCAATAAACTTAGCGGCAAGAGGAAGCCTAGATATGGGGTGATAATTGTTCACGCTCAGTGCACGGAGGTTGTCCTTTTATTAGCAAAGGCAGGATCGAGGCAGATTTCCTCTGCGCAGGGAAGACACCCCTTTCAAACACTATAAATTATTTGCCCCCGATGTTGTGTCACTTGGGCTGGAACCAGATGAACTACTTTTGGAGGGTAAGGGTCCTGCGGAGCTCAAGACTACATTAGTGGTATTAGATTCATAAGTTGTTTTTCAGGAGGAACCTTAAAGGTAGAAAATCTGGCTAGATCTGGTACCGCAATTAAGGGTTGCTCTTCTGGTTGAGGGTCTGACCTGCCTGCGGCAACATTGTTAAAGATGTTGGCTACCTTTTCTTGAAAGAAATCGGCTAGACCATCACAACATTTTAGATTCATTATTGCTGAGTTGGATCTAACTGGTAAGATTAATTTTTTTATTACTTGAAAGAGTTTTATTTGCATCACATGCTATTTTTATCTGCTCAGAATAGTAAGAGGTTTTAGCCGCTACAATCTATTTTTTGTGTTTGGTTAGTTTGTTTTTATATATGGTTCTTTCTTCGGCCTCATAGTTTTTCCTCAACTTCTGGCACTTGCCTATGGCAGCCCCGTCTAGATGTCCTGAGGGACTCATTATACCATGGCTGGGAGATTTTCTTTGTAAAAGTTTTTAGTTTGACTAGAGCTAAGATATCAAAAGGCGTATCTAGCCAGAGCGAGAAATGTTCAATGTTCTGCTCCAAATTGTCTACAGGTAGCCAGGATGAAGTTGTGTGGATGGCTTCCAATTCGGCCTGCTGTACTTGGGGTTTGTTGCACTACGTCTCTGTATATAGGGTTTTTTTGGGGTCTTAATCTGTCAATTGAATGCCCAATGTTCAGACCAGGTGAGAGGAAGAGATGGTGCAGTGTTAAAGGATGAGAGATTGGGGGAAAAGCCTGTCTAGCATATGTCCAGCCCTATGTGTTGGGCCTCTGGAAATTAAGGCTAATCCGAACGCATTAATGGACTCGACCAGCCTTACAGAGACTGAATCCGACTCATTTTCCAGATGGAAATTTAAATCACCTAGCACTGAGAAGTTGGAGTTAAGGACAGATGATTTGACAGTTGTACTAATCTCCTCTACGAAGCCACATTTAGGTCCCGGTGGGCAGTGGATTAGCAGACAATTAAAAGGCTGCATATTGGGTGGTAGCACTGAAAAAGCTAGGACCTCAAAGTTGAGTTGTTTGCGGCTCAAAAGTCGGTTTAAAATGATTAAGAGATAAGACAGCCAGTCCCCCTCCTGGTGGGGTTGCAGCAACAATTTCTATGCCAGAGTCCAGGTCTGCCCATGTTTCATTTACAAACACCATATCTGCATATTGGGCCTGGACTAGGTTAGAGAACTCTTGATGGTGCTTCACGAGGGACCTAGTGTTCAAAAGCATGCAAGTAGTATTTATATGCGTTTGGCTGGTGTTTTTCCTCATCTGCTGGTCAGGTAATTCGACTAGGAGAATGTAGGAAGCCAGCAAACCTAGGTATCGCAAGACTAAGAACTGGGACTCTCACAACTTGCTGGAAAGATGAAAACATCTCCTGAATGCTCTTTATTCTCTGAGGAGGAGGCAAAGCGAGTAGAAGGGTGATGTCCAGTATGGATCCTATTAACTGAAGTCATTGCGAAGGCCACAGGTGAGATTTGGGCTTGTAGAGAAAAAAACCCTGGCAGAACAGCACAGTTGCCGTCGACTGCAGATGAACTAACATTATTTCCAGAGAGCTGGCTTTGAGGGGGCAGTTGGTGTGAATACCCAACCGTCTAAGATGGGCTGCAAACACTGACATCACCTTTGTGAAGACTAGAGGCATCAATGTCAAAGCAGAGTAATGAAAATTGGTAGTTTGTAGAACTCACCACAAACCACAAGTACTTCAGTTGAGTTTGCAGAATAGGAAGGTGGTAGTATGCATCCTGCAGATACAGGGACCCCATCTAGTCTCCAAGCTCCAATGCCAGTAGAACTGGAGCTAGGGTCAGCAGGCCTCCTTTTGAGGTAGAAGTTTAGGCTCCTGAGATCCAGAATTGATCGCAGACCACATTCAGTCTTAGGCCCCAGGAAGTAACACGTGTAACAACTGTGGCCCTTTTCCATCTGTGGCACTAACGCCACCACTCTTTTTGAGGAGAGCTGCCACCTCCTACTGTAGAATGGCCAAATGGTTGGGAGGCGAAAAGGAAGGAGGAAGCGGGGGGAGCACCTGAAGGAAGGAGAGGGTGAAGCCCTTACTACGATTTGAAGGACCTACAAGTCTGAAGCAATGGCCTTCGAGGCCGGAAGAAAGCAGGACACCCGCCCTCCCACAGGCTCTGTGGGGTCTTGGGGAAGCAAACAAGGCCAACTTTCCTTGTGGTACACGGGAGGAAGACAGCAAGGCAGATCCATAGCCTTTATCTCTACCACAACGTCTGTACTGTCAGCCGAGAAGATTCTTCTGCTGCTAGAGTGCTGGTGTGTACTACCAGTACCAAAAGGAGGAGCCTCTTCCGTATCAACAAAAAGACTGGAAGTCCTTGGTCAGTGGTGGAAGCTGCAGGCTAAAAGATCTGGCCATGGATTTACCGGCCTCATACAGCTCCAGCGCCAAGCTGGCCTGGTCTCCAAAGAGGCAGACGTCGGACGGGAGGTCCACCTGCTTAGCTTGGACATCAGATGAAAACTATGAATGTCCTGGCCATTATAGATAATGGGGTAACCCAAAAAGTCATGACGGACCTGGGTGCAATACGGGAATGAAAAAATGGTCAGTGACCAATTTGCTTATGAATTAAATTCATATATAAACAGTCTGTGTTGTGTAAAACACTCATACACTGGTATTCAATATCCAAAAGAAATTCCTCATGCATGCACTCAATTAATATTTATGCATACATGTATCGAGAAACCACACAAGAAATAGCGCCAACCCATTCAAACAATTTCAAAAGAACATTTATTTTTTGCCTGGGTAAAGAATTCTTTTCAATAAATATAGGTTGCGCGCAAGAAGATTGAAAAGGTAGGGAAATGGTGGTGGTGGGTAGTGAAAGTGCAAATCATACGAATAAGGACAGATACAATTAGATACTTTTAGGATCACTGGTAATCACAACCAGACAACAGAGACCTGTCCGATGTATAACATTCATTTAAATGTACTCTGTAAATTTACAATGTGCACCTAATGCATATTCCAATGGTATATCGGATAGAAAGCAGGTACAGGTCCTGTAAAGATGGAGAGTGTCGACGTTTCGACTCAGCTCTTGCAAGGAGGGAGATTGGAGCCTCAGTTGCGAGTCTTCATCAGGACTGGGTATGGCAACCTATGATTGAGAATGCTTGGTTAGATGAGGCGCTATATGTGTGTGGTCAAGCTAAGAGGTCAAGTTGAAAACCACTGACCTATTCCTGGTGCAAGGCCTGGCACTCCGGTATATAATCCACGAATGAACCCACTGGCTAAATATCGCCAGGGGTACAGGTAACTCGTGTGTGCAGAGACTTCAACACCATGTGTAGGAAACATCCGTTAGTGATGAGTGTTATGAGAAACACTTCCTAGAAAACAATGTAAAACCGTGTGTCAGCCTATGCTTGGATGACCAGGGGTACAGGTAACTCGGATGTGCAGAGACTTCAACACCATGTGTAGGAAACATCCGTTAGTGAGGAGTGTTATGAGAAACACTTCCTAGAAAACAATGTAATACCGTGTGTCATTCTATACGTGGATGACCATGATAAGTCATGACTAGGTGTAAAAGGGGCCATGGCTAATAAATTTGGGGGTATGGGCAGGAGGATAATGATCAATGCCCCCGATTAGTGTAATGCGCTGGTGAACCGCATGTAAACAGTAAAGAGCCCCAGGATTTAATAGCCATGGCCCCTTTTACACCTAGTCATGACTTATCATGGTCATCCACCTATAGAATGACACACGGTATTACATAGTTTTCTAGGAAGTGTGTCTCATAATACTCAACACTAACAGATGTTTCCTACACATGGTGTTGAAGTCTCTGCACACCCGAGTTACCTGTACCCCTGGCGATATTGGGCCAGTGGGTTCATTCGTGGATTATTTACCTGAATAGCCAGGCATGGCACCAGGGATAGGTCAGTGGTTTTCAACTTGACCACACACATATAGCGCCTCATCTAACCAAGCATTCTCAATCATAGGTTGCCATACCCAGTCATGATGAAGACTCGCAGCTGAGGCTCCAATCTCCCTCCTCGCATCAGCCGAGTCGAAACGTCGACGCTCTCTATCTTTACAAGACCTGTACCTGCTTTCTATCAGATATACAGTTGGAATATGCATTGAGTGCACATTGTAAATTTACAGAGTACATGTAAATGAATGTTATACATCGGACAGGTCTCTGTTGTCTGGTTGTGATTACCAGTGATACTAAAAGTATCCAATTGTATCTATCCTTATTCCTATGATTTCCATTTTCACTACCCACCACCACCATTTCCCTACCTTTTCACTCTTCTTGCGCGCAACCTATATTTATTGAAAATAATTATTTACCCAGTCAAAAAATAAATGTTATTTTGAAATAGTTTGAATGGGTTGGCGCTATTTCTTGTGTGGTTTCTCGATACATGTATCCATAAATATTAATTGAGTGCATGCATGAGGAATTTCTTTTGGATATTGAATACCAGTGTTGTAGTGTTCTACATTTATGGATATCCTGGGCCAAGCGGGGGGTTGTACTGTCACAGAGGTACCCATGGCTCTAGCGACGGAATCTGTGGTGTCCTGTCCAGACTTGATATTATGCCGGGAGGCATTCTGTCCATCCACGACGAGCTCCTAAAAACATTCTTTCATGTCAGCTGTAACATTTATGAGAATTATGTGGTCCGTGTCCCACAATGCGTGGGTGTAGCTAGCGAGAAGGCAACTGGCATTAAAGGACTTTCAAGGCTATATCCCTGCAGAAAAGGCCATCTTCCCTAGACCTCCAAACTTTTGGACTCCCTGTCAAATGGGGTTGTTGAGAGGGTATCTCTCGATCCAGTCCCCGAATAGGACACTTGGATGCCTAAGCTCTCAGGCTAACGGTGCGTAGAAAGGAAAGTGGAATCGCCAGGAACACAACAATGAAGACAAAATATTTCAATGAGGGTTGCTCTATAGACCTCCCTTTCTAGCAACCTCTCTTTCTACTCTCTCTGCAGGACTGAATCAGAGGCTTGATGTCAAGCTGTGGCACAAGCGCTGTCGTGCCAGAAGAGGCAGCAGTGGAAGTAGGGGTGGGGCGGTCCAGGACATCAGCTGCTGCGCCAAGAGGTGGAGCGCCCAGTCAAAGCAATGTGGCAAAGGCACCGGTTCTGATGGAGCGGTGCAGAAGGGCATCAGCTGAAAAGACAAGAAATGTGGAAGACATGACGGGACCATTGGGCATGCCGTTGCGCCGGATATCTTTGAGGCCTCAAAGAAGATGGAATATATTCTGTTCAGGAATGCACCCGGGTTCGATCACGGAGCCAGGAACTCGAGAAAGGCCAAGGTTGGCGTCAGAGGCTGGACAGATGGATGTGCCGGCATCAAAGGCTCTTGTGAATGGGGGTCTGTCCGAAGCCGGGAGCACAGAAGAGTGCAGTGCTGTGTGGAGGAGCCATTGGCATCAATTTGACAAGCTCTGGTTCAGAGGATGTAGGTCCTGTGGGAGACGGAGATAGACCAGGAGACTTATGTCTGGAATGCTTCTTATCCTTACTTGTCTTCTTGGCCAAAGATGAAGATGGAGAGCAGGAACGGTGCTGAAAATGCTTCGGGCATGGGTGTTCGTGCTTAACCCATGCCATAGAGTTTGCCTCCTGCTCATTGATTGCCTTGGGATGCATGCTGAGGCACGACAATCAGGTCTCAAGTCATGGTCAGACCCCAAGCACCGCAGACTAACGTCTTGCGGGTCTGTTATGGACATCTGTCCCTCACAGTCCCTACAGGATTTTAAGGCCAGACTTTTTGGGAGGAGACAGGGTACTACTTTCTAATTTAAATTTGGAGAGGCAAACAGTAAGGATTTGACTCCATGCTAAAGTTGTGGAAAAAAGGGAGCGGACATCGATGTGCCAGATAGGGGTCTTTAGGGCCTCGCTGGGGCTACCTGGCGTCACTTGCCGGTGCTGACTGAGTATAGCACCCTCTACCGGTGACCTTGTTGCTTTGAGGTTTTCCTGATTCAGTCGGATACCTGGGTGTTGTAATACAGGTGAGGAATCTTCAGGTAAAAGCATCCATCAGGAGCCTAATTTACAAAAGTAACATTTAGGTTTGTTATGTTCTTCTTGCAAACTCTAAGACTATCTAAGTTTCCAAAATGTATATGATACAATGAATGACATCAATATCCCACCCCCTTGAGGTCAATCTCATGTGACCTGTAAAGCAGCAAATAAACCAAAGCATTCATTTCTGATGAAAACTCACAACTTCTTTCTTGTCTTTCAACAATGCTCCTTTAACTATACATTCTGCAAAGTTTTCTGCTAATAAATGTAGAGTTTTCCCTCTTTGTGCCATTTCTTTATGAAGCACAAACAGCGCAGATGGTGTTAAAAACAATCTATGATGGAGACTGTTTCCGAAGGCATTCTGGATTATGGAATGTGTGATCACAAATCTTTCCAGGTATGGATCAAACCAAAAGACTTGAGGAACACAAGTTGCAGTATTCTGAACACAACATTAGATTGAAGGACAGTGAAACCCAGGTGATCTTCAACATGCTGGTACAAAAGCAAAACTGACAACGACCCATATGGAATGGTTTTATTACACATATACTCTGACCACTGGCAGCATATACGGAAATAGAAAGCAGTAGGTAGGAATGGGAAGGTCGCTGCAGACTGCATGCAAACATTTCAACAAAGAAACACTTGTCCCTCAAAAGAGGATTTGTTTTTTTACATTTTTGCAGTAGTTTTTTCGTTTTCTTTCACAATAAAAAAATGATTCGTACTTCAGTAAAACCCAAAACATCCATTATTATTATTTCTTCCTTGATTTTAACAAAAACAGTAAAAAAAATAATACAAGACAAAAGAACCAAAAGTTAAAAAAACAACCCAAAAACACATTTGGACCGAAATTTAGATCGCCTGTGGTGGTCGCATTCTGCCTTTGGGAAGGGCGCCTTGATGGGAGAAAATACTTTAGTCACCTCGTATGTTCTTCTGAGTGCCAGTCTGATCTCATTTCACCTCTTCTTGATTATGTATGGTTCACGAAGGTGTGATGAAAGAGGCAGAGTACAAAAGATACTGGCATGACAACATGCGAGGGAAGCAATGGGTGCAGAGGAAAAATCGAATGCGGGAGGGTTAAGGTGGAAAGAGTTTGGGAGTAAAGGGTGAAAGGACAGCCACAAAAGGAATGGGAGACAGCATGCTCCTACGAAGGATAATGCCAAACTAATCTTACATGCAACAAAATTAAATGTCTAGTTCTTCGAGGCACTTATGCCAAGTATAAAGCATAGGTGACTTTGTATGCCCTACTTTATCTCCAACTCATAATAACTTTGTTTACTCTTGTACGAAACCTACTGGCTGTGTGCACACATGATGATCATTAAAACATGCATTCAATTCCTAGCAAGGCTATTTGAGTGGTGCGAGGGCGACAAGTCTCCGTAATGTGGAGTAATGGTCGACAGGAATACAATAGTGTTCACCACGTTCCTTCTCACCACCCCCCAACAGGTAACACACATCAAGACAACTGCTAACAATGTTAGAATATTCTTTCTGGGGAGTTTGATTAATTTCCTTGGGTGTCTTACAAATCTAACCCTATACCGGCTGCAACGCACCTTTCACAGCAACACACCCAAAAACATACAAGGGTGCAGACTGCAGGTGCTGTTCCCTAGGATCTGAAAGACAAAGTGCTCACAAGGGACAATATGCAACACCTACCCAACAAAAGCTTGATTTAAGAAGCTTTGATGTACAGTAGAGGCCAAACCTTGGACTCCATGCAAACTGAAAGGTAGGAGATATTTTCGATTTAAAGATGCTGTTCAGAAGGGATGGGACTTAAAATATGAAGGAGGAAATATTGAGAAGAATCCTAATTCATAGTTGTTATCAGTGTGGGAAGCTTTTTACATCAAGCAATGTCAAACTTAAATTGGAACTGTGTCCAAAAAAGAATACCGCAAACATGAGGGAGGAAAGAATTTATCCTGACAAAAATCAGAATCTCAAGCCATGGATTTTAGTTTAATCATTTTTCTTTCAAGATCAATTTCTGCAAAGGGCTCTTTCTCATAGGTTTAAATGCACCTCGAGTATAAATCAAGAACATTTAAAAGGTGTACAATACATTTCTATCACCGGATAGTTATTCTTTGGCTACTCTTTCACCCTCCCTCATTCATCCCAAATTAAAGACTGAACCTCTGTGCCTCTTCAGGACATCAACAGTGACATGCTTTTGCAATTACTGGTACTGACACACAAGTGTTCCTTCCACTCCACACGCCTGTCCAATAGGTTTCTGCACCCTGTATCCCTAGTTTGCCTTTTCTAGCGGTGCAGCAATTTGATCTCAGACTCCTTGAATGGCAGCAAACAGCTCTGTCGATGAGACCTGGATCCTTCTATCAAGATAAGGAGATTTTAGAGGTTTGAAGTAGAACATAACAAGGTTAGTTTTCAAAACAGCAAAAGACTCCTCTGCCCATACTACTATGGCTTCCGCTGTAAAAGAAAATACATGTTAATAATGGCATTATAGTTTGAAGCTGCTAATAATCCATTAAAATGGATTAACAACTTTGATACTAGCAATAATGACCAAAGGGCCGGCCTTTGCTGTTTACAAATACCATAGTGGCTGGCTTGCACTTAGTCCAGGCAGAACAATACCACTTCTGGGGTCCTTTATGTTCATACAAAGCTAAGAACTGCCAGTAGGAAAGCAGCCACAAATCTCTCCGACTCTCAGCCATGACAAAGGGAAACAAAGGTGCTTGTTTAGATATTCTTTTCCAGGTTTGCCAGAGAAATGTCCTTTTAACAATGGAAACCCTACAAAGTAGGAGATGGTGAATACTAGGCTCTCTAATGAATAAAACAAATATGTTGGTGCTTGAAGGACTCCCATTTTTTTGCCGTCTCCCTTTCTCACTGAGAAAGATATGAAAGTAGCTTTCGCCTACAATGCACTTGTAATGTAATTTCTCTAGATGCCTGTTCCATCAGCGGAGCAGTAGAAAGGGCTAGGTATGTAGGGAATATACATTCTCAATGCTGCAGCCAAAAGCGAGGGGCGAATTATAATGTGGTAGATCTGGAAGTGTTACAGGTCAAGGTACTGCAGGATATGTAAGGTTTAAGGCAGAGGCTGGGAAGGGCAAGCCAATGAAGAAATGCCAGGACAACGAGGGAGGCGATCAGGGAATCTTTAGATATGTGCAGTTCAATATGCTTGTTTTCCTAAGAGTCCTTTTGCATCAATGCCAGAGCTCTTTTTACGCCCAGGTATCTCTTAAGTCTATTACTTTCAAGTCCCATCGTCTCTTTTCTTCCCTCACCAGTGAGGATTGCAAGGTCTGATGGAGAGGGGGAAAGTATCTGAAGGAAGGGCCTTCTGGACCCGAATCACTGGTACAACTCCTTGGCTTTGATATGTTCTAGCTGTTCCCGCAGTTTTCTGAAGGTAGGTCGCGTGTGGGGATCCAAATTCCAGCACTGCTTCATGACCTCATACACCACGTGGGGGCAACCATCAGGGGACTCCATCTTGTACCCTTTCTCCACCCTTGGCACCACATCCTTTAGGGGCTAAGATATGGAAATAAAAGGAACATCAAGGCTAATCAATATCCCGTAAACCTTTTACTTCTAGCAGTAGCAATGGGGTATATCAATCTTAATAAGGATTTTCAATAACATGCATGCTTCGATAACATGCATGCTTCTAACACTATCATCTATCCACATACACACATATACATAGTGATGGAAAAGACCACCTTGATTCATCCTACATTGTAGATGCGCGTCTCTTTTCTGGTAAACTTGACCCTAGAATTCTGCTTCCAACCCATTCACTTTCACAACTCTTTAAACACAAACTAAGCGATATCTCAAACAATCCCCAGAATTTTCTAACAAATAAGAGAGATGCCAATCTCCCACCCTAGGAGCTGTTGTTTCAAGCCACTGTATCGCCTAAACATTCTACCTATACAACTGTGTCCATCCCAGAACAGAACTGCCAAAGCACACAGAATAGTGCTTGATTTGATTTCAAAAACAGAATCAGTGCCTGACCATCATAGGCACTAAATTGGTTCCAACTGGAAGTTTGTAAATAATTTAAGATTCCCCACTTTGTCAGGATTACTCAGTACTGACCACTCCCAACTGCACTTCCAGATTCATCATTAGGACTTCGCCACTGCCAACTTCTAAGGTAATGAAGTGCTTTATCACTTTACTGGATAGATGTATGCACTACAGTGGAAGTATGTGGATTAAAATATCCCACCTGTAGAACTCTATACTTTTTGTTAGTCCACCCTCACCTCTCCTAGCTGAGAGTCAGGAAGACAGCAAACTAAAAAATGACATTGACTATGCTAGAGATTTCAATTTGTTCTTTTTCCCTCTTCTTGTGGGGCAACCCTGTCAAAGAAGAAACAGCAAATATTTAGTTGTAAATCAGAGGCACGGAAGGACAATTTACTCCTTCCTGTCTCAAGCTCAGCTCTCTATAGACGTTGAAAAAAGACAGGTGGCATGCATTTATTCTCTCCCCCTAAACAGGACTCTACTCATCCCCGATTTTGAGTGAGGGAGTTGCTTTCATGTGTCATAGGTTATGCTCCCTCTACCACCAATGGGGCCAATGTGCATCTCCTACTCAGTGCTACTCCTCTCAGATAGTGTTTTTTCCAATTGCTTTAATCTATTTCCATTAGAATTGTATATTGACCAGTCACAGCTCTCTCTAGCTACCAAAAAGGCACAGTCTCTCACTCGTTCATCCTAAAAGCTTCCCTTTTTTTTCTAACAGTGGCAGGGATGACTTGCCAGGCCATCCTCAAAGTTCACTCTAGCTTCTTGAAGGGCTTGTATCTATTCTTGTTATGTACCGACGTTTATCTAGCTCGAATTTGACTGATTCCACCGGAGTTCCATTAGTCAACATAACAATGGTCATGTCCATCTTTCACCTACAGAATTCTCTGGACTGGAACCTTACCTGCCGTTTGATAATGAATATTTGCAGGAAGAAATGTCCTACTTCCCACATCAACCGAATATCACCCATAAGCAGATTGGACTCATCCAAACATTTACTATTTTCGCAACCAATAGGACTTCCTAGTCTTAGCACACACCTCTCAAACTGTAGAAGGCACTTTACAGCCACAATGTTTACTCTCCTACAGTAATCAAAATAGTTAAAGATCATAAAATGATTTTAAAATGTCTGTCATACTTACAATTCGAGGGTAAGGCACACGTCCGAAAGAGTAAATTTCCCAGAGCAATATTCCAAAGCTCCATACATCAGATTTTGTTGAAAAATTCTACAAAAAAAAAAAGAAAAGCATGGAGCTTAAAGGGAATGCTAGGTTCTGTTAATAGTGCACCTCGCCTACGGGAAGGCAATCAACACTTTTCTTTCATAATGCTCTTTTGGATGATCAGTGGCTCATTAATTCTGCTTTGTACTCCGGTTCCATTTTAATTTGTCGTTCTGATCTAACATGCCCCCTTTGGGTGCACATTTGTTCTTTACATGGGAAGCATTAGCTGGCATAAGTAGGTGCAAAACTCGAACTACTTTAGCTACACAAGAGCGTGGGGGGACAGGGGTGGGGGAAGCATTCACATGATCGCATAAATCCTTCAAATAACTTTCTCCATCTACCTTTATTTGGTGTTCAGGAATGACCAGCCTTGGTGTTTTAGGCGCTCCCAGGCACATTCTTTCACTTATTTCTGTACATCTGACCGCCCTGAGATTGCCCATCAACACATCTGTACTATAGGTAGTTAAGTTGCATAGTATGGTAGAGTATTGTGTGCATTGACCATGAAATAAGTAAGCAAGATTGGCATATTCACTTCACCTCCAAAGCTTAGTTCACAAGGACTCAAAAGTTCCCCTTGTGATAACATAACGTGTATTTGTAAAGCGCACGTATCACCCAAGGGTCTCAAGGTGCTGAATTACAGATGTATATTTTTACCCCTATCAATGGTACTAATTTTATCGACCTCAGATGGATTAAAGGTTGAGTGGACTTGCCGGGATTAGAACCTGTGACCATGAGGTCGAACACAGGCCCCTACAGTGGATGCATTAGTCCACTGCGCCACCAGATGCGACAGATAAGGAACTCAAACAGAACACACCCCTTCTTTTTAGTGCTAGGAATACTTTTAGGCACATATACACATATAAAACACTTTTCATGGATTCTGACTGCACACCCCTCTAATTCAACCACTCCTCCTTTAGTGATAAAGGATCCTCCTAAAGACATACCTATTTTCTCCCATGACACTATTAGTAAACAGCTACACTCATGGTAAAACCGGTCTGCTTCTACCACACTCCTTGTCTGCTGAAGGTCTTTCTAGTACAGGGATGGGACAGCAGTTCTCAATTTGTTTTCTGGGAAGGATAGTTTCACTTTCCATCGTAGAGAAAGTTGGTACCAAGCTGCCTTGGTGATACATTCCTTGAGGATAAAGTCTGTGTCAAGAGTGAACCAGAGTATCTTGTGAAAGTTGGGGTTCAAATCCACCCAGGTTTGTGTCACTGAGCTAGACTTGTATTAGTTGTTGCTTGCTCCCTTCAATGTGCTGAATTCTGTTTTGGTTGGATTGAGCTTCAGGTAGATGCTGGACATTTAGGTCTGGAACAGATGAGGGAGTATTTGAGGCATGAGCGGTCAAGAGCAGAGGGCACAATTAGAGTTGTGTGTTTTCAGTGTATTGGTGAATATTTATGCTGTTATTTGTGATTAGAGTCGCAAGAGTCTCTATAAAGGGGACAACTTCGGGGGACTCTGTAGGTGAGAGAGATATTTTTGAAGATGTTTTTAAGTGTGTAGGTGCCCATGTGAATGAACTGGTGGAGTTCACTGCACAGGTAAGGTGAGAGCCAGTGAAACCCATTAAATACATCAAGTTGTGGATAAGGGTGTGATGGTCGATGGGTCAAGACAGCTAAGAAGTCCAGCAATATCATGAGGCAGGGTAATTATACGTGAGGTAAGTAAAACACACTCTCTCACTCTATAAAATGTTAATTTAACATATTTTTACCCATTTTATTTCTATATCTAAATACTCCTTCACAGTGTTCTCTTCCCTAACTACCAACACAGCAGCACAGCATAGATTTTGTGCACCCAGGAGGTGTTTGTGCAAATTTCTATTTTATTGTGTGAACACCAAATATTCTGATGACATAAAACAATTAAAATGAAACTACTGATGCGTTCCGGCTGACGCTTTTGACTGGGTATATATCTATATATATATATATATATCTATCAATCAGGAGTTTGTAAAGAGCGGCTACTCACCCATGAGGATCTCAAGGCACATGGGCAAGGTGGGGGACGGCTGCTGAGCCGTCTGGGTGTGGAGGTTTTAGGCGAAGAGCCTGGTCTTGAGGTCCCACCTGAACTGGGCCAACAAAGTGGACTGCCTAAGGTGGAGGGGCAGGGTGATCCAGTTCTTGGCGGCGAAGTAGGAGGGGGAGCGTCCTCTGGTTCTGGTCTTGCGGATCCATGGGACAGAGGCCAGGGCGATTTGGGGGGGATCGGATTTGTTTGGCGGCTGTGTGGAAAGCGAGGCAGTGGTTCAGATATTCTGGCCCTGTGTCGTGGAGAGCCTTCTAGGCTTGTGTGAGGAGCTTGAAATGATTATCTTGTTGATAGGGAGCCAGTGGAGTTGTAAGAGGTGTTGTGTCATGTGGCTGGGGCAGGGCATGTTGTGGACCAATCTGGCTGCGGTGGTTTAGACATTCTGTAGTTTCCTGAGCTGTTTCTGGGTGACATCGGCATAGATTGCATTGCTGTATTAAAGTCTACCGGTGACGAGTGCGTGGGTGACCGTCTTTCTGGATTCTGTTTTGGAGCCATCACAGCGTGTGGAATCAGGATGAAGATACTATGTTGATTTGGCAGTTCATTGACAGTGAGGAGTCTAGTAGGATGCCAAAGTTGCGTGCGTGGTCCTTAGGGGTGAGAGTGCAGCGTGCCACCAGGAGCCGTCCAAGGGGTGGGTCCCAGAATGAGTACTTCGCTGTTGTCCGAGTTGAGCTTTACGCAGCAGTCTTGCATCCAGGTAGCAACTGCCTTCATTCCGTTGTGAAAGTTGATTCTGTTGGCTATGGGTTTGTTGGTGAGGGAGATGATCAGCTGGGTGTCGTCAGCGTAGGAGATGATGTTGAGTCCGTGGCTTCGGATGATGGCTATGAGGGGAGTCATGTAGATGTTGAAGAGGGTGGGGCTCAGGCAGAAGCCCTGGGGCACTCTGCAGCTGATCTTTGTAGGTTCTGGGAGTAACAGGGGTAGTCTCACTTACTGTGTTCGGCCGGTCAGGAAGGAGTGGATCCAGTCTAGTGCCTTGTCGCAATGCCGGCGTCGTGGAGTCTTGAGATTAGGGAGCGTTAGGAGACTGATTCAAAGACGGGTGAGAGGTCCAGTAGGATAAGGGCTGTGGTTTCACCCCGGTCGAGGAAGGAACGGATGATGGCGGCGGCGAGGAGTGCGGTCTCTCTGCTGTGGTTGCTTTGGAAACCGATTGGGAGGGGTCTAGGACGTGGTTCTCTTCGATGAACTATAGCTCTATCTAGATCTATCTACTTATCTCCACACACACACACACCGTACCTGATCTTACCATGTGGGGTAAAGGTGTCTGTGCAGTAAAGGATACATGGAAAAGACTATGTTGAGGATCTTATTAAGAACGATAAGAGTATAATGGGCCAGTAATCTGCGAGGCCATCAGGATCTTCGTATGGGTTTCTTTAGGAGTGGGAGCTTCTGGCTTGTCCTGCGAGCTTCTGAGTACATGCCTTGAGATGGGGACGCATCAACCAGGGTAAGAAAGCTTTTTCGGAGAGAGGCTTGAAGGATGAAGTTAAGCCCTCTCCATGATGGTGGCTCTGAAGGAGTTGAGGACAGTGGTGAGGTATGCAAGAGACAGGGGTTTGAAGGATGACAACTGTGAGACGCAAAGGATGAGGGGTGGGTATCAAAGGAGAAAACAGGTTATTGATGTGATTTGGCAATCTAAACAATGCAAGCCTGGTGCCTGCAGCAATGTCTAATAATTCTGGATGAGAAAACCCTCAGGGCAGCACAGCTCTAGACCACAGATTAAAAGCTATATGGGCCACCACATCGTAGTTTTTCATGGTACTTTGGGATCTACCCTTAAATTACCATAAGTGTGAGGCGGTAAAAAACTTGAGTAAGAAAACAGTACTAAATCATTTCAAACAACATATTAATTTATGACACCTTTACAGGTTTCACATATGGAGCATCATTGAGTAGATGAATTCACTGTTTAAGTCCAACTCGTGTTTTGATTCAGCATCAGTGGGGAGCCATGCCACTAATTCCCAGCAAACAACAGATATTAGTGATCAAGTAACAATCACCACCACTCTTAAGAAGGAACCGTATCTCATGCCGGAATGACTCCTAATCAGATTTAAATTTGGCCTTAAGAACAGCACAAGAGCTCATCATTGTCATGAACTTTCCGAAGTCTGTATCAAAAGCCCAGTCTCTTAATCAACATAACTCCACTGTAGTAAAACCATTAAGCATGATTAGAGCCAGTAAGGAGATACCGCAAGAGGAAGAGGTGCGAGAAAGTTAAAGATCATAGCCTTCTTCAAAGGTTGATCAGCCATCAAATTAGAGTGATAGTCCAGGTAGGGTTTTATAAAAGATTTGTTTTACACCATTCTAACTATTGTGAGGTAGGTGAAAAGACCAACAAGATTGTGATATTTTTGATAATATAGCATAAAATGGCTGATTGTCAACAAAATATATGGAACGACTAAACTGTGGTTGAATATTCATTCTTAGTTTTCCACTAAATGCCATATTTCAATGCAGAGATGGTATTTGACTGCATGTCTTAGCAATACGTTGGGAAGTTATGGATTGGATAGTTACTGGGATAATTTGATCAAACTTATTCTGTCAGCATAAGCCAAGCTCACCGCTATATCTAAGTAAGAAGACTTTCTCAGAATGCAGAAGGGTGGCAAGTCTTCTGACACTCTCTTAAAACACATCGTACATGGACCATTATTCCCACACCGCTGATCGCTCATTCAGAAATGTCACTTTGGTGATATAGAGGTATCACTATTCCGACCATGGTACATGTACTTGATATTGCTGTTTACAGAACCGATCAGTCTACTACATTATCTTCAACAGAAGAAACTGCTGCTATGTTTGACCACTATGCCTATCAGAAAATGAACTCTTAGTGGATGAACTTGCTATTGGTTTGGAATGAAAGGAAATAAAGATAAATACTCAGAACCACATTTCTTTTACTGCGGGAACTTCAGTGAAGTGAGGAAAACTTGAATAGACGAAGCCATGTGCAGAGCAGGACTGCCTACTGGGCTTTCCTTTATAAACAATGCAAAACAAATGTTTTAAAAAGAATGCTTTAACATTTTTTTTTGCAATGTTAATTTAGAAGCGCCGGCAGCTTGCCAGCAACAAAATCAGCAGTGAACCTGGTCTCCACCCTGCCACCCAGGCAAAAAACGCCCGGTAGCCAGTCTGGCTCTGACCATGTGCAGGATCCCAGGGCACGTTACGACACATACTATTTCGGTTTTTCAGAAGGACTTTTTCAGACAATTTGAAGGCTTTTTTTTAGCTTAGCGTCAATTGTTTTTATTATTTAAAAAAATTGGACAGTTCAAATTTCAACTTTAAATATAGCAAACTAAACTACTTTGCTTTACTAAATCTTTTTAAATGGAAAACAAAGATTTAAGCCAGACTAGCAGTAGGTCCAAAGAGCTGAAATATGACAAACCTTTGAGGTAGCCAGATGTTTCAATATTCTGTTATGCCTTGTAATGGCAAGTGCTTTAGGTAATTTTATGGGTACTTTAAGGATCCCAACTATATGACATCAACCATTCTGAAGCGGACACAGGGGAGGAGAGTGGCTTGTGTATAATTTTAGTTAAGAGTCCCACAAAGATAATCTAGAAGTATAAGTAATCAACTTCACTATAACCCCATAAGCTAAAGTAATAATTACCAAGGCAGCTGTTTTCCAGGAAAGATGCCGTAATTAAGTCTTACAAATGGGTTGTTATTGGGGCTCCCTCTTTATTAGACCTTGGTTTAGTTCCCATGGAGGCATTGTCTGTCTTATTGGAAGGAAATATTTGTTGTGACTTAAAACAAGTCTTTAATCTCCGGTGCTTCGTATAGAGGTATCAGGAAACAAATGTACTAATTTATAGTAGGCTTAGAAACCATGTAATGGTGCTTGTTAAATATGGCCTAATCCATAGGAGACAGTGGAAGGCGGCACTGGTGTCATACCTAGTGAAAGACTAAAGGAAACCCTTTAAATCGATGCTCCTCTCCATAATGTCAATCACTTAACTTGGAAAGGTGTTAATTACAAAGGTCCAACACAAGACATGTAAATGGCTGCAATCCAAACCAATGTGACACATATCAGAGCTTGGAACCAAAGTATTACCACTTTAAACAAATATGCTTGAGAGATGTTTTACTGATTGAAAACAGCCCATTTTAAATGCACCATAGCTCCTCATTGATCCAAAAAACAAGTTACTTACCTTTGGTAACTATGCATCTATAAGAGACTTATGTTATAGATTTCTTACCTTAGAATTACCCCAGGCATCAGACTGGATCCGGATAATTTTTCTTAGTAGTACCCCTTTGCTTCAGTGGGTGAAGTCGGTAGACTCCGCGTCCGTAGTCTGCGTCGTGGTCGATGGGATGACGTTGCAGTGCCTACTTGGATGCCGCCCCTCTGCGCTGACATCAGTTCTGACATGACTTTCCATGCCAGAAGCGCAGGGCCAAGAAAGACACTGACCACTGGTGAGCTCCAACTAGGGCCCTGTAAGGTAGGCCCTATCCCTAGAAGTCAGTTCGCAGAGCGGGGAGGATGGGTGGGGCGGTAAGGACTTTATAACTAACATACGTTTCTTACAGATACATAGTTATCGAAGGTAAGTAACCTGTTCCTCTGAAAGAGACAGTTATAGATTTCTTACCTTAGAATAGATACCTCAACAATACCAACCCCAGAGGAGGGTCTACGAACTAAGGACTGAGTGGGAAAAACAGCCGTCCCGGGCCTTCGGACTTCACTGTCCAGGAAGTAATGTCTGATGAAAGTGTGCAAGGATGCCCATGTGGCTGCCTGGCAGGTATCAAGAAGAGGGCCTCCACGTGCTAACGCAGCGGTTGATGCCGTAGCTCTGGTGGAATGAGCACATAGCCTCACTGGAAGTTCCTTTGTCGTTAAAGAATAACAGATTTGATTACAAATGATAACCCATTGAGAGATGGCACGCTTTTGAACAGACCGGCCTTTCTTGGTACCTACATAACCATCGAAGAGTAGATCATCCACCAGCAAAACTTTTGTGCAGTCGAGGTAGAAAGACAGTGCACGTTTAGGGTCCAGACAGTGGTGTCTCTCCTCTTCCTTAGACGGGTGAGGAGATGGGAAAAAGGTGGGCAAAGAGAGTGAGGGTCCTATGTGGAATGGTGTAACCACTTTAGGAAGGAACGAGGGCCTTGTCCTAAGCACCACTTTGCCCGAATGCAGAGAAGAAAGGGGGCTCAGAAGATAGAGATTGAAACTCACTCAATCTGATATCAGAGGTGATAGCAACAAAGAAGGCAGTTTTCAGAGTTAGGAGCCTGAGAGAGCAGTTGTGGAGGGGCTCGAAGGGAGCACACATAAGATAAGAACAAGATTCAAGTCACACTGGGGCATTATAAAAGGAGATGGAGAAAGAGGTGAGTAATGCCCTTAAGAAAATCTATTTACAATAGGGGACTTGAACAAGGAAGGTTGATCGGGAAGCCAAAAGAAGGCAGAGATAGCTGCAAGATAACCTTTAAGAGTGCCCAGAGCAGAGCCCTGCTGGGACAAAAATGTATGTACAAGAGAACCTCTAAAAGAGGGGCAGAAATGGGATCCACAGCCTTTGCTGTATACCATGCCACAAGCTTGTTCCATCTACAGGCCTATACTGTTTTAGTGGAGGGGCGCCTGGCTGGCAAGATGACATTACAGACTTCGGGTGGGAGGTCAAAAGTTATCAACTTTTGCTGCTCAATCTCCAAGCAAGGAGGTGGAGGTTGGACAGGTTTGGGTGAAGAACCGTCCCCTGCTGCTGTAACAGAGGATCCTCGTAAAGGAGCAGTATGAGTGGAGGATCGATGGCCAAGCTCAGGAGTTCTGGGTACCAGACTCTTCGTGCCCAGTCTGGAGCCACAAGAGTAACTTGGGACCGGACGCGCTTGACCTTCAGCACTCTGGGCAGAAGTGGTACAGGTAGAAAGGAGTACAGGAGGCTGCAGTTCCACCTGCATCGAAAAGCATTGCTGAGCGAGGGCCACCTTGGAAACTCCATCGCGCAGAATTGCTGACATTCCGCGTTCTCTTTGGTAGTGAACAGATCTAACCAAGGCTCTTCCCACCTCTGAAGGAGACCTTGCACCACCTCCGAGTGAAGTCGCCATTCGTGATCCACCAGGCACTGACGACTGAGTTTGTCCGCCCTGGCGTTCAGAAAGCCTGTCAGGTGTTCAACCACCAGGGTCATGCCCTGCTGTTCCAGCCATGTCTAAAGGCGAAGAGCTTCTTGACACTGGGTCCTCGACCCCACCCCACCCCGCCCTGTTTGTTGCAGTACCACATGGCAGTGGTGTTGTCTGTGAACACCTGTGCCACTTTCCCCTTGTGAGAGAGAAGCAATGCCTTCAGTGCTAGCCTGTTCGCCCTTAGCTGCAGCTGGTTGATATGGAGCCCAGACACATCTGTACTCCGCCTATCCCAGATGGCCGCCGCATCCCAGGAGCTACGCATCTGTCACTACTGTGAGAACTAGTTAGGCAAGGGAGAGGGATCTACCTCGGACCCAGCTTGGTTCGTTAGCCACCCGGCAGTTGTTGCGCAGTTCCCTCCGAGATCTGGACGTAGTCGGAAAGATTCCGCTGATGCGGAGCCCACTGGAACTTCAGGTTCCACTACAGAGCCCCCATATGACATTTGGCATGATCCACAAACAGGATGCAGGAGGCCATGAGGCCCAACAGTCTCAGGGACAGTCTCACCGAAATCCGGGATCGAGGCTGAAACATCAGTATCATAGCCCGAATATCCCGGACTCACTGTTCGGGAGGATAGGCCCGAAACTGCACTGTGTCCAGGACAGCTCCGATTAAAGCGAGCGTCTGAGAGGAAGTCAGGTGTGACTTTGGCACGCTGATAGTGAACCCAGTGAATGCAGGTGGTCCGCCGTAGTCTGGAGGTGGGGGAACGACGGCATGGGGCGAGCCTGTCTAACAGCCAGTCATCGAGACAGGAGTAGACTGGAACCCCTGATGTGCGCAGATGAGCATAGACCACCGTCATCATCTTCGTGAACACTTGAGGGGCACTGGTAAGGCCAAGGGGGAGCACGGTTAACTGAAAATGCTTGTGGCCTACTGTGAACCGCAGATAGTGTCTGTGGGCAGGCAGGACGGGGATGTAGAAATAGGCGTCCCGCAAATCCAGCGCTGCCATCCAGTCTCCAGGGTCGATGGCAGACAGGGCCAGAGCCAACGTGAGCATTCTGAACATCTCCTTTCGAAGTAATCGGTTGAGGGCCCTGAGGTTCAGGACAGGACGCAGGCCTTTGTCCTTCTTGGGCACCAGAAAGTAGCGTAGCAGCCACAACCTACTTCAGGCCCAGGGACCCGCCTTGATAGCTACCTTGGCCAAGAGAAATGAAACTTCCTGGCGGAGAAGCGCCAAATGATCCTCCAACATGCAATCTAAAGACGGTGGTACAGAGGGAGGGGGTAGTCTTGAAGGGGAGGCAGTAGCCCCTTCAGACTATTTGCAAAACCCACCTGTCGGATGTGATGAATTGCCAGTGGGTGAGGAGATGCGAATCCTGCCGCCCACTGGAAGCTAATGGCCCTGAAAGGTTTGACTAGGAAGGTTTGGAGGCTGCAGCAGGGGGGGAAGGGTGGACTGGCCCGCCCGCTGGCTCTCTGACCCGCAAGGTCACTGGGTCACACGTCTGTGGCCGCGCAAAGGCTGGGCAGCTTGCATGTACCGGTGGCTAGGCTGTGCCAGACGTGGCTGAGTGTCCCTTCTGTAGCCCCCAAAGGGACGAAAAGCAGACCAGAGTGGTCGGTAAGGCGCAGCAGGGCCCAAAGATCTGGCCGTAGCCCGAGAATCTTCAAAGTTCTCCAGCACAAAGTCTGCTTTGCGCCAAAAAAGACGACGGTAATCAAAGGGCATGTCCGTCAAGGTAGACTGGACATCTGCAGAAAGGCCAGATGTCCTCAACCAGGCGTAGTGCCCAAGGGCTACCGACGTGGCAATCGTTCTGCGTAGTGAGTCCGTGATATCCAGTCCACATCTTTTTGTGAATTTGGCTCTCCTAACCGCCACTGCCTTGGAGAGAAAGGCCTGGGCCTCCTCCGGGCACTGAGGCAGCACTTGCGCAAACGCGTCCCAGATGGTGTGGGAGTATCAGCCCAAGAGGCGCATCAGCCGACTGACAGGGAGAAAGCGAAGAGCGCTGAAGCTTCTTCGCCTTCTACTTGTACTCGGACTTACCCGAGTACCTGGAAGACTTACTGCGCCGGGCCTCAAAGAGCTTTCGGGACTGCTCCCGCAAAGACTTTGGATTCATGGCCCCGCAGTTGGAGCACGACTTTGGGTCATGGTCGCGCACCAGACACCAAAGGCACATGAGGTGCGAGTCTGTCACAGACATCAGCTTGTTACCACCATCGCAAGGCTTGAATTCGGTCCGGTGTTGAGACATCCCTCAAGTACCAGGAGTAGAAGACTCGAAAAAAGAAGTCGGCAATTCGTTGAAAAGTTTAGTCAAAAAATGACTAAGGGGTAGGTTGGCGCAGAAAAATAAAGAACGGACGTCAGCTCGTAGGGGCGGCATCTAAGTAGGCATCGTGATGTCATCCCAGCGACCACGTCCCCGACGACGGACGCGGAGTTGACCAACACCACCCACCGAGGCGCAGGAGTACAGCTAAAAATCTTTTTTATCCGGATCCAGTCTGACACCTGGGGGTAATTCCACTGCAAGGAATCTATAACTAACTGTCTCTTTCAGATATGTAGTTGTTTAATGTCACTTAGCTAGAAGAGAGCTTCAGAGAACTAATAAAATCAGAACATGATCACTAACTAAACTGTGAGATCCTTTGATGAAAAACTGCACTCATGCTACATGACATACTTTTAATAGCCCAAATACATGCATTTGATATGATACATCATCACTGATAATTTGATGATATCTATAAATAAAGGTCCATTGCGCCAGCCTAAACTAGAAAATAAATACAGGGAATGTTCGGGATATATGACATCTTTTCTCCTGAGGAACTGATTTCATTATACATTGTCTGGGCTAATTAGTCTCCCAACTATTCTTTTGGATTTATCCGTTAGCTTTCCTGTGTTCAAGTGAGAGCAGATCGAAGGCCTGAAGCTGGATGGTCATGCTATAAAAGCCAGTTTTGAATAGTGCAGCAAACTTAATACTCTTGAAGGAAAAGTGACATAATTCTGATACAGTAATCCTATTCCCCCTAAATTCATAAAGGTTAAGAGATCCCAGAACACTATTTGTTTGCAAATGTCATTATTCTTATCAGTGCTTAATAAGAGCCAGTGGTTGTCGGTGAGGGCCACTTATTTTTGGGGACCTGCACTTAGTTTTCAATATCAAAGCGAAGGTAGGAAAAATATGCAGACTGGAAAGATGGAGGACGAGAAATACAGGAAAAACATCAAAAAGAGAGAAAGCAGCAACATGCCAGAGAAGAAGGGGCAGTGCGAGAAGCTGGCATGGTATATGATGGACACTTATCTAAGTGGACACACTGAACCAGTCCAGTCAACCCTTATGGTGATTTAGGAGGTCTTAGACAACCACAGAACACTCCCTAAGTGGTAGCTGTGTTGAGCAGCCATCAGTCTTTGTCCAGAAGGAGTGTAAAGCAGTTTGTTTTTACCAGAATACAATCTTATAGGTATAGATTAAATGAAAATTAATCACACAAAAACATTATAAAAATATGTATTTATTATATAATACTCTAAAACGTTTAGATATCTCCTACCTGGAGATCTACACACTGCACAGAATACTTTGCTAGAAATCACGTAAATCGCACAGAATATACAGTGGAACCCAGGGGTGACAAAACCATAGATTAAGAAAGTGGCATAAGAACCATGACTCTGGTCAAGATAATGTCTAGAGGACGTAGAAGTGCCGGGCCCCCAAAGAATCACCCACGGTGAGTGACTAGGAGCCGTTGACGGTGACCTTGACTCAGCAGCTGTGAGGACTAGGCGATTTTTTTTTTTTTTTGGTGAACCTTTATTAGTAGTACAAGCATTTACAAGTATGGGCCTACAACCAGCCCGGCCGGCCGCTAAACAGAGCAAGAGTACAGCAAGCAATATGAAAGTTATAGCAGTTCGAAATCCGGGGTCATAAAAATACCAGGACAGATCTTGTAATCCGGTGCACAAACCTGAATCAGGATTTGAGAGGTTCATTTTCAAAATAAGGAACTAAAAAGGGTGTCTCACAGTCGCACACAGTCCTACAATACTGCACACGAATCAGGATATCTACAAACAGTACAGATACGAAGGAAATATCGGGGGTAGGATATTCAGAACAGGAGAAATGCAGGCACAATCCCAGCACGTAGCGAGTTTAAACCCCACCCCTCAAAACTAAACAGATTGCAGAGACCATGAGCGACGACGACACTAAAAAGAGAAGAAAGACCTAAGGGCCATAGAAACAAATACCGAACAAACACCCACCCCCCAACCCCCAACCCTGCACACCCGCAGAAGGCCATGGCCTACCCCCCCCCCCCCCACAGCGTGCCTGTCGCCCTAATAGAGACCCGAAATATAGAAGAGAAAGGAAAGAAAAAGAATAGATAGGCGGAGGAGGGCCCTCGATCTTGCCGCCCGAAGGAGAGTCACCAAAAGGCTAAAATCCCTGCCGCACCCCGGGAGTCGCCCGCCAATATCGGGGGCAATCCTTGGTTATGCCCGGGCAAAGAGTTTGGGGAGGGGGCAGGAGTCATGCGCCCCCTCTGGCCTTGCTTCGCCACATTGCCCCTCAAGGGTCACCGTCAAGTGGACCGGGCCTTCGCCGCTTTCAGCGGCCCTTCAAATCGACGGCACCCTCAGGCTGGCTCCTAACCGCCACCTGCTGCCGTTGCTGTTGCAGTCGCGGCCGGATGCACGCCCAGGTCAACGCCCCGGCCTTTTCACCACGTGGGCCGCAGAGCAGTCGGGGACAGTTCTCAGGGCCTACCGCACGCAGGAGCCTCAAGAGCAGACGGTAAGTGTTCGTTATTCTTCTCCTACTAAAGTATGCCTCCGTAGCTCAGGATAAACGACAGGATATACGTGTGGGGCGAAAGGGTTCACGGAGCCGAGCGACTATGCGGCCATTTCGGATGCTCGCTTGGCTCCTCCCTCCAGGACTAGGCGATCTTGAGGAAGACCAAGAGCTGCCCCATATCGATTGTCGAGAGCTGAGGGGTCCATGTCCATCGGAAGCACCAATATGCCTTGGATTGCAAACAACGTGGATGTCGAAGAAGGTGCAGTGTCTGGACCAGGGGACTTACCACAAGAAGGGGAGTCAGGGCAGGCCCGAGCAATCAAGCTAGCCCAAAAGAATCAAAGATAACGCACAACAGGACCCACAGGCCGGAGGCACTGGAGTCGCAAGAGGACCTCAAGCAGTTCTCTAAAAGATGCAGGTCACGATGCTAACGATGCGGTGTGGATGAAGATTCTGGTCACTGGCGATGCTCAAGGTTGGGGCGACTTAGAGCCCGAAGATCTTGATGGAAAGAAGCCAACAAGCCTTTGCAAGGGCAAGTTGACACAGTGCAAAGGGGTACGGTTCCTGCAGCTCCCACGAGGGATAGTAGCCTCAAACTTGGTGAGATGGCAGAGCAGGCCTCAAGTGCTGTGGAGAACCACCACCTTTGTTGTTGAACCTTTCAGAGTCCATAGGAGCTCAGGCTCAGCAGACCAGTCAGCTTAGTTGTGGTGACTGCAGATGCAGAGAAGTGACTCGGGCACAGACGATACAGCAGACTGAAATGGGGACGAAGACAAGCCCAAACGAAGTCCAGCGAAGTCCAGAGTTTACCAGGTGGTAGAAGTTGAAGTGGTGTCTGTATTGAATTGTGTCCCACGACGAATCTAGGGACCCACCCACAAGTAAGCCCTTAAGTACCCTATGGAAAGGGTTGGGGCGATTCAGGGGACCCTCCCAAGGAAGGGTCTGGACAGTGGGGAGGTTACTCGCATGTCCTTTGTCCAGTTCGCACTAAAGCAGGAGCCAACAGCTCCCAGAGTTGGTTGAACTGGACTATGCAAGGGGACACCAAATGTGCTCCTCATGCAGACTGAGTGGCGCTGGCAAGTGCACCCACCTTCCCCAATATACTAAATCCTGTCTGAGAGTTGGTCACACCTCTCTGTGACAGGATACCTATTGTTCTGCCTTTCTCAGCTCAAGCATGGCTCAGCAGCAGGAGGGCAGAATTGAGTCTTTAGTCGGCAGCAGCCATGTTGTGCTGTCCGGGTCTATAAGACCGGTACCGAGAGCATGGAGAGCTTAACGGCGGGCTCTTCCTGTGGTTGGAATCATATCTCCCACACCGTTCACTGGTAGTTGGAGCAATCCATTCCATGATGGCCTGGATTTTGCTCTGTAGTGGTTGAACTTAGCCTCCACCTACCAAATACACAACCTTGCTGCGCCCTATCTGGCACTTAGTGGCCTTGATAGTGAGGCCTGCTTTCTGCAGGTCCTCCAGAATATTCTTGAGCTGGACCAAGCGATCCTCCCAGGTGGAGCTGAAGACAGCTATATCATTTAGATATGCTGCGCTATAGGCTTCCAGACCTGTGAGAATTTTATTCACCAACCTCTGGAATGTGGCAGGTGCATTCTTCAAACCAAAGGGCATTACAATAAATTGATAATGCCCACTAGGGGTTGATTATGCTGTTTGTGGCTTGGCATCTTCAGCAAGTCTGATTTGGCAGCAGTCAGGTCAAATGTACTCACAAACTTGGCTGAGGCCAAAGTATCAATCATTTCATTTGCCCTGGTAATTGGATGAGCATCAGTCCTAATTACTCAATTGAGACATCTGTAGTCTACACAAAACCTAATTTCTCTTTTCCCACCATTGGTGTGAGGTTTGGGTACTAGGACGACTGAACTAGCCCAAGGGCTATCTGAGGGTTCAATTACTCCCAACTCCAGCATCTTTTGGACCTCTGTCCTGATGCAATCTCTAACATGGTCAGGCTGCCTGTAGATGTCATTCTTGACAGGTAGACTCTCACCTGTGTACACTTCATGGGTACACCAGGTGGTTTGACCGAGAGTCAGGGAAAATAAATGCCTGAATTGATTGAGGACTTATCTACAGTCAAGCTGCTGTTCATCAGTGAGGCTGCCTGCCAAGGCCACTACACCTACTGATCCATCATCAGGGTTCTCAGAGAGGAGATCAGGGAGAGGGTGTCTCTCTTCTTCCTGTCCCTCATCAGTTGCCATGAGCAAGCTCATGTCAGCCCTGTCAAGAACAGGCTTTAGCCTGTTCACATGAAGTACCCTATGGGGACTAGGAGTGCCTAGGTCCTCACCTTATTGCTCAAATATGGTGTGAGGTCCACTACATTTGTCTTGGAGAGCTGCTGGGGCCACAGGCTCCAACACCTACACCTTCTGACCTGGCTGGTAAACAATCAGGACAGCCTTTTGGTCATGCCAAGCTTTTGGAAGTTCTTGGCTGGCCTCCAGGTTTTTGCTGGCCTTCTTCATGTACTCAGCCATGCGAGAACGCAGGCCAAGTACATAGTCCACTATGTCCTGTTTGGGAGGTTTGAGAGGCAACTCCCATGCCTCCTTCACCAGACACAAGGGACCCCTAAGTGGATGTCCAAACAGAAGTACAAAAGGGCTGTGGCCAACCCCCTTCTGAGGAACCTCTCTGTAGGCAAAGAGAAGGCAGGGTAGTAGGACATCCCATTTTCCCTGAGCTTTTCTGGGAGATCCACGACCATACCCTTTAGGGTCTTGTTGAACCTATCAACAATGCCATTGTATTGAGGATGGTAGGGTGTGGTGAATTTGCAATTCTCTCCACACTCTTTCCACATTGCAGTTATGTAACTTGACATGAAGTGGCTACCTCTGTCAGCTAGAACCTCCTTAGGGAAGCCCACTCTGGAAAAGATTCCAAAGAGGGCCCATGCCTCTACAGGCGCTGTAGTGGTTCTAAGGGGAATAGCTTCTGGGTACCTAGTGGCATTATTCACCACCACTAGGATATAACTGTGCCCTGATGCAGTAGGAGGGTTAATAGGGGACAAACAGTGTCAATCCCAACCCTCTCAAAGGAAACTTCAACCACTGGAAGTGAAATTAAGAGGGCTTTTGTGATGCCACCTGACTGAACATTGGCATGGTAAGTTGCACAGGAGCGATACAACTCCTTTGTGTCCTCAGATATATGGGGCCAGTGAAAGTTAAGAACAAGCCTGTCCCAAGTCTTACTTTGCTCGAAGTGTCCTGCCAGAGGAATATCATGTGCTAGTGTAAGTAGAAAACCTCTCAACTTCTGGGGGATGACCAACCTCTTGGTGGCACCAGGCTTGGGTTCTCTACCCTCTGAGTAAAGGAGTCCATCTTCCTAGTTGATCCTATGGGACCCACGGATATTCTCTGTGGCTTCAGCAGCAGCTTGCTGTCTGAGGGGTTCAAGAGAGGGGCAGTGCTGCTGCTCCAAACTCAAATATGCCCATGATGGGCCCACTACCCCCAATAACTCAGCTTGTTCAGGTCCAAGTTTCTTTGAGGCAGTACCTTCACAGGGGCTAAGATAATTTCCCTCTAGAGACTGATCTTCACTGTGAGTCTGTGAGGAGGTCAAAGCCTTACTCTTCCTACTCCTTCTACTACTCCTACACAGGGCCTGTTTAGTGGTAAGCTTTTTAGCCTGAGCCCTGGTGAAAGCAAACATTTGTGGAGATACCCAACATTTCTGCACGAGTCCTGAATTCTACATCAGCCCAGGCCGAAGTTTCCAAATCATTGCCCAGCAAACAATCTACAGGTAGGTTCGAAGATACCACAACCTTCTTAGGTCCAGTTACCACCTGCCCACCCCTCAGCTGAGATTCACAACTGCCAAGGAATGGTCAGTCCTAACACTGCTAGCATTGGTCACTTGGAACACCTGTCCAAGTATGATCCGGTCAGGAGACACAAGGTTCTCTGTTGCCATAGTGAGACTGGCATCTGTGTCCCTGTAGGCCATGGCCTATTTTCCATTTATTAAAAGCTGTTGCCTGGGGGGGCGTGGCTTGCAGAGCCAAGATGGTGGACGCACTTTGAGAGTGCTCCTGGACCCATCCGCCATCCGCTTGTAATCCTCATTCTTATACGAGCCATCCAGCCTTGAAACCTGCTAATCAACTGACGCAATAGCCCTGGCTGTGCCCCCAGGAATGCAGAGACTTCATCGCATTATCCTGCTGCTGTGAGCCGGCCCACCGTGCCCCGCAGACAAAATGGCGGCTCCAGTCTGTTGATCTCAGCGTCTGCCATCCTCGGGGTGCCCTGAGTCTGGTCCTCTGTGTGAGCGGGAGGCTGCTCGGCCGTGAATCTTGCTGTAGAGTGGTTGCCGGACCCGGGTGACCCCTCTCTCCCTGCCTCCTCGTCTCCCCCCATCGGCACTGGCGGTGTGAGGCGCTTTGGCGGTGTGAGGCGCTTTGGGGGCGTGGATTTGCCTGTGCCCCGGGCCTCCCGGCGGCACGGCCACGACATCGGCTGCCGCAGCGGAAGTCCGAGGCGTGCATCACGCCTGCACCGGGGGAACCTCTGAAGAGCCTGGGGTGGGGTTCTGGGACAGTTGCTTAAGGGGGGGCCCTCCGCTCAGTCGGGAAGCCGCTGGGGGTGGGGGCCGGCCCCGTGTGGTCCTGCTCTTGGTTTGGACTCTACGCCCCCACATCGGGCTGGGTGACGTTTGAGCCCCCTCACCACCCGGATATTGCAGACATCTTGGGGAGACAGCCCGGGCCCCGTGGCGGTCCCTGGGCCAGGGGCGCCCAGAGAAGATCCCGGGCCGCATCAATTGAGAAGTAAGTGGTCCATGATGGGACTCCGGACTGCCTCTTTTGGGGCACTGTGTTGGAGCGGGTGCGGGCGGGGGCCCTCCCTGGCCTTGTCATACATCCTGGTTCCACCAAGACACGTCAGCGACTGTTGACCCGACAATAAGGGCTTTCGGCCGCGTGCTTCGAGCAGCGCCCGGCTGTGTGAGAGCCTCTGCCGGGGGCTCCACCCCACCCTGCGCCTCTTCTGCTGCTGTGTCTCTCCCGTTGGGCTGGAGTTTGGATCACCCCCTTCCCCGCACCATCGCCTGCTGGACTGCTGGCCAAGAGGGGGTGAAGCTACCTGTGGATTCTCCTACTATTGCCCTGGCAGGGTGCGCTGTGGCCCTGGTAGGTGGGGGCCCACTCACGGCCCTGGTCCTAGACTCTCTCCTTCCCTCCCCTCCCCCCGACTCCCTCCCTCGCTCCTGAAAGGCCATCTTGTCCAGAGTAGCGGACTCGGCCGCACCCATCAGGCTGCAGTGAATCAGTCCGGGCCGCATCTTTGCGCTGATTGCTCCCCGGGCCTGACCTCGGCCTATCTGAAGAGATCTGCCGGTCCCCTTCTACGGGGTCCGCCTGCGGCTCCTTGGGGTGCCACCATGGGCAGAACGGATAGGTCGGCAAAGACTTCTGCCACCCAAACAAAAATGGATAGTTTCACCACTTCGGATGGGAGGGCGACCAGGGGTGCAGCGGAACAAGAGCCTCCACCATCTGCGTACTTGTCCACTATCTTACAAGCCATCCATGCCTCACAAACCTCGGATGAAGGCAACATTGCGGAGGTGAATGTGGACATGACTCATCCGGCAGGACCTCCGAAACGCCGCGGCCGGATCAAGGAGACGGACACCCGAATATCCACCATTGAGGACGATGACCAACAACTCAAGGGGCAGGTGGAAAATCTCCAGTCACGCACTCAGGAATTGCATTGCCGGGCAAAGGACGCAGAAAACCGGTCCCGGTGCAACAATCTCCGCTTGGTGGGCTTCCCGGAGGGAGTGGAGCGGGGCCACATGGTAGACTACCTGGAGAAGTGGCTGAGATTGTGGGTCCCGGAGGGCTCTCTTTCTCCATGGTTCGTGATTGAGCGGGCCCACCGGTCCCTCGCGCCAAAACCGCCAACGGGCGTGGCCCCCGACCAGTCATAATGCGGGTCCTTAATTTCAAGGATCGTGATGCCATCCTGTCTGAAGCTCGCAAACAGCAGCGGCTCCACTATGACAACCACGCCATCATGATTCTCCCGGATTATACCCATGAGGTTCAGGGTCAGCGACGCTCCTTTGGTGAAGTTAAACAAAAACTGAGGGCACAACATCCATTATCAGCTCCTTCTCCCGGCGCGCCTGAGAGTGGTGTTCCCTAACAAGCCATGTTCTTTGACAATCCTACAGAGGCCTGGGCAAAGGAGGAGTGCCCCATGGGCATTGCTGACAGTCCTCACTCCTTCGGGGGGAGGGGGGGGGGATGGGGGAAAATAATGGGTATGTTGTGTCTGTACCTTTCGCTCCCCAGCCTCAGCGCCACCGCTCCCGCAGGTGCTGTGAACAGAGACGAGCCTGTCGGACTCCCCGCCGTGCCACTCCTCACGACAGCCAATACTGCTCTCTGATGGATCCTCAGCCGGGAGGCGCTCTGGCTCATCTGGCCGCCTGGACGGTGGAGGTGCTTCGCCCCGTCCTTTGCTCGATCTCCCGGGCACGGACCTCTCACATAGCCCGATGCTCCTGAAAGACCCTGCCTGAACTGGTCTCTGCCTGCCAGGCTTGGCTGCGCGACCGGAGACCGCGCTCAAACTTAAAACATTTATTTTCTTCCTGATGGACTCGTTTACGCACATCCTGACATGAGGAGGGGTCCTCCAAGCTTTCCCTTTTTTCCAAGCGTTCTAGTTTGGTTGTTCAGTCAGTGGTTTATTGTAAGGGCGACGGATGCTTCCCTTCCTGAAGTGTAAGGTGGGGGTGGGAGGCCCGGGACCGTTGTCCCTTGTTTCTCTTTTAGTTTTGTTTTCTTTGCTCTTTAGTTTTGTCGCACCAGAACTCACAAGGCACCCAGTGGGACATGCATATTTCCCTTTAGACACCTCGCTGGGCCCACTGACGTCCGTCTTTGCTACCATACCTTTGGGACTCATTACCATACTGTCACTCCCGACAACATGTCCAGGAATGTTAATGGCCTCCTGGGTCGTTCCAAACGCATGGCTGTCTTACACTATGCAAAACGCCTAGGGGTGGACATTTTACTATTACAAGAAACACACCTGTTGGGTAATCACTGCCCCTTTTTAGCGCAAAAAGGATATGACAGGACTTGGCATTTGGGGTTCACTCGGGGCTCCTGAGGGATGGTGATTCTGGTGAAACACTCCCTTCCCTTCGTGACAGTGCAGACGACCCACGATGCACAGGGCACCTTTGTGGCCCTTAGTGGCACGCTAAATGGAGACCCCCTCAATCTTGTGTCACTTTATTCTCCTCCATCAATGCGGGCGGCGACCATAGCCAAATCCTTACCCCTAGGTCCCACATTCCTAGGGGTGATTTTAATGCGGTCTCTTCATCGGACCTTGATACAACTGGTCTCCCTTTCCCCGGTAGAATTGCACAGGAAAAACAGGTGACGGCTTGGTCTGAATCCTTGGGTCTATGTGATGCTTGCCGTGTATGGCACCCACACTCTAAACAATTTACACACACCTCGGCGGCACACCGCACACAGGCACGCATTGATGCCATCTTCATTCCATTGACTGACTGCCTCCTGATTCAGAATGTCTCACTCCTTCCAAGAGGCATCTCTGACCATTCCCCGGTGATGATTCGCACAGGTCCCCCCTGCCTTTGCCCGGCAAATATGGAGACTAAATGCCGGGTTCCTTCAGGACAAGGAGTTTTGGAAGGTTGTGGGGCGGGAACTTAAACAGTACTTTCTTTCTAACAAGGGGCCTGTCTCCACCCCGGGCACCCTATGGGAGGCAGGCAAGGCCACGATTAGAGGGATCACCAAAGATCCAGCCACAGGCCCAATTAGACCAAATCACTACACAGGAGGTACAGGCTCTGCGCATTGAGCGCGCCACTTCCGGAACCCCTGACGCTTCCGACAAGAGACTTCTTACCCGGCTTCGCTCGGAGATCAAGCAGTTGTCGCTGGAGGCGGCCAAACTCCGTTGGCGCTCCTCTGTGGACAGGGTATATGGTTGGGGCGACAAAAATGGTTCACTCCTTCATCGCCTTGACACATACCTTAGGGCGAACCATATAATTCCTGAGATTGTGGCGTGGGATGGTTCAATGTGCCGTTCCCCATTGGGCATGGCCCTTACCTTCACCACCTATTACCATCAATTATACGAGACTAGACCTCCAATCCTTTCTCTCGCGGATCTGCTGGAGGTCGGGGGTGGCTGCCTTCCGTGTGTGGACCCTGGTACTCAAGCTGATCTAGAACGCCCCATCACCCGTGGGGAGATCGGGGAGGCAAATGCCCTTATTTCCTTTGGCAGGATGCCGGGTCCGGACCATCTCCCTCAAGAATATTACGTGCATTATCGAGTGACTCTCGTCCCCCACCTTGCTAGACTGTATCGAGAAGCTGTGGAAAAGGGCTCCTTCCCTCAGGAGACGGACATGGCCACCATTGTAGTTCTGCCTAAATCCCAGCCACCCTCGTCACATTGTGCCGACTAATGCCCTATCCCACTCATTAATACTGAGGTCAAACTATTTGCCAGAATCCTCACCCAGCAGCTCAAACCCCACCTGTCCAAGTGGGTTTATTCCCTCCCTCGGCACCCTGCATTGTCTCCGTAGACTCCAATCTGCCTTGGCCCACCGTCATCTCCTCACCCCGTATCTGGCGATTCTCCTTGTGGACTTTGAGAAGGCCTTTTATTCTGTGGATTGGGGGTTTCTTGAGGATGTTTTGGAAGGGCCATGGTCAAGGTTCTATACGCCCTCCCGTGAGCTTGTGTCCTAGTAAACGGGGTTCTATTGGAGCCCTTCTCGATTCGCAGTGCAAGGAGGCAGGGATTTCCTCTTTCACCCCGCTCTTCGCTTTGGTGATGGACCCCATGGCGTCCCTGATGCAGTCATATGAACACGTGCAGGGATGGGAGAGGCCCAATACCGAGCAATAGTTTAACAAAAAATTGGTTCTGTTGGGTAAGACAGGTTATTTGAACAATGCTCTTAGATGCAACTGAAAACAAATCAGCTCTCTGATACAGGGACTAGTGTTTAGTGAGAAATCGAATGCTCAAAACACGGAAGAACAAAGTCATAAGGTCAAAGTATTGTATTGTACATATTAATACATGATTGCTTCTATACAAAACTGAATTACTTCATTCGTGGTTTATTATACGTACATAACAAGACCGTCATAAAAATGTGTGACTTTATGTGAAGGAGTGCTCAGTGAACATGATAATATATACAGTGTGGGGAAGTGAATCTATACAGATGTATATACAGGTACAATTGGAGATTGGTCAGAAGATGGTTTGATCTCAACCAAGGATTCCTGTGATTACTGTGGGAATCCTGGTGATTCTGAACCTATGGATTCGTCGACGTTTCGACCCTAGTGTGCCCCTGTAGGTGGTCACGGCGGGTCTTTCTCAAGACAGGGAGGGAAGGACAGTTTAAAGATCAAAGCCGGGTTCCCTCAGGTTGATCTAGTGTGGCTCAATGACCTGTCGCATCTATCGGGTCGGTCAAGATGGTCGGGGTTTTTTTGCTCTCGGAAGCCGATGCCACGATCCTGGGCATCACTGATGGGTCTCGGAATGAGAAAGTGTTTTTAACTACATCAATGGTGGGTGCCAAAAGAGACATCGCAGCCTACTGGAAACGCCCTGAACCTCCGAGTGTCGGGCGATGGCGGACTGGGGTGTACTGGTGAGCCACACAGGAGAAAGTCATGTATGAAGCACGTGGGTGTCCCAACAAATATCACTGAGTCTGGGGGAAATGGTTGGGGGGGGCAGGGGGGAGGAAGGTGTAGTCATAGAAGGGATTGTCCAATTTCAGGTCATTGTGTTTTTTTAAAAGTGTCTGTAAGCTGGGTTGCGCAATTTTAAAAAAATGTAATCCTGGAAAAATCGTTATGCGGAGCGGGGCAGTTGTAAGGAATCTCCTACTAGAAAGAGTGTCTACCAGAAAAGATGGTACCGAAGGTAAGTTACGCGTTCATTTGACAGAGACTGCTAGGTGCAGATTACTTACCTAAGAATAGAGACTCAAGGAATACCTCTGGAGGTGTGTATGCAAACAGATTAGTCCAGGAATTTCTGGAGGAACCATCGGGTAGAGTACCCGTCAAGATGGACCCAACTATCCAGGCAGTAGTGATTGGTGCACGTGTGCAGACACACCCTGTGGCAGTCTGACAGATGTCCAAGACAGCTAATGCTGTGGCTGCAGCCTTTGCTCTAGTGGAGAGAGCACGCAAGCTCTCAAGGGGTTGCTTCTTAGCCAATGCATAGCAAATTTTAATTCAAAGTACGAACCATGTTGAGATGGTCCTTTTCTGCACAGCATTTCCCTTCTTTGCTCTGGCAAACCAGATGAAGGGTTGATCATCCACCTGTTTTTCCTTAGTACAATCAATGCAGAACGCGGGTGCTCTTTTTGGATCGATATGATGGAGTCTTTACTCCTCTTTGGAAGAGTGAGGCATAGCAAAGAATGTATTCAGTGTGATGGTCTGGCGGACGTGGAACATTGTCACCTCAGAATAGTTTTTCTGGAAACATTGTGGTTTATGCAGGATGCATAGATTAGCCTTCAGTTCGCTAACCCTCCGGGGCGATGTAATGGCCACTAGAAATAAGGCAGTTTTGATGGTCCAAAGATGCAAAGGACTGCTATGCACAGGCTCGAAGGGTGAGCACATCAAGAATGTGCTCTCCCCTAAGAGAATGATGAAGTTCCAGACCCCTAAGAGAATGATGAAGTGTTTTGGTGGCAACATGTGATTTAGTCCATTTGGGAACAGAGTCACAATTGGCGACTAGGGAGGGCTGGTCTTCCAACTGCAGGAACGCCAGTATGGCCGAATGTTACCCTTTAACTGTGCCCAAAGTAAAACCTTGCAGGGGTAATGAAAGAACAAATAATACTGTACAGAGGTGTAGAAAAGTGGATCAGCATATTTTTTAGCGCACCAAGTCACAAATTTGTCCCAACAGCAGACATGTACGGTCTTTGTTCAGGGACACCTGGCTGCCAAAATGATGTTACAGATTTCTGAAGGAAGGTCAAAAACGGTCAATTGCTGCCGCTCAATCTCCGTGCATGAAGGCAGAGTATGCGCAGGTTCAGGTGCCCCGTTGCTGCAATAGTAGATCCTCCCAAATAGGCAGGCTGATCGGAGGACCAATGCTCATTTTTAAGAGTTCAGGATATCATTCTCTCAGTGCCCAAATGGGTGACACAAAAATGACTCGGGAGACAAAATTCCTACACTTCGTGACCATGCAAGGAGATGTGATCCTCAGTCAGCCATTTTATGGATGGCGGCATGGGCAGCATGCTTTCTAAGAATGGGGTGGAATAAACCAGCTGAACAATTTGCAGTACCCCCTTTCTCAACGTTATGGACTGCCAGCACGAAATATGGTGTCTAATCCCATTGCCAACTGATTGCCCATGTTGGTAAGCGGGCAAACTAAAGTGGATTTGAGGCCAAGGCTGCTGGGGGGTGGGAGTCTGACTGGGTAGACCGAAACTGTGTACCACAAGGTTTGTGGAAGGTTTGTGGAGCCAGTTGGCCTTGCTTGCTGGGCAGGTATAGACGCTGCTGGTAGCACCTTTTGGCCGCCATAAGTGTGGCAGGGTATGCTCAGACTTGAGTCCCTTGCTCACTTTGCCACTGGATTAAAGCAAGCCGGGCTGAAGACGGCTGGAATGCCAGAAACCGGTCCTCGGAAGCTTGTTTCCGGTCCAGGGAAGGCATGGCTTGGCAGTTCGGGCTGGACTGTTCCCATGAGGCACAGGGCCAGACTGATTTGCATATAGCCATGTCTGAACTGGGGTGGCAGAGTGGGCTAAAGAACGGTGATGGATTAAACCCAGATCTTTTGACTGGGTGTGAGCGTTTGATTGATTCAGATGCTCCGTCCATCACCACCCCCTTTTGTACAGGCTCGAAGGGTGAGCACATCAAGAATGTGCTCTCTCCTAAGAAAATGAAGAAGTTCCAGACCCCTAAGAGAATGATGAAGTGTTTTGGTGGGAACATGTGATTTAGTCCATTTGGGAACAGAGTCACAATTGGCGACTAGGGAGGGCTGGTCTTCCAACTGCAGGAACGCCAGTATGGCCGAATGTTACCCTTTAACTGTGCCCAAAGTAAAACCATGCAGGGGTAATGAAAGAACAAATAATACTGTACAGAGGTGTAGAAAAGTGGATCAGCATGTTTTTTACCGCACCAAGTCACAAATTTGTCCCAACAGCAGACATGTACGGTCTTTGTTCAGGGACACCTGGCTGCCAAAATGATGTTACAGATTTCTGAAGGAAGGTCAAAAACGGTCAATTGCTGCTGCTCAATCTCCATGCATGAAGGCAGAGTATGCGCCTGGTTCAGGTGCCCCGTTGCTGCAATAGTAGATCCTCCCAAATAGGCAGGCTGATCGGAGGACCAATGCTCATTTTTAAGAGTTCAGGATACCATTCTCTCAGTGCCCAAATGGGTGACACAAAAATGACTCGGGAGACAAAATTCCTACACTTCGTGACCATGCAAGGAGATGTGATCCTCAGTCAGCCGTTTTATGGATGGCGGCATGGGCAGCATGCTTTCTAAGAATGGGGTGGAATAAACCAGCTGAACAATTTGCAGTACCCCCTTTCTCAACGTTATGGACTGCCAGCACGAAATATGGTGTCTAATCCCATTGCCAACTGATTGCCCATGTTGGTAAGCGGGCAAACTAAAGTTGATTTGAGGCCAAGGCTGCTGGGGGGTGGGAGTCTGACTGGGTAGACCGAAACTGTGTACCACAAGGCTTATGGAAGGTTTGTGGAGCCGGTTGGCCTTGCTGGCTGGGCAGGTATAGACGCTGCTGGTAGCCCCTACAGTGGCCATGGAAAGTGCTAAGACAGAATGGGGTCGCCGTGAGACGATAGAAAGGACCAGCAACCAGGCAGTGGCCAGATTGTCCATAAAGCGCTCCAGCATGGAATCTGCCTTATCTCCGAAGAGGTGCGTGCCATCAAAGGGCATTTCGTTAAGGGATGCCTGGACATCCTCTGAAAAGCCAGTACATTTTAGCCAGGTGTGAAGTCTGAGTGCCACTGGTGACACAATCGATCTGCTGAGTGAGCGAGACATTTATATCAAGTACACAGCAAATGGTAAACTTTGATGCATCCCTGCCATCGGCAATCACCTGGTTCAGTAATGTCGGGTCTCCTCTGACACCCAGGCCAGCACGTGCACAACAGGATCCCAAACTGTATGGGTTTATCGACCCGAGAAGCATGTTGTGTTCACTGACCGCAGTGCATGACTGGCAGAAGAGAGCATACTCTTGCTAAAGGTATCCACCCTCTTGGATTCCCTAGCTGGTGGTGTGGTAGGGAACAACTTTGGAGGTGAAGTCTGGGCAACCAGACTCTCTGCGCTGGGGTGCTGGATGAGAAATGCTGGGTTCCCCAAGTGTGGGGCAAAGGCGGCTGGCAATTGTCTTGTACAAAGAAGCCCCTATGAAGTGGTTGGCCCATGCTCTGAGCAAGACATCTGTGAGGGCTTCATTGAAAGGGAGGAAAAGGTTCTGTGGGGGAGACTCCCGGCTGAAGCCTCGCTGTCGAGACATTCATCCTGACAGCGACTGAGGTCAGAGTAAGGTCCTGGAACTCGCCCCCATCCTCAGCACCATAGCAAAGGAAGTCCCTTTCTGCATAGCCACACTTGGAGGAGAGACTAAGTCATTGTCTGGGGAGGTGTCCAGACCAGTGACGTCACCCAGTCCATCATAACAGTTTCTTTGCGAACATTTAGGGAGTTGAATTAGTCATAAGGATCCTCGGATCCTCCCCAATCATACTATTCCCCAGGGCGATCTAAAAGAGCAGGCCCTTGATACGACTCGGAAGGATGGGTTCTGGACAGCACAGGGGTCAAAGTCGGCAGCACCGAGAATTATAAATGGTCTCCGGGGAAGGTTGCGGTTTTGCGATTAAAGTCAATCTGTATCCACAACAGTTTCCAGAGAGCTCTGACTGGCACAGAGGATGGACCTTTCGGCGGGAATCCAGTGGGAAACTTGCCGAACCAATGGGGCTCAAAGGCATTTGAAAGGGGTCAGCCAGCACAAAGATGAGGTGCATGGCCTCGTAAAATTCTCAGAGCTGTGTAGGAGTAGCTCCAGGAAACTTGGGGAGGCGCAGAGTGGACCCAGAGGTAGGCTCTGTGAGGGAGCAGGGCTTAGAGTAATGTTGTCTCTGCACATTGTCCGATGGCTTGGACCAGCACAGCGAAGTCTAAGAGTGCTTTGATTTCTTGGACTTCGATTTCTAGTGGTACTTGCCCGACGACTTTTAGTTCGATGACCAATGATGGGATTGCCTGGTGAACAGGCCCAGTACCTTCCTTGCGACTAGGACCTGGAATGTTGGGGAGCTGACCAATGTCTACCTACCAGGTGCTTTGGGGAAAGCTCTCACTTGGGTTTAATGGTGCAGCAGATCTCACAGGCCTTGGAGTTGTGGTCTGGCTCCAGGTACCAGAGACAAACCTGACGGGGGTCTATCAAAGACATCTCTCTGACAGGAACCTCCGGGTTTAAACCCCGCCGTTGTCTGAATGAAGATCTTAAACCCACTGGGGGACAAAGTCACAAAAAAAGAAAAAGAAATAAGGATGTTGGGCCCAGTGACACTTAAGATCCAACTGCAGCGCCTTCCTATGCCACCTGGTGTGCTCGACCAGCAGTATGCAAGAGATTTTCATTTCCAGCAGCCTCACTGTTGACCATACTGAAATTTAGGACCAAGGCTGAAAGATCAGGGTCATAGCCTGAATGACCTAGACACTGTTCCCTTGAGGAAAGGCATAAATGTCCAGAATGGCTCTGAAGAAGGGGAGCGTCTGAGGAGACAGTTGTGACTTCAGCATGTTGAAAGTGAACCCCAAAGAGGACAGGAGGTTCCAACAGTCTGGAGGTGGTTTACGACTGCTTGGGCAAGCCCCGCATTCATCAGCCAGCCGTCGAGGTAAGAGAAGACAACAAATCCACAACCCTGATCGACAACCTCGCCAACCTCTGACTGGAGCAACTCGTCACAACGCCCACCCACTCCGCGGGCCACACGCTCCACCCAGTCGTCTCCTCAAGCCTGCACGTCTCCGTCAGCCACACCACCGAACTCCTCTGGACCGACCACCGCTGCATCCACTTCGCCTTGCAGAAACCCACCACACACCACCGCACCCAACAGACCCCCCGCCGTTGTTAGAGCAAAATCACCGAAGACCAACTACATGCAAACTGCGCTCCTAGCCCACCCACCGAACCCTCCAACACAGACGACGCTGCCCACAGCCTCAGACGCTGGATCGATGACTGCGCCAACACCCTTGCCCCGCTGAAGAAACCCCCCCACAGAGACACCAGCAAGAGGGCCAGCTGGAACACCCCAGAACTCCTAGCTTCCAATTAAGCCTGTCGGAAACTAGAGAAGAAATGGCACAGTGAACAAACTCCGGACAGTCACGCAGCACACAAGGATGCCATCCGCAACCACCGCCACCTCATCAGGGCTGCCATGAGGACCTCCTTCAAAGACCACCTCGACAACAACACAAACAATAGCAAGGAGGTCTTCAACATCGTGAAGGAACTCTCCAACCCCAGCTCCAACACCAATGACATCCCACCGTAATAAGACCTGTGCGACTCCCTCGCCACCTTCTTCCACCGCAAGATAGTGGACATCCACGACAGCTAGTCAGCCCCAACAGACAGCAACACAAAAGACCCTCCGCACACCATCGACCACGACCCCCTGCTAGCCTGGGCCAGCGTGAGCATCGATGATACCATCAAGACCATGCACACAATACACTCCGGCTTTCCGTCAGACCCATTCCCGCACCACGTCTTCAACAGAGCAAGCAGCTCCATCGCACCCCACCAGCGCAATGTCATCAATCTCTCCCTCGAGACTGCGACCTTCACAGAGATCTGGAAACTCGCCGAGATCAACGCCCTACTCAAAAATCCTAAGGGAGACCCAAGAGACCTCAAGAACTTCCGGCCCATCTCTCTGCTCCCCTTCCCGGCCAAGGTCATCGAGAAAACCGTCAACAGACAGCTAACCCGATACCTTGAAGAAAACAGAATCCTGGACTCTTCCCAGTCAGGGTTCCGCAGCAACCACTGCACCGAGACTGCCCTCATCGCCGCCACAGACGACATCAGGACCCTGCTGGACAACGGCAAGACCGCAGCACTCATCATCCTAGACCTCTCTGCCACCTTCGACATCGCTTGCCACTGCACACTACGCGCACGCCGCAGGGATCAGAGACAAGGCTTTGGATTGGACCACCTCCTTCCTCTCCGGCAGAACCCATAGCATCCGCCTACCCCCATTCCAATCCAAAGCCTCAGAGATCATCTGCGGCGTACCCTAGGGATCCTTCCTCAGCCCAACGCTGTTCAACATTTACATGGCCCACACGTAGCTGGACAGCACGACCTTAACATAATCTCCTACGCAGACACACAGCTGATCCTCTCCCTCACCAAGGACCCAATCACCGCCAAAGCCAACCTCCACGAATAAATGAAGGCAGTCGCCGACTGGATAAAGACCAGCCGTCTGAAGCTGAACTCAGACAAGACGGAGGTCCTCATATTCGGCTCCAACCCTTCAGCCTGGGACGACTGGTGGCCAACGGCATTGGGGACAGCCCCAACACCCATCGACCACGCACGCAACCTGAGAATCATCCTCGACTCAACGCTCTCAATGACCAAGCAAGTCAACGCCGTCTCCTCCTCCTGCTTCAACACCCTCTGCATGCTCAGCAAGATCTACAGAGGGATCCTGACAGATACAAGAAAGACAGTCACCCAGGCCCTCGTCAGCAGCAGACTAGACTACCGAAACGCCCTATACGCGGGAGCCCCGAGCAAGCTCATCAAACAACTACAACGCATCCAAAACGCCTCGGCACGACTGATCCTCGGCGTACTACGTCACGCCTACATCACCCCCCACCTGAGAAACCTGCTCTGGCTCCCCGTCAACAAGAGGATATCCTTCAAGCTCCTCACCCACGCACAAAAGGTACTCCACAAGACCGGCCCAGCCTACCTCAACATACAGCTCTCCTTCTACATCCCCAACTGCCAGCTACGCTCCGCCGACCTTCACTTGCTACCGTCCTGTGTATCCGAAGAACAACCACCAGTGGGAGATCCTTCTCCCACCTCGCCGCCAAGACATGGAACACCCGCCCACTGAGCCTACGACAGACCCAAGACCTGTTGAACTTCAGGAAGATACTCAAGACCTGGCCGTTCGATCAGCAGCGCCCCTCACCCCACCCCCCTCCAGCGCCTTGATACCCTTGCGGGTATGTAGTACGCTTTACAAATGATTCATTGACTGATAGTTAATCTTCGTAGGTGTGCTCTCATCATTTTCGTTAACACCCGAAAGTCACTGGCATGACCAAAGAGGAGCACATCTAACTGCAAATATTCCTGTCATACCATGAACCACAGGTGAAAATAGGCGTCCTTCAAGTCCAATGCGACCATCCAGTCTCCAGGATCAAGGGCAGACAAGATCTGGGCCAGAGTGAACATTTAGAATGTCTCCTTCCGGAGTAAGGCATTGAGAGAATACATGTCTAAGAAAGGAGGAATGCCTTCGTCCTTTTTGAGCAGCAGAAAGTAGCAGGAATAACAACTACATCCTACTTCTGATGCGGTCACCCTCTTGATAACCCCTAGGCCAAAAGGGCTTGCACTTTCTGTCACAAAATAGAGAGATGGTCCGCCGTCAGTCGCTGGGGGGAAGCTGGTAGCTGCGGAAGCATGAGAATCAAAGGAAGAGCTTATTCCCACCAAACAACTTTGCAGGACACAACTGTCTGATGCTATGGACTCCCAACCCAGATAGAAGTGTCAGGTCCTGATTCTCACTGAGCGGCTGTACCTTTGCTAAGGGCATGCTAACGGGAATTCTTCAGAACACCTGCGAAGATTTGAGCCACCGAATCCCAAAGGGTATGGGATTCACAAATCGTGGCGCCACGCTGGTGGACAAGAAGCCCATTTCTCAATGTCTCCAGCCATTTGGACCCCCTATTGGGGGGGGGGGGGAGGTTGGGGGTTGGTGGTAAGTGCTGGGGTTAGTTTGGCTAGCAGATGCCTGCACTACCAAGCTTTCAGAGGAGAGGTGCTGAAATAAAAATGCTCGCTCCCTTGGTGCAGGGCAGTGGTGTAGTGCCCTCTGGTGGCTGACCAGGCTTGGTCGCAGTTGAACCAGTGCCGACTCAGAGAGTACAATAGGTACCCAGTCTTCCAGAGTCAATGGAGTCTGCATTGGCCTCCATGTTCCTGGGAACTCAAATGGATTCGGCTCCAACCCTTCAGCCTGGGACGACTGGTGGCCGACGGCATTGGGGGCAGCCCCAACACCCATCGACCACGCACGCAACCTGGGAATCATCTCGGCATCAGGGTGGAGTTGGAACCGGAGCTGGAGGCAGCCCTGTGGTGGGCTTAGAGGGTCCAACTTGTGCCAAGGGCGAACAATACAGCAATATTATAGATGGAGGGCCTCTCTACTCTAAGAGGCCAGAAGGCACACCAGAGGGAGTGTCAACAAGAATCCTAAGAGCTGGCACATGGCCTAGTGGAACTCTCCAAATTGCTTAGGATGGCCCCAGAAACTCTGGCTGGGCCAGCACAAATTGTGGGTTAGGCTCTGAAATCAAACTTCGGGAGCAAGATCAAGGAGTATGGCAGAAAATGGCCAAGTCCCTCTTAGATTTGTGTTTTTTCTTCAACTTACCCACTGACTGATCGACCCCTGGATCAGGAATAGACCCAGGATTGAACTTTCGACTTGGAGCAGTACCAGAGTTTTCCAGTGCTAGGTGATGTACAGTTGTGCCTTGCGGTCTCGCATAGCCTTTTGGTGCATCACCGCACAATTTCTTCAGGCCTTAGGGTCGGGACTCGAATCCAGGCAAACCTAATAAGATTTGTCAAAGACATCTTTGCGACAGCCCCTACAAGGTGTAAAACTTGGCATTTGGGGAGGTGACCTTTCCCTTGCACATTGTTTTTCAATTTTGAAGAGAGATGAGAGTCTCAGAGAGATGAGAGGGATCTATTGAGCCACACAGAACTGACATCAGTGTGCAGCAGTGGTGCCTACATGGGCTCTGCAAAATGTCTGGAGCGAAACAGCATCGGTGCAGAGACGCAAAGCGCCAGCCACTGAGGCACAGAGGTACTGCTGAAAGGTTTCCGGATCCAGTCTAACGTACGGGAATATTAAAACGGTGAGGAAAATGCGGCTAGAAGTCTCTATTAGCAACTATATATATTTCAAGCCTTTTGGATTGGTAGCGATTTCAAGCTTTCACATGGACAGCCCCCTGCACAACGGAAATTGAAGCGGTCTCGTGTACGTATCGCGTCGGAGGTCACGAGGAAACGCCGAGGTTGTCGCAGTGAAACGCCGAGGTTGTCGCAGTGAGTCGGGAGCAACATAGTCACAATGTGCAGGTGAGGCGGTACTGCATACCGCTGAGCCATAGGGTAGTTACACAAAGTAACCCCTGTTACGGTAAAAACATCCATTCATCATTAAGTGCAATGTCGGACGACGCGTTGCTTGAACGAGAGAAGGCAGCCGATTAACTTTTTAATAACTTACCCAAAGTTACAGATAACACAAACAAGAAAACAAAGGAGTCAGAGCAAGGGTCGGATGTTAAGTCTTTATTGAAAGCTCTCGAAAAAACACACTGAGTGAACTCACCAAGTGGTGGGAAATCAAATCGCTGGAAAAGTACCATGAAGTTGGTCGGGTACTGAGAGGCCTGAGAACCATGCTGGCCCCCAGCTTTGAAAATCCTAATCCACTTCTCCTCAAGGAATGGGTAGACAGTAACATGGAAGCCTCAATGCGTTTAGTTTCCCTGCTTATCAAATATGCAAGAATAGATCTAGACACTAATATTCAAGAAATTACTCACATTAAGAACGAATTAGACCAATTAACAACATCGAACAATAAAGATTTTATTGACAAAAGTATTTCAGAAATGGTGGTTCGTATCAAAAAACAAGAGGACTCAAAGACTAGGAAAGCATTTAAGTTCGCTCGTGACAAGAATGACTACGAGCAGGGTCAAGTCTTCACTTTTACCCGCAAATATGATTTTGAGAAAAAACAGAAAGGGATTGCAGTGGTACAAAAACAAATACAAGCTAATGCCAACACACCAGGTAACACTATGGCTTCATCTTCGGACGTCAGTACCGTACCCAGCGACACAGAGTCGGATTCAAGCGGTGGTGCGGAAGCCAGTAACATTTCTCACCTGGGCCCTTTAACTCATGCAGAGGAAATGGATTTTATAAGAGAACAGAGAAAAATGTCCTTACTACCGAGTGTACTAAATCCACAGTCTGTACAAGTAAAAACAGCAGGAGGTGCCAAAGGCGCAAATGCGTCCAATGGAAAAGGCAGAGGGCAATTCTTCAAGAAGAAAACTTGGCAACAATAGATAACAGTGCAGACAAAACCATTGTTAACTTGACTGCTATCCAACTCAACACAGCGGAAAAACAACACCTAGCATTGGGACTTAGTTTTTGCCCCAAGAGTAATTTTAATTATGTGGAGACCAGAATCGATGTTTTCAAATTCATTCGTAAACTGAAACTGACGAAATTTTTCACAATTAAGAACCACAATAGGCAAACGTCAGAGCAAATAACTAGACCTTCACACTCGGGACTCACTGTACACCAAATCCCACTTTTGACCACCTTACATGCCTTACGTTCCGAAGGTGCCGGGACTGCATTCCTAACACGCAAGAGATGGCTGAGGCTGAAGATATCACCATTGCAGCCCCGGGCAACAGTCCCTTCAAAGCACCATCCACGTTTGTCCCCATCATGCCATGTGATGCCCTCGATATTTTTAAAAAAACGAATCACTGAGGAGCTAAAATCATTACACCGTCATACTACAAAAAATAAACACAAGCCAAAAGATGTTAAAACTCAACAGTATTTCCAACTCATGGAGACAATGGAGGTAATATTGTTCTTTGGGAAAAAGCTCAATACAAGCTGGAAGCATTCAGACATCTCAATGATGTGGAGTGTTATGAACTTTCGAACTTGGCAGCAGTAAAGAAAATCAGCAAGGATTATAAAGAGGAACTTAACTCATGGAAGAGAGAGGGATTTATTACCAAAGATTAATTCTGCTTTCTTCACAAAGAATACCCTACGCTGCCCACATTTTATCTAATTCCTAAAGTTCACAAACTTGTTAATCCAGTCCCTGGACGCCCGATTATATCAGCGAGAGATAGTGTCTTCGAAATTACCTCCAGATACGTGGACCACTATTTGCAAGAACATGTTGTTACTTTGCCCACCTATCTTAGAGACATTAAGGACTTCTTGAGGAATCGGAGTACTGTTCATTGGTCCAGTGAGTATATGCTATTGACACTTGACATTAACTCCCTTTATACTAGTATACGACATGATGATGGATTAAAGGCTGTGAATCATTTTTTGAACAATAGGTGTATCTCTATGTATTGGCATAATACAATGTTAATAGGTATGATACAAAGGTGTCTCCACAACAACATGTTTATGTTTGATGGGAAGATCTTCAGACAGAAACAGGGCGTGGCCATGGGGGCATGCTTCTCCCCCAGCTATGCGTGCTTGCACGTAGACTGGTGGGAGGAGCATGTCCTCAGGGTGGAACACAAAGCACTATATGACAGGCATGTAACACATATGTGGAGATACATTGACGATATTTTCGTCATTTGGAAGGGTACAGCACATCAAGCCTCTCAATTTGTGGATGCGATCAACTCCAACCATCTAAATTTGCAGTTCACAGCGCATATAGACCAGTTTGCAGTAAACTTTCTGGACATTACAGTACATGTTAAAGATGGAGCCCTAGAGACACGACTGTATAGAAAACCAACGGCAGGGAACACATTACTGCACACCATTTCTAGCTTACCTTACGGGGAGTTTATAAGAATTCATAGAGCCTGCAGCACAAGCGAGTCCCTGGCTGTTGAACAAGAGGCAGCAAGGAGTAGATTTTTGCAAAGAGGCTATAAAGCTAACATACTTGATATAGCCCTCAAAAAAGCCAATGCAAAAGACAGACAATCATTATTGCAAACTAGTCCCGTCACAGCTATTGCTGTCACCCCGTCAACAGACAGTATAGGGAACCGAGAAAGCCACGATCAGCGCAACAGAGTCACTTGCAGGTTTATCTCAACATACAGCAGGCAAGCGAACAGAATCAAAGACATTATCAATGCTCAGTGGCCCATAGTCCTCACTGATATGGCTCTCTCGCAAATACTACCTACTAAACCTAACTTTACGCACAGGAAAGCACGCTCTATGCGTAGTGACCTAGTTAAGACCAGTCCTGAACTAGACAAGAAAACGGGGTGGCTATCTCCTAAGAATGGTTTCTATAAATGCAGCACATGCCGTGCGTGCAAATTTGGAATCAATGTGAAATCCTATACCACCGCTTTCTCTGATGTTCCAGTTGATTTGAAGGGTCACTATACATGCCGCACAGATCACGTTGTGTATGTTTTGCAGTGTATCTGTGGACTTTGCTACGTAGGCAGCACGAAGCTTCAGGCGTATGTGCGTATTCTGCAACACTTACGCGCGACGGTAAATTCAGACCCCACGTATCCAGTGGTCCGACATATTAAAATGGAGCACAGGAACAACCTTAATGTGCTCAAATACTATGTCATGATAGTGTCCCAGTCAACAAAAGAGGGGGAAACCGTGAAAAACAACTCAGACGGCTAGGAGTTGAGCCCTCATGTTCCATCAGTTGATGGAACCCAAATTGCATTTGTGCAGATATAATCATACCAAGAGCACTTCTTTATCAACTTTGGGCAGTTCATCAACAGTCAACAGATTGACAACACTAAATATTTTCAGTGTACAATAGTGTTTATTTACCAAAGGAAATTAATCTACAACTACCTATACTGTGGGTCTAAAAGCTGGAATAGACACTTAATCTTGGATTGTTTAATCCCTCACTGTGATCGACATTGTATAGCACGTTTTGTCATGCAATGAATTGTGGATTATTTTGTATGTATACATTTCAATATATATTTTTTTGTTTCAAATGTATATTGTACTAAATCAATTGTGCATATGTGCTTCCAATTTTAGGGGCATAACATGCTAACAACGTGCATTTAGAGTGATTTTTGTACGTAACAAAGTGAGCTTTTTTACAGTAGTTTTTTATACATATAGTATTTCTTCACTTTCCATTGATTTTGTAGTCACTGCATCACATGATCATTGCACTGTGTTATTTAAACTTCACAACCATGCAACACTGTTATGTGAGCAAGACCACCCCGTTGGCACGAAACGAGTCATTTGTCTGGCCCTTTGCATATGGATAGATAAATACGTTACCGCGGCAGGCAGAAATAAATAAATAAATAAATAAATAAATATATATATATATATATATATATATATATATATATATATATATATATATATATATATATATATATATATATATATATATATATATATATATATATATATATATATTATTTCCCAATAACAATCTTCAGTTGAAGATTCTCAATGAATACGCACTCACAGGTTGTTTTTTCCTCCAAATTTGAATTATTTGGGTTTTCGGCAAAAGGTTAAGGAGACAACCGACGTGTTTCGCTATTACAAATAGCTTGTTCACGGTTCAAAGGTTGCATTCAAACTAGCCAATAAAACCAATACACAAAACATCACGTGTTTCCTGAAAACCTGGATTTCCTTACTGATGCATTGTGGTAATTGTGGTTTAGTGATAGGAAGTATCTATTGTTCATGCACCATTGAGGGGGGTTAGTTGTGTTTACCTTGCTCCTATATTGAGCGTTATGTGGTGACGGGTTTCTACACTCACAATGTTTGAATGTATAGATATCGCCTCTATGTTTTACAGACAGTGCGCACTGTTTATACTCATGGGTAACGAGTCAGATGTTCATCTCGTGTCATTACGCCACGGGTTATTACTAAGACACAATTTTGGGATTTAGCCCTCTAGTGGGCATATTTTGTTTATTTCACTGTCTAGAACTGATGTTGCAGGAGGTCTTGGTATGGACTAAGTAAACTAATTCACCATTAGGATCTTAAGATTCTAGGTATTTAAATATATTCATCCCTTCAATACATGATTCAGTTTCAACAATATTTACAATATTTACAAATCATAAGTGTACATATGATTTAACCCAAAAGGAGTTAAAGTTCTGAAATTCAGGATTTGCCTGGATTCTCTCTGTCAGTTTCTTTAAGCGGGCCCCCCCCTCTCACTGAGAGGAACCGTTTTAAGTCCCCAAAATGATAACAGTTTCCAGTCACCACCATGCTCCGTCTCCATGTTCTTTGCGACCGTGTTACTGCGATCGTTGTTGACTGTCGCACGTACGTGTTCTAGCACTCTACTTTAATTCACAGATCGTGCTCCCTATATATTTAAGCGAGCACGGGCATTCGATCATATAGACCACAAATTAACTTTTACAAGTAATAGGTTCTCTGATTTGCCACATTTTTTTATTTGGAAGTTCTACCTCATTGGTATTCTTGGCAATCAGACATACCTTACAATTCGGACACTTTCTGAACCCCCTTGTTTTCAACCATTGAGTTCCTGTGACTTTATTGGCATTTTGATGGTGACTATGCACTAGTCTGTCCCTTAAATTTGATGCCCTTCTGCATGTTATGATCGGATGGTTCCCATTTCCTTCCCAATTGTAGGGTCCATTTGTAACAATTTCCAATTTTTTCTCAGGATTTGGTTTCTTTCTTTGGCTTCACAACAATAATCCACTATAAGCCTAACAGGTTCAGATTTGTGTTCACTATTACAGAATATATAGACTACTTCCTGCAGGATCTGGTTAAAAATTTGCCCACATATATTAGAGACACCGGAGATTTCATTAGAAAAATCCAGGACATTCAATGGGGTGACGATATGCTTTTAATAACCCTAGATATCGAATCGCTCTATACGAGCATTTTACATACTGCTGGTTTGAACGCTTTAGAACATTTCCTGGGTAAAAGACCTATCAATTGTTATAATCATAACAAGATGTTAATTGAACTTACCTCTTGGTGTCTGCACAACAATTTCTTTTTATTTGGAAATTATGTTTTTGTTCAGAAACGTGGCGTTGCGATGGGGGCCTGCTTCTCCCCCAGCTATGCGTGTATACACGTAGGCTGGTGGGAGGAGTGGGTCCTCAGAGGAACGCTTGGTACTCTTTTTAATAAACATGTTGCACTATGGGTGCGATATATAGATGATGTTTTTATTTTGTGGAGAGGTGACTCTGATAGTGCCTATAACTTCATCAGGTTCATTAATGAGAATGAGATCAACCTTAAATTCACCTCAACTATTAACAGGCATGAGGTCGAGTTTTTGGATGTTAAAGTGTTTGTACATGAAGGTTATTTGGCAACCAAACTACACAGGAAGGACACTGCTGGCAATAACACCTTACATGCCAGCAGTGCCCATCCAAAACATGTGATTGACAACATTCCGTTTGGTGAATTACTAAGACTTAAGAGAATATGCAGTACTGATACGGACCTCGCCAATTGCACTAATGAAGCCCTGGATAGGTTCAGACGCAGAGGTTACAGGGAGTCTGTCCTGAAATTGGCTGTACAAAAAGTGAAGGCTAGGAGTCGAGAGTCATTATTAGCGCCCACTGTCATCTCTCCTCCCAATACTGCCCCTTTCGACATCGAACAGGCCCTAAGGTTGATAACAACTTACAGTAAACAGGCCAGACAAATCAGGTCCATTATTAAACAACGGTGGCCGATCCTGAAAACAGATCTGGTTTTAGCACCTAGGCTCCCTGATGGTCCCACTATAACATACCGTAGGGGCCCCTCTCTTAGGACCCAGATCTACCATGATTTTCCCGAACTGGGCAAAAAGGAAGAATGGTTGAAATCCCGGCCAGGGTTCAAACGTTGCTCGACTTGTAGAGCTTGTAAATTCGGAATAAATACTACTCAATATTCCACACCTTTTAGTCCTACAATGACTAACATAGTGGGATCGTTCAATTGTAAGACGGAATTCGCAGTTTACGTTCTGACATGCACCTGTGGTTTGAGATACGTTGGTAGTACTCGGCTACAGGTGCATTTCAGGATTCTCCAGCATTTACGTGCTATCGTTAATAATGATGGCACGTATCCAGTGGCCAGGCACTTTAAAGCCATGCATAACAACAACCTGCAGTGCCTGACCTATTATGTCATTGCCTCAGTTCCCAAGCCACGGAGGGGAGGGGACAGGGATAAGATCTTGAGGAGGCTGGAGTCACACTTTATCTTAGAATTGGACAGTAAATTCCCTAATGGACTTTATACCACTGATGATCTTTATGTGTTTCTTTAAATTGATAATATTCGCTTTTTAGTTGGGCAGATTGAATGGGTGCTTTTGCCTTCCGTTTCTGTAAATATGAATAATTTTATTCTGAATCTCTATGAACAAATTTGTTGTTGTTACAATTATGTTTCATGGTGGCTGGTTTTTCTCTTTACATATCCCATTATTTTCTACTTTGTGAATAACTATTTTTATAGATTGTTTTATGAGGACATAGACACAAACAGTGTGGACATTTGGTTTTCTTCCATCAATTTTCCTATTGTGTATTATGCGAACATATGTGTTTGGGAGCAATCAGCATTACATTTGACCATCATTGCATTTATGCAGACATTCAAAACCAAACAGCTTTTTTAACCATTTTTATCAATTGGAATATATTTATTTATATATTTATTCCTTGGTCCATAGGTCCATATACCTTGCTTATTTTGCACAATTAGGTCTATGTAAACGCTAATATAGATCTTCGTTTCATCTAATTGTTTACACATTGCGATGTTTGAACTTATTTGGGAAGCATTGTCTGCACAAAACTGTTCTCTAATGGCACTTTTTGAGCAACGCTTTGCACACTACAATATGGCATGTTATTTGTACATCTGGTTAACATGCTTATTTTGCACAGGCAACAATGAATATGGACCACAATTAATATTCTAAGTACAAGGTCATTTGGTTATTTGCATTTTATGCCGTTATATGGAAATGGTCTCTATTTTTATACATTGTTTTAACATTTTCAATGTATATTTATTTGTATTACACATCAGAATTTAAACAATATTGACTTTTATTCTGTCCTTGCACCATGCACTTTAAAATGTTTGGAAGAGGTACTCAATATGGCTTTTACTGAGTAGTGTGTCCTCACTTTCCATTTACACGTGGTTGTAATGAAAGAAAAAAATGCTCATGTGAAAAAAACTGTGGAACAAGTACTATTTAAGTGATGGATATTTCATTTACTGACTGTCTGTGAGCAAGGGCGGGTGCCCGAAATGCGTCAGATTTTGGAAACTCTTACCTAAATAAACTTCGTGCCAGAATAAACGTTGGACTGGCGTGGTTTTCTCTGTCGTGGAAATCGGCGTGTTGAGAGGCTGTTGGATGGATATATATATATATATATATATATATATATATATATGGGTAGGTTCGAGGAGGAGTTCGAGGAGGAGTGGATCTGGGGCCAACAGGGCGCGAAGTGGAGTGAACATATCATATACTGGGGTCGCTACATTGACGACTGTCTGTTGATTTGGGCTGGAGACATGAATAATCTAATAGAATTCTGTGATTATTTAAATTCAAATCTGATGGGTATCCAACTGACTCACTCTATCAGTACTACTCAAATAGAATTCCTAGACTTATCACTGTTTATTGAAGATAACAAAATACATAGCAGACTTTTCAGAAAACCGACATCATGTAATTCCCTTTTACATGCTGGTAGCTCCCATCCAAGACATCAAATCCAATCCATTCCATATGGTGAATTCACTCGAGCTAGACGTAATTGTAGCAAAGATGAGGATTTTGTGGAGTGTAAACGAAACATGAAAACTAGATTCATATCTAGGGGGTATGATAGAGACATGATCGCCAAGGCTGAACAGAGAATAGATAGAACTCCTAGAGAAATGACCCTTCATGATAAACAGAGAGGGAACCACACGAATGATAAAATCAGATTAATCACTAACTATGACGATGCAGCAACGGTTCTGAGAAATAGCATGAGGAAACATTGGTGGCTACTTAACAATGATAAAGCTCTAAACAAATATATCACCAAAAATCCTCTGATTACATACAGAAAGGGGAGAAGTATAAAATCCTGGATAAGTCCAACCTACCCAGTAAAACCCAAAACAGTTCCTGACTGGCTGACACAGAAAAGCATTGGTTTCCACAAATGCGGTACTTGTAAACTATGTCCCATGGCAATCAACAAGTGTAAAACATTTCACAACTACATGGGAAGGGAATTTACGATCAAACAACTACTTAATTGCAATAGCTGTTTTGTAGTCTACATGATTAAATGCATTTGTGGCAGCTTTTACATAGGTAGCACTATAAGAATGCTCAAGGATAGAATTTTTGAACACGTAAGAGCCATCAAACACAAAGACGCAAGATACAATACTGCCACGCATGTGAACCAATGTCCCAAACAAGGCAAACACAAAACAATTAGCTTTTGCGCAATAGATCAGGTGAAAAATGATCCAAGAGGAGGTAATAGGGAATTGGCACTAAGACGCAGGGAAGCGTCATGGATCTTAACTATGCGTGCGGTAGAGTACGGCATGAACTCAGATCAGGAACTGCACTATTACCTGGGTGATTGAATTATAGTATTATACTGACAATTGCAAACATTTCTTAGATAGATGTGTCAAGCACAACTGAATTGTATAAAATGCTTTCAACATCACACATCTAATGGTACCCTCTCACCATCAGTTGTAACAAAAGGTATTGACTTACTAAGATTGTCAATGTTTGAGCACTTTTTAACTTGTAACTATTATTACTGTATAAATAGATTACTGATGTACTTTGTTAATGAGGATGACAATGATAGGATACTGTGATTTCATATATGTCACTGGATAATATACTGTATAAGAATTTGTCAGAGACCCCACGGTTCTATCTCAACACTACGGAGTTACTATCACGGGTACAATTAAAGTACCTTCAATCCTAAATACAGGCACTGCGATGCACGGAATTTTATATTAACTAAGAGCACTAAGGCACGGAATATTGAAGTATATGACGCTCCTTTAGATGGTTGAACACCATTCACATTGCTTCGAGGCACGCAGTATTGAGTAATATGGCGCTGTTTTAAATATTGAGCACCATTCACATTGCACCGAACTTTAAATTTAATTAAGAGCACCAAGGCACGGAGATCAAAGAATAGGTTGCTCCTTAAGACAATGTAACACCATTCAAATATGGCGGAGCAAATGGTCATATGTGACCGCCAGACCTGAATCTTGAACCGGATATATACCAATTTCCGGTTCGCACACACTGACTTCCACAATACGGAAGACCGCGCGCTACACGGAAGGGAATTCGCCGCCCCGTAACTCTACGATATTGAGAGGTAAGAATTGCACACGCTACGGGTCCGTCAGGCTCTGCCTGTATTACTAGTGTAACTTAGTGGTCATCAAATGGGAATCAATCTGACGCGAGTCTATAATTTTGATTTAACAGCGGGAAGCGACTTCACTCCACCAATAATACTGGAGGAAGGACACTAATACTTGGTGTATACATATATCCGGATACAACCCAATACTACCGGCAGTCGGAATAACATAAGAGTTACCGATTTGAAGGTAAGCTCTATGACTGATATTGACAATACGCAAATTAAATAAATGTGGCCTCGATAGACTGGATTAGTCTAAAATATATTTATTCTTGCGATTTTAGCGTCCGCGATAAATCAAGACCCAACAAGAAAGGATTGCCCACGCCACATAAGGCTGGGCCGGAAATATAACCAGCCAGAAGGTATGTCCTTGATTGCTGGCATGGCTTGAGGATATTATTGTAATGTTAGCATTAAGATGAGACACCATGTGGAGCAGATAATAAACTCAAGATCTTTTATAAATTGATCATTTTAGGCAGATAATTCTAGAAGAACCTGACATCAGGTAAGCCTGAGTATTATCTTACTCAGCATCTTACTGGCCCTAATAGAACACCTATTGTAGCACACGAAATAATGACTGAGTTGACCCGGCACCATTAATCACATATATACGCACAAATCAGGTTGACGATAACTGGGGTGAGCACAAACAATTTGACTTTATAACATGCACAATATATGCTAGTGGCACTATCACGAACTGTGGGGTATCTCCTTTCGGTTTCATAGCTTTAATTGGAGTTCTCTCCAGCCGTTTCTCTATGGGAGATGACCTATACTCCCATACCCCTCTTCTTCCTCCTCCAATGTATGGCATTTATGGCATGAAAATATACATAAGTAATGTAATCGCCTACTTGCTGTTTCATGTATATGGGATAACTAAATGCATATTTTATGATCATGAGATAATTTGTATCTCGCAACTCCAATATATGTTTTGTATTGTATCTTTTCCCAGCCCTGATGAAGTCGTGGGCTTCCGCCCAAGCGACGAAACACGTGTTGGCTGGACTGAGGGAAAGGCTCTGAAATTAAAAGAACCTTAAAGTGTCTCTATTTGCGATAATTGTGGAATTTCTTTAAAACTGTACTAGAAGCCCTTGTTTTGAATCTTTTATGTTGGTGTGATAGGTTCTGTACTGAATATATATATATATATCAGCTTCTCCTCACCATACTGCAACAAGAAATCAAAGGAGACTTTGGGATTTCGTAGAGGCTGCTTTTAATCAGGGTATTGCAGACCGGTTTCGGCATAAGCCTTTCTCAATGCTCCCCTGCTTGCGTGCTTCTCTGGTCTCATAGGGCTCCGCTTCAAATAGCTTTCAGAGGCCCCACCTGCGTTCCGTTTCCGCCCATGCGCTAATGATGGGGACTACCAGTCCTACAATGCTGTATGTTGGCAGTCCGGTTACTGGGGGAAGCCGCTGTGTTCTTTTAGCTTTCTCCGCCTCTGCTCCCTTTCTCTCTGCCGCAGGATACTCAGTACGCACCAAATAGGAGACACCAAGTAACTTTCGGCGTCTCACCTGGATCTCCAAGCCTGCCGTGTTCCAGCAGCTTTTCGGCACAAGGTAAGCTCCTGAGGTGGGTCACGGCATTAGTCCAACACCTTGGCTAAATTCAGAAATTGCCCCTTCGTCCGTGTCCACTTTTCCTAGAGGGTCCTTCGTTTGCTCACGGGCCGAGCAAAATATATGCAAATCAGCTTCTCCTCACCATACTGCAAAAAGAAATCAAAGGACACTTTGGGATTTCGTAGAGGCTGCTTTTAATCAGGGTATTGCAGACCGGTTTCGGCATTAGCCTTTCTCAATGCTCCCCTGCTTGCGTGCTTCCTGGTCTCATAGGGCTCCGCTTCAAACAGCTTTCAGAGGCCCCACCTGCGTTCCGTTTCCGCCTCTGCGCTAATGATGGGGACTACCAGTCCCACAATGTTGCATGTTGAAGTCCGGTTACTGGGGGAAGCCGCTGTGTTCTTTTAGCTTTCTCCGCCTCTGCTCCCTTTCTCTCTGCCCCAGGATACTCATTACGCACCAAATAGGAGACACCAAGTAACTTTCGGCGTCTCACCTGGATCTCCAAGCCTGCCGTGTTCTAGCAGCTTTTCGGCACAAGGTGAGCTCCTGAGGCGGGTCACGGCATTAGTCCAACACCTTGGCTAAATTCAGAAATTGCCCCTTCGTCCGTGTCCACTTTTCCGAGAGGGTCCTTCGTTTACTCACGGGCCGAGCAAAATATATGCAGATCAGCTTCTCCTCACCATAATGCAAAACAAAATCAAAGGACACTTCGGGATTTCGTAGAGGCTGCTTTTAATCAGGGTATTGCAGACCGGTTTTGGCATTAGCCTTTCTCAATGCTCCCCTGCTTGCGTGCTTCTCTGGTCTCATAGGGCTCCGCTTCAAATAGCTTTCAGAGGCCCCACCTGCGTTCCGTTTCCGCCCCTGCGCTAATGATGGGGACTACCAGTCCCACAATGCTGCATGTTGACAGTCCGGTTACTGGGGGAAGCCGCTGTGTTCTTTTAGCTTTCTCCGCCTCTGCTCCCTTTCTCTCTGCCCCAGGATACTCATTACGCACCTAATAGGAGACACCAAGTAACTTTCGGCGTCTCACCTGGATCTCCAAGCCTGCCGTGTTCCAGCAGCTTTTCGGCACTAGGTGAGCTCCTGAGGCGGGACACGGCATTAGTCTAACACCTTGGCTAAATTCAGAAATTGCCCCTTCGTCCGTGTCCACTTTTCCGAGAGGGTCCTTCGTTTGCTCACGGGCCGAGCAAAATATATGCAGATCAGCTTCTCCTCACCATACTGCAAAAAGAAATCAAAGGACACTTTGGGATTTCGTAAAGGCTGCTTTTAATCAGGGTATTGCAGACCGGTTTCAGCATTAGCCTTTCTCAATGCTCCCCTGCTTGCGTGCTTCTCTGGTCTCATAGGGCTCCGCTTCAAATAGCTTTCAGAGGCCCCACCTGCGTTCCGTTTCCGCCCCTGCGCTAATGATGGGGACTACCAGTCCCACAATGCTGCATGTTGGCAGTCCGGTTACTGGGGGAAGCCGCTGTGTTTTTAGCTTTCTCTGCCTCTGCTCCCTTTCTCTCTGCCCCAGGATACTCATTACGCACCAAATAGGAGACACCAAGTAACTTTCGGCGTCTCACCTGGATCTCCAAGCCTGCCGTGTTCCAGCAGCTTTTCGGCACAAGGTGAGCTCCTGAGGCGGGTCACGGCATTAGTCCAACACCTTGGCTAAATTCAGAAATTGCCCCTTCGTCCGTGTCCACTTTTCCGAGAGGGTCCTTCGTTTGCTCACGGGCCGAGCAAAATATATGCAGATCAGCTTCTCCTCACCATACAGCAAAAATAAATCATAGGATACTTTGGGATTTCGTAGAGGCTGCTTTTAATCAGGGTATTGCAGACCAGTTTCGGCATTAGCCTTTCTCAATGCTCCCCTGCTTGCGTGCTTCTCTGGTCTCATAGGGCTCCGCTTCAAAAAGCTTTCAGAGGCCCCACCTGCGTTCCGTTTCCGCCCCTGCGCTAATGATGGGGACTACCAGTCCCACAATGCTGCATGTTGGTAGTCCGGTTACTGGGGGAAGCCGCTGTGTTCTTTTAGCTTTCTCCGCCTCTGCTCCCTTTCTCTCTGCCCCAGGATACTCATTATGCATCAGAATTTAAACAATATCGACTTTTATTCTGTCCTTGCACCATGCACTTTAAATTGTTTGGAAGAGGTACTCAATATGGCTTTTACTGAGTAGTGTGTCCTCACTTTCCATTTACACGTGGTTGTAATGAAAGAAAAAAATGCTCATGTGAAAAAAACTGTGGAACAAGTACTATTTAAGTGATGGATATTTCATTTACTGACTGTCTGTGAGCAAGGGCGGATGACCGAAACGCGTCAGATTTTGGAAACTCTTACCTAAATAAACTTTGTGCCAGAATAAACGTTGGACTTGAGTGGTTTTCTCTGTCGTGGAAATCGGCGTGTTGAGAGACTGCAGCTGTTGGATATATATATATATATATATATATATATATATATATATATATATATATATATATATATATATATATATATATATATATATATATATATATATATATATACACACACAAACACACACACACACCCACCCCTTCGGACCACAGGTTAAGAACCACTGCAGTAGAAAAATATAGAAAACCTTTCAATGAGTAGCCCAACACCAGACGAGAGAAATGGGTATGCTGATGGCAAACTATTGAACATACGAGACACACCATGCTATATATACCAAAATAACACTAGTGCCTAATACCTGTGTGGAGAGCTTGAGGTACCCATTGCAAGGCCCTGCGTTACATGGCCAATTGTACACAGCATGGGTTCCATAGAGAATCATGCAACCACCCACGACACCTAGAATGAACGTCAAGGACAAGTCACACTAAGCAGAGGTAGCACCAAAAGAGTGCCATACATACAAGTGCCTTTCAGAACATATTTGAAAAAAAGGCAAAACTATACAGGACACTTACATTTTATAGCTCCTTCATAGCTTTCTACTTTTAGCTCCCAAACACCGCTCTCTCCCGAAAAATCAGGCGAGAACACCAGGGTGATCTGCACATAGTGAAGGGAATGCAGTAATTTATAAATATCTCAACCAACAATTGATCCCTCTTTCTTTGCTTATAGCATAATAAATAATGAGCATGCCATAACTCAGGAGATCCTAGTTCATTACAACATTTGAACCTCAGAGAAGATCTCCAGAAACAGTTGTCCCACCATTATAGAAGTTTGAGACGAGTGGCAAATTGAGGAGTGATAAGGTGCCACAACTTCACCTGCATGGAGAGGTTATAATACAACAAGGATCTGGTAAATCGCCCTCATGAGGAGACTTCATTAAATGAAGCAAACAATAATAGATGCAAGTGTCCATATTCAGTGCGAGCACACCTAGTTTACTGGGAGATCTTGCTAGGGTCCAGCAATATAATGTTTGACCACATGAATTACTTTTGTTTGCCTAATCTTTCTAATGCCACTTTTTATTTAGATGTATTATCTAGGTCTGCTCATCGAAGAAGAATACCACAAAAATAATTGATTTGCATGTACATTTAATAAGCATTTAGGTTTTCATCTAGGTGCTGGTACATGTTGAAATGTTAAAAAAACATTAAGTGATGAGAACACAGTAATATGGCGAATAAAGTTTGCTTGTTGAATACTAAAAGAACTTTATATTGCAATAATTAGTGAAGGATAAATGTATATTGAAAGCTAGCTTGGATCACTTCACCCACTACCTGTAACAGGATTCATCCCTGGTCGCTGGCTATGTGAACTATATCAGCTGGATCCCAAAAGTACATGGCTACAATGCTTAGACTTTTGTGTCAAGACATTTTCTACAAAACCACCATTTTAAGGCTACTGTCCTCATTGGGTTTAAAGCACTCTTTTCTTATATAGCACAGGCACTTTATAGACCGGCTTTCAGCAGTCATGCCCAGGTGGAGAAGTGTGGCTCAATGGTTAGAGCGGCAGACCCTGATGCAGAGGTCTAGCCCGGGACCAGGGTTCAATTCCCCGCCTCGGCGGGTCTTGGGCTCAAAATTCCACGGACCTGATAATTCTCGCCTCGGTGCCTATTACAATCATAGAGTCCCAATCTGCAACTCTGGGCAATAGCTTGCTTAATCTCCACAACGGCCCCCACAACGCTAAGGATGCCAGGCTCCCACCCTGGGGGTGCCCAGGAGTGGACGCCTCACAGGGAAAGCCAGGATGGGTTCCACAGCGGTATTCGTACAAGCGTCTTTAGACCCTTGCGGGTGAGTAGTGCGCTATACAAGTATCAATTTACATTTACAAGTCTCTAGCCACTAAACTGAAAATGTTCTTCTGTCATGGAAGAGGAAATATATCACGGATTTCTTGTGGCCAAGACGCAGAATCAGGAATTCAAATATGTAATGAATGCTGTGCATGACTTGTAGCTCATCTAAAATTCTGAGTCATTATTAAACTGTATCTGTCCACTTATTATTTCTGGAGTTGTTCAGGATACAGAAAGCAACATTCACACGAGGTCTATGACAGTGATGGGATTTAAAATCTGTTTGTGCACCAGTGCACAAGTGGAATTCAGCAGGCCAAGACTAAATTAATACCTTTGCTACCTTGGGCTATTTGGTGGTTTTCAGTTCCATGCATTACTCAAGAAACTTTTTATCATCTTATCAAGGACAAATGTGCAAGGGAAATGACAAGAGAAATCAAGGAATAAACAATTTAGATAAGTGGATCAGCACGCTATCTTCTGCACTTGGCACTCCCTGTTACGGAGCATGCTAGTCATTTAAATGTGACAATAATATACAAAGAACTCCCTATCTATTGATGGAGATCTCAGTGCCTTCCTGCAATGCAGCAAAAGGATCTGGGCTATGTAGACCCATGGAGCTCTGGCTCACCTTTTCTCGAATCGCCTCTGGAGATGTCCATTTTACCGGCAGCTTCTCCATATCGTGTGTGGGTAGTCCGCAGTCTTTGACCTCGTCTGCTCGCAGCCAATCAGCATCGTTGCGAACTTCAGGATGGATGGGGCTGGGAGGCTTGGCAAGTGCCATGGAGAGCATTAAAGCCAGTTAACCACAGGTACCAAGCATATCATGTAGACTGTGGCTGAGTTTAAGATGGAGGGATGGCACGTCAATTAAAAGTGCCACTTTCTGTCACACTGCACTCTTTTCAAGTTTCTACAGAAGCACATACACTGTGCTGTATAGAAATGCAAATGTCTCAAAACATAAGTTAGATTCTTTAATATGAAGCTGACCTCGTTCTCTGGTTACAGCCAATTTGTATAGTTGGGGACTACAGAATGTGAGGGTTGGCAAGTGCCAGGAAGAACATTAAAGCCAGTTAGTCACAGGAACCAAACATATTTTGTACACTATGACAGAGTTTGAGATGGAGGGAGGGCACATGTCAATTAAAAGTGCCACCTTCTTTCACATTATGCTCTTCTTTTCAAGTTCCTACAGAAGTACATTCACTGTGCTATACAGAAATGAAAATGGCTGAAAGCATTATTTAAGTTAGAGCCTGTAATGTGGAAGTTACAGGTGCCCAAAGAAAAGAAAATATGTAAAAAGTATCAAGCTTGCATAGGTAACCGTGTTCAACAGAAATAATGTGCATGCAATATTGATGTTACGTAAGAAAAACACACTGCAGTGTGAGAAACGGAAAAAAAACGCTAGAGGCATTTAAATCCAGGATTCCCCAACAAAACATGCTAAGCCAATAGTCACTATTTAAATAGACAGTAAGTGTCACATGTTCTATGGATGCAAAACACAGACAGTAACCAAAGTGTGTAGACACTGCAGTTAAACTCATTTCAAAAGAATACACCTATCATTCTTCTCACCTTTTCTCGTAATGCCTCGGGCGCAGTCCACTTCACTGGCAGCTTCCCGGTGTCCAGCGTGGCAGATGCCTCTTTTGTCAGTCCAAAGTCGCTCACCTTGGCTATGTTATCATCCGATACCAGGACGTTTCGTGCAGCAAGGTCTCTATGGACAAAATTGTTGTCTTCCAGATATTCCATTGCTTCAGACACGTCCCTAGAATGATCAGAGAAATGTTATGGTTAGTCTAACAAAACAAAATGGACCTGCTCTTCGTCTCCATTTAATGTACGGCACATAACTGCCCTCTTATGAAGATGTGCAAAAGCTGGAGCAACAGTTAGCAAAACAACTCTGTCAGAACAACTATTATAACAAAGAGCAAAAATACTGTGATGTGAAATAGGGCAGCGTTTCATTGGACATAATGCTCTATAAGTTCAATTCAGAAACGTCTTGTCCGTTTGCGTCCCACGATAAAATAATCCAAATTTAAACATTCATTTCTCCACTGACAAGAGCAGGGCTGGGCTTTCTGGGTTGGGCTTGCTGGGCTGTTCTTTTTTTATTTTTATTTTAGTTTTAGGAGTCCCCTGCTTCCAGGCCGCCTGCTGTTTCTGCCTGCACGGGGACTCCAAGCCCCAGGGTGCCTCACTGAAGGCGGGAGGAGCTGACTGAGCATCGTGCAACAAAAGCGCCAACTCACCCACGCAGGGCCTAAACCGGGGTAGAAAGGGCAAGAAAGTTACAGCTGCATTCAGGTAGTAATTGTATATTAGATCGGATAGATACCTTGACTGAGGAGTGTGAGGGCATACTGGAGTTAGCGCCTTCGGTGCAACCTATTAGTGTTCCTACTTGCCCCAGGTTGTCCCAAACTACTGCTTCCATTCCGGCTAGGTTTCATAAAACCCTCAAAAATAACGTGGCCAAAATAACCTCTGGAGGTGAAACAGCCGAAGGGGGTATAAATAATACAGGACACACTACCACCACGGTGCATTGTACTAACAGATTCCTCGCACTGATGGACATATCCGACAATGAAAGCAGTAAAGAAGAAGGGATACAGGCATCTCTGGTGTTATCAATTGCAAAAAACACAGTAGATGGACAGAATGTAGAACAATGTCATACATTCACCCCAGTACAAGGATCTGGGCCTAAATCCATCGTTTTTTTGCACTCCACACCACCCTGGGTTAGACACTGGCTATATGCAAATCAGCTCTGACCCTGTGCCTCATGGGAACAGTCCAGTCCGAACTACCAAGCCATGTCTTTCCCAGACCGGAATCAAGCATCCAAGGACCGGTTTCTGGCTATCAGCCTTCATCAGCTTGGATAGCTTGACTACAGTGGTGTGGAGGGCCTGGGACTCACGTCTGAGTATACCCAGCACACCCGAGGTGAAAATTGCAAAAAACACAGTTGATGGACAGAATGTAGAACAATGTCATACATTCACCCCAGTACAAGGATCTGGGCCTAAATCCATCGTTCTTTTGCACTCCACACCACCCTGGGTTAGACACTGGCTATATGCAAATCAGCTCTGACCCTGTGCCTCATGGGAACAGTCCAGTCCGAACTACCAAGCCATGTCTTTCCCAGACCGGAATCAAGCATCCAAGGACCAGTTTCTGGCTATCAGCCTGGATAGCTTGACTCCAGTGGTGTGGAGAGCCTGGGACTCACGTCTGAGTATACCCAGCACACTCGGGGTGAAAATTGCAAAAAACACAGTTGATGGACAGAATGTAGAACAATGTCATACATTCACCCCAGTACAAGGATCTGGGCCTAAATCCATCGTTTTTTTGCACTCCACACCACCCTGGGTTAGACACTGGCTATATGCAAATCAGCTCTGACCCTGTGCCTCATGGGAACAGTCCAGTCCGAACTACCAAGCCATGTCTTTCCCAGACCGGAATCAAGCATCCAAGGACCAGTTTCTGGCTATCAGCCTTCATCAGCCTGGATAGCTTGACTCCAGTGGTGTGGAGAGCCTGGGACTCACGTCTGAGTATACCCAGCACACTCGGGGTGAAAATTGCAAAAAACACAGTTGGACAGAATGTAGAACAATGTCATACATTCACCCCAGTACAAGGATCCGGGCCTAAATCCATCGTTTTTTTGCACTCCACACCACCCTGGGTTAGACACTGGCTATGTCTGGTGTTATCAACCCTTCCTGAGCAGGGAAGGGCTACGCAGGTTATTTCGATACAGGAACATCTAGACCTGCTTCAGCAAGTTACTTTGCTAAGACAAGAAATTGGCTTAATGAGGGATCAGATAGAGGATTTAACATCGCTGGTAAAATCTCTGAAACCATTTCCAACGCAATCTGGGGATTCAAGGAAAAGAGGAGGCCCAGGTCATCCACAAGGCACCACTTTATCCACTAAGGTAACACCCAGGGTTTTACCAGCTACTGTCCCTCATGTAGAAAAAACTGGCCAACTGGCCAGGGAAAGCCAGGCTGCTATCAAAGCCTCGACCCATTTCAAATTTTACCATCAACCAAACTAAAATCCCTTATATAGCTGCTCGGATGAGGGCCCCGGTATGGTATAATGCGAACATTGCTCCAACTCCTACCCAGCTGGCGGCTGAACAGAGGAATATGCTCCCAGCTCACTACCCTACGGAAATACCTAATCCCGTAAAAATCTATATGGTAAATGTACCAAAGTTAGATGATAATAGAAGACTAGAAAGTGAGGACGCTCTTGTAAATAAATCCATCTATTGGATACGGCATGTGAGAGGATTCCGTTCGGTAATAAAGGAAGATATAGTAAAAGCTCGTAGGTTGGTAGCAACTGCTAACCCCTTGGATTGTATTAAGCTCACGATGGCCAGGGCGGATCTAGTGGAAAATCCATTTGCCCTTGAATTTCGTACCAGTGCTCCTGGACAGTCAGTTATCCAGTTTAGACGCTCGTCTAAGAGTGTTGTGAATGCCAGTTTACATATGCTCGATCAAACTAGGCTCCAGGGAGTATCCACTCTGGACAATATAGATTGACATCCGGCGATTATGGCCAAGAGGCAGCAGGTATACCAAATAACCAAGGTGGTTTACAGGGACAGTTTGATAGTGAACAAACGTGTATCACTAGAGTTGGATTTAAGTGTAATAGAGGGTTATATGCCACATGAACAGAAAGCTGGATTCGAACAGGAGGTCAGACCAAACCCTCACACCTTATGAAGTCATATGGCTGTTAGTACATTACCTTTATTGAATACACTATTGTATCGCAGGACTAGGTTCCAAGATGGGTTCCCCAGAACGCTGTGCTTTTATTGAGGAGTTTGAGATGTGACTGTTCCAAGAGACTTGGGCAGAAGCCTCCCTCTATCGCGTACGGTATCTAAACTTTTACATCCCGGCCGTTAGAGGCCCTAAAGGGAGACCATCAGGGGGCCTAACAATGTGGGTAGAGCAAGATTTAGGGTTAAATATTCAAGTTCTCCCTACCCATAGTCAGGATATCCAGGTTGTTAGAATGTCTACTGGTAATAGTGGGATTAAGCAAGTATACAATATTTATGTGCGAGGCTCCAGGAGGAAAAAAGTCAGGAGTTTTAGCGGCTCTTGATTACCTTCTCATGGATAGCCAGATAGGCACATATAATATCATCGCAGGGGATTTTAATGAGACCTTTGAGCCACTGCTGAGCCAGGAGGGTAACCTGTTCGATGAGGAAGATCTAAAGTGGGGTTTTCCAAAGTTGGAGTTAGTCCCAATAAAAAGATGGTCAGACACGGATTCAAATTAATTCTATATGCCTGGAAAAGGGATTAAGGGCTGTTAATGGCCGCAGTACCAGTAGGATAGACTATGTACTGGTTAGCTTAGCACTTTGGCATATGGTGAAGGACATGAGGCTAATAGGCTAGACTAGATAGATAGTGACCATAACCCTTTATGTGTGGACTTGGACCTTTCACGTCTTAAGGTCCCTCACGTTATGCTAGATAGTTTCTACACCGCTGACGTTGTTCCATCGAACGATTTGAGGCGCTTAAAATGGGCTAAGGTAAAAGAATTACCACTATTACTTGCTAGCATTAATAAAGAGTTAGATCAGGCCATTTGTGATGTACAGGCCTGCGTAACTAATCCGATAGATTTAAAGCAACCCACTTGCATACAGAATGCATTTTTTAGACTACTGCTCACGAATTTTAGTATAAAGGGGTAAATTAAAAAAAGGCAGCAACTCCCAAAATACAGGAATGGTATAACCTAAAATGTAAAAAGGCTTGTGCAGACCTAGGGGTAGCTATAAAACAAGGGGTCCCTGCAGTGGTGTGTGTTGCAAGGGCCACATACCGGAGGGCGCACGGGGAATGGGACAGTAAGAGGTGGGATGAGCTGAGGGAGGCTTGTATTAGCAGGAATTCCAAGCAGTTCTGGAATATTCACAAATGGGATAGAGGCGGGCAGGCCGCCTGGCCCCAATATCATGTCTCACAAATGGAGTGGGTAAACCATTTCAAACCCCAATAAGCAGCAATTGAGCATGAAATAGAGGGCAGTATTGCCAAGCAATTTATTAATGAGGCGGTTTTCAGTAAGGCAGATGTTGAGGTGGCCCTGAAATCAATTATGGCTGAGAAGGCCCCGGGTTTAGATGGAATACCAGGGGATATATTCATCTATGATAAAGTGAGATGGACCAAGTACATTCACTTATTGTCAAATGCTGTTGCTCAGGGCGCGCCGGTTCCAGAATCCTGGAAATGGGCAGATATTATTCCTGTTTTTAAGAAGGGGGACAAATCATGCCCAGGGAATTATAGGCCGACCAGCCTTATTGATTCTTTACAAAAGGTGATGGGCAGATTGGTGCTTAATAGAGTGCAAGATTGGATAAACAAATTTAGCATTCTATCGCCCTTTCAAGCAGGATTTTGTGCTCTTACCAGCACAATTGATCAAGTTTTTAGGTTTATTTTGTTGTGTTGGAAAACAGTTAACTTGGGGAAGGTTAGTTTGCACGCAGTCTTTGTTGACCTTAGTTCAGCATTTGACCTCGTACCGCGTGCCAAACTTTGGCAGTCATTACAAGAATTGGGGCTACCACTTGACTTGCTGACACTCATCATCAGGCCACATGAAGATAATAAGGCTAAGATTCGATGGGGTAAGCAGGGTGAAGTTAACACATTTTTTCCAATAGAGAAGGGAGTCCGGCAAGGATGTGTACTGGCACGACCCTATTCTCCTTGTACATCAATGGGATAGTGAACTGTATGAGGTTAACCTCCACTGCTGCACCGATATTAGCAGGCGAAAAAGTACCCATATTGATGTTTGCGGATGACACATTGATCCTTTCCAAAACACTGAGTGGTCTTCAGAGGGCACTAACAATCTTCGAAAAGTTCTGTGCTAGTCGAGGAATGGCGGTCAATGTGTCCAAAACGAAATTGATGGCCTTTAATCCACACAGAGCCTTTAAGGGGGGCATTATGTTGAACAACGCCGTGCTGGATCAGGTCAAGGAGTTTACATACCTAGAGGTCAACATTCAGGAGGGGTTAAATTGGTCACATCAGGTCGATATAGCTTCCCTAAAACCTCGTCAGCTGGCTGGGGTGCTAAAAAAAGAATATAACATTTCTTTTACCAAGATAATTAGCCCTGCTAAGGAGATATACAATATGAAAGTCATCAGCTCTTCCCTTATATGGTGCAGATCTCTGGGGGCATGTGAACTAAACTTACTACCTCGGAAAATAAGTTCCTTGGAAACATAACTAGCTTGCCCCAGAGTACTCTGACACGACCATTACTGAACAACCTTGGGAAAAAGCCAATCGTAGAAACTGCCAAACTACGTCACTTTTGTACTGGCGTAGACTCTGGTCTACCCAAGAGCTTGCAGAGTACGCAGCTGGCTACCTAGACGTAATAAGGGTGGATACACTGCACCAAATAAAATGGTTAAGACAACTTAGAGCAACCCTAACAATTTTGGGCATGAGTTCTCTTTGGGATGATCCCAAAAACACAACTTTTCCCGCAAAAAAGTCTTTGAAGGCTTAATATTGGGAAATGGCCCAGTCCAACATAGTGAGAAATTGTGAGTGCTCTTCCCTTACAGGGCTTTTTCTGGATTGCAAACCTACACTGGGGCTAGAGCAATATTGGGACTTAATAACAAAACCCTTTGAGCGGAAATTATATTTCCAGTTCAGGGTGGGTACCCTGCCACTAAGAGTGTTTACTAGCAAATGGTCCACACCTAGAAATGATTTGTGTACGGTGTGCCGGGTTGGAAAAGAGACATTGGCCCATGTATTGTTTGAATGCACTGGGTATAAAGCTCCACGTCATGCCTGGTTGTCTCCAATTTGCAAGCTCTTGGGAACAAGAAGGGCGCTGAGTAGGAAGGTGGATATCTGACTATATGGTTACCCCAAATTTTTGCCTAGTGTTTAGCTAGTTTTCGACTTAGATGGCCTGGAATCCTGCTAATCAGGGCCCCAGCCTATCTATACTCACTGTAAAATGGACCCCATGTACTTTAGGTACATATCCAATTGGGTATTGGGTCACCCTGTGAGCCCCTGTATAGTGTACCATAGGTACCCAGCACATAGGTGCATCCAAGGCATACCAGGGGCTACAGCATGTATTATGCCACCCCTGGCTGGCCATCCAAACTGACACCACAGACTGAACACTCAGCTTGGGCAAGGTGGTGTAATGACCCCTTGCTTAGATATAGTATTCCTATATCTACCCTTATATATAGACACATATATACTGATAAGTCACTCCTATGGCAGGCCTTGACAATCCTGAAGGCAGAGTGCTTGGTTTTATGTGAGATGGTGCTCTAGCATGAGCTGAGCCTGTCTGCAGCTTTTGGAACCATGTCCTTATAGCTGTCCTATGATATAGCCATACCATATACTCTTAAGTAGAATATAATCCTCTCGGTTAATGCTAACTTTGGTTTGGCTTTATCAAAACATGTTGTGTCAAACACTTTGGAATACTAACCCCCCCCCCGCCAGTTCTGGTGGTGGGGGTAGCATTCCACCCTTCTAGATGGAGAAGGAATGTAGTTACTGCTTTACCCGGTTAAAGTTAAACAGAGCCTCAGCATCACAAAATGGATGCTGCTGCCACAGACACGAGTCTGACCTCTTGCTGCTGGACGAAACTCCGACAGGGGAGGCCTGGACAATAGGTTTCCTGCCTTGGGAGGTTCTAGCACCTCCCCAGACAGCCTGTAGTTGATTGGGGCAGGGTGGGTTCAATGGAAACTGCTGTTTCCAGACACTGCCTGGGGCACATAAGGTGCTCCATGCATAGACCGGTTCAAACCAGTTGCTGGGGCTCTCCAGCCCCAGCTCTGGCACGAAACTGGACAAAGAGAAAGTGGTGTAACCACCCCCTTCTCAAGTTCCACCCATAGGAGGGACCTAGCAGGTAATCCAGCCCCTTAGATTAGTATAAAGTTAGGAGCTGTGTCTAGAGACATTAGATTATCCTGGAAAGAAACTCTGAAACAAACTCTTGGACCTTCGACGTTCCATTTCTACTGGAAGACTGAAGACCTCTCCATTGGGGTCAAGGAGTGACCACCCTGAGCAAACAGGCACCACCAGTAACTTGCTGGTTTGCTTTGTCGATGCTCCCGCCGGAACCCGAAGACTTAGCGACGCAGCCTCTGGACTTCTCTGACTCCGACCCACATCCACAGCAAAGCTGAGACCCGTGGCGGAGGAACAAGTTACTTACCTTCGGTAACGATATATCTGTAAGAAACAGTAGTTAGTATTAGATTCTTTTCCTTAGAATATCCCCAGGCGTCAGACTGGATCTGGAAATTTTTGCGTAGCAATACCCCTGCGCGTCGTCAGGCGTTGTCTCTGGCTCCGCGTCCGTCGTCGGCGTCGTCTGCGCCGGAATGACGTCGGAGTACTTAGACGCCGCCCATGCGCGCTGACATCAGTTCTTAGCCACAGCTTTTCCGCGCCAGATACGCAGAGCCATGCTAGAACCAACACTGGTGCCTAGAAACTAGGGCCCTGAAAGGGGAATAACCTTCACCCTAGGTATCAGTTCGCAGAACGGGGAGGATGGGTGGGGCGGTAAGGAATCTAATACTAACTACTGTTTCTTACAGATATATCGTTACCGAAGGCAAGTAACTTGTTCATCTGAAAGAAACATGTTAGTATTAGATTCCTTACCTTAGAATAGATACCCCAGCAATACCAACCCCGGTGGTGGGTCTGCGAACCAATACTCACACCAGGAAGTCCTGGAGGACGGAACGGCCAAAGAAGCCATCCCTCCGGACCTGACTGTCCAGGCAGTAGTGCCTCGCAAAGGTGTGCAGCGAGGCCCACGTAGCCACCTGGCAAATGTCCTGCAGGGGGACCCCCCGACCCAGGGCAGTCGTAGCCACCGTGGCCCGAGTGGAATGGGCCCTCAGCCCAACTGGAGGCTCCTTTCTAGCCAAGGAGTAGCACGCCTTGATGCATAAGACGACCCACCGAGAGATGGTCCGTTTATGCACCGCCCGTCCCTTCTTCACATCCACGTAGCCAACAAAGAGTTGGTCGTCCACCCGGAACTGGCGTGTGCGATCCACATAGAATGAAAGCGCACGTTTTGGGTCCAGACGATGGAGCCGCTCTTCATCCTTCGAGGGATGCGGAGGCGGGAAGAAGGAGGGTAAGGTGATGGACTGCCCGATGTGGAAAGCAGAGACTACCTTGGGCAGGAAAGATGGTTTGGTACGCAACACCACTTTGTCCGGATGCACAGACAGGAAGGGAGGTTTGCAAGATAGAGCCTGGAGCTCACTCACCCTTCTGGCAGAGGTGATGGCAACCAGGAAAGCTGTCTTCAAAGTGAGAAGACGAAGAGGACAAGAGTGAAGTGGCTCAAAGGGAGCGCACATCAGGAAAGTAAGAACTAGGTTCAAGTCCCACAGAGGCATCACAAAAGGGGCAGGTGGAAACATGTGCGTGATGCCCTTCAGAAAACGAGTTACTATAGGGGACTTGAACAAAGAAGGTTGATCAGGCAGCCTTAGGAAGGCCGAAAGGGCAGAAAGGTAGCCCTTGAGAGTGCCCAGAGCAGAGCCCTGCTGGGCAAGAGAAAGAATGAAGAGAAGAACTTCAGTAAGAGGGGCAGAAAGGGGATCCACAGCCTTTGCTGTGCACCATGCCACAAATTTGTTACACCGGCAGGCGTATACCGACTTAGTGGAGGGACGCCTGGCTGCCAGAACAACATCACAAACTTCAGGAGGCAAGTCAAATGGCCTCAACTGCCGCCGCTCAATCTCCAAGCATGGAGGTGGAGACTGGACAGGTTGGGTGGAGGACCGTCCCCTGCTGCTGCGACAGAAGGTCCTCCTGAAGAGGCAGACGGATCGGGGGACCGACTGACATGTTGAGTAGCTCGGGATACCAGAACCTTCGAGCCCAGTCCGGAGCCACAAGGATGACCTGGGCCCGGTCGCGCCTGATCTTCTTCAGCACTCTGGGCAGAAGTGGTATAGGCGGAAAGGCGTATAACAGACCGCAACTCCACTCGCGACGAAATGCGTCGCCGAGCGAGTGCCGCCTTGGAAATTCCAACGCGCAGAACTGATGACATTGCGCGTTCTCTTCGGTGGCGAATAGATCTAACCAAGGTTCTCCCCACTGCAGAAAGATGCCTTGCGCCACGTCCGAGTTCAGACGCCATTCGTGATCCATCGAGCACCGTCGGCTGAGTTCGTCCGCCCTGGCGTTCAGAGAACCCGCCAGGTGGTGAACCATCAGGGTCACGCCCTGATGTTCAAGCCACTGCCAGAGCCGCAGAGCCTCTTGACAGAGGGTCCAGGACCCCACACCGCCCTGTTTGTTGCAGTACCACATGGCGGTGGTGTTGTCCGTGAACACCTGCACCACACTCCCCCGGACAGAGGGGAGGAATGCCTTCAGTGCTAGACAAATCGCCCTCAGCTCCAGAAGGTTGATATGGAGCTGGGACTCCGCCGGAGACCAGAGGCCTCTGATCTCCGCCTCTCCCTTGTGGCCTCCCCAGCCCTGGAGGGACGCGTCCGTCACAACTACGTGCTCCGAGTGGGGAAGGGAGAGGGATCTGCCGTTGACCCAATCGCGGTCCGTGAGCCACCACTGCAACTGTCTCGCAGTGCCCTCCGAGATCAGGACATGTTGCCCTGATGCTGGGCCCACTGAAACTTCAGGTCCCACTGCAGAGCCTGCATGCGCCACCGGGCGTGATGCACCAGAAAGATGCAGGAAGCCATCAGCCCCAGGAGCCGCAGCGTCAACCTGACCGAAACCCGGGATAACGGCTGGAAGATGGGAATCAAAGCCCGAATATCCCGGACTCGCTGCTCGGGAGGAAAAACCCGGAACTGCGCAGAATCCAGAACAGCTCCGATGAAGAGGAGCTTTTGGGAGGGGCACAGGTGTGATTTTGGCACGTTGATGGAAAACCCCAGCAAGTGCAGGAGATCCGCCATAATCTGGAGGTGGTTGACGACTGTTTGGGGCGAGGCCGCCTTCAACAACCAGTCGTCGAGGTAGGGGAAGACTGAAACCCCTAACCGGCGCAAATGAGCTGCGACCACCGCCATCACTTTCGTGAACACCCGTGGGGCGCCGGTAAGGCCAAAGGGGAGCACGGTGAACTGAAAATGCTCGAGGCCTACCGTGAACCGCAGGTAACGTCGGTGGGCCGGCAGGACGGGGATGTGAAAGTAGGCGTCCTGCAAGTCCAACACCACCATCCAGTCTTGCGGGTCTAGGGCAGCCAAGACTTGAGCTAAAGTCAACATTTTGAACTTCTCCTTCCGGAGGTAGCCGTTGACGCTCCGTAGGTCCAAGATAGGGCGTAGGCCCCCTTTGCCCTTCTAGGGTACCAGAAAGTAGTGGGAGTAGCAATCACACCCCATTTCTGGCCCAGGAACGCGCTCGATGGCCCCCTTGGCCAAGAGAGCCGTAACTTCCTCCTGCAGAAGTTGCAAGTGGTCCCCCGACACGCGGTGGTACTGCGGTGGCATGGCTGGAGGGGTCGACTCGAAGGGGAGGGAGTAGACCCTTCGGACGATTTGCAGAACCCAACTGTCCGATGTGACTGTGCGCCAGTGGAAGAGGTGTTGGCGGACCCTGCCCCCCACTGGCGTCACATGGGCCTGAAAACTCGGAAGGTTTTGAGGTGGGTGCTGTGGGAGCGGGTGCGGACTGGCCTCGCGCTGGACATTCTGCTGCGGCGTGTGGCTGACGGCCCGTGTGGGGGCGCCCCTTCCTTGGCCACGAAAGGAGCGAAAGGAACCCATTTGCTGGCGCGGGGCCGAGAGGCCCAAGGAATTGGCCGTAGCCCTGGAGTCCTTAAAGCGCTCAAGCGCGTGGTCTGCCTGGTCGCCAAACAGGCGACTGCCATCAAACGGCATGTCCAGAAGCGTGCCCTGGACATCGGCCGAAAAATTGGCGCACCGTATCCAGGCGTGGCGTCTGACTGCCACTGTCGTGGCCATCGCTCTGCCTAGCGTATCGGTGGTATCCAGTCCGCACCGGATAGAGTACCGTGCCGCATCTTGACCCTCCGCTAGGGCTTGGGTTAGTTTAGTCCTGACCTCCTCAGGGCATTGTGGCAGCACGTCTGCAACCGTGTCCCACAGGGTGTGGGTGTAGCGGCCCAAGAGGCATGCAGTGTTGACTGACCGCAGTCCCAAACTAAGGAACGAGAACACCTTCTTGCCAAACTGTTCAAACCTCTTGGATTCCCTGTCGGGAGGGGCCGACGGGAACGCGGTCTGGGAGTTAACCTCTTCGCCGCTAATGACAAGGGTAACTCGTCATGGACTTTCCATTGATTTCAATGGAAAACAAATCAGCCTTCAAATAATGCCTTAGCAGCCAAGTGGTTAAGAGGCCTGGCTAACCAGGCTCTCGGGGGTTGGATGGGTCGACAGGAAGCTTGGGTCACCCGGAGCCGGGCGGTAGCGTCTGTCCACGTTCCTGTCCACAGGCTGTCCTGAGGCGGGCTTGGACCAGGTGCCCAGCAGAACGTCACATAAGGCCTCATTGAACGGCAGCAGAGGCTCGACCGAGCTTGCCTGCGGTTTGAGGACCTCGGTGAGGAGATTAGTCTTCACGGCCGCTGAGGGGAGCGTAAGGTTTAAGGCCTTAGCCGCCTGCATCAGAACTACGCTATAGGCTGCCCCCTCCTCCGTAGCCACGGTTGGAGGGGAGACAAAACCAGTGTCTGGAGAGAGATCCAGGTCACTGGCTTCCCCAAGCTCCTCTGTCCAGTCCGCTTGGTCCTGACACTCCTGTGTCAGAGGGTCCTCAGACCCCTCCCAGTCCTCTTCGTCACCCAATGCCTGGTAGCCAGGATCAACAATTGGGCCCGTTCATTAAAGTAGAATGTACCCAAAGCCGTCTCTTACGGCACCCAACGGGCCGTGTTGACGGCTGAAAGGGATTGACAGAATAACTGGGGCCGGCGTCGGCCGAAGTCGGCGCCGGGGGTCACACCCTTGTGGACGGTGCCGGTGAGGTCGTAAGGTCGACCCGGATCCGGCCGGGGCCGGTGGCGCCGGGACTGAAGTCGCTGGCGGCGCCGAAGCCGTCTGCGGCGCCGAAGCACGCGTCCCGCCAGACCCCGGAGCCGGACCCACTGGGCCCGAAGGCGCCGTGGGGTAAGGTGGAGAAGAGAGCGACCTCATGGCCATGAGGTACCGCTCGATCTCCTCCGGCGTCGCACCCTGTTCAGGGACCCGAAGGTGTGGGGCAGGATGCGGCGCTAGCGACTGCTGCGGAGCCGCGTGCGTGGTGCCACCCAAAACCCCGGCCTCGTCGGACGAGCTTCGGGGGCGGTCGGAGGAGCGATGACGCCGCTCCGACCTCTCATGCCTCTTACCTGAGGAGGAACCAGAAGACCGATGCTGACTTCCGGAGCTGCGAGGGCTCCGTCCCCGCGACCGATCCCTCGACCTCCCATGGGACCTGGACCTCGAATGTCGGAGCTCGAGCCGCTTGCGGGACCGCTCCCGCCTAGCCTTCGACATCAGAGCTCGAAAGTCGGAGCAGGAACAGTCGTCGTGGTCGAGGCCTAGGCACTGCAGACACCGGCGATGGGGGTCGGTACTCGACATCAGTCGACTACACTTCGAGCAGGGTTTGAACCCGGGCATCCCTACCGGCACCTGAGGAGTCGAGAGCGACTCTAAGAAGATCAAAAATGATCAAAACAGTTTGTCAAAAAGTGACTATGGGGTAGAGCTTCTCCGGATCTGCGCTAGCTGGCGCGGAAAAAAGAAGAACTGACGTCAGCGCGCATGGGCGACGTCTAAGTACTCCGAAGTCATTTCGGCGCAGACGACGCCGACGACGACGACGGACGCGGAGCCAGAGACGATGCCTGACGACGCTCAGGGGTATTGCTACGCAAAAATTTCCGGATCCAGTCTGACGCCTGGGGATATTCTAAGGTAAGGAATCTAATACTAACGTGTTTCTTTCAGATACGAGAGACGTGGGACCGGACCTCCTGCAGTACCTGCTTTTTGCTAACTGTGCAGCTTCTGAGGTGTCCTCGAAGTTGTGCATTGGGGATTGAGAAGCCCCAACCCCGAGCAGTAAGTGCACCGAAGCTCAGCCCTCTACACTCCACGAGTGCCACGTGGGGCCTGCACCTACATTTCTCCTCGACGAGTCTTCGCAGTTGCTAGCCCGTTGGCTAGTGGCCCTCCTGAAGACATCCTTTTGAAACAACACCCCTTGCCTGGTTGCTCCGGGCTTACTCCTGCTTTCCTGTAAAGGGGAAGCTCCCCAGACCTTGCTGGTCTGAACAGAAGCCGATCTTGCCTTCCTGCATGGATTGCCTTTGCCAAGGCTTGTTGGGTCAAATCCGGATACAGACACCGCCAACAGCTAGATCCTTCGTGGGACAGTCCGTATCCAGCTCCTGGTCGTTGTCGACGCCTCCTGGTCCACGTGGCTGCAGAGACAAGCTTCATCTCCTCAACTGATTGCATCTCGACATCACCTGGTTCCTGCCTGGTTATTGGCTAGTGACCCAGACTCTGTCCCCTCTGCTTTCAGGTTCTTCACTGCTTCGATCCACCCTTGGATCCATCCGGACACTTTCTTCCTGGTCGTTTGCAGCACTTTCTTGCAGCTCTCCATAGGATTGGTCGCCGAAACCCGACACAAAAGAACACCTATGCACCCGGCTTCCCTGGGTGAGGTAACTCGAGTACTCCGGTGCTCCCGTGGGTAGTAACTATCCAAGTGTCCTAGTTTAACTGGGTTTTCCCCTAGTCCACCTGGAAGTGTTTTCGAAATCTATTACTTTGTAACTTTTAGGTTCCCATTGAAAGTCTATGGTAACCCGCATGTGTGTTTAGACACTGCACACGCATCCTGTGGGACTCCTACTTCCTAACCTTTGGTTGTTCAGTGTAGCTCCAGCGATTTCCTAGGCCTACTCACCTTTCCTGAAGTGGTTCTTATACCACTTACTTAGAATATGGTTCGTGAGGCCCTAGGGCAGAATTGTATTTGTGCAACTTATAGTATGTTGTATCTCTAACTCTGATCTCATAAAGAGTGCAGAGGGGTTGTGTTAGTAATAAATACATATATATTTGATATATACCTTGTGTGGTGTCCTTTCATTTGGTATTCAAGGGATTATAATTAGTAAAACAATTGGCTTCACATGCTCTCTGAAGTATTAGCCTAAGAGTTGTTTGGACTGATACAGGGTGCCCACTAGAATAGTGGACATCACACATCAGGCCAACTTCTCACACGTACAAGGCTGAAAAAATCCTAAGAAGTGACACTACTGAAGCGATAGTTCTAGCCAGGGCTAAATATTTGGGGTGGGTGTGGGCGATAAGAGCAGGGTCCCATGGCGAGGTCCATTACCATTTTTATCAGGTTGTACTGTATTTTGCTTATAATCATCTGCTCCCTTTAATTAACTGGTAATAATGGTAGTGTGTATTGTAGCGTATTTACAACGTTTTTAGCATATTCATTTTTAACAATATTTTAGTCTTGTATATAGATTTTAGGATTTTATATTTCCTCCAATCAGGGGGTCCGTATTGCATTTGATCAGGGTATATATGAATTGTATATAGATACCATGAGAATGGATCTAAATGTAGGTTTGTGCTTTTATGACTTTATACGTCAAATAAAGCTTTTTGGAGTGGGACTGGAGTTCCCAAGTTGGTCTGGTGGATGCAAAACAGGGCCCTGGCTCTCCAGGTCGCCTGCAATTTGCACTGAAGCATTTTTCAGTCTTACTCAGTGGTAGCACATCAGGAAGAACAATTACAAAGAGGAGATATATTACAATAAAGTTCCACTAAAGGGTGCAATGAAACCTACAGCCACACTTAAAAATCACTACACCATCTTAAAAGATGTGGAGAGCTCATAACCTAACCCAAGCATTGGCAACGACACCAGGTCTGACCTACAACTAAAAGTGCATCTTTAGTTACTGATTGGTTTAGGTACTCAGTAAATAAACATACAGACACTCATTTATCGCTGCACTCATGCACATGTTCATGCACCTGCTGACTCAACATTGCATTCACCTCTTGCACAGGCACAATGAAACAAACTCAACATATGCATGGTGGGTATATGCTTGCAATAACAAAATTAACCAAGGCAGTGGGTGGGCAGTTTGCAATGTACTGTATCATTGTTTTAAATCTCTAGCATGGTCGTCATTTTCAGAACCAATGTGTCGGCCATCTTTCAATGGTAAAACAATGATAACTATTGTCAATGCTGTTCCATGAAGAACACCTGGTACACAGCCAAGTGGCCATGCAGAGTACAGCCCACTGCAGAAGAAACGAGCAGCAAGCAAGCTGCCTGTTGGCATTGTGTGAGGAGCTGTAGTGTGCTCTAAAATCGAAAATAGGAGGAGACGGAAAGAAATGAAAATTGATCTACAAAAAGAGAAGCTGTAACCCTAAAGGACTGCCAGATTGCCCTAGCACTGAAGAGAACACATTTGAAATGAAAAACCTATAAAAAGAGAAACTGTGGAAAAGTGTGGCTCACCGTTTAGAGGAGGCAGTCCCTGATGGAGAGGTCAGACCCGGGACCAGGGTTCAATCCCCGACGCGGCAGGGCCTGAGCTCAAAATGTCCACGGACTCGATAATTCTCGCCTCGGTGCCTACTCGAATCGTGGGTTCACACTCTGCAACTCTGGGCAATAGCTTGCTTAATCTCCACTACATCCCCACCGCGATGGGATGCCTGGTCTTCACCTTGGGTATATGCCCAGTAGGGGTAATCTTGCAGGGAAAGGCCAGGACGGGTTCCCAAAGCAAGCGCCTTGAGACCTTACGGTGAAAAGCGCTATATAAGAACGTATGATTTACGATTTTTATTTACGATCAGAACAAATTTCAGGCAGATGTGGACACGTCAAACAAATGCAGTCTATCACACAGCAATAGAGCACATGGCTGAAGTGGGCTAACCCACGGCTCCTATGCTGTGTGCTGTCAAGAATGGAAGAAAAGTGTGAATAACAATCATTCGACCAACGGCAGAAAAGGTCTGACTCAAATCTCCTCTTTGTATGTATGTATATACGTGTATATTTTGATTTGTTTGATTAAAATATCGTAGCAGACAACCATGTCTTCCTAGGAGATGCTAGCAAATAATTACTACAGTGCCCCTGTTCTACCCCTAAGGTTTCAAAACACCACATTTCTTGCCTATAAAGGTGATCTGTGAGGTTTCACGTGACAAACTGTATGACAACAGGCTTTTACAAAGTGCAGTAATAATCCACCCTTAAAGCACTGAGATTTAACATATGCTTTTCATGATTAATAAATCAGGCCTTTAACTTTTCATCTGAATAACTTTTCCAATGAACCAATCAGGCCTATAGCCTATATCAATGGCTTGTCACCATAAAGTCAGAGCCATGGTTCTGAATACAATACTACCAACTCATGTGGTATACTGTAATAGCATAATAAATATGTTAAACTCCCTACACAAAATCCATCCCATGAAATCCTACTTAGGATTACCAGTGCAAATTGTCTATCCTCAAGGTTTGTTTGAATGAGGGGGTGGAGAAGGGGTCACAAGCTCGAATGTAATATCAATCTTTAACAAATGCTTTACCATTGCCATAACATTTCAAAATAAAAAGAACAAGCTTAGGGAACTGGACATAACGTTTCCCAATACATCTCAATGCAACAAGGACTATCGTTTTCATCACTGGCAAGACACCATTATAAAAACAGTCCTACTGAAGTGTGCTTAAGTTAGAACCCGTCATGCATGGTTATCAAAAAAAAATGCATACAAAATTACAGGTGGCAAAACAACAGATAACCACTTTGAAAAGGGCCAACCAAGGATTATTAAGAATGAAATTCTTTTGAGTCCATGGCTTGTTGGAAGGGGTGCCCAACGTCAAAACCTTTGCTACTGCAATCTATTACACGTTATTTTTCTTTTGACACTCATTTTTATTGGGCCGTTGTTTTTAACGAGCATTTCAGAGGATATAAATGTGACACATGGCAAGTAGAAACTGTTGAATAAAATAACAAAGGAGCGCTTAACGAATAGCTATAATGTTTATTGATTCACAACGTGTGAGTGATTATAATCCCAAATTAGAAATTAACAAATAAAAGCATATTGGTACACAGTAGCGGCTGGTGTCGGAGAAATGTGGTGAAGCCAACACGGGAGGTGGAGGGGGTGCAGCGCGTCGGGGGTACAGCGGGGGGCAGTAACAAACAAAACAATCCAAAATAAAATGTACTTGCTGGTCTTCTATTCGCCCACTCCGCCCGATCCCGACACTTCTGTGACGAGCACTGACAGCAGTGCCCACCACTCCTCCTCCCCCTGCTGCAGTGATGTTACCCCAACCCCCCAAGATTCAACCACACGACAAAAAAATAAAATGAACTGCATTTTATTTTTCGTTTACGTCAGTGGGCTGTGGGGCGAGGCCACCACTGTTTGTACATAACAGGCCATTGTAGAACAACAGAAAGAGACAAGGGGAATAACTGGTGCCCACAGTCTAATAAGTGCAATTGGGAGAGTGAAAGAAAAGTTTGTGCGGAGCCCCATTCCTATAAAAATATGAAAGGAAAATACAAAGAGAAGGTGGGTCCTTAGCAACTTGTATGGGGGAATGGGGGTCATCCATGTGTGCGTCTCCAGTAGGGGAAGGTGGGCGACCCTTGGAGCATGAAAGGTCTGGCCATATCACATGGTGGATATGTTGAGTATTCGGTGAGGCCTTACCATTGACATTTCAGGGGGGTTAAGGTGTACTCTTTGGGTTCCTCCCTTTGGGCAGTAGCCCTTAACCCACCCCAGCCCTCTTCTAAAAAATATTTGCGAAGGCCATTACCCTCTTCCCTCTGTAGGGCCTTACTTTTGGCTTGTGCTCAACATAAAAGCCCTGTGCGTCATGATTCAAAAGAGAGGCGCAAGGGGCGGCCTCCAATTTCTGGGTCCAGTGGGAATATTCTAAAGGTGAGGAATCTGTGGTTAACAGAATGTGCTACTTACTGAAAGTACTTACTTTCCTGCAAAAAAGCTTTTCATCAATTGTAGGTAGGATGAGCCTGAAAGATGCACATGAAGCAAGGATGACACTGAAGCAGTGGCTTAAGATATGGGATGACCCTTCCAGTGAACAATGGCGGACGCCACTTTTCAGTGGAAAGAAGCAGACACTCTATAGCATTATTTCCCTATAGGTTATTTCTATGCTTTAAGTAGGACCATGGTATCCTATTGACTTCAATGACTAAAGGAGTAAATTGCAAAATCTGCTGCTTTAGGGACTACATGGATTTAGCTGGGACTGTTTTCAATTCAAATTTTGTAAAATACAGCTTTTGCTGATAGACGACTGACTGCCAGGATGATCTCACAGACTTCGGGATGGAGGTCAAAAACGATAAACTGTTGCCACTCAATCCCAAAGCATGAAGGTGGAGAGTGCGCAGGTTTGGATGTTGAATTGTGCCCTGTTGCTGCAACAGGAAATCCTCCATGAGGGGCAGTTTGATCGTAGGACAGATGCTCATGCTCCAGAGTTCTGGGTATCATACTCTCCTCGCACAATCCAGAGCCACCAGGATGACTTGTGCCTTTGTATCTTTTTTCAGAACTGAGGAGAGGTATTGGCAGAGAGTCATAATGAGTCCTCTATTCCAATCTAGTCGGACTGTATATCCGGGCAAGAGTAGCTTTGGAAACTCCAGCACGCAAAGCGGAAATGGGCATTAGCAAGGGGTATCAGGCTGGACAGATCTCTGGCCATGGTTCCTATGGGACATGAGGGAAACACCTCCACTATGTCTGGGAAGCCTGCTGGCCGTAGTGGCTCTGCTGAAAGGGAAGCCGCTAGTAGCCCCAACCGTAGCCACAAAAGGAGCAAAAGGAAAAGTGAGGTGAGTGGGACCATGGCGAGCCCCAAAAACCAGGCGGTGACCTACTCTACGCTCCTTAAAGTGCTCAATCATTGAATCTGATTTTCGCCGAACCAGTAAGTGCCATGGACATCCCCAGAAAGGTCAGATGACCTCAGTCAGGCATGGCAGCGGAATGCCACCGATGAAGCAATAGGCCTGCCTAGTGAGTCTGTCATGTTTGGCCTGCATCTGATTGTGAACTTTGTTGCGTCCATGCCATCAGCAATAGCCTGGTTCACTGAATGGCCCAGGCCTCGTTAAAGACCATAGGTAGCACTTGCCCAGCTGAGTCTCACACAGTGTGGCTTTTCGGCACAAGAGGCATGTGGTGTTCACTGCCCGCAGGTCAGGGCTGACGAAAGAGAGATTCCTCTTCCCAAAGGTATCCAACCTCTTAAATTCCCTATCAGGTGGAGTGGTAGGCAATGCGCCATGATTCACTATGGATTATGAAGCCTGCACTACGAGGTTTCAGGGGTGGGGCAGCCTGAGGAGAGCGGGGCGATGCCAATGTATAGCCGTTCTGTGAATGAGGGTGTTCATGCAGGGCTTGGCCCTAGCCTTGAAGCACAAGTTACTTACCTTCGGTAAAAATATATCTGTAAGAAACAGTAGTTAGTGTTAGATTTCTTACCTTAGAATATCCCCAGGTGTCAGACTGGATCCGGAAAGTTTTGCGTAGCAGTACCCTTGCGCATCGGTAGGCGTCGTCTGCGGCTCGGCATCCGTGTCGTTGGAGCCGGAATGACGTTGGAGTACTTAGATGCCGCCCTCGCGTGGTGATGTCAGTTCTTATTCACAGCTTTTCCGCACCAGTAATGCAGAGCCATGATAAAAACAGACACCGATGCCATGAAACTAGTGCCATCAAAGGGAAGTACCTTAACCCTAGATATCGGTTCGCAGATAGGGGAGGATGGGTGGGGCGGTAAGGAATCTAACACTAACTACTGTTTCTAACAGATATATTGTTACCAAAGGTAAGTAACTTGTGCATCTGAAAGAAACAGGTTAGTGTTAGATTCCTTACCATAGAATAGATACCCCAGCAATACCAACCCCGGTGGTGGGTCTGCGAACCAATGATCACACCAGAAAGTCCTGGAGAACAGAACGGCCTAAAAAGCCATCTCTCCGGACTTGGCTGTCCAGGCAGTTGTGTCTAGCGAACGTGTGCAACGAGGCCCATGTAGCTGCCTGACAGATGTCCTCCAAGGGGACTCCCCAACCCAGGGCAGTAGTAGCCGCCGTGGCCCGAGTGGAATGGGCACGCAGCCCCGGAGGAGATTCCTTTTTAGCCAGTGAATAACAAGCCTTTATGCACAAAACGACCCATCGAGAAATGGTTCGTTTGTGCACCGCCCGTCCTTTCTTAGCGCCCACGTAACCAACAAAGAGCTGGTTATCCACCCGGAACTGGCGAGTGCGGTCCAGATAGAATGAGATTGCACGTTTTGGGTCCAGACGGTGGAGCCTCTCTTCCTCTTTCGAGAGATGCGGAGGCAGAAAGAAGGTGGGCAAGGTGATGGACTGCTCGATGTGGAAGGCTGTGACTACTTTGGGCAGGAAAGAGGGACGTGTTCTCAAAACAACTTTGTCCAGATGGACAGAAAGAAAAGGAGGCTTAGAAAATAGAGCCTGGAGCTCACTCACCCTCCTTGCAGAGGTGATGGCAACCAGGAATGCAGTCTTAAGAGTAAGAAGACGGAGAGGACAATTGTGTAGTGGCCTAAAGGGAGTGCACATCAGATAAGTCAGAACAAGAGTCAAGTCCCAATGAGGCATCACGAATGGATCAGGAGGAAACATGTGAATGATGCCCTTCAACAATCTATTTACAGCAGGGGACTTGAAAAAAGAAGGCTGATCAGGAAGCCTTAAGAAGGCTCAAATGGCAGAGAGGTAGCCCTTGATATTGCCCAGAGCAGAGCCCTGCTGGGCAAGAGAAAGAAGAAAGAGAGGAACCTCTGAAAGGGGGGCAGAGAGTGGATCCATAGCCTTTGCTGTGCACCATGCCACAAATTTGTTCCACCTGCAGGCGTATACCGTTTTTGTGGAGGGATGCCTGGCTGCCAGAATGACATCACAGACTTCAGGAGGCAAGTCAAATGGCCTCAACTGCCGCCGCTCAATCTCCACGCATGGAGGTGGAGGCTGGATAGGTTCGGGTGGAGGACCGTCCCATGCTGCTGCGACAGAAGGTCCGCCTGAAGAGGCGGACGAATCGGGGGATCGACTGACATGCTGAGTAGCTCGGGATAATAGTATCTTCGTGCCCAGTCCGGAGCCACAAGGATGACTTGGGCCCGGTCACGCCTGATCTTCTTCAGCCCGCTGGGCAGATGTGGTATAGGCAGAAAGGCGTACAATAGACCGCAGCTCCACTCGCGACGAAAAGCGTCTCCGAGCGAGTGCCGCCTTGGAAATTCAAACCCGCAGAACTGAGGACATTGCGCCTTCTCTTCGGTGGTGAACAGATCTAACCAAGGATCTCCCCATCACTGAAAGAGGCCTTGCGCCATGTCCGAGTTCAGACGCCATTCGTGATCCATCATGCACCGGCGGCTGAGTTCGTCCGCCCTGGCGTTCAGGGAACCTGCCAGGTGTTGAACCACCATGGTGATGCCCTGGTGTTCCATCCGTTGCCCGAGGCGCAGAGCCTCCTGACAAAGGGTCCACGACCCCACCCCGCCCTGTTTGTTGCAGTACCATATGGCGGTAGTGTTGTCCGTGAACACCTGCACTACACTTCCCCGGACAGGGGGAATGAATGCCCGCAGCTCCAGAAGGTTGATATGGAGCCAGGACTCCGCCGGAGACCAGAGGCCCCTGATCTCCGCCTCCCCCATGTGGCCCCCCCAACCCAGGAGGGATGCATCCGTCACTACTACGTGCTCCGGTTGGGGTAGGGAGAGGGATCTGCCGCTGACCCAATCGCGGTCCGTGACCATTGCAACTGTCTCGCAGTGCCCTCCGAGATCAGGATGTGGTCGGACAGGTTGCCCTGATGCTGGGCTCACTGAAACTTCAGGTTCCACTGCAGAGCCCGCATCCGCCACCTGGCGTGATGCACCAGAAGGATGAAGGCGGCCATCAGCCCCAGAAGCCGCAGCGTCAACCTGACAGACTCGGGGTAAAGGCTGAAAGATCGGAATCAGAGCCTGAATATCCCGAACCCGCAGCTCTGGGGGATAAACCCGAAACTGCGCCGAATCCAGAACCGCTCCGATGAAGAGGAGCTTCTGAGAGGGACACAGGTGTGACTTCGGCACATTGATGGAGAACCCCAGCAGGTGCAGGAGGTCGGCCGTAGTCTGGAGGTGGCTGACGACTGTCTGGGGCGAGCCCGCCTTCAACAACCAGTCGTTGAGATAGGGGAAGACTGACACTCCTAATCTGCGCAGATGAGCTGCGACCACCGCCATCACTTTAGTGAACACCCGAGGTGCGCTGGTGAGGCCGAAGTGCGCTGGTAAGGCCGAAGGGGAGCACGGTAAACTGGAAATGCTCGCGGCCTACCGTGAACCACAGGTAACGGCGGTGGGCCGGCAGGACGGGGATGTGAAAATATGCGTCCTGCAAGTCCAACGCTACCATCCAGTCTTCTGGGTCCAGGGCAGCTAAGACCTGAACCAAAGTCAGCATCTTGAACTTCTCCTTTCGGAGGAAGCTGTTGACGTTCCGCAGGTCCAAGATAGGGCGTAGGCCCCCTTTGCCCTTCTAGTGAACCAGAAAGTAGTGGGAGTAACAGCCACACCCTACTTCTGGCCCAGGAACGTGCTCGATGACCCCCTTGGCAAAGAGGGCCGTAACTTCCTCTTGCAGAATTTGCAAATGATCCCCCGACACGCGGTGCTACTGCGGTGGCATGGCTGGAGGGGTCGCCTCGAAGGGGAGGGAGTAGCCCCTTCGGACGATTTGCAGCACCCACCTGTCCGAAGTGATGGAGCACCAGTGGAGGAGGTGATTGCCAACCCTGCCCCCCACTGGTTTCAAATTGCCTGAAAGCTCAGACTAGGAAGACTTTGAGGCGGATGCTGCGGGGGTGGATGTGGACTGGCCTCGCCGCTGTCCCCTGACACCGCCACGGCGGCTACCACGTCCGCTGCCGCGCTTGATGTTAGTCTGTGGCCTATGTCTGGCAGGACGTGAGGGGGCGCCCCTTCCTTGGCCACGAAAGGAGCGAAAGGCAGAAGTTTGCTGGCGCTGGGCCGACAGGCCCAAGGACTTGGCCGTAGTCTTGGAGTCCTTAAACGCTCAAGTGCACTGTCTGCCTTGTCACCAAAGAGGCGACGGCCATCAAACGGCATGTCCATGAGGGAATTCTGGACATCAACCGAAAAGTTGGCGGACCTCAGCCAGGCGTGGCGGCGAAACGCCACCGTCGTGGAAATCACCTTGCCCAGCGAGTCTGTGGTATTTAGCTCACATCAGATAGAGTACCGTGCTGCATCCCGCCCTTCTGCAAGGGCTTGAGCGAGTTTGACCCGGGCCTCCTCCGGGCAAGCTGGCAGCACGTCCGCGACCGTGTCCCACAGAGAGTGGGTATAACGGCCCAAAAGGCAAGCGGTGTTGACTGACCGCCAACCCAAATTAAGTGAGGAGAACAGCTTCTTACCGAACTGCTCATACCTTTTGGATTCCCGATCAGGTGGAGCAGTCGGGAATGCGATCTGGGAGTTAGAGGCCTGGATAACCAGGCTCTCAGGGGTGGGGTGGGTGGACAGGAAGCTAGGGTCGCCCGGGGCCGGGCGGTGGCGCCTGGCCACGTTCCAATCTACAGGAGGACCTGTAGCGGTCCTGGACCAAGTGGCCAACAGAACGTCAGTAATGGCCTCATTAAACGGCAGTAGAGGCTCCGAAGAGCTTGCCTGCGTTTTAAGGACCTCGGTGAGGAGGTTAGTCCTCACTGCCTCAACAGGGAGCTTAAGACCCAAGGCCTTGGCCGCCCTTGTCAGCACCACGCTGTAAGCAGCCCCCTCCTCCGTAGCCACGGTAGGAGGGGAGACAAAGCCAGTGTCGGGCAAAGTGTCCAAACCACTGGCTTCCCCAAGATACACTGTCCAGTCCTGATACGACTGGCACTCCCTCGTGCCAGAGGCTCCTCAGACCCCTCCCAATCCTCCTCGTCTCTCATCTCCTGATAGTCAGGTGCAAAGGATGGGGTTGGATCTTAGAAGAATTGTTCTTCTCTCCCGGTCAAATGCGGCGTCGAGCGACGCCAGTCCAGTGCCGGATCCGGACCGAGGGAGGGACCGGGTACGACGTCGACCGGGGACGGCATCGGGGGCAACACCCTGGAGGTCGGCGCCGGCGGAGGGGTGGTAAGGTTGACCCGGATCCGGTGGGGCCCTGCGGCGTCGGGACCGAAGTCGTCGACGGCGCCGATGCCGAAGCACCCGACGGCGCCGAAGCACCCGACGGCGCCAAACCGAAGCCCCATGCCTTCTTGGGCTCCCAGTCGGGGCTGCGGGGCCCGAAGGCGCCACAGCGGGACCTGACGGAGGAGAGAGCGACCTCATGGCCATGAGGAAGGCTTCGATCTCCTCCAGCGTCGCGTTCAGCCCCGGGTCCGGCGGGTATGGGGCTGGCAGCGGCGCCTGTGGCTCCGGCAGAGCCGCGTGGGTGGTGTATCCCGAACCCCCGGCCGCATCGTGCGAGCGTCGAGGGGAGTCGGAAGAACAATGTTGTCTCTTCGACTTCTTGTGCCTCTTACCTGAGGACTTGGAGCCCGACGAATGGTGTCGACTCGCCGAGCTGCGATGACTGTGGCTCCGCGACCGGACCTTCGACCTCCTCCACTACCTGGACTGTGAACGGCACGGGCCGACTGCCGGAGCTCGAGGTGCTTATGGGACCGCTCCCGCCTAGCCTTCGACGTCAAGGCCCGGCAGTCGGGGCACGACTTGTCGTCGTGGTCGGACCCAAGGCAATACAGGCACCGACGGTGGGGGTCGGTAACCGACATCAGACAGTTACAGTCAGCACAGGGCTTGAACCCAGGCATTCCCACTGGCACCGAGAGTCTCCCGACTCGAAAAAGGACCCAAAAAGGATCGAAAAAGTTAGTAAGAAAGTGACTTAGGAGTACTGCTTTTTCCGGATCTGCGCTTGCTGGGGCGGAAAAAAGAAGAACTGACGTCAGCGCGCTAAGTACTCTGACAATGTTATACCGACGCCGGACGTGGAGCCGCAGACGCGCAGGGGTACTGCTACACAAAACATTCCAGATCCAGGCTGACGCCTGGGGATATTCTAAGGTAAGGAATCGAACACTAACCTGTTTCTTTCAGATCAGGACACGAGAGGGCTTTAAGGGTAATAGGGTTTCTGCGTGGGATGCACCTGGCTGAAGCACCTCCTTAAGACACTGGTCTTTACCCCCACAGAGGGCTGCTGGAGGTCAAGTACCTCAGCCACCATAGCAAAGGAAGCCCCTTCTTAACCGCACTAGGAAGAAAGATCAGGCCAGAGTCTGGTGAGGTGTCCAGACCACTAGCATTCGTCAGTTCCTTACACCTAGTAGTCTTCCTCAGACAAACGGTCTTCACGGGTATCAGGATAACTAAGGATCCTCAGATCCACCCCAGACCAACTTGTCATAGGGCCTGCCACGGTAAGGAAGCACTGTCTCTGACCGGGCAATCGCTGGGGTATGGGCCGCAACTGTGTAGAACGATGCCGGTCCAGCTCTGTTTGGAATGGGGCTCTCTAGTTGGCAGAGGTATGCACCCAGTCCAAGTAGGGATCCTTCCTCCTAGTCAGGAGAAGGGAATTACACAACTAGATACCCCCTCCTCACCCTTTGGCAGCTTGGCACGAGCAGAAAGGCTTATCTTAGAGGCAATGCGTACAGAATTTGTATAGAACACACACAGTAACATAGATACTACAAATGGACACCACACCAGTTTAGATAAAATAAAGTTTCTTTATCTAAAGCAAACAAGACTAAAACGACAAGAATCCAACATTCTCAACTCAAAAGATTACATTTAAAGGATTTCAAGCAATTCGGTCTCTAGAAACCTATGAATGCATGATTTTTACACAAAGTACCTCAAAAGCCTCAAAATCCACAAGGCAAAACAGCTGAAGCTTTGAGAAACACAGCGATGCGTCAGTTCCTGAGTCCTTGGGAAGGCGATGCAACAGTTCTGCTCACGCAGGGGAAGTGATGCGTCGAATCCTGACTGTAGAGAGAAGTGATTCTTCGATCCTGGGACTTTTCTGGTCAGCGGATGCAGTGTCGCAATGTGTGGCGCTCAGGCACGATGCGGGACGCGCTAATTTGATGCGACAGTGGCAAACCGGTGCTGCATCGATTTTTTTCAGTCATTGTCTTACGATGTGGCGTTTCTTTTAGCTGCACAGCTGGGCGTGCATTGGAGTTGGTGCATGGGTCTCGGACTTCGGAGAGTCGAACTCGGTGTGTGGCGGATCTTTGGGCCGCTGACAGGCTCATTGTAAGTTTCTTCGGACTGGGATGTGTGCCTGGATTTTACCTCGCACTGTGGTGCTGCGTCAGAAAATACAGTTGCAAGAAGGGCGAATCGTGGATTTTGCAGGTTTCATTAGTTCTTTGCAGCAAGAATCACAAAAGAGATATACGTCCTTCAAGTGTACTGAAATCCCTTTAAGGTTACACTAAGAAATAAACTATACACAGCTCGGAAAATAACCTGGCTTCACTAAACATGAAGGACATTATTAAGCACCAAAGCAAATCCCATTATTCATTCGTAGCAGATACCTTGCACCAAACTTACAAAACACTAGGCACCCACTGCAGGAGCCATGTTGGAACACTGATGAACAACTTACTTGCCTTCGGGAAAGTATTACCTGGTAGAGGCAGGATCTAGCCGCAAATTCTTTACTTTAGGATCTTCCCCACACGCAAAACTGGATTCGGAAATGTTTTCCCTATAGCACGTCCGAGCATCGGTAGAGTGCGCCACACGACTCCGTGTCAACGCTGTCCACCAGATGTGACGTTTATTAAGTAAATAGAACTCCCTCGCTGACATCAGTGTTTCCGTGATTAATTTTCATGCTCAAAACGTAGAGCCACATATAGAAACTGTTAAATGAAATGGTGATAAAATAAAAGAAACCCTTGAGCCCGATAATCACATTTTTTAAATATTTTTTTAATTTTAGGATGTGAATGCCACATTGAACTGTGTGAGCCCAAAGACATTTGCAGAGTGGGGAAGGATTGTTGGGGACTCTGAGGCTAGATCCGGTCTCTACCAGATAATCAGTTACCAAAGGTAACTAACTTGCTCATCTGATGGAGACATCTAACACCAGATTCCTTACTTTAGAATCAGATTCCAAAGTCATGCCATTACCGGAGGAAGGTCTGCAAATTGATACCATTAAAAATCTCTTACTAGAACAAAACAAGTCTAGGCCAAAGGAAGAAAACTAGACATTTATAGTAATGTAGGCGAGTGATAACATACTCTACCATATAAACTTCTGTGGAAGGCATCTTAGGTAAGTAAAGTTGTAAGGCATTAAAACCTTGGGAATAAAATATCCATGTTAGTATGAGAAATCTGCAGATTAAACCAACCAACAATATGAATATAAAGCTATTCACACCCTTGATGGGATCCAAACCCATGCATTCTCACACCAAAATAACAATGGACAGGACCACAATAACAAAAGTCATAAAAACATTAAAAGCATGGGGAGAACATTACCCATGACAGCAAGACAATTTTTCCAAACTTTCCTATGAATATAAACCCATTTTGTCTTACATCCGGGCCTGAACCGTGTGTTCAATACTTGCGGAACACAGAGCAGTAAGCCATGCCATTGAACAATATCTCTCTGCCATATAAAATCCCGTCCTAGCCAGAACTGCCCTGATAAAAACACAGGGAAAGGTCCTTCTCCTGTGGAGAAAACATAACGAATACAATATTAAAAAGAAATTGAAGAGCCACTATTGGCAAAGAGGCAATCTTTCCATAGAAAAAAGAACTAGAGATGCTACAAATACCTATAGGATAACCCTAATACAAGTACTGACATAGGAGTAAAATAAACACCCAGGTATGAACAAAAGAAAATTCATATGTATAGATATTAAAAAAAAAAATAATAATAATCAGCAGACAATACTGACATAACAGTATGGAACTATATTGGGAACATGCCATTTAGGAGAGCAACAGCCATTCAACTCGTCAGATTCATGCCTGGGACACCACCATTAAGTAATAGTAGTATAAAGTTGAATAAGACATCAAGTATGAAAAAGTAAAACATTGATAACCGAATGAAAACCAAAGTGAGTACGCAACCTTACTTTAAGAATAGAGAGCCATCTACAGATGATCCAGAAAATGTACCACATACCGAAACTGGAAATTTTTAAGGATTCTACAATAAAATAATCCAACTTCTCTATATTGTTGATGCCATCTAGGGACCACACTTCACAAAGTGTGAACCCAACTAAAAGCAAATAGAGTCAGGTAAATAATTAAAAGAGTTGTCCCCTAGAAGAGCAACGATCCTTTAAGAAAAGAAGACCAGCATTGGCATAGCCAATAGGTCTTGCTTTTGGGACCTTATAAGTATTTAGTTATGTAGCACAATATCCTTGGTGCAACAACATCAACTGTTCCATGGCTAAACACTTATAAGGTCCCAAAGGCGAGTCCTATTGGCTATGCCAATGCTTGTTGACAGTGCAAAGAAAAGGTAAATTGCTGCTTCACTTTCTCCCAGTTGATCAAGGCCCATGACTTTCTACTCCCAATAACGCAAACAAACCCAGTCCTAGGTGGTCTGTGCCTCTGTCTTATCAAAGTAAGCTATATGGATATAGAAGCAGACAGCTCACCTACTTAAATAAAAAGTGAAAATGGTTGACTCCAGTTTGATATTACGTGTCTGCCCTGAGTACTAGTGAGTAGACTTAAGCAGTTGTCTCCCTCCCACACAGAAGGCAGATATCCAGGAGGTGTCCATGCCGCTCTGCTGCCATTACTGGTACTGTTTGTGTACTGCCTGGAACCTGTCACAGCGGAGACAGCTGTGAGGAGAACTGCTCCAACATATTTCCTTCGAAAGTGCAAAGAACACGTTTTCATGGGATCATGGGACACAGGGCGACTGCAAAGCACCTCCTTTTGGGCTGCAGATTCGGAAAAACAAAAAATACCATTACAATAATGTGTCCATTATCTGGTTTGTGATCATGTGGGCATAGGGCACAAATGAGTTAAAATAACTCGCAGGTGACCTGTGGTTGGCTATCTAAGTTGCATTTGTCATTGAATTTTTTGCAGGCAGGCAGCAGGGTCCGAGTGATCCCCTCTGAAATTTAATATGTGGGTGCCCCCACTCTACTGTGGGGGGTACGCCGGACTCCGTTATACCCCTGAATGTAAGGCACCAGTGCTTGTGAACATAATAACCTGTGCCCTGCAGCCTTATGCCCGGTAGTAGAATTCTGTCTGAATTGAAAGCTATAGGCGGGGCCAGGCGATGAATACTAAATCTAGCAAAAGTAAACTGTTACCACAAATCATAAGTAACAACATCTTTCACCTAAACGTAAGGCTAGCACCAGAGGAAAAACAGAAGCCACATAAATCAATAATGTAGGCTACCAGCAACTTTCTGTGAAAATACCAGAAGGAATCTTGAGATAAACACCCTGAGTGCTCAACTATCCCATCAACGGCAATTAAGAAGTTTTCCTCACCACGGCTTTAAAAAGATTAGCGTAACTGCATTTTTATGCATCATCTTTGAAGTATTCTGCATTCTACTGGCAGTTAAAGTTATTAAAGTGGGTATCTGATCAATCAACTGATCTCCCATTATGGGTTGATCTTGAAACCTCATTTATAGCACTCTTCTCATTTCAAGAATATTTCTCATTCACTCGCAAACAACCAAAACATTCCACACCAATAATCAAACATTCCTGTAAGATAGTAGATGCTCTCCTTCACTCGGTTCCCCACGTCTTGGACACCTTCCTCAAATCCACAATTTGGCATAATAAATTTATACTGGTCAACAATCAACATATATACTGGAATATATGGAGAAATAAAGGTTTACTCTGGGTGCATCAGCTATTTGAAAAAGGCACACTTCTTACATTTTCAAAGATACGCATCCCTTTTCATCTACCCATCTCCTTTCAACACAAATTTTCAGTTCTACGAAACAATAGTTTCTTACCTGTCGGTGTAGTTTTGAAGCTTGAAGATCTTTCTGGATTCACTATGCTGTGCATATTCCGCAATCTGGTGGTTGGGTCCGGAATCGTAGTCTTTTTTCTCCTTTTTTTTTTGTAGCCCAGGTGGGCGTCGACGTCCCACCATTTGGTGTACCTTCGGTGACGTCGGCATGCAGAAGCTGCCACCCTTGGGCGCCATCTTCGGATTCTTTTTTTCTGTCTTTTTTTTCTTTTCTGTGTTTGTAGTGAATCCATGGCTATGTTTGTTAATCCCTTTTTTTTATTTACGTAATTCTTTTCACGTATCTTGTAGGCTTCAACTTTCTTTCTTTTTCTATGTGTTTCCACCTTCTTTTCCAGCCTCATCTTTCTGGCGGAGGCGGGTGGGTTCGCTAGTGAATCCAGAAAAATCTTCAAGCTGCAAAACTACACCGACAGCAGCGTGAATCTTTCTGGATTCACTATGCTGTGCATAGATTTTGTAGCGGTTTTTGTTACTTTTGTGGCGGTTGGGTGAAAGAGGAGCGTTGGTTGTTGAATATATGTTGAAGCACTTTTTCTCCTACTTGTGCTTCTTTGTTCATTTGTACATCCACGCAATAGTGCTTAGTGAACCTGTGCACTGAAGCCCATGTTGCCGCCAGGCATATGTCCTGAATTGGTATGTTGGCCAGAAAGGCAATTGTTGCTCCTTTCTTCCTGGTCAAGTGGGCCTGTGCCCCTCCTGTTAGTTCCTGTCCCGCTTGCTTGTGGCAGAATTGTATTGTCTGCGCGATCCATCGAGCTATGGTGTTCTTAGTCACTGGTTTACCCATGTAACTGTTTACGAAGGATACGAAGAACTGTTTTGTCTTCCTGTGTCCCTTGGTCCTTTCAATGTAGTGCATCACTGCCCTTCTTGCGTCCAGAGTGTGGAGTGCCCTCTCAGCGCTTGTAGTGGGGTTTTGGAAGAAGCTCGGGATCTGAATACTCCAATTCATGTGGAACCATGACACCACCTTCGGCATGAAGTGCGGGTCTGTTCTCATCACGACCCTGTCACTGTGTATCTGGATGTAGGGTTCCTGCAGTGTTAGAGCCTGCAGTTCGCTCACCCACCGTAGCGAGGAGATTGCTACCAGAAAGGTGTTTTCATAGTCAGCATTTGCAGTGATGCTTTGTGGATGGGTTCGAAAGGTGCTTTCATGAGCTCTGTCAGTACCACATTCAGGTTCCAAGCCGGTGGCGGCATTCTTTTTGGTGGTGCTATTCTTTTAGCCCCTTCCAGGAATGTTTTTACGACTTGAGATGTGAAGAAGCTTCTCCCTGTTTCTCCTCTTGTGTATGCCACAATCGCTGCCAGGTGTACCCTTAGCGAGGATGAGCTTAGCCTAGCCTTTATTAGGTGCGTGAGGTATCTTAGCTCCGTAGATTCCTTGGTCAGTTTTCTATGTCGTTTTTTCTTGCAACACCATTGAGTGAATGTTTTCCATTTTTCCCCATAGCACTTGCGTGTGCCTCTCGCAGCACCCGCAGGGTGCTCTCTGGTAGTTTTAGATGTGCGAACTCTAAGTCCTCAGGAGCCAGGCTGAGAGGTTGAGGCTCTCCGGCTCTGGGTGTAGAACTTCTCCGTTTTCCATGGAGAGTAGGTCTCTTCTTTTTGAGAACTTGGGGGGGGGGGGGGGGGGGGGGGGGCGGAGGGGGGGCCTGCGCCATCTCCATTATCTGAGAGTACCAGGTCTGCCTGGCCCATTGTGGTGCCACCAGGATGAGATTCATGCTGCTCGTCATGCATTTGTTGAGAACCCTGGGGATCAGTGGTATCAGGGGAAAAGCGTAGGCAAATGTTTTTGACCAGCTTATCCATAGGGTATTCCCCTGTGATAGTGCCTCTGGTTGCCTGGATGCAAAGTATTGGCATTTTGCAATCCGGCGTGTTGCATACAGGTCTATTGTTGAGGTGCCCCACCTCCTGAATAGTCTCTCTGTTTCCTGTATATTGAGTTCCCACTCGTGGGATGCTGAAGTCTGCCTGCTGAGCCAATCCACTTCTACATTGTCCTTCCCTGGCAGGTGTAGGGCTAGCAGGTCTATTTTGAGTGGTATTGCCCATCTCCAGATTTCCTGTGCCAAGCTTGACAGAGGGAATGATTGAGTTCCCCCCTGTTTGTTGAGATAAAACATTGTTGTGGTGTTGTCTGTTTGTATCAGCACCTTCTGGCTGTACAGGTGTTTCTGGATGGCCTTGAGGGCTAGCAACACTGTTTTCAGCTCCAGGTAATTGATGTGTCTGACCGCATCCGTAGGGCTCCACAGACCCGTCACTCTGAGCTTGTTCATGTGTGCGCCCCATCCCTTCTAGGATGCGTCTGTGGTGATGGTCACTGTTGGGTCCGGTGGTGTTAGAGGTTTCCCTATTGTTATCCTTTCTTTGGTCCACCACCTTATTTCTTCCTGCACCGTGTGCGTTACAACCACTAGATCCTCCCAACTTCCTGTAGCTTGTGAACATTGCTGTTGTAGCCACTCCTGGAGTGGTCTCATCTGTAGGCGTACATTGGGGACCAGGTGCATGCATGACGCCATCATTCCCAAGATTTTGCTCACTGTCAGAGCTCGCCCCTTCTGGTAGTGACGTTTCTCCCTCAGTAGGCTGAGTGTTCTCTTTTCTCTGGGTAACACCCTGCATTGGACGGTGTCGATTTGAGCACCCAGGAAGATCTTCACCTGCTCCGGTTCCATTGAGCATTTTCCCCAGTGCATGGAGGAATCCCAGGCCTGTTAGCGTTCTCGTGACCTGCTCTACGTGATCTTTGCATGTCCTGTAAGAGCTTGCCTTTATGAGCCAGTCGTCGAGGTAGGGGTACACGTGTATCCCCTCCCTTCGCAGATGTGCAGCCACTGCCGCGAGGCATTTGGTGAACACCCTTGGTGCGGACTTGAGACCGAAAGCCAGGGTTGTGAATTGGTAGTGATCCTTGTTCACTGTGAATCTTAGCATGTGCTTGTGCTGCCTGTTCATGGGGATGTGCAGGTACGCATCTTTGAGGTCTATGGTGGACAAGAAGTCCCCGGCCTTTATCTGCGGGATGACCTCTTGTAGGGACGTCATCTTGAATTTTTGTGTCTTTACATATTTGTTTAGGAACCGTAGGTCCAGGATTGTACTTAGGCTTTCGTCCACTTTTGGCACCAGGAAGTAGTTTGAGTACACTCCCCTGTTCTGTTCTTTGAATGGGACCATTTCGATGGCCTCTCTGAGGAGGAGTTCTTGAGCTTCTTTTTGGAGCAATTGCAGCTCTCTTCCCGAGTGCTCTCTTCTCTTTGGCTACCTGTTTGGTGGATTCTTTACCAGCTCTATGCAGTATCCGAACTGCATGATGTTTAGTATCCACTTGTCTGTGGTTATTTTTCTCCACTCCTGGAGAAAAAATCTTAGCCTGCCTCCTACTGGTGTTACATGTTCCTTTGTGTCTAGTCCGTGTAGCCCTCTCCTCTTTGTTTTTCCGTGCTCCTCCCCCGGAGGGTTAGAGTGGGTGAGCACCTTTTCCCATGTGCAGTCATTTAGAGGGGGGTTGTTCACCGCCTCTCCTTCTCTGTCCTCGTCCGTTTCCTCTTAATCGAAAGGACTGGCCCCTGTTCTGGCAGTTCCAGTTTTGCCTCTGCTGACCCTGGTGACCTTGGTTGTCATTTTGTTGGCCTGGTGGAACGCCTGGTGTGATTCTCCTCGGTGGTTTCCACCCCTGCCGTTCGGCCTCCGTGTAGGAGTGCCCCTGAATTGCAGGGCCCCCATGGACCTTGCCGTCTCGTTGTCATCCTTCAGTTGTGTGAGCTTCTCATCAACTGGGGCTCCGAACAGTGTTTCACCACTGAAAGGTGTGTTCAGGATGTTGTTTTGAACCTCAGCTTTGAAGCCTGAGATCCTGAGCCAGGCTTGCCTTCTCTCTGTGATGCCTATAGCCATCAGTCTGCTGTATTTTTCAGCCCCATCCAAGGCTGTCTTCAGGAACAAGTTACCAATGCTTTTCCCCTCTTCCACAAGGTGTGATGCCCTCTTACGGTATTGCTCCGGGAGGTGCTTGAGCAATTGGCCCATCTCATCCCAATGCTGGTATTGATGTCTGTTCAGGAGGGCGTTGGAGTTCGCCATCCGCCAGTGCGTTGCGGCGTTCCTCTCTATTTTCCTGCCCGTTAGGTCCATCCTCCTGCTTTCCTTGTCAGGTGGAGGCCCAGATGTCATTGGGACGTTGGCCCTCCTTCTGGCCGTCGCAGTGATTATTGAATCTGCTGTGACGGACCCCTTGATGTAAGCCGGGTCCTGGGAGGAGAATTTGTATTTCTTTTCCGTCCTCGGCGTTACTGATCTGCATGTAGCCGGGTCCTTGAAGGCTTCCTTCCCCTGGTCTGTGATACTTTTCAGCATGGGCAGGAATTGGCTTCTTGTCTGCGTGGGGAGCAGTGTTTCCAGCAGGAAATCTGCTTTTGGCTTTTCCTCCTCCAGCTAAACCCCATAAGTTGCTGCTGCCTTCCTGAGGACCTCATTGTATGCCCCGATGTCATCCGGCGGCGAAGGCCTCGAGGGGTATGTCTCCACAGCCTCCTCCGGGTTTTCGGCCTCGATGTCCTGCCAATCCTGGTCTTGGGCCGTCAAGGAACCTGAGCCGTAGCTGGACTGCTGTTCCCCGTAATCACCTTCTGTGTAATAGAGGTCCTCTTCCTCTTCGTGCTCCGGAGTTTTCGGCCGCTCTTCGACGTCGAACTCCTCGTGCTCCTGCACCTCAGCGACGACCGTTGCCGGCCTCGAGGGGATCTTGTAACTTCTCATCCTTTCATCGAAGTCTTTCTTTCTCTGAAGGATGTTCTCCATTTCGGCCTCGAGCCTTCTTTTCTTTCTCAGCATCTCTGCGGCCTGCTCGTCGTCGAGAGTTTCGGCTGCTCTCTTCGGCGGCGGCGGCGAAGCTTTCTTCAGCTCCTTTTCTTTCGAAGTCGAAGACCCTTTTTCGGGGGCTTGCTTCGACGACCTTTGCTTTTCGCCGGTCTTCGACCTCCGGGAGTCCTTCTCGAAGGATCCGCTGGGCTCTTTTTCGGAGGATGCAGCTTCGGTCGTCGAACTTTTCGGCGCCGGTGCTCCTTTCGAGGCTCTGGAGTCTATCCTATCTATTCTTGAAACTTAAAAAGCAAACTGAAAGGTGACCAAAGAAATTGTGCAATAGAACTGCTTTTAATGTAGTGCGGTTCGCCATAGAAGTAGTTAATTGATTGTCCTTTTCTTACTTAGGGCCGGTTAACTGGAACAAGCTACTTAGGGAGCTGCGCTTAACATGGAACCTCCCCAGCTTTAAGAAAAAACTTAAAGACTTGGTTTTTCCTACAATTAGCATAGGTCATATCTGTAGGCGCCGTTTGTCTGTTAGCGCCAAATGATGTGAGTAGCTGTGCGCTGTATTAATCCATGTAACATAGCATAACATTATGTAGAAAAACAACACTGGTTGTCACCAGCTAAAATACATATTGCAACTCAGTCATGTACAAACACTTATTTCCTCACAAGTCAGAAAGTACAAGTTACTTACCTTAAGTAACGGTGTATCTGGTAGAGACGATTCTAGCGGTATCCCACCTGCTCCCTGGCATCTGGTTTGTGTGTGTATGTAAATGTATAGGCATTTATATAGCGCACTACTTACCCGTAGGGTCCCAAGGCGCTTCGACCGCTGCGAAACCCTTCCTGGCTTCCCTGAGAGATGGTCCCTTAATGGGTATCTCCAGGGTGAGACCAGGCATCCCCGGCGGTCTGGTGGGGCCGTTAGTGAAGATGAGGCAAGCTAATGCCCAGAGTTGCCGAGTGTGATCGCTGATCAGAGTGGGCACCGAGGCGAGAGAATTATCGAGTCCGCTGACCCTGGTCCAGAAACCTGCCGCGCCGGGAATCGAACCCTGGTCCCGGGCCGTCCTCTGCTCACGGGTCTGCCGCCTCTAACCAGTGAGCCACACTACTTCACTTTTGAGTGTCCTGTTTGTATGTTGTGTGTGGGTTGTCCCTTAGTTGGCCCCTCTCTTCTGTTGGCTGCTGGTTCAGCCCCTTTTGGCAAGTGTGTACTTTTTGGCTGCTTGCTAAGCCTTCTGTGGTTCCTACCTCAGGTCTTATGTTTTTGTTCTCTGCTGCAGGATTTTTTCCCAAGAGTGGTTCCCATGTTTTCTTTGGGACGTGTCATACCCTAAGTGGGGTACTTGTAGCTTTTATATAACTTTGTCTTACGCTGGGAGGGTGTGGACCCCTTTTTGCGGGTTCCTCGCCGTTTCTGGCTTTGCTGTATACCGCTGGTGCAGTTTCTTAATCTTGTCTGGGCGTAGCTTGTGCTGCTCCGGGTTCTGTCATTTTCAGTATCCGCTGCATCGCTGGACCAGCTTTAGCATGCTGTCTGCGGCGTTGTGCTGCGGTGTTTCCGCCCCGTTTCGTCCGGCGGTGTGGCTTGGCCCTCTGTCTGGCTTTAAAGGGGGATAGGCTTCCTAGTATTTCCTGTGTTCTGGTTGACAGCTTCGTCCGTCCTACGCCTTCCTTTTCTTCTAGCAGGTCCCACTTTTTGTGGGTTGGTTTATGTCTGAACGGTCTACCTTTACAGGTTCTTCTGGATTTTCCTGGTCTTTGCTTCGTCTTGCACTCTGCTTGGTCTGGGTGCTCGGCTTCATGGTACTTGCCAGCTGCTGGCTGCACACGCCTGCCCACCTGGTCCGCAGCCGGGGGTTTTGGCGCGTGCCCTTGTGCTTCTGTTTCTTGTTCGGCTGGAGCCTTGCGATACTGCATCTTTCTTCTCGCTCCTGCCTTTCTTGACTGTGGAGCCGTCCCTTCCATGTCAACTGGCTCGAGGCTGAGGTCAGTTTAACAGTCTCCTTCATTGTGTGTGTGTTCACCTGTGGAGGCCTCTGCCTCAATTTCTACCTCTTCTCCTTGGAGTACTCTGTGGTTGTCAGTCCCTCCGGGGCTTTCTGGCGAATGTCCCTTGTAGCTTGGATGGGCTTGGGGTATAGTGGCCTCCCTTCACCTCGTTCTTGCTTCCTTCTGCTTAGTGGGGGATGGACTGTACTTCCGGTCCAATGACACATCCCCTGTTGGTGCCCAGTATTCATCCACGCTGGTGGGGCTCTCTCACAGACCCTCCCCCCCTCTGGGTATGGCTAGGGTATCTATTCTACGTTAAGGAATCTGCGGCTAGTAGTCTCTATCAGATATCAGAAGTTACTTACTTTTGGTAACGGTGTATCTGGTAGAGCCGATTCTAGCCACAGATTACTTCACGACCCACCCTTCCTCCCCGTTCTGTAAAGACCTTCAGCTTGGTCTTCTGCACTCGCCTGCCTCTGGGGGGGGGGGGGGGAAGTTTCGCCTTCTGCGAGTGCCCTCTTCTGCTTCCTCGCTAGTGGGATGCTCGTTCTGTCTATTTGATCCACTCCGTCCTTTCTGGTGATTGGCTGATGGGCTCCTGGGTACTTTTGCGTCCCTGCACTCTGGTCTTCCGGTGTGGGGTCTACTCATGCTCTTCTCCCTATTCACTGCTTGAAATTTCTGATTCCTCTACAGTCCTCCGAGTTGGGGTCTCTTGGCTGGGCCTTGAACCGTAGCTCTTTACACGGCCTCTCCTTGCTGTTGTTTTGGGGTGGATTGTCATTACCGTTCTGTTCTGACCTTCTTGTCCCTCACTGTTAATAGATGGGGTTGCAACCCCCTTTTCGCCTGTTGTGGTGTTTTTCACATGCTTTCCTGCCCCCTGGGAGGATGTTGTATTTACTTGCAGGGATGCTTCGTAGTAGCTGTGCTCTGCTCTTCCCTTTAATGACTTTTGGTGCCAGAGTGGCTGAAACTCTTCCAGATGGTGCTGTTCCTCACCATTCGTTTCTGTTTATCTGATTTTTCCGCACACTGTTCCCATATTGTGACAGTTTTTGTTTGTGGTGGCACAGAAAATTTCTCCGACGAAAACTCATGTTGACGCGCCGGGGCTTATGTGACCTTGCTGACGTCACGACCGCAGGCGAACGCCCCCTTGGTGGCAGAGATGCTGTGGCAAAGAAATATTTCCGGATACAGTCTTACGCCTGGGGATAATTCTACATTAAGGAATGTGCGGCTAGAATCGTTTCTACCAGATACACCGTTACCGAAGGTAAGTAACTTGTACGTTAAGGAATCTGCAGCTTGTAGTCTATCAGATGAAAGAATTCACCGGGACATTCAAAGAGCTGTCTAGGTGGCTTTGTCACACAGACCAGCTCTGAACTGCGGTAATGCCAAATCAGCATGTTCACTGTGAGAAAGTGGCTCTATATACACTGGACTAGAATGAAGTACAGTGTGTATAGAGTCCACCAACCCAGAGGTATAACGTTAAAGTCAGAACTGACCTTACTCTCCAAAGTGGTAGCTTAGTCAAGCAGTAAGGCAGTACCAGAGGACAGTGTAAAGCATTTGTTGTACACACTGAGTCAGCAAAAGGTTTCAAACACTCAAGTACTGAACTCCAGGAAAATTGTTATTATATCCACAGATATAGGTGTTTTTCTTTTTAGAACCAACAGTTATAAAAATATACTTTTCTTGTTATGAGTTCTCTCACGTAATTACTTTGCAGTGAGCAATAAAGTTTGCGCACACAATTAATATAGTATTGACAGTCAGCAACACAATCTTTAAACACACTATAGCATTGAGCTCAATGGGTTTTCCACATGCAAGTACAGTTGATTACTGTATAGATTACTTTATTAGTCCCAGGACTAGATCTTAGATTCAGACCTGGGGTCTAAGCTGAAACCAGGTTAGCAAAAACGTTTTAGTTACTGTACTGAATTTCATGAATATAAAGCGTTTTTAAAAGTTCACACTTAGAAACTTTTCAAAGGAAATCTGACAATGTTATTCAATGGGAGAAAATTCAGGTTGCAGGTAAAGTACAATCGCGTTATTTTTGTAACCCAGCACTGGTCTCCTAGGGCCAGCACTGGGGTGTTAACTCAAAACAGGTAGGTAACTGCGGTTCAGTATTTCGTGTGATTTTTAAAGAATATTTCAAGTTTTCAAAAGTAGACACTTAGAAGAAATTTCATAGGAAAGCAGACAATGGGTTCCTATGGAGAAAATACATATTACTAGTAACCCCGCTAGGGATTACCTTTGCAGTTCAGTACTGGGCTGAAATGTACAGCACTGGCTTCTCCCCTGATCACAGGTGAGTACTTCGGAATTCGGACTTTGGTTGATTTTATGTGAATATTTTCAGATTTCAAAACTTCACACTTAGAATATTTTCGAGTTAAAATGAGTCAATGTTATCCAACGGCAGGTAAGTAAATTACCGGTTTCCAGTTGAGTACTTGGTTGGTGAAGTTAAGGTTCTGGGCATAGACTCAGGGGTCCCCCAGGGTCAGTTAAGTACAGTTAGTTCACTGCAAGTGGCACAGGGGGTGGGGGGGCCGGGTGCAGAGGTAGGCCCAATGATATCCAATGAAGGAAGGGGGGCCTTCGGTTGGTGGCTGTTGGCTAGCAGGCCACGCGGCTGTGGGAGCTGGGCTCCTGGTCACTTGCTCAGGGCAAGGGGGGAAGTAGGATAGGACACAGGGGTCACAGCCAGCAGCACTCGGGCGGCTGGGTGCAGGGTGCTTTTGAGCCGTCGGGCGCTCAATGTTATCCAATGGGAAAGGTGAAAAAGGAACAAAGGCTGCAGGCTTGGGGACAGAGACTCTCCAGGGGCGACCAGCACTTCGAGAGGTAAGTTGCGATTTTGCAGCACAGGTAGGTACCCCAAAGGGAGGCACAGGGGGCTGTAGGGCGCCGGGTGTGAGGTAATATGAATTTTTATGGTCAATTGTGTCCCCTATCGTAGACCCCAACGGCTCCATGTACGTGCTTCAAGTACATGTATGTTCCCTCCACTTTCAGCTATGAAGACGCAAATACATTTGCGTCCAACGTTAACATGTCCTCTTTCAGATCCACCATGAATGGATTGAATATTCAGTTCCTAAGTATGCCTTGCCACCGTCTTTACATGGTGCACTTTCACGTTTTCCTGGCTCTGACAAGCTAGGCCCTGATTCCTGCCATCGAGTCCTTGCTGCCTTCTGCCTCTGAAAGCTGCAGCCTGTCGCTTCCATGACCCTTGCCTTACTCCCTGTGCGGCGAGCGGTGCCCGGCTCGGCCTGCTTGCCTGCCAAGACTGTATTCAGCCTTCAAGTTATCTGCTCCGCTCCTCGAAAATACATTCCTGTCTAGTGACTTAGGTAAACATCCTTCCAGCTGCAGAGCAAAGGGCCCGGCCTTTCTGTCTCCGCACAAGTAATTCACTGCTCCTGTTACCATGGTAGGCCCATGGCCCCTCGCATTACACGTAGACACGTAGGCGCATATGCACGCATTAACAGTCAGTATAGAATAGCCTCTGCCCGAGAGACCTTTCCTTCTAGATAATACAGTTCCTCAAACACAAGATATCAGATATGATTGGGTTTAGATTGTCCTGACCCGCCAGACTTCTGTCTCTTCATGTAAAGTTAAATGTCAAGTCCCCTTCACCCTCCAGTTTCACGTCAATCACACGTCATGTTGCCTGCGCGCGCATCCAGTCATATATTTCTGCTGACACTGCAGGATTCTTCTATGGATCCACCCACTCGTGACTCTTTCATGTGACGTTGTCTAGTGTACGCCCTCGTGCACGCCTTCTGTTACGTATATGTGTTCTTATCTTGCTTCTCTCAGCTGCTACGCCTTCTGTATCCATCACCACTACATGCATTTACTATATATATTGTACTCTGTCAATAAAGTATTGTCTATCCCTTCCTGAACCTTCGTGGTGATGGAACACGATACCTGGTTCGAACCAATTCCATGTTATGGAATAAAACCCTTATAAACTCAGATGCCACAGACTTTGCCTCTTATTTCCGAGTGAGTTATTTTATTGAACTTTACCGCATAGAAATTAAGCATAGGTAATTTTATTTACCACACAATTGCCGCCCTCCCCCACCTCACGCGCCGGCGGTGCGTTGCAGGCCTAGTCCCCTGCCACAGCCGTGACGGACAACTACACGTACCCGCAGGATTTCCTGTACCTCCCTCAGGCCAACGGAGGTGACTGAGGCTGCGATCGACACCCAGACGAGGCGGTGAGGAGTGCGGAGGATCTCGACCAGAGCCCAGCCGAGAGAGCAAGGTCCGAGGTGTTCAGAGGCCCACCAGTTCCGAAGTTCCGAAGTACCTACGTCACGAGTAGAGTCGAGTCCAGTCCGGTCCGGTCCAGTCCAGTGTCGAGTTTCCGAGGCCTTCCGTTCCGTGCTTCCCGGTGAGTACCGTTGCTGGGGACGCATCTAGACGGGTGCAATAATTTGTGTCCGGTCAAGACGGGTTTGGGTACACAGACCCGGTCTGCACTGTTTAGCAGTGTATCTGTACTGTTTAGCAGTATATCAAGTATCCAGCTATCAAGTTATTGTTGTTACCGAAATGTTTTAATGTGTTTTAATGTCGTGGTATGAATGATTGTTTGATTATCATTGCTGTGTTTATTGTATTAGTCGTGTCCAAGTCCGAGTAAGTATCAAGTGTCAAGTATCACGGCTCAAAATGCCGCTGTTTTCTAAACTGAAACAGATAGGAACTAGAAAAGGGATACTCGAGGAAGCTGTTCCCATCCCACCCAGGAACACTCCCGGATATTTTATGTATCACAAGCACGGCTTAGACGCTGTATTGTACCTCGACTTGTGGGTGGATTACACTAAGGATTTAGCAGAGAATCAGAGGTGGCCCGTTACTGGGACATGGGATGCCGAGTGCATCATGAGAGTAGAGGAAGCATTATGGAAAAAGAAAGCCAGACAGTCTCAGAAAGATGCCATTGAATTATGGCGTAAAGAATCACACAGACGGACAGAAAAAGCACTCAGAAAAGCGGAGAAATGTAGAGAGGATTCTGAAAAGGCCAAAGAAAGAGAACTACTAGAAGAAGGGGAACGAGTTAGAATAGAACAACACGATAGAAAGAGTAATGCCATTATGACAGGACTGTATCCAGTCTTGGCCGAGGGCCTGCCTAAGGCAACCCCGGAAACACCGAAGAACCTCCCCCCTCCATTGGTTCCAACTAAATTACGTCACAAGACAGCAGCAGATATTTTCCTTTCTTCCTATTTAGACGACGTAGCTCCCGAATATACTAATGTTCCACCTGCATCTATGCCACCCGCTGATCATCCTCCCCAACGACAGACTCTTCCACCACTTCCTGCACCTCCTAATAATCCGCTTAATCTTGGAATTCCGTTACCGCCACCGACAGACCATGCCCAAGCCTCCGCTTCAGGAGGTGCATCAGGAGGTTACCATACCCCGCCACCAGTACATCGATTAACTACTAGAGAACTAGCAATGCAACGTACTCCGAAACCGATCACGAGTGACAAGCTTAAGGAACTTATCGTAGACTGTAGATATGACCCCATTCCAGGCAAAGATGGTTGCATGTTATTAGCCTCAATACGTATAAGACGTGCTGCAAACTTTTTAGTTCTGCTTCCAGGAATGATAGATTTTCTAGACAGGATATATAATTTTGTTCAGACGGGGGAGGGTCAGGAATGTATTCCCGAGGCCATGGCACATCAGAAAGTAGACATTCAAAGCCTAATATTAAGATTCCTCATAAATTGTTTCATAAGAGAACGAGACCGGCCTGGTGTAAATAAAGAAGAGATGGAGGTACTAACTACATGGAGTCAGAATATAGCAGACGGAAAACATGATAAACAAAAATGTATAGAGAGCATGTACAGAAAAATCCGTAAAGAAATAGTAGTATTCCATGCAAAAGAGAAAGCTGGAAGGGAAGCAGAATCAGACGCAAATAAATCCTCAGAGGAGGAGGAGGAGCTAGAAGAACATACAGAAACGATAGCATATGTAGGAAAGGGTAGATCCTTTAATAAAACGGTACGCCCAGAAAGCAAGAGATTTTTTCACTCTGCTATGTCAAATCCGAAGACTCCTGAACATCTATTTCAGGCTACCGATAAAATACTTCAAGAACGAATGGGGTACCATGTACTCGATTCCATGGATGAACAAGAATTAGCCTGGTCTGCAGTACAATGGGCTGACAACTCCGATAAATATACTGATAGCGCAGTAGTGCAAAACTTTTTGAATCTTTCCCCAGACGAACAGCGACTAGCTGGTATGTACATGATACAGCACCTCCTCATATTGTATAAGAGCCAACATTCTGATCCAGGTCCCCTACCTGATGTATTGATAGAGTTACTCATGAATAAATGGAGAGGCCTAGGTACCGATTTAATTAAAATAATTCTAGAACATCGACACAAATATAGTGCCTTCCTGAATCCACAGTTTGTTCCAGCTCCACCCCCAGAAAGAAAAATGTATTACATAGACAGACAGAATCCCTTACGAGAAGTGCACCCAGTCAGGAATGATGATAATACCCTTAGACGTGTGTTTGTGTACACTCCCATAACTAAAATGGAATTATTAGAAATGAAGAAAATAGTGCCTAGTCATGATAAAGACCCAGCAGGTTTTCACCGTGAAATTAAAGACATGTTACTCATGGGAGATTACACCTATCCTGACATTATGAAAATTTTGAAAGTTTTACTGCCTGCCGGTATTTACGAAAAACTTAAAGAAAAAGAATGGGAGGTGGGAGACACAAAGATAGATTGGGCTGCATTAGAAACAGAAGAAAATGGCCGAACCCCAGGTTTAGGTCTTGGGGATAAAACTAAAGCATTACCAGGATTGTTAGTACAAGTATTGCCAAGGTTGTTAGCAACTAAAAAGGAGGACTGGGATGCCATCTCAGCCTGCAAACAGAAACCCGATGAAGACACTAGTGATTTTTATTCCCGATTTGAGAAATGTTTTATTATTAATAGTGGCCTGAAAGCAAGTAGCGAGTCATATCCACACCTTTTTGTATCTAAACTAGTCGAAAATTCTCTGCCCCAAGTTAAGGATCGTGTACTGAAAGTCGAGAGCACATGGCAGGCTAACACGCCTTCACAAATGTTGCAAATGTTACAGTATCACCAGAACAGAATTAGAGAAGAACATGATCACGAACAAAGACGTATGAAAGACACGAAAATGAAAATGCTAGTTGCTCAGTCAGTTTCAACTGACGGTAATAAAAAGGGTATGACACAGTCCAATAATCCGGCAGCTCCTGTTAAAGGGACATGCAACTATTGTAAACAGCCAGGTCACTATATAAACGATTGTGCAGTTTTGAAACACAACATAGCTACAGGTAAAACGAAAGTGAGACCACGTCAACCTAGACAAGATCAGGCCCAACAACAAGTACCACAGAATGTACAGCCTATGCATGCTCCACAACAGACAGTACAGACCGTAGCGGTACCACAGCCACAACCGATTGCTGCAACACAACAGATGTACCAATATGCACAAACTGATTATCCCGATTATCAGCGATACATATGAAACAGCCTAGAGAGGGAGGTTGGCTTGCCTCTTATTGAGGTTCCTGTAGATCAAGAGGGTCCTTACGTACATAGTCAGGTATTAGGGAAAGATAGAAAGTTTTTGATTGATACAGGGGCAAGCAGGACAACTATCAGTCACGACGAGGTTCCAGGGGCACCCCTCTCAGGCTCACAGAATGTTTCCCTTGGATTTTCAGGCAAACCTATTGTTAATGAAGTATCTAAACCACTTCCCCTTGCAGTTGGTCCATTGACACGTACTACAGATTTATTGCTCACGAAATCATGTCCAGAAAACTTGTTAGGTATCAAGACTCTGAAAGCTCTAGGAGCTGTCATATGTTGTTCTCCGGAAGGAGTAAGATTGTTTTTGCGTGACTTTAAGGGTCACTATGTGTAGAGAGATATGGATCCCAGGTTACAGAATGTTCCTGCACATTTGTGGGCACAAGGCCCCACTGATGTAGGTTGTATGCACATCACACCATACCGTGTCACACTCAAGCCAGGAGTAGTATTAACACGAATCCGACAATACAAGTTACCCCCAGATGCTGTAGTGGCTTTACTGAGAATTATTGACGAGCTCATTGCACAAGGAGTGGTTGTAGAAACCGACTCGAATCTATGTAATTCTCCTATCATTCCAATTCTTAAACGTACTGATCCAAAGGCACCTCCAGTTTATCGGTTAGTGATCGATTTACGAGAATTGAACAAATGCATTATCCCACAGTACCCTGTGGTTCCAGACATCTCCTCATTATTGACAGCTATTGACTCAGAGGCAACGTTCTTTACTGTAATTGATCTGAAGAACGCTTTTTTTAGTGTCCCTATTGATCCGGAAAGCCAATATCTCTTCGGATTCTGTTTAAATGGCCGAAGCTTCAAATTTGCACGCGCACCTCAAGGATTCACAGAAAGCCCCAGCATCTATAGCCAAGCACTGAAAAGACAACTCGACAGTATTCACCTGCCTGACGACACTGCCCTACTTCAGTATGTCGATGATCTACTGATCACCGCCCGAAGTATACCAGAATGTGAACAAGCATCACTGACCGTTTTACATTTCTTGGCTGACAAGGGACACAAGGTGTCTCCTTCGAAGCTGCAATTCTGTGTTCAGCAAGTGGTGTACCTTGGGCACTTGCTGTCCAAAGGGGGGAGACAGTTAACACCTGACCGTATCCAGTTAATTGTAAACATGTCACAGCCCAAGACGCAAAAGGAGGTACGAGCCTTTATAGGCCTCACTTCTTACTGTAGACAATGGATTCCCCAGTACGCATTTCTAGCCAAGCCACTCATACAGTTGATAACTCAGGAGGCAGCGACATCGACTGCCCTCCCTTGGACTCAGGAACATACACAAGCTTTTGAAGACTTAAAGAAAGCCTTATGCCAAGCACCTGTTTTAGCGACACCATGTTACAGCAAGCCTTTTACACTTTTTGTCACAGAACGTGAAGGTACTGCATTGTCAGTACTCACCCAGGATCAAGCAGGTTCACACAAACCGTGTGCTTACTTCTCTAGTACACTAGATCCAGTAGCCCAGGCTCTGCCTGCGTGCTTGAAATCTGTAGCAGCAACAGCTCTAGCGATTAGACAAAGTGATTCCATAGTGTTAGGACACCAATTGACAGTACAAGTTCCACATTCCGTGGAGGTTCTTTTAAACAGGACACAAACTCAGCACTTGACTATAGCACGACTGACCGGTTATGAATTGACATTGTTTCAGCCACACGTAGAAATCAGACGCTGTAATACACTGAATCCTGCGACACTTTTGCCACTAAGTGAGACAGACCCTTTGGCACATGATTGTGTTGAAGTCATTACCATTACGACAAAACCCAGACAAGATTTGACAGACACTGCATTACCAGATCCAGACCTGATACTTTATGTGGATGGTTCATGTATGAGAACAAGTACAGGAGAGTTAGTGGCCGCCTACGCAGTCACGACCGAAACTGAAGTCATAGAAACGAATCGTATTGATACACTGTCAGCCCAAGCAGCAGAGCTCATCGCTCTGACTCAAGCATGTATTCGAGCAAAGAACAAGAGAGTTAACATATACACAGATTCCCGTTATGGGTATTCGGAGTCGTACACGACTTCGGTGTACTCTGGCGAGAGAGAGGTTTCTTGACCTCTCACGGAGCCAAAATCCAGCACGGTCCCCTCATTCAAGCTCTGTTAGACGCAATACATCTGCCTACAGCGATATCCATCATGAAGTGCAAGGCACATACGAAAGTTACAGATACCATTTCCCAGGGTAACGACCTGGCAGATCGAACAGCCAAATATACAGCTCAGACTCAGACTCACGCAACGGAACTGACAAAGACAATAGTCCAGACACCGACACATTGCATGACAGTTAGAGATCCCGCCCTAGATGTAATTGACATACAGACACATGCTACACCAGACGAAATCAAGAAATGGATTGAACTAGGAGGGACCCAGACAGAACAGGGATGGATGACGAAGGGGAAAGCCACATGGTTTCTCCCCGATTCTATGGTTCAGGTTATCATTAACACCATACATAGTCCTGCTCATTTAGGAGAAAAAGCCATGTTAGACAGTATTCAAAACCTCTGGTTCAATAAACATTTACGAGCAGCAGCAAAACAGAAAGTACGTACTTGCATGATCTGTTGTCAGTTCAACCCAGGTAAAGGCATTCCCGTAGAGCAAGGTGGTTTTCATCTTCCCGATCACCCTTTTGAAGTCCTCCAGATGGATTATATCCAGATGGAACGTTGTCGAGGATTCAAATATGTCCTCGTAGTTGTATGTGCACTTTCCCGTTGGACAGAAGCATATCCAGTCCCAGATTACACTGCTCCGACCACTGCCAAGCAGCTGGTACGTGAATTTTTCCCCAGGTATGGTTTGCCCCGTATCGTGTACTCAGATAATGGACAGTCATTCTCATCCGAGCTCATGAAGCAGGTATCACTCCTGCTAGGTTATCAGTGGAAGTTCCACTGTGTCCGACATCCCGAGGCAGCAGGTCTCGTGGAACGTCATAATCAGACTCTGAAAATACGTCTTGCCAAGATCTGCAGAGAGAAAGGCGTTGACTGGATAGTAGCTTTACCAGTTGCACTCTTTTACATGAGGCTGATAGCACACTCAAGAACAGGGCTATCCCCGTATGAGGTGGTCTTTGGTAGGCCACCAAATATGTGGGGGACGCCTTTGCCGCGTAAAATTACAGATGTTGACTGTACTATGCTGACAGATTACCTTGCCTCCTTGATGTCTGCACTACAATCTTGTCGTTCACAGGTAGCGGCAGCCTTTCCCGACAACACCGAGGTGAAGCCACACGAGATTGTTCCGGGGGACCTGGTGCTCGTGAGGAACTTCGACAGGAGGAGTCCGCTGGAGCCCCGCTGGCAGGCGCCGAAGCTCGTGTTATTAACCACAAGGACAGCAATAAAGGTGGAGGGCCGCAAGGGCTGGCTTCACTCGAGTCATGTAAAGAAACATTATGGACTGCCTCCGAAACTAGACTCCCAGTCCTGCCCCCTTCCAGAGACTGATACAAAGCTCCCCCTGGTAGAGAAAACTCCTTCCCATGAATTTCGCATGAAGTTGAGGTCTAGCAAGTCAGACAGTTTAATTGTTTAAGTCCTCCCCTAGGTGAATCGGTTAGACGAGCTTCTGACATGTACCCTCTAGACCCCAATAGAGAGAGAGATAGACAGAAACAGATCAAGAAACATGAATATTGTAAATCTCTCCGTAGTCATTGTATTGTGACATTATTGATTATGTTTTTTCTGAGTCTTATGATTATTGCTGCAAGTATACTCTTACACTTGTATTTTCCTATTTTCAAACGTGTACATTCTTCTTCAAATGACACTGACGAGCATACTTTCAGCGAACTGCCCCCGCACGAGTTATCTTACAGACTTGCACTGCGCAACAATACATTCATCAGCATGATACATCATTCCCATCAGACCAGCAATGCTACAAATTGTTGGATATGTGGCCGACTCCCTCCCTATCAGAAATACAAGGGAGTTCTGCCCCTCTTTCCGTACCCGTTTACACACAATGGTTCCTGTGGTGCATGGTTTAGTCTAATAAATTCTTTGGATTCCGATTCTGTAGTTTACCAGGGCAATTGGGTGTGGGGAAATCTGAACACAGTCCTGCACAAAGTATGTTTCCCTGACAAGGAGGGTCTTCCCCAAAGGACAGGTACTGATCTAGAAAACGAAGTATATGGATTAGGTAATTTTACACTTAACCTCATGATACTGAATGTCCAGTCCGAAGCCGAACCAGTCTTGCCCGCTATGTCAGTATTACCAGTCAGAGGTGAATAATGTGTCAGAAAGAGTGGTTCAGTACACCTGGGTCATAGTAAATGTACTACTGTGATCGAATTCAGTGATAAAGGCAAGTCTACATTTAAAGCTTCCCGTCATTCCTATTTTATTTGTGGTCATACAGCATATATACGTTTACCTCTAGATTGGGATGGTACCTGTTACATTGCATTCCTTCTGCCACCTGTTTTCCTAGCCCCTCCTGATTATCATAGGGACTCCCATCTGGTACACATTCGACCCAAGAGAGATCTCCCGATTGTCGACTATACTGAAACGGCATGGGAGCAGTATACAGACTTCAATAAAGGTTTCTTTCCCTATCTAGGTGCTGTCTTTAATAGTAAACTGATACGCAAATTAACAAGAACCCTCGAGGCAGTAGTGAATGAAACTACTTCCGCCCTAGGCAATTTAACAGAGGAGCAGTCTGCTATGCGGATTGTTGTTCTTCAAAATCGTCTTGTTCTTGACGTCATCCTGGCCGATAGGGGCGGAGCTTGTAGAGTCATCGGATCGAGTTGCTGTGTTTTCATTCCAGAAAACGCACCGTCAGTATATAGAGGTATAACCCGTCTCCATAAGATTGCAAGTCAGATACACCAGAATCCAGGCACCTGGACTTGGTCCGGTTGGTTCTGGAGCGTGTTATCAGCCTGGGGATGGAAGGTCCTATCCTTCCTTGGAATTGCCCTTCTCATAGTATTCAGTTGTTGCCTATGTTTACAGTGTGGGCCAGCGATTTGCGGTCTGTGCGCCACATCATGTACTCCTCATCCAAGTCCACGTTCTAAATCCCGCCTGAAAAAGGAAGAGCAAATGGTGTTACATGAACAAATAGACAGATTAATGAAGATTGATATATCATGAAGGGTCCGTAGGGGACAAGGAGGGAATGAGGTAATATGAATTTTTATGGTCAATTGTGTCCCCTATCGTAGACCCCAACGGCTCCATGTACGTGCTTCAAGTACATGTATGTTCCCTCCACTTTCAGCTAAGAAGACGCAAATACATTTGCGTCCAACGTTAACATGTCCTCTTTCAGATCCACCATGAATGGATTGAATATTCAGTTCCTAAGTATGCCTTGCCACCGTCTTTACATGGTGCACTTTCACGTTTTCCTGGCTCTGACAAGCTAGGCCCTGATTCCTGCCATCGAGTCCTTGCTGCCTTCTGCCTCTGAAAGCTGCAGCCTGTCGCTTCCATGACCCTTGCCTTACTCCCTGTGCGGCGAGCGGTGCCCGGCTCGGCCTGCTTGCCTGCCAAGACTGTATTCAGCCTTCAAGTTATCTGCTCCGCTCCTCGAAAATACATTCCTGTCTAGTGACTTAGGTAAACATCCTTCCAGCTTCAGAGCAAAGGGCCCGGCCTTTCTGTCTCCGCACAAGTAATTCACTGCTCCTGTTACCATGGTAGGCCCATGGCCCCTCGCATTACACGTAGACACGTAGGCGCATATGCACGCATTAACAGTCAGTATAGAATAGCCTCTGCCCGAGAGACCTTTCCTTCTAGATAATACAGTTCCTCAAACACAAGATATCAGATATGATTGGGTTTAGATTGTCCTGACCCGCCAGACTTCTGTCTCTTCATGTAAAGTTAAATGTCAAGTCCCCTTCACCCTCCAGTTTCACGTCAATCACACGTCATGTTGCCTGCGCGCGCATCCAGTCATATATTTCTGCTGACACTGCAGGATTCTTCTATGGATCCACCCACTCGTGACTCTTTCATGTGACGTTGTCTAGTGTACGCCCTCGTGCACGCCTTCTGTTACGTATATGTGTTCTTATCTTGCTTCTCTCAGCTGTTACGCCTTCTGTATCCATCACCACTATATGCATTTACTATATATATTGTACTCTGTCAATAAAGTATTGTCTATCCCTTCCTGAACCTTCGTGGTGATGGAACACGATACCTGGTTCGAACCAATTCCATTTTATGGAATAAAACCCTTATAAACTCAGATGCCACGGACTTTGCCTCTTATTTCCGAGTGAGTTATTTTATTGAACTTTACCGCATAGAAATTAAGCATAGGTAATTTTATTTACCACAGGTGCAGGGGTGTCTTATAAGCTTACCCTCGGCTGGTCGCGGTTGGGGTGGCCCCTAGTTCTGAGTCTGCAGGTATCGGCTGGTTCGTCGAGGAGGGTCTTTGGGCACTGGACTTTGGGTCCCAGTCGCCGGGGGGATGTCCTCGTGGTCCTGGTTTGGTTGGGCCTGGCCCGGGCTCGGCGGGTGCAGAGTGGGTTGGTCCGGAGCTTTCTGGTTGGCACCAGGTGGGTTGTTGCAGCAGAGTCTCTGCTGATGGGAGTTCCAGTCTTCAAGAGGGTAAAGACAGGCAGGTCCTCTGGGTGTCCCAAGGTTGCTGTCCGCAGGGATTAAGCAGGAGCAGGTTCCAGGATCGACAGGCCGGTAAGGCTGGGGCCAAGTCAGTTGTTGTCATCCTGTTAGCAGCTGCACGGTGGGTTTTCTTGATTTTCTTTCTTCTTTTCGTATCAGGATCTGAGGAAGGAAGGTTCAGGGAGCCCCTAAATTCTGAATTTAGGGGCGTTACAGGTAGGGCAAGGACAGGGACCAATGATATGAATGTCAGAGGCCCTACATGCCAAGAGCAGATGCATACTGGTAAGTAGCATATTCCGTTCGAGGCATGTGGGATGCTGAATTCATATCTGTGCATAGACTGTATAGCAGTATCGCCTCTAGCGGTGGTTACCTGTGCCAGCTGCAGCAGTTTGAAAAAGAGTTTTTAGGACAGCTTGGCCTACAGCAGCTTGCTGTTTTGCTTGCACGTCTACACAGTAGTGTTTTGTGAAAGTGTGTATGGTAGTCCATGTGGCTGCCCAACATATGTCTTCAAGAGGAATATTCCTTAGGAAAGCCATGGATGCCCCCATTTTCCTTGTAGAGTGTGCTCTTGGGGGGGCGGTTAAAGATCTTTTGGCTCTTTGATAGCATATTTGAATGCATTTAACTATCCATCTGGCTATTCCTGACTTTGATATTGGATTCCCTTTATTTTGTGGTGAAAAAGCAACAAATAATTGCTTTGTCTTTCTAAATGCTTTTGTTCTGTCCACATAGTAAAGCAGAGCTCTCTTTACATCTAGTGTGTGCACGGCTCTTTCGGCTACTGAAGCTACCTTCCACGTTAAGGATTGCAGTTCGCATGAATGTAGAGGTTCGTAAGGAGGTCCCATAAGTCTGGTAAGTACTATATTTAGATTCCAGACTGGGGAAGGAGGGTGTCTTGGAGGGATTATCTTTTAAGACCCTCCATAAAAGCTTTGATTGCTGGTACTCTCAACAGTGAAAGGTGTTGCCTGTTTTGAAGGTATGCTGCTATAGCAGCTAGGGTGTAGTCTTATTGAAGAGTATGCTAGGTTGCATCTTTGAAGATGCAGCAGGTAACATATAATGTTTTGTATGGAAGCATCTAATGGGTTGATTTGGTTATTGTTGCAGTAAATAACCAATCTTTTCCATTTAGCGGCATAGCATGCTCTAATAGTTGGCCGTCTTGCCTCATTGATAATGCTCATGCAATCAGGAGGCAAGTTAAGGTATCCGAACTCTAAGACTTCAGCAGCCAGATCGCTAGGTTCATCTGATTGGATCTGGGTGTCTGATTTCTCCATGGTTCCGACTTAGAAGATGGGGTGCGAGGCACAGCCTTTGATGAGGAACTACTGAAAGCTACAGGAAGGTTGTGTACCATGGTTGTCTCGCCCATGTGGGAGCAACCAGGATTAGCGTGAGTGACTGTTGCAGCAGTTTGCGTGCCACCAGTGGAATCGGCGTTGCTGGGGGAAAAGCGTACACAAATCTGCCTGACCAGTTCATCCATATCGCATTGCCCTGTGACAATGGATATGGGAATCTGGTGGCAAAGTACTGGCATTTAGAGTTTTCTTTTGTGGCAAACAGGTCTATTTCTGGGTGACCCCACTCTTTGAAGAATGGCTGGAGAACTTGGGGGTGAATATCCCATTTGTGTAGTTGTTGGCTGTGCCTGCTGAGCAGGTCTGCTATCTGATTGTCTTTCCCTGGAAGGTGTTCTGCTCGGAGAAAGATGTCTTTTGGAATCGCCCACTTCCATATGCTCTGTGCCAAGTGGGACAGCTGTGGAGAGTGTGTTCCTCCCTGTTTCTGGATATAGTACATTGCAGTCATGTTGTCCGTCCGGATCAACACAGTCTTGCTGTACAAGTATTTCTGGAATGCTTTCAGGGCTAGGAATATCGCTAACAACTCTAGTTGGTTGATATGCAGTTTCTTTTGTTTGGTTGTCCAGAGCCCTTGTACTGTGTAGTGAAGGAGGTGGGCTCCCCAGCCTGCCAGTGATGCGTCCGCTGTTAGTACTAGTTGTGGAACCAGCTTTTGGAACAGTCGCCCCTTCGAAAGGTTTTGTGGGTTCCACCACTGCAGAGAGCTGTGAGCGTGACTGTCTACCAAGACTAGGTCTTTTAGTTGTCCTTGAGCCTGGTTCCATTGCCGTGCTAGGCATTCCTGCAATGGACGCATTTTAAGTCTGGCATGGGGGACAATGAATATGCAGGAGGCCATCATGCCTATGAGCTGCATGAAGACTCGAGCTGGCAGAGAGTGTGTGGCAGAAATTTGCGAATGAGCATCTGCATGCTGGCTATCCTCGCTGAATTTGGGTATGCTTTTGCCACTGAGGTATCTATAGTGGCTACCAGATATTGTTGTATGTGGGACAGTTGCAGATGCGATTTTGGGTAGTTTATCGAGAAGCCTAGGCTGTGTAGCAGCTGGAGTGTTTGGGACATGTTTTCTGCACACTGTTGGTACGATTTTGCTTGTATTAGCCAATCGTCCAGATACGGGAACACATGAATGTGTTGTCTCCTGAGATGTGCCGCTACTGTCGCTAAGCATTTTGTAAACACTCTTGGAGCTGTGGTTACCCCGAAGGGAAAGACCTTGAATTGGTAGTGTTGACCTTCTATTGTGAACCTGAGATATTTTCTGTGAGCTGGATGGATGGGTATGTGAAAATACGCGTCCTTGAGGTCCAATGTTGCTAGGAAGTCTCCTTGCTGTAGTAATTGGAGCACTTGCTGTAGTTTGATCATATGGAAGTGCTCTGACAGTATGTATTGATTTAGGGGTCTGAGGTCCAATATTGGTCTGAGGGAACCGTCCTTCTTGGGAATAAGGAAGTATAGGGAATATACTCCTGTCCCTTGATGTTGGAAAGGGACTGGCTCTATTGCCCCCTTTTCCAGCATGCATTTCACCTCTTGTTGTAGCAGGGTGATGTGTTCTTTGGACATAGGATGGTGTCTGGGTGGTATGTTTGGGGGGGTAGAAGTGAGTTCCAGGCAATAACCATACTGGATAATTTGTCTCACCCACCTGTCCGTGGTAATTGCGTTCCAGACAGGTAGGAATTGTTGGAGTCTGCCTCCGACCGGTGTTAGGTGGTCTGGAGGTAGCGTGATGAAGTCACTGTTTTGTGGCAGTGGAGGCTCTGGTGTTATTGCCTCCACGTCCTCTTCCCTTATTATTGTTTCCCCTATAACCTCCACTGTTGGAGTTTTTCGTAAAGGAACTTTGTGTGTTGCCTTTGTATGATGATGACGTTTGGGAAGTATTGCCTCGTGTAGCTGCCCTGTATGAGGAGCGTCTAAAGGAACTTCTGTGTTGCTGAAACTGCAATGCTCCCATTGACTTTGCGGTTTTTGTGTCCTTCATTTTATGTAAAATGGTGTCAACAGCAGGGCCAAAAAGGAAGTCTTGATTGACTGGCTGATTAAGGAAGGTGGACTGCACCTCGTTCTTAAAGCCTGAAATACGCAGCCATGGATGTCGCCTTAGTAAAACACTAGTGTTAATAGACCTGGCTGCGGTGTCTGCTGCATCAAGCGCACATTTGATGGAGGCGTTTGTGATGAACTTTCCCCTCTTGTATGAGGTCATCAGCTTGGGCTTTAAAAGGCTTGGGTAGGTGTTGCATTAAGCTTACAAGCTGGTCATAGTGTGACCTGTCGTAATGAGCTAGCAGAGCTTGTGGATTGGCAATCCTCCATGAATTGGAGGCATGTGCTGCTACCCTTTTACCTGAGGCTTCTAGTATCTTTGATTCCTTATCGGGGAAGGGGCTTCCCCCGTTGTCTGTGAGTTAGCCCTTTTACGTGCATTAGCCACCACTAGTGAGTCTAATGGTAACTGCCCTCTGATGTAGGTAGGGTTTGTAGGGGCTGCTCTATACCTTTTCTCAATCCTGGGATTGATTACCCGTGCCCTGGCTGTATCTTTAAATATGTCAGGTGCGTGTTTTAACACTCCCTTTACCATAGGAAGTGTTTTGACACTTTTTTCTGAAGTAGGGAAGGTGTCAAATAAGAAGTCTTCCTTTACAGGGTCAATATGCATATCTACATTGTGGTACTGTGCTGCCCTGTCTATTAATTGGTCGAAGACAATGGTGTCATCAGTAGGTGAAGGCTTAGTTGGATAAGAGGAGACATCAGGGATGGGATGGGTGTTATAAGGGTCAGTTGGCTCCTCCCATGGTTCATTTTGTGGCTCAGGATCCTGTGGATAATCATAATCAGGCTGAGGATCCTCCCCTGTGTTCCCCTCATTTTCCCCATAGTGAGAAGGAGAGTAAGGAGCTAAAGGAGTAGTAGGCATAATGGAATAGAATGGAATGAAGGGTCTAGATGGAGAAGTCCCAAAGTCCTTCTTTTTTAGTGGAATTAGAGTCAGTATCCAGTGGCCTTTTCTTCCTGTGCAGGATTGTCACTTTACCAGTCTCTGGATTAATTCATATTTTTGCCTGGTCGTCTGCTGGATCAGGATGGAAGAGTTCTTCCTCCACTGTTCTTGGTTGTGACTTTTTTGGGTCGACAACACCTTCTGCTTCGACAACTTTTGGTGCTTTGGTGTTTTTCTTCGGCTCGAGCTCTTTTTTCTGGTCGGCGAGTGTTTTTGGGTCGCCACGTTTCTTGTGCTCGACAGGCTTTTTTGGTTGACTGTCCTTTCCCGAGTCGATGGTCTGTTTAGGATCGTCTGGTGTTTTCGGAGCACTGGTTTTCGGGTCGATAGCCTTCTCTGGCCGGAATATATAGGCTTCGATACGGCACCCTTCCCGTCGGCGACCTTCTTTGGTTCGGCGACTTTTGGCACAGCCGGCTTTTTCGGGTCGACGTTCTTTTTTGTGTCGGCGCCCTTCGGCTTGGTGTCCTTTTTGGGCTCAACGGCCTGTTTCGGCTTGGCGCCTTTTTTCGGGTCGACTGTTTTCTTGGGGTCGACACCTTTAGGCTGCACGGCCTTCTTCGGCTCGATGGTGTTATTTGGATTGACGCCTTTAGGCTGTACGTTTTTCTTCGGGTCGATGGCCTTCGGGTTGACTACCTTTTTAAGCTCTGGAACCTTCTTTGGGATTGCGGTACTTGGACCTGGGGTCTCTGAAGGTTTAGGTTTCGGTTTCGGAGCCGAGCCGGATGGCGGGGCTGTCGAATGTTTCTTTGGATCTTGGCTAAGAGGCCTTTTGGCGATGCCTCGACCGGAGCCTTCGGTAACAGGGTAATCGGTGTCAGGGGCAGTGTACTCACGATTTGCCCAGTGGGATCACGTCATCGGAGTCCGAGTAGTCTTCGACGGTGATGATCTCTAGGTCCGAATCTGGAGCTTCTGGAAGTTCTTGGTCATCATCGAAGAGGTTGTCCGGTTCCGGTGCCTGTCGCTGCATCTCTTGCCTAGCGGCCCGTCGATTCTGTATGGTTTTCTTCGACCGAAACTGGGCGCAGGCTGGGCAGGTTTCTTCCTTATGGTCTGGAGAAAGGCACTTGTTGCATACTGAATGCTTGTCAGTATGCGGGAACTTGGAGTGGCATTGTGGGCATCTTTTGAACTGGCTCCTTTCCATCGACAGCAGGCCCACGTGGTGTCGAAAAGGCCCAATGGCCTGCGTCGATGACCGATTCGAGATGGAAAGCTTTATCGAGTCAAGAGGTACCGAGCGAGAACAATACCGTCGAAGTCGAAGGCCTTTTTACCTTTATAAAAGTTTTGTTTCGATTCCGAAGTTGGAGTGCAGGAATAACATCTGAACCCAATGGCGGAAAAAACTGAGGATGGAGAAGATGCCCATGCGCACTGTAGTTTAGGGGAGGAGTCAACTATCTTGTGATACTTCGAAGACTCTTCCAGGACAACAAATTGCAATCAACCGGACCCAACACTAGGCGGCGATCTATGCACAGATATGAATTCAGCAGCCCACGTGCCTCGAACAAAAGATACACCATCAAAAGGTATATATTTCAGGCTATGCCAGTGGTCTTCAAACTTCTTAATTCTGCGCCCACTGTAAAAAAGAAAAAAAAAAATCGGGCCCCCTCAATTTTTACACAGTTATTCTGCTAAATTGGCGATGTTTAAATATGTCTAAATCTATTTAAACATTGCAGTTACGTTCTGTTACCCCTTTTACACATACTCCCAGTCAGAATATAAATGACAAAAGATGCTAGTGATATCCCATTACAAAGTGACTCATGGCCATTCATGTTTCTATCAGGTAAAGCAAAGCATGATGCTTCTCTTGCCCAGAGCCTGGCGCCCCACCCAGAGATCACTTAAGGCCCCCCAGGGGGACCCGCCCCCCAGTTTGAAGACCTCTGGGCTATGCTGTACAGGCTCTGAAAACTCAGACTGACGCAGCCATGCATGTCTGTGCAGCACAACTGACTGAGCCATAGCTCTTCCCACAGAATCAGTGTTGTCCATACCACATTTTATGGTGACTTTCGCCTCTTCCTGGCCATCTTAAAACACCCGACGAAGGAGTTCACTGCTTAGCTTCCTCTGAAAGAGATGGCAGCCAATGCACCACAAAGTCCCATAAAGCATGAGAAAACCTGCCCAAAACACATGCCGTATTTAACGACCTCAATTGTGAACTAACGGAAGAGAATATATTGCTGCCACACTGCTCTAGCCATCAGCACTCTATTTGGTGGAACCAAGGGAAGGACACTAGGGTACGGCAAAGCTGTAGCAGCCTGTACCACCAGGTGGTGGAATGTCGCACAAGACACACTGCTTCTCCAGGGGTGGGTAAATGCCTATTAGCTATAGCCTGATCGACTGGAACTCCCTATACTGGTTTTGCCCAGGCCCCCTAACAAAAGGTCATAAAGAGATTCACCTTGGTGAAGAACATCCACCAAAGGGTCTGTGGACAATTCCACTGCGCGAAGTTGGCAAATTAAAACTACAGCTGCTCTCCTCAATTCTGCTGCATAAGAGGAACTCTCCTCTGTTTCCATACCAGGTGGAGAAAGTAAATCTGTAACTGGAGAGGACTTAAGTCTACTAAGCCTCACACAGCTCAGTCAGCTAATTTTCCTCCAAAGGAAGCTGGACAGAATTGTCCATAGGGTTTTGACAACCTATATCCTCACCGTAACATGCAAAACCATGCCTTTCCATAGGAGAAGCAGAAACAGGTTGCATAAGGGCAGATGGAGAGTTGCCTAAAAGACAGCTCAATGAGCGTTGCATCAGACGCCGTTGCTGCGTCGTATCGACGTTGGAAAGAGCAATGGTTTCGGTGTTGATCGGTGCCATTGACGTCACAGGCTGCCACGACCCTGAGAGTGTGAATCTCAAAGTGCTGCGCACTGGCGCAGCCTCGAATCCGATAATGGATTCAGAGAGCCAAATTGTCACCGAGGGCACCTCTCCCCTCACCTGGACTCGAAGGCGCACAAGAGGAGGGCCCAAATCTTTATACAGGAAAATGTAATATTCCCACATTTTAGCTAGAATCGCCCTGGCTCCAGGTTATTTAGGGAAATGCTGGTTGGACTCCTGTGAATGCTGCACAAACAAAGGTTGGGAAACATACTTACGTTTCAACTGTTGGCGCTTCGGAGCCTTCTTTTACGTCGACGGCTCCTCACCAGATCAAATCCTCGACCAGTCTCTGGACTTCGACGAAGACTGACGATGACACAGTGCGTCAGATAGCCGCCCCACCATAAGTTTCATACAATGCTCTCTCAACGCCTTCGGCTGAAGACGCCTACATGATCCGCACTCCTTGAGTCATGGTGTTCTCTGAGGCACCACAAACGGTTGGTAGGAGGATCTGTGATCGACATCTGTGTCACAAGATCAACAGGGTTTAAACCCCGAAGACATAGCAAAAAGCACACGGTTTTCTCAACAAAATGTAGAAATGTGCCAAAATACTCCCCCTAACCGCTCCAGATATGCATTTCAAGTGCAGAAAAGAAGGAACTGTTATTAGCGAGGGAGTTGTATGAACTCCGTCAACATCACAACCGATGGACGACGTCGATATCGAGGCGCACTGTGCCCTCTACCGCCCCTCAAACGTGCTATGGGAAAAAATGTATCTGCATCCAGTCTCGCGCGTGGGAAAGATTCTAAAGTAAGGATCTGTGGCTAGATGTCTCTATCAGATATGGGATGCTAGAGAGATACTTGACAGTGCCAATAAGTCACTGAAAATTTAGAGAGACAGGGGCATCCTGAAGACTGACCTGACATCTGAGGGCTTCCTAAAATCATACATAAATCTGAGTTTGAATTTAACCTCCCCTTTCTCAATACTGAAGACATCAGTTGATGTACTTAACAGTTAATTTCTTTCTTTTCTAATGCTTTATGTTATGAATTTTATGATAGGGGTCATTGAGGCCCACTTGGGCTCACAATAAAGAAAAGTTTCACAGAGGAAAGAAAAATTCACAGTGCATAAAAAAAATGGTTTCACAAGGCAACTGCCTCTTACCACCATTTCATACAATGCCACATACACAGAAATGATGTACAATTCTCTTTCAATAAAGAACTATAGTAAGCAATACACCCCTCATGGCATCAATACTTACAAAGAGAATTTTAGAAGACATTCTCCCCCGAGCACTGCACGACCCCGTGATCTCAAGTAATCCACCAGGCTGCCCTAAAATTTAAATTAAGAGTTGCAAGAAAGAAGTTTAATTTTCCAATTCTCATTGCACAGTGAGCAAAGAGAAAAAGGGATACTATGGTAGGGGCAAGGTGTCTTAATTACTTCAGAAAGATGAACTCACCTTGGCCATGAACTCCGTAACTATGTAGAGACTGCTATTATCCTCTAGAATGACCCCCAGAAGCTGAACAAGGTTCTTATGCCGAAGCTGCCTATAAAGAAACAAGAGATCAATATGATGCAACAATGTGATGGTATTAATACCTCAGTAAAGTGTTGAGCAGAGAAGACTACAACTGTGGGAAGGAAGCAAGTATGGAAAGAGCACCACAAAGAGATTGGAATGAACACCAAGTATTACAACTAAGGAGAGTACAAACTACTGAGACCTGAGAATAAGGCAAAATATCAAGAAGCTCCAGGAGAAAAGAAAGTAGGTGGACCCAGGACTGAAGATGTGAGGTAAAGTAAAGAATGGACTTAAGAACCACATGACCCTTCAAGGGGATGGCAAAATGCATTTGAGACACTTTGGGATGTGTACATCAATGTCAGATGGGTAAAGAATTATCAAGACAATGAATAGAAAAACTTAGGAAGAGAAACAAGACCAAAATAAAAATAGAAGAGAGGGCAAAGGGTACAGTACATACAAATGAATAAAATACAGTTTGAAAAAAAAATGAAATGTATTACAGTAAAATATAGAAAATCAGCAACACAATGTGACCAGATACACTCTAAAAAATTAAACTAGCAACAGTTGTAATTTAGATCCACCTTCACGAGTGCTTACTCCTCACTTACGTCATTACCAAAGCCTCCGCCACAAAGGCCTGGGCAGTAGCGTCATTTTTTATGCATTTCACTGCAACTTTGTTTCCTTGATATTCCCCAAGCATTACATCTGAAAATAAGATGATATTGGAAAATGAAACACATACTTAAACAACCTACACATTCTTTTAAGGCACATGGTAAAAAAAAACTCAATACAGGAAAATTAATTGTCTCTAGATGCAGCGTTACCCAATGACAAAAGAAAGAAAAATGGTGGGTTATAAAGTCCTCAACAAAAGCTAATTTCCCATTTTCTCAAGATCCCTTCTTGAGTAAACCGAGAAGGAACAAAAGCAGTTGCATCTTTCTGCCCAAGGTATCACACTACACAACAATGTTTTGGACATCTGACTTAATACACAGACATATGTTGTGGCCTGCTCTAAAAGCCAAGGGTATGACTTAAGCATTTTCTTGAATGACAAACAATGTTTGGTTAAGAGTGGCGAAGATGGTCCTTTAGTAGGAAAGAGATGCACCATATTTTACTCTAGGCCAGTGGTTCCAAAACCTTTTAGAACCACTACCCACTTTTTAAAACAGCAAACTTTCACAACCCACCTACCTTCAATGGACATGAGGCGGGGTAATTTTTTAATGCAACTAAAGCATTGTGGTTGTGCATTGTTATTTGCAGACAGCACATTTTCCATTGAAACGACCACTCGCTTTGCAAAGACATACAGTTTTACTGCTAAAACTATATGGCACGTAAATGAAATTTGCAGAGATCAGGTTTCTGTAAATATTTATAATTTGTGAATCAACAAGTAGTGTCTTGAATGTTTTTATCCTATTAAAATTGATGGTTCCAGCACACCATACTTCAAAAGTACAAAAAATATATACAGTCCATTTACAGGTATTTATATTATGTTGTGTGCTGCAAAACACACAATAGCCTGTAGACTCATCTTTGTTGTACACAAGCAAGATTGTCACATAATTCACTTTAAAAATTCCTCTTATTTTTGCAGTCAGAGAAAAAAAAGTAAACACCATTCCCATGTTAACCCCTTGCATGATTATGTCTGCCAACGGCCATCGCGAGCACTACCTCTGTAGTGCTCTGCACGTCCGTTGGCTGACGAGGCCCCGCTCACTCATTAAAATCGCCGCACCGCGGCGGAATTTGCGTTGCGTTTAAAAGAATATGCAGAAATTTGTCAGAAGAAAATGCCTGACAATTTACCTCTGTCTTAGAAGCACCAGCGAATGTGACAAGATAAACAAAGAATTTAAAGGCATCTTTATTTATTGCTCAGATTTACCTAACCCACCAAAAATCAGCTTGCGACCTACAGTTTGGGAAACAAAGCTCTAGGCTGATGACAGCATACTGACAGCATCCTGCTTGTTAGTAAAGAAATAAAGTATCCAGGCAATAACAATATAAGTGGCTGGCATTAAAATAATTATACAAGTATAGATATAAAACACAGGAAAAGGAGAGAAATCTTCTAAAGCAAATAATGTAGTCATACATAAAATTTAATCACATTTATAAATAATTACTTGTATAATTATTTTAAGCCAGCCACTTATATTGTTATTGCCTGGATACTTTATTTCTTTACTAATTGTTGAGCCCTGATCCAGGAATCTGATTGTACTCAGGGGGTCCCTGTTTATTACCAGTAGCATCCTGCTTGTTCACACAGAGAATTCACTGTTATTTTTGTGTGTACTCCGTTAAAATACTAACATTATATGAACATGAATTGAACTAAAGAAAAAGTTACTACTGTTTGGGAACAATATGTTTGGTGGATACTCTATCTAACCTTCAGATTCCCCACCTTGTGGATTCTCCCAGGCACCAGACTGGATCCGGTAGATTTTCACAGCAACTCCCCTATGTGTCGGTAGGTGGCATCATGCTGCTCAATCCTGCCCCAGAAGGGATGTCTGGGCCCTACATAGCTGGTAACTCTGCGCGTTCACTACAGTTTGCTTTTAATCTCTGTCCAAGCCATCAGACGTGGAGCACAGAGAAATCAGTTTGTAAAAGTGTGCAGATCTCTAAATTGAAATCTCATTAAAATTGACTGAGTCCATTCTACATAACCGGGTGAAGGGTGCGTCGTTGAGGAAACTACAGTTTGATAGAGTATCCACCAGAAAGAGTGCTACTAAAGGTAGGTAACATTTTTTTCTGATAGATATTACTAACAGCAGATTCCTGAACTTGTGAATAGATACCAAAGCAGTACCTTCGCAGATGAGGTGTCTGTGGAAGGACTCAGACCAGGAAATCCTTCAGGACTGATCAGCCAGAATGCCCTTCATGCCAGACCTGCCAAATTTTGGCAGGCGTGCTTCGTGAAATGACACACACGTAGCTGCCTGACAGACAGCCAAAACTGGCACACCACGAGCTAGTGCAGGGGAAGCAGTCATTGATTAGGTGGAATGAGCGCATGGACCTTCTGGAGACTTCTGTACAACAGTACCCTTCATTGTTCCAGTGAAACCCTCAAACAGCTGGTCATCCACCCTAAGTTCTTTGGTGTGATCAATGTTGAAGCTTAGAGCTCTCTTGGGATCAATGCAATAAAGTATTTTTTCCTCGCTGGATGGATTAGGTGGGGCGAAGAAAGCTGGTAAAGTGATAAACTTCCCTAGGTGGGGACACTCAGGGACACTGCGCACTACTGGAGTTACCTCATAACCCTGAACCCCTTGGTGTAGGTCACATCCTCCAAGTCAGGTGCCACATCTCTGGGTGCAAGTACCTCTTTCTCAGCACTAGACACTAGATGTTTGCTGCAACCAACTGAGCAGGACTCTACCACCAAACCAGCCAAGCTCACATCATGTGCTGCACACATTTTCTTTTCAGCTACGGCTCGCTCTATCTCCTCGCACACCCAGTCCAGCTGTCTCAGCTTCCAGTCACGAGCGTGGTTCTGATTCATTTCCTCAGAAGCAAAACTTCCCCACAATGTTCCCCTCTCAGGCCCACTGCCCTCTGAATATTCTGGCTGGGGATCCTCCCCACAGAGTCCTCCTCAGAGTCAACTGACAACGTTACTTCCGAGCGTGGTACGTCATATACTTCATAGCTATACAGGGCTGCCTCAAGATCCTGCCTTTTGGATCTCCTCTTCACAGGTAGCCCCCTCTCCTAGCAAAAAGACTTAGATCCCTCATCATGTAAATATACAGGTGCCAAAAGTGGATTTCATTTGCCAAGGTCCCACAGGTGCAAAAACTAACCGGAATGCCAACCACCAAATTCAGAAGGAAGACAGGGAAAAAATACTAAGTGGTTGCGTAATGGTCTGCCCTAGTCCTGTGATTTACACCAATCACTGTGGGTCGAGTACACATACAAGTTCTAATCCCACCGCTGACCACCAATGTTAGAAATGGGGGGTCTCTAGTTAGCAGAGGTAGGTACTTTTGACCCAATAGGGACCCTTGCTTATAGTAAGGGTAAGGGGGATATACACGTTAGATAACCCCTGCTCACCCCCTAGGTAGCTTGACACAAGCAGACGGACTTATCCCAAAGGAAATGTGTAAAGTTTTTGCACTCAAACACACAGTAATACAATGAGAGCCCACAAATGGACAAACAGCAGTTTAGGAAAAATAAAGTATCTTCATCTAAACTTGAACAAGACCAAAACCAAAACGCCAAAAATCCTACATAAATGTAATAGGAATGACTTTAAAAAGGTTTAATACAACTTGGTTCATAGAAAACTATGGATGCATGATTTCTCACAAAGTACCTGAAGATGCGTCAAGATTCACAAGGCCAAACAGCCGCAGAGAAAGGAAGTGTTGGAACACACAGCAATGTGTCAGTTCCGGAGTACTAGGGGAGGCGAGGCAACAGTTCTGCTGCACACAGGAGAAGTGATGCATCAAATCCGGAATGTAGGGGAAAGTGAGGCGTCGAAATCCAAGATGATTTTGGTCGGCGGGTGATGTGTGGAAAAACTTAGCACACAGGTTTGATGCGTGGCACACCAGAGGTGATGTGTCGATTTGCGAGGCTTTGCACTGACCGGCCTCTGTGCTGGGGGGCTGTTCGGCGAGTCCTCGCGTCGCCCGGCGGGACTCGGCGAGGCTTCGCACCGTCCGGCATCGGTTCCGAGAGACGTGTCACGGCTTCACAATGCTTCGTGGTGGCTCTTGCAGAGATTAGCTGCAAAACCCACCTCTGAGGTCCTGTAACTGGAAGGAGGCACTTCAGGCTCACCAGACCCACACATGGAGGAGTCCAGCAGCACCAGCAGATTTGCAGGAAGTTTTTTGTGTCCCTGAGACTTCTTAACAGGAGGCAAGCTCTACTCAAACCCTTGGAGATCTTCAAGCAGGAGACACAGCACACAGCAAAGTCCTTCTCCTTTCATTCGCAGAAACAGCTACTGCAGGCCACCCCCAAAGGGGCATTACTTCTCCTCGGTTTCTCCAGCTCTTCTTCTTGGCAAATGTTACTCTTGATTCCAGAAGTAGTCTTAAGTTCTGGGGTTTTAGGTCGAATAGTTATACCTCAAAATGTTTATGTTGTCTTTGTGCAAGATCCTCGGAGCCCACTGCAAACCATTTCGGTCCTCACAGGGGGTGGAGACAGCATTGTGCAAGGGAGACAGGCCCTACTCCGCTACAAGGAAAATTTCCTCCCACAACACATTTCAGCCAGGGTCTATTCAGCCCAGCTCTGAGTCACCCAGGAAGGGCCAGGAACACCTCAACCCCCTACAATGAATGCACAGGTCCAGCAACTGTCACTCCAAAACCAGACAGTCAATACACAAACAGGCAGAGGCCCCAGAATGGTTAAACAAGAAAATGCCTACTTTCTAAAAATGCCATTTTCACACAATTTAAAAGCCATCTTTACTAAAATATGTGTTATTTAATTCTAAGTTCAGGGAGCATAAATGCTATTTTTGTATCTTGTTCCAAAGGGAAGTTATATTTATAGGATGTTACAAATAAACTCTCTTTCTGTCCTATGGGGCAAGATAGCCTTTCAATAGTGAAAAATTAAATGGGCAGTATTTCACTATCAGGACATGTCACACACACACACACACACACACCAGTACATGTCCTACCTTTCACATACACTGCACCCTGCCCTGGAGGGTACCTTGGGCCTACCATAAGGGTGCCCTACATGTAGGAAAAGTGAAGGTTAGGGCCTGGCAATTGGGTGCATTTGCCAAGTCGACATGTCAGCGAACAAACTGCGCACAGACACTGCAGTGGCAGGTCTGAGATACATTTTCAGGGCTACTCATGTGGGTGGCACAATCAGTGCTGTATTCCCACTAGTAGTATTTGATTTGCAGGCCCTGGCACACTCAGTGCAATTTACTAGGAGCTTACCAGGAAATCAAATATGCCAATCATGGATAACCAATCATGTTCACAATTTACACAGAGAGCATATACACTTTAGCACTGATTAGCAGTGGTAAAGTGCCTGTAGTCCTAAAACCAACAACAGGTCAAGAAAAAAATAGGGAGGAAGAAGCAAAATGTTTGGGGATAACCCTGCAAAAAGGGCCAAGTCCAACAAGGAGAATATGACAGCACCTTCAAACGCACCAACATCTATCTCATTATTGCAGCATGCCTCTATGATGATCTTTGTGTCGTCGCACAATGCAAGGAGGAGTGTCTTGACGTGGAATGTCTATCAGCAAGTGTCTCAACAGTTGGTGCATCGAATGAAGTCTTCAATGCAAAAAGATTTCTGGGGATAGTGGCTTTCTCCTTCAATAAATGTGCCTCCGCATCGAAGTTGAACCTGCAACAATACTTACTTTTGAGGGCAAACAAGATGATATGGGTGCCAAACCATGCACTGAAATGTAAGACATCAAGCGGTCACCATGTGGTCTGGTCCAAATGGCAGTGAAGGTGATCCCATGTTATCCTTAGGTCGCCACCTGTGGGAGCCTTTTAACAGAAAGGGTTAGGTCTCACTAGAAGGGGCAAGTTAATTGAGTTATTGAAGTTTAACCTCAATTGGATCTACTTTTTGTCTTTTAGGGTTCTTATAGATTTTTACAAAGGAGGGGCACGAAAAAGGCGGAACAGCTTCAAATTAAGTCAAATACATTTTGAATCTAGGGTAAAAATCTTTTTTAATTTTTATTTTTTAAAACCAAAAAAGTGTTGTGAGCTCATATTTTCCCACTATGCTGACAGAACAGTCTGTGAGGTAACTGCCAGTACAAGGCATGCATGGATAGGGAAGGTACCATCTTCTTAAAATGACAGTGCATATATTCACTCCTCTAGTCAGTAAAGCAGTTTGGACCAGCCATATGCAGACTATCAGTGACTAGACTTATTGCAAGCAGCCACTTATCCCACTTGGTGTTTCATGTACTACCCAATGTGGCATGGGTATGCCTAGACTTGGTTCTCATGCTTACTGTGTCACTGGAACCAAGCCGTACCAGGCTGATGAGCCCATAACTACCACGAAACCGGTCCTGGGGTGCTTGTGAGGAACAGGGTCAAGATTGATGTGCATATGTCTGGGTACAAACTGAGGTGGCATGGTGAGCAAAAGAACGACGCTGGCATGGTGAGCAAAAGAACGATGGGTTGGAGTGCTACTCGAGCGATTGCTAGTGGTTAGACTTAATGCAAGTAGCCTCCCATCACCTTTTTGTGTGTTTTATGTACCGTTCAAAGTAGCAAGGGTCTGCCCAAACACGGGTCCCATGCTTAATGTGTCACTGGAAACAAGCTGCACCCAGCTGATAGCCGTAAACTAGGGAGAAACTGATCCTTGGTTGCTTTTGTTCCGGTTCAGAGAAGACCTGGCTTGGCAGTTCAGGCTGTTCCCATGAGGAATAGGGATAGGACTGATTTCCATATGGCTGAGTCAAACTGAGGTGGCATGGTGAGCAAGCTAAAGAACAATGGGTTGGAGTGCGACCCAGTGCTATTTCCAGTGGTTAGACTTATTGCAAGCAGCCTCCCATCACCTTTTGTGTGTTTAAATTACTCTGAATTCCCAGAATGTACAATTAATTTAATTTGAAGTCATACGAATCTTACGCACTCAGATGAAGAAAGAAAAAGTTATGCTTGGTTTCTCCATCAAGAGAGGTAACTCCAGGCGCCATAGTGGCCAAACCAGCTCTTCTTCTTGGCAAATGTTACTCTTGATTCCAGAAGTAGTCTTAAGTTCTGGGGTTTTAGGTCGAATAGTTATACCTCAAAATGTTTATGTTGTCTTTGTGCAAGATCCTCGGAGCCCACTGCAAACCATTTCGGTCCTCACAGGGGGTGGAGACAGCATTGTGCAAGGGAGACAGGCCCTACTCCGCTACAAGGAAAATTTCCTCCCACAACACATTTCAGCCAGGGTCTATTCAGCCCAGCTCTGAGTCACCCAGGAAGGGCCAGGAACACCTCAACCCCCTACAATGAATGCACAGGTCCAGCAACTGTCACTCCAAAACCAGACAGTCAATACACAAACAGGCAGAGGCCCCAGAATGGTTAAACAAGAAAATGCCTACTTTCTAAAAATGCCATTTTCACACAATTTAAAAGCCATCTTTACTAAAATATGTGTTATTTAATTCTAAGTTCAGGGAGCATAAATGCTATTTTTGTATCTTGTTCCAAAGGGAAGTTATATTTATAGGATGTTACAAATAAACTCTCTTTCTGTCCTATGGGGCAAGATAGCCTTTCAATAGTGAAAAATTAAATGGGCAGTATTTCACTATCAGGACATGTCACACACACACACACACACACACCAGTACATGTCCTACCTTTCACATACACTGCACCCTGCCCTGGAGGGTACCTTGGGCCTACCATAAGGGTGCCCTACATGTAGGAAAAGTGAAGGTTAGGGCCTGGCAATTGGGTGCATTTGCCAAGTCGACATGTCAGCGAACAAACTGCGCACAGACACTGCAGTGGCAGGTCTGAGATACATTTTCAGGGCTACTCATGTGGGTGGCACAATCAGTGCTGTATTCCCACTAGTAGTATTTGATTTGCAGGCCCTGGCACACTCAGTGCAATTTACTAGGAGCTTACCAGGAAATCAAATATGCCAATCATGGATAACCAATCATGTTCACAATTTACACAGAGAGCATATACACTTTAGCACTGATTAGCAGTGGTAAAGTGCCTGTAGTCCTAAAACCAACAACAGGTCAAGAAAAAAATAGGGAGGAAGAAGCAAAATGTTTGGGGATAACCCTGCAAAAAGGGCCAAGTCCAACAAGGAGAATATGACAGCACCTTCAAACGCACCAACATCTATCTCATTATTGCAGCATGCCTCTATGATGATCTTTGTGTCGTCGCACAATGCAAGGAGGAGTGTCTTGACGTGGAATGTCTATCAGCAAGTGTCTCAACAGTTGGTGCATCGAATGAAGTCTTCAATGCAAAAAGATTTCTGGGGATAGTGGCTTTCTCCTTCAATAAATGTGCCTCCGCATCGAAGTTGAACCTGCAACAATACTTACTTTTGAGGGCAAACAAGATGATATGGGTGCCAAACCATGCACTGAAATGTAAGACATCAAGCGGTCACCATGTGGTCTGGTCCAAATGGCAGTGAAGGTGATCCCATGTTATCCTTAGGTCGCCACCTGTGGGAGCCTTTTAACAGAAAGGGTTAGGTCTCACTAGAAGGGGCAAGTTAATTGAGTTATTGAAGTTTAACCTCAATTGGATCTACTTTTTGTCTTTTAGGGTTCTTATAGATTTTTACAAAGGAGGGGCACGAAAAAGGCGGAACAGCTTCAAATTAAGTCAAATACATTTTGAATCTAGGGTAAAAATCTTTTTTAATTTTTATTTTTTAAAACCAAAAAAGTGTTGTGAGCTCATATTTTCCCACTATGCTGACAGAACAGTCTGTGAGGTAACTGCCAGTACAAGGCATGCATGGATAGGGAAGGTACCATCTTCTTAAAATGACAGTGCATATATTCACTCCTCTAGTCAGTAAAGCAGTTTGGACCAGCCATATGCAGACTATCAGTGACTAGACTTATTGCAAGCAGCCACTTATCCCACTTGGTGTTTCATGTACTACCCAATGTGGCATGGGTATGCCTAGACTTGGTTCTCATGCTTACTGTGTCACTGGAACCAAGCCGTACCAGGCTGATGAGCCCATAACTACCACGAAACCGGTCCTGGGGTGCTTGTGAGGAACAGGGTCAAGATTGATGTGCATATGTCTGGGTACAAACTGAGGTGGCATGGTGAGCAAAAGAACGACGCTGGCATGGTGAGCAAAAGAACGATGGGTTGGAGTGCTACTCGAGCGATTGCTAGTGGTTAGACTTAATGCAAGTAGCCTCCCATCACCTTTTTGTGTGTTTTATGTACCGTTCAAAGTAGCAAGGGTCTGCCCAAACACGGGTCCCATGCTTAATGTGTCACTGGAAACAAGCTGCACCCAGCTGATAGCCGTAAACTAGGGAGAAACTGATCCTTGGTTGCTTTTGTTCCGGTTCAGAGAAGACCTGGCTTGGCAGTTCAGGCTGTTCCCATGAGGAATAGGGATAGGACTGATTTCCATATGGCTGAGTCAAACTGAGGTGGCATGGTGAGCAAGCTAAAGAACAATGGGTTGGAGTGCGACCCAGTGCTATTTCCAGTGGTTAGACTTATTGCAAGCAGCCTCCCATCACCTTTTGTGTGTTTAAATTACTCTGAATTCCCAGAATGTACAATTAATTTAATTTGAAGTCATACGAATCTTACGCACTCAGATGAAGAAAGAAAAAGTTATGCTTGGTTTCTCCATCAAGAGAGGTAACTCCAGGCGCCATAGTGGCCAAACCAGAGTAATGACTACTGTCTTCGACCCATGCTTGTATAGCCGGAACAACTAATCTGGCAGAAGTTCAAATGGTGGCAGCTCCAGGACGTTGCCACACCACTCTACAGATGTCTGGCAGAGGCATAAAGTGCGGTTGTGGCTGCAATTCCACTTGTGGAAAAGGATGACACTTTAGATTTTAATAGACGGCCAGTCTTATGAGTGTCAAAGCGCAATAGTTGCCACAATCCATCTTGCGATCCCTTGCCAAAGGCCATAAAGAGCTGGGGTTATTGTCGAAAAAAGACATAGTATAGTCAATATAGAATTTGAGTCATCTGCAGGCATTCAATGAGTGCACTGCGCTTTCTACGTTTGTAGCAGAGTTCTGAAAGAATGCTGTAAGAATAGATTCACTGAAGGAAAGTCTGAGGACACTTTTGGTATAAAATTTTGATTGGTGTGCAGCAGTACACTATTGGTAAAAATGCAAAAAGGTGGCTTGATGAATGCATAGATTTCATTTACTCTTCTAGTATAAGTGAACCCCAACAGCAAAGCGGTCTTCCATGGTAAAAATCGGATGTACTACTTTAAAAAAAATGTTTTAATTGGCATTTCAATCATTACGGGCCATATGTAGGTGGCCAAATACCGGTCGGTAACGACCGATTTCGGCCGTTACCGATCGGTATTTTGAGTTTCAGATGTAGGTGGCCAAAATATTACCGATTCTGTAAATTTACCGATTCTGTAAATTAAATCGGTAAATTTACAGAATCGGTAATATGGGATGTAGGTTGCACTGAAAACAGTGCCACAGGCCCTTAGGAATTCGTTATTTACCATGAAATACAATTGCATGGTAAATAACGAATTCCTGTGTACATGCACATCTGTGCATGTACACCTGCTCCATGTGACACACATACATGCCCTTAGGGCATGTATGTGGGCCACATGGCACACAAGCCAGAATCAGGGGTGCAACAGGGTGTCAAAGTGACACCCTGTCCCCCTTGACAAATCGGTAATTTTACTGAATCGGTATTTACTGATTCGGTAATTGACATTGATTCCTATGGGCCTCATGGATTTGGTAATTACCGAATCTTACCGATTCGGTAATTGTTACCGAATAATTACCTACATGGCATTTACCGATTTGTAAATACCAAATCGGTAAAATTCGGTATTTACGATTCGGTAAATGCCATTTACCTACATATGGCTCTACATCTTTCCGTACAAATTACAACATTTACAATAACTTTACATAACTCTACTGTATTGCCACACTCTCCCTCCATCCTGGCCTATGTATACCTTACACTAGTACCATAGCACTATACACTATTCGGTGTCAGTTGACTCTCCGTTGCCGTTAAGTATTGCCAGTAGTCTTTAGGTCGTGATTTTGCTGGTAGTTCCTCCTCATATGTGTGTAAAGCGTCTTTACAATAGACCATGTCCTGTATCCATTGGTTGCTCTTGGGTGTATTCTTCCCACCCCAGCACATTGACACTCTGCGCTTGGCCATAAGTAGCGCTATAATACAAAATGTACGCTTTAAGGCTCGTACTCCTTGCACTAGACCTAACAAGCATGTGCGAATATTGCAGTCGATTTGGGTATCTACCATCTTCCCCAATACCCGTGTCACCATCTGCCAATACTCCGATACCCCTCCACAGTACCATGCTAGGTGTATAAAATCTGCCTCTTCTTCTCCACATTTCCTACATCTAGCGTCCGCACGTAGCCCATATTTGAACAGCATCTGTGGGGTGTGATAACTTTGGTGTAGGTACGTGATATGTATCACACGCAAGTTTCCATTTGGGGTCAGCAGGCCTGTAATTATACCCGCCCTGGACCACTCTTCTTCTGTTAATGGTGTGTCTAGACAATCATCCCATCTTTGTATCGCTTTATGTGCTGTGTTTCTTTTCTCCGCCTGTATTGCCGTGTATAGCTTGGAGACTAAGTGTGCAGACTCCGGAGTCGTGACCAGCAGCTGCAGTGTCGACATGATTGGTGGTTCTAGCGGGTGTGTGGGATATAATGCCCTCATCGCCATTTGCAACCTGTAGTAGGTGAATTTGAACAGCATTGACTGATGTGCCACATACGTTAGATAGTCTAGTGTTTTAAATCGTCCCTTGTGATATAGGTCTCCCAAGGTGTCTATTCCGACTTGTCTTAATAGTTCCATCCCTACCTTTTCTTGGGTTACCGAAAGGTCCGGATGATGGTGCAGTGGCAATTCAGGTACATATATAGGAAGCTGCCATTATTCGCCACGCTTCGTTGGTCGCGTCTATGGTGTTTATGCCTTGCCTATGTAATGGGGGTCGCCTGTGTGTGATCACTGCATCTAGTGGAATAGGCTGGGCGTCTCCTTTTTCAATTGCCACATGTGTGATAAAGGGTGTCTTGTGATACCAGAAATGCGCATATTGCACCTGGGCGCATAGGTAGTACAGCAGGAAGTCAGGTACCCTGAACCCTCCCTTCTCGAATGGTAAAGTCAGGGCCTGCAAGTCTATTTGCGCCGTCTTACAAAAATCGGATGTACTACTTACATAGAGATTCAAAGGGTTCGCTCATTAACCTGTTGAGACCAGTATTCAATTCCCATGAAAGAGCTACAGGTCTGATCAAAGGAAAGGCACTGAACAGTTCTTTGAGAAATTCTTTTATAATTCAAGCTGAAAGGAGACCAGGTGTTAGGTAAGTGCATGAATATTGATACAGCCAGCAAACAAACTTTAATAGATGTGTATTTGAGACCAGATTGACCACAGCATAAAAGAAGATACTAGACTGGATGAGAAGAGGATGTAAATAAATCAGATGTAGTTCTGACTCTTGACACCACAGACAAACACACTTCCATTTGCCTTGATAAGTCTTAGTGGTAGAAGATGTACTAGATTGGGCCAAGCTATCTCAGAAGTCGTGTGGGTTGTCTAGAAGTAACTCCAGGTGACCACAAAACATGCTAACAAGCTCAGGGATGCTGGATCATGGTGCAGAATCTGCTAGTACTCTCAACGGCAGATCAGGGGCTTTCCAGAAGATATGGCTAGGGTTTCTGACAGATGGAGGAGACCCATAAACCAAAACTGTTGAGCCCATGCAGGGCCAATCTGCATTAGTTTACAGGTTTTTTCTCTCCACTTTGCTGAACACTAAGGAAGAGGTGACCAGGCAAAAGTTCTTGAACTACAAGATCGAAAATGCACCTGCCATCGTTACTTGAAGAAACTGCCTGCTGAGAAAATACTAGCATTTCCATTTTAAAAGTCTAAATATCTTGAGTACTACTACCTGATGTAATCCTTACTCATGGGATACACTTTTGGATCTGCTGAAAGTATCCGACCACATACTGATTGCCCATGGAAGGTTTTGTTCGGTGACTGAGGACAAAACTTCAGTCTGCAAGGTGTTATCAATAAGATACTTGAGGACATCAACCCCAGTAGAGATTTGAAGATCAGACAAATCTCCTTCACTTTTCTGTATCTATTGAGTGAGGAACTAAGTGAAATTGTTTCTCCTGTGACAGAAAAGCTTTGTCTGATTTTGTATTCAAGATGGTGCCCAGCAATTGAATGGAAGTGGTTGGCAGCATTGAGGCTCAACATGTTGAACAGTTTTGTACAGGCTCCTATGGATCAACTTGCGTTGGATAAACTCTTCCCCTTGACCAGTCAATTATCTAGGTAGTGGAAGGCCTTGTCCCCTTGGAGATGCAGGCAAGCCACCTCTGGTGCCAATGCATTTTGTAAAGATCTTTGATAACATCCTAAATCCAAAAGACAGAGCCTTCAATTATAACAGCATGTGGCTACCTCAAATGTTCTGCACTTGCAACATTTCGTGTGAATATGTGGGTGAAATTAGGTGTCCTGCCTGCCTAAAAAGGTCATAAAATATCCTACTTGAACTCTTGTACAGTTACCATCCTGAAATACTGTTTCTGTAAAAATGTGTTGAGTTGACAAAGGACCAAGATGGGTTGCCATTCCGCTGATTTATTATCTTTTTATCAGGAAAAACCTGGAGCAGAAACCTCACCACTGTTGGGATTTGGAGATGGGCTCAAGGGCCCCCTTTTTTTGACACAGAGACTTTATTTCTGCACACAGGACTTGTAGATTCTGGAGAATGCTTTTCTGCAGTGAAATTTGGGGTGACCTTTGGACAACTAGTCCCAAAACTCAATAGGTCCTACACTTAGAGATTGGATACAATGACCACCCATTGAGAGAGATAAAGGAAAGATTAAGCTGCCCACAAGGTATCGATGGAAAGGCGCCGATTGAGGAACAGAACTTGGAAGCGAGATAGACTGAGGTAACAGAGTCACTACTGATGAGAAGTCTTATTTGCTTTAAGCGTGGAATTCTATCTAGGCTTATGCTTAGATGAGGGAGAGTAAGGTAGCTGTTTTACTGATGGTGGGTAGTAGGGAAGGAAACAGTATGGTGGCCATGGAGTGTAGAACTATGCAAAAGGTAATATGGTTGGCAATTGCCTAAAATGGGCAATAGTAGTCGGTTTCATTTGATCGACCCAACATTTTCTTAGGTAATTTAGCTATTATCTGATATAGATGTTTCACCTTTTGCCTCTTCCGAGAGAAAAATGATTTCCAAGGAATGACGATGTATGATAAGGGCTCTGAGAGGGACTCCTACCATAGAATCTGCAGTTGAAATGTGAAAAACGGATGTTAGTTGGGGGAGGGGAGGTCTGTGCACTTCCAAATCATTGGCTAAAAAGTGGGTAATTTCTAATGAGGTGACAGGGTTACTAAACTTTGAGGTTAGCGTGTTTCTAGAGAGGATTTCCCTGTAAAACTGTTGAAATGTTTCCTGGAGACTCCCAGCTCGACAACTGGGAACAATTAAAGCACGTAAATGTATGAAGGATCCAATACTGGGTAAGTAAATTTAAAAAATAAATACTTCTCAATTTGAATACGTTCTGGAATTCTGCGAATAGACAAAAAATATGAAACTGATATATCAAAGAATATAGAATGATGGAGGACTGCTGCAGCCAACATTTATGACATAAGTTCCTGATTGTAAACCTTGCAAGAAAAAACCAAGTAGCATTTGCAACCATGCATAGAACAAAAAAAAAAATAATAGCATAATATAATGCAAACACAAATTAATCATCAAAGACCGACCTCCAAATTCGCCTTTTCCAATTATTTGCAGCAGTTTTAAGTCTTTCCTGTGGAGAGCCCAACCGCCTACAAAGGTAGATTTAAAGTTAACAATTAGAGAGATGTAGTGAAAATCAAAATTTAGACACAGACCGACAACAATGAGGAAACAAAATGACAAACGATTATGCATGGTATATAAATGAGGTGCAGAAAGTTAAAAATGAGTCCTAAGCTATAAATGATGAGATTTCTGAAAAAAGAAACAATGATAAAAGGAGTGACAGCATGCTCAGATGGGGTAAAATAGGATTCAGTGGTAGAAAGTAGGAGGACAAGAAGCAGAGATAAAACACTGCTGACACCAGACACTGAGCAATAACATATGACTAGGATTAGAGTTCTTTGGCAGCACAGTTTCAACAAGTGAGCTGGATCCTGGGACACATTTTCAAGAAAGAATTAAACATTTTTTAACACATTTTGAAGATAAAATACACAAATTAGAGGCTACATTTTTGTCTTTTCTAAAGCTAGAGAATCCAGTTCATCTATGCAACAGTAGTCAACCTCTGTCCAGGCTCCTAGTTTTAAAGGGAGAAGGATAAGCTGTTCATGAATTAAAACAAAATATCTAGGATTTGCGAACTCGGATTAGAAGAAAATAACTCTTCCAACTCAATCTTGGAGTTTTCCTTGATATTCATAAACAAAGCAGATAAGCAGGCTCATTACAAAGACTAGTTGCAGTAAAAAACATAATAGAAAAGGCATCAAATTAAACCTACGCAAAAAGAATTGTGCAAAAAAAAAAACACGGTGGTGTCACATGTGTAGACAGGCCTTCATATTGCTGCCTAACATATCCCTGAAATGGGATACTTTGCAAGGAGCAGCCATGGATGCCTTTGCCACCCGAGAATGGATCTCAAATTTGGTTGGAAAGCCAGTGAGGTTAGAGTCAAAGTTTACAAATGACTGCTAGGAATTTCGCATGTCTTGTTCTAACAAGATAAAATTTGAGAACTCTCAGCATCCGCTGCATGAAGAGGCTGGAGCAAAAAAGATGGGAAAATAATTGTCCGATTACTATGCACATTTCAAATAACCTTTTAAGGGAAACAGTGAAGAGTTTTCACAATAACTCATTATAGAGAACCAGATTAATGGATTCATCTATGCATTCAGCCTAAATCTTACTCATCGTGTTAGCCTATACTACCTTGACTAGAATGACTACTTTCAACAAGAACCATTGCAAATATGATTTGTGCTAAGTTTGGACACTACGTTCAACTCCTAGCATGTGGGATAGCCTTTTTAAGGTGCTATAGGAAATTATTCCTAGTGGATACTTGAAAGGAAATGCTTCACAAGACATTTGCTCTGGGTACCGACTGCAGCTAAAAGAGGAGGGAAGCTGGAAGCTGATCTAGTCAAATATAAGGGGGCAACCAGAACATCTTCTCATAGAAACAACCTGCTTCTCCAGACTGCACATTATGTGGTATACAAGTACTTAAATAGACTCTTGGCGCTTAGATTCCGGAGGAGGGAGTGTGCCTAAAGATAAAGCAGTTTTATCCAGAGTATAGCCAAGTTTTTATCAGTTTGCGAAAGTGGAGGCGATGGGTTTGGGAGCAACACTGGAATGGAAGTGAGTTCCACAGCCATGCAGCAGAGACAAAGAATGTTTTAAGTCCTGATACAGGGCAATGAAATTATGGAAGCAGGAAATGTCTGGCTAAAGAGGATCTAGTATTTCTGGTAGGAGTGTGAAAGGTAGCTGGCTGTAAACACTAGGCACAGAGATATGAACATCATCATTCTGTATGGGTAGCCATGAATGTTTGGAGAGTTATAGAACCAATATGGCCATCCAAATCTTTTAACTAGTTTGGTGAATACAGACAGAGTTTCCTGTGTTTCATTACAATTGGAATTGGAAGGGAAACCTCCTGTAAATCTGTAGTGACCAGCTAATCTTCCTGATGGAACAGAGTAAATCCAATAAAGAAACAACTTCCAGAACCTCTCTTGCTATATCAATTTGTTGGCTCTTTAATGAACTTAAATGGGAATATTTTTTTACTGTCTATTTTCACAAGCAACCAATAAAATCCGGAAATAGCTGAAGTTGATCCCTTAGTTTTTCAGATGGTTGGAAAGAATCTACATCTATTTAGGGTCTCAATACCCTTGGATAAATGTTGAGAGAAATCCAAGCCACAAACTTGGAACCACTCTGTGCAATATCTCCAACTCATGTATTTTCTTATACCTCGGCAGACGGTAAGATGAAACTATATATTTCCGCCCAGAAGGGTGGGAACAGGTGGCGTTCGGGAACCAACTGCAAGCTGCTAGTGGGCTTTTTGCCTACAGAGCAGACAGTTGCAGACTTCCACACCGGGTACACTGCTTTTTCTAGTTGTAGAAATACTGTTTCTCTAGGAAACAGTATAATTTCTTCAAGATGACAGTCTTTATGGTTTTAGCATCTGACATTGTCCTAAATCTCGTCACCATCATTAGTCACAAAGAAAAACCGGCCTGTAAAAGAGATATCAGAAGTGCACTGAGGTACAGGGATGTTTTTCTTAGTCACAAGGATCCCTCACTACACCATGGCAGTAGCTGTACATAGACTGCTAAATTGTCAGACTTGCCATGCTTATGATCCAATCAGACATCGTCTTATTCTATTTTACAATCACCATAAAATCTTCATCAGTTGTCATAATAAATCCAACTGAGAGGAAGTGAGCTTGGCATGCAAACAGTAATTTAGGCTCTACTTTCCTTAACATGTGGTGGAGAAAATATAGTGACGCAGAGCACCTTTTACGGGGTGCAACAGTACTGTTGGCCTGGGACAGCAGTGGTGTAAGACTCCAATTGCTCTAACTGATTTCCCACAGATGCAGTAATCACGGCTCACAGATGCTTAAAATCCAAAATTATTTTCAAAAGTGAAAAAATAAATGTCAAATGCCTTGTAGTAACTCGCAAACGGTCAAAGATATCCTATTGGCGAATGATATGAAAGAAAATCCCATGATGGAGTAGGAAAAATGACTGGAGGCAGTGAAATCACAAATAAGATGATCTGTAAAGAAAAGATAAATGATGAGGAAACCAAAGGCAGAAAGGAAGAAAAATGTTACTTACCCTGTAAGCATCTGTTAATAGCATGTAGTGCTGTTGCTTTACATGCTCTGCATACTTCTGCCATCTAGTATTGGACTCGAACATTTAGAACTTTTTTTTCTTCAAAGAAGTTTTTGGAGTCACAAGGTGTTGACTCCTCCTATGACTGGTACTGCGCATGATAATCGTTTCCATTGGTAGATCGTTTCCTGCGCTACGGGTGATGATGGAGATGGAACAGGAATAAATAAAAGATGACCTTACAAAAGTGCGTATGAAAGGTAAGGAAAGTATAGGAAATATATACACCTCTAAAAACATATATCTGCAACAACCGAAGGCTTCTAGGGAGGATGGTGGGCAAGTGCATATACAGCACCACAAGCTTCGAAAATGGTAACATTTCCTGTCCAGAGCATGTGCATCTGTAGATACACATGCTGTGCTTAAACGGTAAGCTGCTGTCCCCCAAATCGGAGGCAAGACAGAGGATGATAAAGTGTCCATAGTAAAGTATGGCCCTTTTGGGCCGGTTGACAAGCTAGGACATCCACACAAGTACTATATAGGTTGTAAACTACTCATCACCATGTATTTTTTGACAGGTGGCCACGCCCCCTTTAACACAAATTCGAAGAACTAAATTGAAATAAATAAATAAAAAACATTACAAAAATTGAATTTTTTTTACAAATATATATATATATAAAAAGTATATATATTTAAAAAAACGTATAAAACGTTAAGTTAGGTTTTGTGAATTAAGGCATATAAAATGATACGTCGACGAAATCAAAAGTGCGTAAAATGATCAAGCATGCTGGGGGATTACTAAGAAGTGGTTGTAGTGTGAAATAAGAGTCTACAAACATACCGGGGGCTTGTCTAGCATGTTCACAGAGGATATAAGCCAGCCTTCCAAGGCCAGTGTGCTAGGAAACCCCAGCTTTTTTCCGACGGAGAAAACTCTACCTTTAAGACAACTTTGAAAATGTCTTGCAGTAGCGTGGAAGCTGGACCCCTTGGAGAAACTATAACCGCGATGCTGAAGGAAGCTGCAAACGCGGCAGATGACGCAGCTGAACGCGCTGATCGTGATAAGGAAAATTGCTCTCCAACAACGCTTGAGGATACTATGGCTGAGATGGCGTCGACGCTACTGAATAAAAAGCCGGAGACGGGCATCGCG